>NC_058522.1:351865028-352490028 GCF_904849725.1 Hordeum vulgare subsp. vulgare | reverse complement strand
ACGTAGTTTCCTTTAATGGAGCAAGGTATAGTGGGCACTCCGGGATCACCAAGTTTCTTAGGAGTTCCACCTTTAAAAGTGTAATTGGCAAGCATGGTGGATATCACAAGATCTGGTAACTTCCGTTTATTGGTCACAATATCTTTCATGTACTTGGCATACGGAGACATCTTGATCATATCAGTTAACCGCATCTGCAGAAAGACGGGTCTTATCATCTCAACGAAGCGCTCAAAATCCTCATCATCCTTTTTCTTGGATGGCTTAGGAGGAAAGGGCATAGGTCTCTGAACCCATGGCTCCCTTTCTTTACCATGCTTCCTAGCAGTAAAGTCATTCTTGTCGTATCTCTTAGGTTGTGGATTATCAGGATTAACCGTAGGTTCAATCTCCACATCCTCATCATTGCTAGGTTGAGCATTATTATGAACATCACTGTCCAGATTGTCACCAGGTTCATGTTCATCACCAAATTGTGTTTCTGCATCAGACGCAGAAATATCATTAGGTTCTTGAGGTGTGATAGTATTTGGTGAACTAGCATGTAGGTTTCTATCATCCTTCTTCTTCTCCTTGGGATGACTAGGTGTATCAGCATTGTTTCCTTGAGAATCTTCCTCAATTCTCTTAGGGTGACCGTCAGGATACAAAGGTTCCTGAGTCATTTTGCCTCCTCTAGTAATGACTCTGACAGAGTTGTCATTTAATTCATTGAGCAAGTCATTCTGAGCTTTAAGTACTTGTTCTACCTGAGTAGTAATCATAGAGGCATGTTTACTCAGAAGCTTCAGATCGTTGACAATTCTGTCTACACAAGCACTTAAATGGCTCAGCATACGAGCACTTTGTTCCAAATGTCTGCTAACATAATCATTAAAACTCTGTTGTTTGGCAACAAATTTGTCAAATTCATCAAAGCATAGGCTAGCAGGTTTATCAAAAGGAATATCACTCTCATCAAACCTACGCAGAGAATTCACTTCCACTACCTGTATCGGGTTATCGAGACCATGGATCTCTTCGATAGGTGGTAGATATTTTACATCTTCACATCTAATGCCTTTCTCTTGCATAGATTTCTCAGCTTCTTGCATATCTTCGGGACTGAGGAATAGAATACCTCTTTTCTTAGGAGTTGGCTTAGGAGGTGGTTCGGGAATAGTCCAAGCATTATCGTTGATCAAGAGGTTATTCAGTAGAGTCTCAGCTTGTTCTACAGTTTGTTCCCTAAAAACACAACCGGCACAACTATCTAGCTGGTCTCTAGAGGCATCGGTAAGTCCGTTATAGAGGATATCAAGTATCTCGTTCTTCTTAAGAGGGTGATCAGGCAAAGCATTCTGTAGCTGGACGAGCCTCCCCCAAGCTTGTGGAAGACTCTCTTCTTGGAGTTGAGCTAAGTTGTATATTTCCTGCAAGGCAGCTTGCTTCTTATGGGTAGGGAAATATTTCTCACAGAAGTAATAGACCATCTCCTCGAGACTACGCACACATCCAGGAGCAAGAGAGGTGAACCAGACTTTAGCGTCATCCTTTAGAGAGAAAGGAAACATCTTAAGGATATAGTACTGGCGGATCTTCTCCTCATTAGTGAAAAGGTTGGCTATTTCGGATAGTTTGGCAAGATGGGCTATGACCGTCTCAGACTCATAACTGTGAAAAGGATCAGATTCGACTAGAGAGATTATCTCAGGGTCGACAGAATTCGTAATCCTTATCGGTGACAAAGATAGGCGAAGTGGCAAACTTCGGGTCATTTTTCATCCTAGCTTCCCGAGATTTTTCCTTCCACTTGAGAAGTAATTTCTCAGCGTCATAGGCATCCTTACACACAAGAAAATCCTCAGCTATCTCTCCCTCCATAACGTAACCCTCAGGTATATCAGGCAATTCATATCTAGGAGAGCTAGATCTAGCAGGAGCAAAAGCATGTTCTATCTCAATAGTATCGGCAGTTTCAGAAGCATCACGAGCATTGGCAGTAACTCTAGCAATATGAGCATCAAGGAACACTCCTAGTGGAACATCAGGCAAAGGAGTATCTCTAGCAGTATCAAGCATAGCATCATCAGGCAAAATAGCATCTCTAGCATCATCAGGCAAAGCAGTATCAAGCATAGCATCTCTAGTAGTAGTATCACAAGCATCATCAAGCACAAGCGACATATCAAGATTTCTAGCAGGAGGTGATGTCGCAAACTTACTCATAACTGAAGGTGAATCAAGTGCAGAGCTAGATGGCAATTCCTTACCTCTCGTCGTAGTTGAGGGCAAGACTTTGGTCTTCGGATCCTTCAGATTCTTCATAGTGATCAGCAGATATAA
The DNA here is from genome assembly GCF_904849725.1 of Hordeum vulgare subsp. vulgare. NCBI lineage: Eukaryota > Viridiplantae > Streptophyta > Magnoliopsida > Poales > Poaceae > Hordeum > Hordeum vulgare. The sequence continues at coordinate 352,487,703 of NC_058522.1, read as the reverse complement.
ATCCTAAGTAACTCAAAGAATATAGCAATACCTCCCCGGCAACGGCGCCAGAAAAATGCTGACGTCAGCTGTGCTTCCCTGGCAATGGCTCCAGAAAAGGGGTGATCCTGCAATCTCAGGCGTTAGCTAGACGAATGCTTATAACAACAAACCTTCTCCTGCAACGGCACCAGAAGAATGCTGATAGCACTCCCCGACAATGAGACTGGAAGAATGTTGTTGATGCCCACCAGTGCGTGGGTTCGCAACAGTTTTCGAGGGTAGAGTATTCGACCCAAATTTGTAGGTAAGCCAGTCAGGAGGTGAGAGTATACTCTCAAGTATTATCGGCTGAATTTGTCGGATTCAACCGCACCTGAAAGATTAGTATCTGCAAGCACAATAGTAACAGCAAAGTAGTATGATAACAACGGCGTCAGAAACGATCTGTTGACGGCAGACTATTCCTAACAATTGTATCAATGGCGCCTCCATTGCCGCGTCGACGGAAGATGTCAGTTCCCGTCAACGGTCTGGCGAATAAAATGTGTAGCAGGTAGTAGCAGTGTAACGAGCAATAGCAGTGGCAAGGAACAGCAGTAGTGACAGCAATAGCAAGTAGCAACAGTAGCAAGCGACAGTAGTAGCAACAGTAGCAGCAGCAGTAGAGCAAAACAAGTAACAGCAGTAGCAACAGTAGTAGCAGCAGCAGAGCAAGACAAGTAACAGCAGTAGGACAAACTCGTAGGAAATGGGTTGGTGATTTGTTTGGATGATATTCATCATGCTACAGCTATAACACAGAGAGATGTGTGGCTAGCTCCCGTTCGTCAATGTGATGTAGGCATGCATTCCGTGTGTCGTCGTACGTGCTTAGGGAAAAGAACTTGCATGAAATCTATTGTCTATCCCTCCCGTGGTAGCGGGGTCCAAAGGAAACTACGGGATATTAAGGTTCTCCTTTTAATAAAGAACCAGACCAACACATTAGCACTTGGTGAACACATGAACTCCTCAACTATGATCATCACCGGGAGTGGTTCCGGTTATTGTCACTCCGGGGTTGCCGGATCATATGACATAGTAGGTAACTACAACTTGCAAGATCGGATCTAAAACACACATATATTGGTGGCAACATAATAATTTCAGATCTGAAATCATGGCACTCGGACCCTAGTGACAAGCATTAAGCATGGCAAAGTAGTAGCAACATCAAATCTCAAAACATAGTGGATACTAGGGATCAATCCCCATCAAAACTAACTCGATTACATGATAGATCCCATCCTACTCATCACCGCCCAGCGAGCCTACGAATAGATTACTCACGAACGATGAAGAGCTTCATGGAATTGGAGAGGGAAGAAGGTTGATGATGACGATGGCGATGATTTCCCCTCTCCGGAGGCCAAGACGGACTCCAGATCTGCCATCCAGATGAAGAAGAGGTGGTGGCGGCGCCTCCGTATCAAAAACGTGACGAAAACTTCTCTTTTTATTTTTTCTGGGACGAAAGAGATCTTATAGACCTGAGATTGGGGGCGGTAGAGCCGTGTGGGCCCCACAAGCCTGCCCACAGCCACCAGGGGGGTGGTGGCCGAGCCAGGGCTTGTGGCCCACTGGCCCACCCCCTCAGGTGGAACTTGGCGCAGATATTTTTCTTATTTTCCAAAACTGCTCCCCGTAAATTTTCAGGACGTTTGGAGAACTTTGATTTCTGCACAAAAATAACACCAAGGCAATTCTGCTGAAAATAGCGTCAGTCCAGGTTAGTTCCATTCAAATCATGCAAATTATAGTCCAAAACACGGACACAAGAGTTTGGAAAAGTTGATACGATGGAGACGTATCAAGTAGCATGGAAGATATTGAGAACTCTTGGTCATTGCGTTGACAATGAAAGCATGCCACCCAAAATTATTATCTCGGTTTTCAAAGCTTGAGCTCTGACACCTCTGCAAATCAATGCTTCCCTCTGCGAAGGGCGTGTCTATTTATTTTCCTATTGAGTCATCCTCTTCTTATTAAACACCAATTAGAGAGCACCTATGTCATTTTTATGCTTTGTTTTTGATTGATATTGAGTATGACTATAAGTGGATCTTCGTTGCTATGAATTACAATGTTTAGCCAGCCCTTGATCTTTGAAAGTGCTCTGCATTTATGTTTTGCGGTCTCAGAAAGAGCTAGCGAGATACCACCTATTCATATTGCTTCATGCTTGTTTTGATTGAATTGTTGGTATTTGAAACTCATTATTATTTGCTCCTTAGCTCAATATGCCATTGATATTAGTTTACCGTGAGACCTTTGTGTCTCTTACTTATGTGGTTAACTTGTGATCTTGCTGAAATTCTGGTTATGAGTTAGACATAGTTGCAACAACAAGATCAAACAGAGTTTGTCAAAGTTTTTCTTTCTCTTTCAGTTTGTCAACTGAGTTACTTGAGGACAAGAAAGGTTTTAAGCTTGGGGGAGTTGATACGTCTCCATCGTATCTACTTTTCCAAACTCTTTTGCCCTTGTTTTGGACTCTAATTTGCATGATTTGAATGGAACTAACCTGGACTGACGCTGTTATCAGCAGAATTGCCTTGGTGTTGTTTTTGTGCAGAAATGAAAGTTCTCGAAACGTCCTGAAAATTTACGGAGAGTATTTCTGGAAAATATGAAAAATACATGCGCAAAGATCCACCGGAGGGGATGGGCCAGTGGGCCACAAGCCTTGTAGCCGCCACCCCCTGGTGGCGGCTAGCAAGCTTGTGGGGCCCACGTGGCTCTGTCGCCCCCAAACACAGCTCTATAAATTCACTTTCGTCCCAGAGAAGATTTCATCGCGTTTGCGATACAGAGGCGCCACCACATCCTGTTCTTCATCTGGAGGGCAGATCTGGAGTCTGTTTTGGGCTGTGGAGAGGGGAAATCGTCGCCATCGTCATCATCAACCTTCTTCCCTCTCTAATTCCATGAAGCTCTTCATCATTCAAGAGTAATCTATTTGTAGGCTCGCTGGGCAGTGATGAGTAGGATGAGATCTATCATGTAATCGAGTTAGTTTTGACGGGGATTGATCCCTAGTATCCACTATGTTCTGAGATTGATGTTGCTACTACTTTGCCATGCTTAATGCTTGTCACTTGGGCCCGAGTGCCATGATTTCAGATCTCAAATTATTATGTTGTCACCAATATATGTGTGTTTTAGATCCAATCTTGCAAGTTGTAGTTACCTACTATGTGTTATGATCTGGCAACCCCGGAGTGACAATAACCGGAACCACTCCCGGTGATGATCATAGTTTGAGGAGTTCATGTGTTCACCAAGTGCTAATGCGTTGGTCCAGTGCTTTATTAAAAGGAGAACCTTAATATCCCGTAGTTTCCTTTTGGACCTGCTGCCACGGGAGGGATGGACAATAGATGTCATGCAAGTTCTTTTCCCTAAGCACGTATGACGACACACGGAATGCATGCCTACATCACATTGACGAACGGGAGCTAGCTACATATCTCTCCGTGTTATGGCTGTTGCATGATGAATATCATCCAAACAAATCACCGAGCCATTGCCTACGAGTTTGTCCTACTGTTGTTGTTACTTGTTTTGCTCTACCATTGTTACTACTGTTGCTTGCTCTGCTGCTACTTGCTACTGCCGTTACTTGCTACTGTTGCTACTTGCTACTGCTGTCACTACTATTGTTCCTTGCCACTGTTGTTACTCGTTACACTGCTGCTACCTGCTACAATACTTGTTTGCACGATGTTGACGGGAAAGAATATTTTCCGTCCAGGGTCAACTTCTAGCGCCATTGATACAATCGTTAGGAATACTCTGCCGTCAACAGATCGTTTCTGACACCGTTGTGATCATACTACTTTGTTGCTGATACTTTGCTTGCAGATACTAATCTTTCAGGTGTGGTTGAATCTGACACATTCAGCTGCTAATACTTGAGAGTATCCTCTCACTTCCTATTCGGCGAACCAACAAATTTAGGTTGAATACTCTACCCTCGAAAACTGCCTCGATCCCACGCGCTGGTGGGTCATTGCAACACAATTTCTAATTGTTGAGCAATCAAGAATTGCATTTTTCTAGCCATTTCCAGGGATCTGCTAAACAGCGACCGACGCAAGGGGGCTTCGACGCCTGGGCGGACCACATCATGGAGTTGGTCGCCATCACCCAGAAGGCCATTCGACCCCACTCTTCTTCAAGACCACAGGAGACAGGCACCGGGGGCTCGCACCCCCTGCCGGTCCTCGGGCCTGCATGCGGCGGGGCCCCACCGGCGCTGGACGAGGTCGAGGGAGATGGGTCACGTGTCGCCCTCCTCCTCCTCTAGATTCCGGCAGCTAGCCTCGAGGCGCAGCATGCCGGCAGCCGCCACGGACACGAAGGGAATGACAAGACGTTCGATGTGCACACCGGCGCGCATCACCAAGACCAAGTCAGCCCCCGACAGCCCGGGGCGGCCAGGTGGGAGCGCTCCCCCACGCACAGCCAGCAGGCGGCAGAGGCATCGGCACGGGCGAACTACGACAACGGAGACACGCCAGGGCATCGGGGGGGGGGGTGTGCACCGGGCATCACGAGGACCGACCAACGGTGGCAACAGGAACGAGCAACTTTGCATGGCGGCCCATCGCAAGAAGATATTCGAGCAACACGACCGAGGAGATCCCCCTGCCACTGAGAGGGACCGCCATTGTCGCATTGCTGAACGACTTTGGAGGTCGATCGAACGCCTACATGGAGCCTTACGTACCAGAGTATGCGATACCACCTGACCCTCTCGACGAAGAAGAGCCTCAAGCGTCCACCCCGGGTGCCTATTCTCCTCAGGAGTAAGGAACGCCCTGGAGACCCCCAAAGCCCCCAGGCCGCGGGGCATGACGCCAGCTGTCGTGGATATACCCCGCGATGTAACCCGGCTTGGTGTATGACCCGACTAGGACTTAGCGACTCACTGACGACTCATTGGTGACCCGGCTGAGCTTGGCGACTCACTAGCGACTCAGTAGGCGGGTCAAGCGAATGACAAGACTGGAGGCCCAAGGCCCGACGTGCACCCCGGTATACGACGGCTCATAGAGAGGCCAAGAGGGCCGGCTTACAAGAGAAGGTCCAAGAAGAGGAAAGACTCCTTCACAAAGGAAACAAGACCCGGATTATGATTCAAAAGAGACTAGTCCTATTACTACTCCTATTAGGACTCTACATGTAAACCTACCCCTTCCACTTATATAAGGAGGGGTAAGGCGCCCCAAGAGGGAGGGGTTAGTTTGATCCATGACAAGTTCAAGTCATTAGAGATAGACATATTAGACACCTCGAGATTAGAGGTAGCGATTCCGCACCCCTGTAATCGAGATCATAATCTTCATCAATGAAACACAAGCATGACGTATGATTTTACCTCAATCAGAGGGGTCGAACCTGGGTAAACTCACGTCTCTTGATTCCGACCAACCCCTCTCAAGCCGTCACATGGTTGCGATTGCCTCACACCTAAGTTCTCTCACGAGGACGTATGTCGTGATAAAACCACAACATTTGGCGCCCACCGTGGGGCTTTCATACAGTGGAATTGTCTTCTTGGAGGGATTTCTTTCAGGGATGAAGAAGCTCGCCATGTGCCGGATCAAGAAGAGCCAACGATCAACATTATCTTCATGACGAGCAGTCACAAAAACATTAAAATTAGGGTTACACAGTGGCGTCGCTGCGATCGGATGATCTGCTGAGAGTCAGATTGAAACCGCCTTTCGAAACAAAGGCGGACATAAATTTTCTGCTACACACGCTGCCATCGAAGAGGTTACACGTGCGCGTTGCAACATGTTGCAATCAATAAAAGGGAGAAAAGAGAGGAAGTCTCGATTAGTCATCTTCAAGACTAGCATTAAAAATATGCACAGACTCATTCATCAATGGAGAGCGAGGTTCAATCAACGGAGTGTGTGCGGGCCGCCTCATCGGCGTGTTGCGGCCCTTCACCGCCTCAAGTCGTCGCGTTTCCTTTCGCCTCCGCCTGCGAGCCGGCCTCGCCTCGCCTCAAGGCGCCACACCAAGCTGTCGCCATCTTGTTTTGCATCGACCCATCGGTAGTCTCTGCTGCTTTCTTACGAGCCGCCACCACGCGTCGAGCCAGTACGCTGCTATGAGTCGCCACTTCCACCTCGGCCGCCTCAGTAATAGCCACGGCCTCGCCCCTGCTCGACCTCACCTCGAGTCGGCCCTGCTGACGTACCTTGCCTCGTTAGCTATGGCTCCGTCGTCCGTGTCCATACCAAACCTTGAAATCAGTTTGCCTCATGTACGAGAACATGACTGCTACCGGTCTTCTTCTGCACACTAATACGCCAAGCCGACCGCAACGTGGACACAGACTTTGTAATTTGTTGTCATCGCCTCACCGCCGTGCTAATGACCCACAAGTGTAGGGGATCTATCGTAGTCCTTTTGATAAGTAAGAGTGTCGAACCCAACGAGGAGCAGAAGGAACTAACAAGTTGGTTTCAGCAAGGTATTCTCTGCAAGCACTGAAATTATCGGTAACAGATAGTTGTGTGGTAAGATGATTCATAGCAAGTAGCAAGTAATAATAGTAACAAAGGTGCAGCAAAGTGGCCCAATCACTTTTGTAGCAAGGGACAAGCCTGGACAAACTCTTATAGGAGGTAAAGCGCTCCCGAGGACACATGTGAATTTCTTTCAAGCTAGTTTTCATCATGTTCATATGATTCGCGTTCGCTACTTTGATAGTTTGATATATGGGTGGACCGGTGCTTGGGTGCTGCCCTTACTTGGACAAACATCCCACTTATGATTAACCCCTCTCGCAAGCATCCGCAACTACGAAAGAAGAATTAAGACAAAGTCTAACCATAGCATTAAACTAGTAGATCCAAATCAGCCCCTTACGAAGCAACGCATAAACTAGCGTTTAAGCTTCTGTCACTCTAGCAACCCATCATCCACTTATTACTTCCCAATGCCTTCCTCTAGACCCAAATAATGGTGAAGTGTTATGTACTCGACGTTCACATAACACCACTAGAGGAGAGACAACATACAACACATCAAAATATCGAACGAATACTAAATTCACATGACTACTTAGAGCAAGACTTATCCCATGTCCTCAGGAACAAAAGTGACTACTCACAAAGCATAATTACGTTCATGACCAGAGAGGTATTGAATATCATTGAGGATCTGGACATATAATATTCCACCGAGTAATCCATGTAGCATCAACTACAAAGAGTAATTAACACTACTAACAACCTTACAAGTACCAATTGGAGTCGCGAGACGGAGATTGGTTACAAGAGATGAACTAGTGTTTGGAGATGACATTGTGCTGATGAAGATGTTGATGGTGATGAGTCCCCTCCGATGAGAGGAGTGTTGGTGATGACGATGGCGACGATTTCCCCCTCCGGGAGGGAAGTTTCCCCGGCAGGACAACCCTACCAGAGTTCTACATTGGTTCTGCTCAAGTTCCGCCTTGTGGCGGCGGCGACTCCTCCCGAAATCCTCCTCTTGATTTTTTCTGGAACGAAACCCTCCTTATAGCAAAATATGGGAGCCAGAGGGGCAACAGCGGGCCCACAAGCCACCTAGGCGCGGCGAGGGGGGTAGGCCGCGCCTGGCAGGCTTGTGGCCTCCTGGTGGCTCCCCTCTGGTACTTCTTCCGTCCAGTATTTTTTATAAATTTCAAAATAATCCCTCGTTGATTTTCACGGCTTTTGGAGTTGCGCAGAATAGGTATCTCAAACTTGCTCCTTTTTCAGACTAGAATTCCAGCTGCCGGCATTCTCCCTCTTCATGTAAACCTTATAAAATAAGAGATAAAAGGCATAAGTATTGTACCGTGAAGTGTAATAATTGCCCATAAAGCGATAAATATCAACATAAAAGCATGATGCAAAATGGACGTATCAGCTCCCCCAAGCTTAGACCTCTCTTGTCCTCAAGCGGAAGCCGAGATCAATAAATATCCCCACATGTTTAGAGATAGAGGTGTCGACAAAACAAGATACGGACATGCAGGCATCATGATCACAATTAGAACAGCAATATCATCATATAATCTCTTATGCTAAAGTGATAATTCCTTCACAAAGTAAAGTATGGATCAAGAACCTTATTCAGAATTAACAACCAATAGCCTTTAGTCATTGAAGCAATTGCAATTTATCATAACGTTGGAAAGAGTCAAATAAGAGCTTGTAAAGCAAATCCACATACTCAATCATCCTTTCGTCTTCTACAATTGCTAAAACTCACGTGGTACTCATGAGATCAAAGTTTCAATTGGACACAGTGAAAGATAGGGGCTTATAGTTTCGCCTCCCAACTACTTACCTCAACGGTAATGTCAACAATAATAATTCATGGATACTTACTTCCAAGTTGACATATGAATATAGATCTTTCCCTAGCATATGACGTTAGCCAAGATAAAGGCGAAATAAGGAATTGGTGTCGATCACCATGACACTTTTAAGGACAAAAAGTAAAGGTACAAAATAGGCCCTTCGCAGAAGGAAGCAGAGGTTGTCATGCGCTTTTGAGGTTTGGATGTGTGACCTCTTAGTGTGAAGGAACGTCACTTTATATTGCCTCCTGTGATAAATAACTTTATTATGCAGTCCGTCGCTTTTATGTCTTCCTCATCACAGGTTCGTACAAAGCTTATTTTCCACACGCTAATAGATCATACATATTTAGGGAGCAATTTTTATTGCTTGCACCAATGACAACTTACTTGAGGGATCTTCTTCAATCCATAGGTAGGTATGCTGGACTCTCATGGCAAAACTGGGTTGAAGGTTTATGGATGCACAAGTAGTATCTCTACTTAGTGCAGAAGTTTTGGCTGATATGAGGTGGAAGCAATCGTCACATGCTAAGGGATCTCTAGTCATATAACATTGTTCGGAACCAATTAAACATAATTCATTATGTTGTCTTCCTTGTCCAACATCTACTTCTAAGCATGTAATAATTTAATGAGTGTTCAAAATCATAGATGGTGTCCAAGATGATATATTTATATGTGAACCTCTCCTTCTTTATTACTTCCTATTAATGCAGCAATGAACAAGGTCTATGTTTGTCCACCCACAACAAGTTTCAATCAACATTCTTTTTATATGTGAAGCCATCACTTCCCATAAGATCATTACATGATCTTTCATGCTTTTGTTCTCTTATTATTCTTTTCTTTAGATCATGGCATGAAGCAAGGCCCTTAACTAAAACACTATTTATTATATGACTCACGAGCTCGAATACATTGGGGGTAACACAGAGCAAAACTCAAGCCTAAAACACTAAGAACTTTATTATACTAGAGAAAGATAAAACCAAAAAGGATCGAACTAAGAAAAAGGTAAAGGCAAAAGATGTGATGGTGATACGATATCGGGGCAACTTCCCCAAGCTTGGCACAAGCCAAGGGGATTGCCCATACCCGTGCTTAATTGTCTTCCTTCGAAGGTGATGGTGGTGGAGTTGTCCTGTCTTTTGATTCCAAGAGGGCCATCAATCTTTGATTTATACCTTGGAGCTCTATGATATGTTTCTCCAGCAAAACAACTTCACGGGTGAGATAAGTATTACGAACACGAGTTAATTCACATAACCTCAAGAGCTCGATCAAGGATGGAGGTAAAAGGTGGAGGTAGGGTTGAAGAAAATCCTCTTCCTCAACTTCTTCCTTGTTGAGCACAGATTGCCCTTCGTCCAATGCCGGATTCTCCTCCTTACTTTTGCCCTTAGTTTCTTCAAGCAGCCTTTCCTTGGCCTCCATGACCTCCATTCTTTTCAAATCAGCATTTACTTCTTCATAGAATTGAGGGAGATCGTTCTCCCCGATAGATTCGTGAGACGACATCCTTGCCCTAAATCTGCGGCAAAAACAGGCTCGAAACGAAAATAGAGGATATTTGCGTGATACGAGGGTCGGTCGGGAGAATATATAATGAATTTTTCCCGACCGAAAGGAGTACTCCGCAAGAAAACGTAGTCCGGGAGGCACACGAGGTGCCCACAAGCCACCGAGGCGCGGCCAGGGGGGTAGGCCGCGCGTGGCAGGCTTGTCGCCTCCTCGTGCACTTTCCGGACTACTTTAAATTTTCTATTTTTCTAAAAATTCCAAAACGAAGAAAAATTGCTACTCGAAAAGTTTTGGAGTCGGTTTACTTACCGTATCACATACCTCTTCGTTTTTGAGGTCTGAAACAGGCTGATAAATATCTCTTATGTACTCCTCCGGAGTTATGGTATTTATAATATTGCTTTCAACATTTATGGGAGTACCTGAGATATAATGCTTGATTCTTTGCCCATTTACCACTCTCGGGAACTTACCTTCCGAGTTGTTGATCTTGATGGCACCAGAACGATATACTTCCTCAACAATGTAAGGACCTTCCCATTTAGAGAAAAGCTTGCCTGCAAAAAATCTTAAACGAGAATTGTATAGCAAGACATAATCACCTACATTGAACTCACGTTTTTGTATCCTTTTATCATGCCACCTCTTAACTTTTTCTTTAAACAACTTGGCATTTTCGTATGCCTAAGCTCTCCATTCATCAAGTGAGCTAATATCAAATAACCTCTTCTCACCAGCAAGTTTGAAACCAAAGTTGAGCTCTTTGATTGCCCAATAAGCCTTATGTTCTAGCTCAAGAGGTAAATGACATGCTTTACCATAAACCATTTTGTACGGAGACATGCCCATGGGATTCTTATAAGCAGTTCTTTAAGCCCACACCGCACCATCAAGCTTCTTAGACCAATTCTTTCTAGACCTATTAACAGTCTTTTGCAGAATTAGTTTAATCTCTCTATTACTTAGCTCTACTTGACCACTGGACTGAGGATGATAGGGAGATGCAATTCTATGGTTGACATCATACTTAGCAAGCGTTTTACGGAAAGCACCATTAATGAAATGTGAACCACCATCAGTCATTAGATATCTAGGGACTCCAAATCTAGGGAAAATAACTTCTTTAAGCATCCTAATACAGGTGTTGTGATCAGCACTACTAGTTGGGATAGCTTCTACCCACTTAGTAACGTAATCAACAGTAACTAGGATATGAGTATACCCGTTGGACTTTGGAAAAGGTCCCATATAATCAAAACCCCAAACATCAAATGGTTCAATGACAAGTGAATAATTCATAGGCATTTCCTGACGTTTACTGATATTACCTATTCTTTGACATTCATCACAAGACAAGACAAACTTACGGGCATCCTTGAAGAGAGTAGGCCAATAGAAACCTGATTGCAATACCTTGTGTGCAGTTCTATCTCCCGCATGGTGTCCTCTGTAAGCCTCGGAGTGACACTTCTGTAGGATCTGTCCCTGTTCATGCTCAGATACACAACGTCTAATAACACCATCTACTCCTTCTTTATAAAGGAGAGGATCATCCCAAAAGTAATGTCTCAAATCAAAGAAGAATTTCTTATTTTGCTGGTATGTGAAACTAGGTGGTATATATTTGGCGACGATATAATTTGCATAATCAGCATACCACGGTGTACTACGTGAAGCATTGATGACATTCAATTACTCATCAGGAAAACTATCATCAATAGGTTGTGGGTCATCAAGAACATTCTCCAACCTAGACAAGTTATCTGCTACGGGCTTCTCAGCACCCTTCCTATCAACAACATGCAAATCAAATTCTTGTAGCAAGAGAACCCATCTGATAAGTCTAGGTTTAGCATCTTTCTTTTCCATGAGGTACTTAATAGCAGCATGATCAGTGTGAATAGTACCTTGGAATCAACAATGTAAGATCTGAACTTTTCACATGCAAACACGACTGCTAAAAAATCCTTTTCAGTAGTAACATAGTTTGTTTGGGCACTGTCTAGAGTTTTACTAGCATAGTGAATAACATTCAACTTCTTATCAACTCTTTGTCCTAGAACAACACCAACAACATCATCACTAGCATCACACATAATTTCAAAAGGTAAGTTCCAATCAAGTGGTTGAACAATAGGTGCAGTTATCAAGGCCTTCTTAAGTATTTCAAAGGCTTCCTCACAATCATTGTAAAAAACAAAAGGAATATCCTTTTGCAAGAGATTGGTAAGAGGCCTAGAAATCTTAGAAAAGTCCTTAATGAACCTTCTATAGAAACAAGCATGACCAAGGAAACTTCTTATACCTTTGATATCTGTAGGGCATGGCATTTTCTCGATCGCATCAACCTTAGCCTTATCGACTTCAATACCTCTTTCAGATATTTTATGTCCCAAGACGATGCCTTCATTAACCATAAAGTGGCACTTCTCCCAATTTAAGACAAGGTTGGTATCTTTACATCTTTGAAAAACTCGATCAAGGTTGCTGAGGCAATCATCAAAAGAAGACCCGTAAACGGAGAAGTCATCCATGAAAACCTCAACAATCTTTTCACAGAAGTCACAGAATATAGCCATCATACATCTCTGAAAGGTAGCAAGTGCATTACATAAGCCAAAAGGCATACGTCTGTAAGCAAAGGTACCTAAAGGGCAAGTAAAAGTGGTTTTCTCCTGATCAGATTGTGCAACAGGTATTTGGGAGAAACCAGAATAACCATCTAGAAAGCAGAAGTGTGTGTGTTTAGACAATTTTTCTAGCATTTGGTCAATAAAAGGCAAAGGGTAATGATCTTTCCTAGTGGCCTTATTCAATTTCCTAAAATCAATCACCATCCTATAGCCAGTAATAATCCTCTATGGGATCAATTCATCTTTATCATTAGGGACAACGGTGATACCTCCTTTCTTAGGGATGCAATGCACCGGACTTACCTAATCACTATGAGCAACATGATAGATAATACCTGCTTCCAGGAGCTTTAGTATTTCTTTTCTTACTACCTCTTTGATCTTAGGATTTAATCTCCATTGATGATCATGAAATGGTTTGGAATGAGGATCGGTTTTAATTTTGTGTTGGCATAGAGTGGGACTAATGCCCTTAAGATCATCAAGAGTATATCCAATAGCAGCACGGCGCTTCCTTAGAGTTTTCAATAATTTATTTTCTTCATGCTCTGCACTAATAATAACAGGATATATCTGTTTTTCATCAAGATAAGCATACTTAAGAGTATCAGGTAACTGTTTAAGCTCGAACACACGATCACCCTTTGGTGGGGGTGATTCTCCAAGCAGTTCAACAGGCAAATTATTCTTAAGGATAGGATGTTGTTCAAAGATAACTCTATCTATCTCATTCCTTTCATCCATATGCATATAATTTTCATGCTCAAGCAAATATTGCTCTAAAGGATCAGTAGGAGGCACAGCAATAGAATCTAGAGCAATAATTTCATCCTCACTAGACAACTCTTTTTCATGAGGTTGTCTACCAAACTTGGAGAAATTGAACTCATGTGACACACCTTTAAAGCCAACAGTGACAGTTTTCTTCTCACAGTCAATATGAGCATTGACAGTATTGAGGAAAGGTCTGCCAAATATGATGGGACAAAAGCTATCTTGTGTGGTAGCAAGAACGAGAAAATCAGCAGGATACTTAGTTTTACCACACAAGACTTCAACATCTCTAACAATTCCCAAAGGGCAGATAGTATCTCTACTGGCAAGTTGAATAGTGACATCTATAGGTTCTATCTCAATAGGTGCAATCTCATCTTTGATTTCATCGTATAAGGATTGAGGTATTGCACTAACACTTGCACCCACGTCACATAAACCATGATAAAAATGATCTCCTATCTTAACAGAAACAACAGGCATGCCAACAACATGCCTACGTTTGTCTCTAGCATGAGGTTTAGCAAGTCTAGCAGCATCTTCACAGAAGTGAATATCATGGCCATCAACATTGTCGGACAGGAGATCTTTGATAATAGCAATGCTAGGTTCAACTCTAATTTGCTAAGGGGGTGTAGGTGTTCTAATGTAGCCCCTACATATCACAGTTGAAGCTTTAGAATGATCCTTTATTCTAACAGGGATAGGTGTTTTCTCAATGGAAGCACTAGGAACAATAGGATCATTATAGGCAATGACTTTCTCTTCAACTGGATTGGGTTTAACTATATTGACTTATAAGGGAGGATGATATTTAAACCACTTCTCTTTAGGGAGATCAATATGAGCAGCAAATGATTCACATAATGATGCTACTATCTCAGAGTCAAGTCCATATTTAGCGCTAAAATCACAAAAAGTATTTGTTTCAACAAAGGATTTAACGCAATCGAACTTAAGATTCATACGTGACTCCTTACCTTCATCAAACTCCCAATCTTCAGAGTTGCGTTTAATTATTTCCAATAAATTCCATTTGAAGTCAATATCTCTCTTCATAAAAGAACCGGTACAAGAAGTGTCAAGCATGGTGCGATTATCATGAGAAAGCCGAGCATAAAAGTTCTGAATAATAATTTCTCTCGAGAGCTCATGGTTGGGGCATGAATATAACATTGATTTAAGCCTCCCCCAAGCTTGAACGATACTTTCTCTATCACGAGGCCAAAAATTATAGATATAATTCCGATCACGATGTACCAAATGCATAGGATAAAACTTTTGATGAAATTTCAATTTCAATCGGTTGTAGTTCCATGTTCCAGTACCATCACATAGCCTATACCATGTCAATGCTTTATCCCTCAAAGATAAGGGAAAGACCTTCTTCTTGACCTCATCCTCGGGCAAACCTGCAAGCTTAAATAAACCACAAACTTCATCTACATAGATTAGATGCATGTCCGGATGTGATGTTCCATCTCCTGTAAAAGGATTAGCCAACAGTTTCTCTAGCATACCCGAAGGAATTTCATAAAAAATATTTTCAGTAGGTGCAGCAGGTTGAGGAGAAACTCCTTGTGCTTCCGTTCGAGGTGAAGATACCTCGAACAAGCTCCTCAAAGGATTAGTTTCCATAGTGACAAGTGACAATAAATTTCAGCACACTATATAAATGTTTCCTTACCAAATTCCACTTACCAAAGGCGCTTCACTCCCCGGCAAAGGAGCCAGAAAAGAGTCTTGATGACCCACAAGTGTAGGGGACCTATCGTAGTCCTTTCGATAAGTAAGAGTGTCGAACCCAACGAGGAGTAGAAGGAACTGACAAGTGGTTTTCAGCAAGGTATTCTTTGCAAGCACTAAAATTATCGGTAACAGATAGTTGTGTGGTAAGATGATTCGTAGCAAGTAGCAAGTAACAATAGTAACAAAGTTGCAGAAAAGTGGCCCAATCCCTTTTGTAGCAAGGGACAAGCCTGGACAAACTCTTATAGGAGGTAAAGCGCTCCCGAGGACACATGGGAATTTCTGTCAAGCTAGTTTTCATCATGTTCATATGATTCGCGTTCGCTACTTTGATAGTTTGGTATGTGGGTGGACCGGTGCTTGAGTGTTGCCCTTACTTGGACAAACATCCCACTTATGATTAACCCCTCTCGCAAGCATCCGCAACTATGAAAGAATAATTAAGACAAAGTCTAACCATAGCATTAAACTAGTGGATCCAAATCAGCCCCTTACGAAGCAACGCATAAACTAGGGTTTAAGCTTCTGTCACTCTAGCAACCCATCATCTACTTATTACTTCCCAATGCCTTCCTATAGGCCCAAATAATGGTGAAGTGTTATGTAGTCGACGTTCACATAACACCACTAGAGGAGAGACAACATACAACACATCAAAATATCGAACGAATACCAAATTCACATGACTACTTATATCAAGACTTATCCCATGTCTTCGGGAACAAAAGTGACTACTCACAAAGCATAATTATGTTCATGACCAGAGAGGTATTGAATAGCATTGAGGATCTGAACATATAATCTTCCACCGAGTAATCCAACTAGCATCAACTACAAAGAGTAATTAACACTACTAGCAACCTTACAAGTACCAATCGGAGTCGCGAGACGGAGATTGGTTACAAGAGATGAACTAGGGTTTGGAGATGAGATGGTGCTGATGAAGATGTTGATGGTCATGAGTCCCTTCCGATGAGAGGAGTGTTGGTGATGACGATGGCGACGATTTCCCCCTCCGGGAGGGAAGTTTCCCCGGCAGGACAACCTTGTCGGAGCTCTAGATTGGTTCTGCTCAAGTTCCGCCACGTGGCGGCGGCGACTCCTCCCGAAAGCCTCCTTTTGATTTTTTCTGAAACGAAACCCTCCTTATAGCAAAAGATGAGACCTAGAGGGGAAACACGGGGCCCACAAGCCACCTAGGCGCGGCCAAGGGGGTAGGCCGTGCCTGGCAGGCTTGTGGCCTCCTGGTGGCTCCCCTCTGGTACTTCTTCCGTCCAGTATTTTTTATAAATTCCAAAATAATTCCTCATTGATTTTCACGGTTTTTGGAGTTGTGCAGAATAGGTATCTCAAACTTGCTCCTTTTTCTGACCAGAATTCCAGAGGCCGGCATTCTCCCTCTTCATGTAAACCTTATAAAATAAGAGAGAGAAAGCATAAGTATTGTACCATGAAGTGTAATAACAGCCAATAAAGCGATAAATATCAACATAAAAGCATGATGCAAAATGGACGTATCACGCGCTTGCTCGCCTCGCCAGCCTCACCCCGCCGCACCTGTTGCAGCTGTCGTGGCCTCGATCCCTCCCGCGAACTGCCGCTCGCGTGTTGGTCGATTAGCTGCCTGCTACAGTCCTACCATTGACAGAACAAAGACGAGACAAGGAATATGGAACTACTGGAGGGCTCCGTGCAAAAAAGCTGGCAGATGGAAAAAATGACGCCATAAGATGACTCGCGGATATTTGGGTCCTCATGTGCTTGTGTGAGAAAAAGACAACTACTCCCTCCGTTCCTAAATATAAGTCTTTTAAAAGGTTTCACTAGGGGGACTACATACGAATGTATATAGACATATTTTAGAGTATAGATTGACTCATTTTGCTCCGTATGTAGCCCTCTAGTGAAATCTCTAAAAAACTTATATTTAGGAACAGAGGGAGTATTTACTCTAAATCCCATCACGTGGGGGGCTCCAAGCATAAGTAGGTCAACGCTTGGTGATTGAATACTACAAAGACTGATGGGTGACGGACACTGTTTGGACGTGGAGTCCTAATATAGTTTCCACGACCTATATTTTTTCCTCAGACCCCTACACCCTATAAAAATCAGGATGATCCGATGGAGACCGCGCCAGATCATCCACCGCGCCTCCGCTCTGTTCACCCGCCAACTGCACACCACGCACCCTCTGGCCGGCTACCGGTGAAGAAAAAAAAGGAGGCGGTTCTGGTTATTTGAGAAACAGATAGGGGACAATTATGAATTACAAAAGTGGCACGATACCGTGGAGATGGGGGCGCACCAACATCAGTCTCGGTCGGTGTTCGTCCGTGTCGCACTGCGTCCACTTACAATGACGCGGCCAAACTATCATGTCCGCGCGAACAAGGCGGCTTACAATCATGCGGACAACTTTCATGTCCGCGTGACCAAGATGGATTACAATGACGCGGCCAACTCTCACGTCTATGCAACCAAGACGACTTACAATGCCGCGAGCGATTCTCGAAACCGTGCCAAATTGCCAGAAAAATCTCACATTCAACTCAACATGCCGGTGCAGTGCTCGCCTATACGAGTCGCCCTGCAGACGCGCGCGTGTTGCCACCCCCATGGTCCGGTTAATATCAACCCGCCGGTGTAGTGCTCGCTTGTACGAGCCGCCCAACAGATGTGTGCGAGCCGCCATCCCCATGGACCGTTCTCCATCAACATATCGGTGCAGTACTCGCCTATACGAGCCGCCCAATGGGTGCATGCAAGCCGCCTCTGCGACTCATATCCCCCAACAATATTGGAGCAATGGGAAAATGACATCCATGTCTTACTCAATGTCATGAAAACACGAATCGACTCCAACTTGTGTCGGATTGTTCAATGGATCGGCGCATTGGCCAAGATTATCCACTTCATCATATCAAAAGTAACAGGAGAGTTTGTCAAGGAAACATCCCTGGTGAAGCTACAAATTGATCCGGCCATCATTGAGACACTAATTCAAAGTAAGCAGCAAAGGAAAAGAAAAATGGCCCTGGAGGACCCACGAGAGCCAGACTACCTAAGAATAAAGCATGGACCAAAAGTCATATACACACAACTTGGCCACAATATTTGCCAAAGACATGTGATGAGCGTCATGCTACTGCGAAAACAGACCTTCCCCGGCAACGGCGCCAGAAATCCTTCTGCTACTGCGACAACAGACCTTCCCTGGCAACGACGCGAGGAATCCTACTGCTACGGGCTACGCCTATAGGGACTTCCTTGGCAAAGATGCAAAGGATTTCCCCGCGTCCTTGGAGCCTTGCGTTGGTGTTCCCTTGAAGAGGAAAGGGTGATGTAGCACAGCGGCGGTAAGTATTTCCCTCAGTTTGAGAACCAAGGTATCGGTCCAGTGGCAGGATCGCGTCAAGTCACAAGTACCTGCACAAACACAAAGAACTTGCACCCAACGCTATGAAGGGGTTGTCAATCCCTTATAGATTGTTTGCAAAGTGAGAACTGAAAGCAAAAAGTAAACAAAGCAAAGTAAAATTGAAAGTGGAGACGATAGTTGTGAATAGATCCGGGGGTCGTAGTGTTCACTAGTGGCTTCTCTCATCAAAGCAAGTAGACGGTGGGTGAACGAATTACTGTCGGGCAATTGATAGAACCGAGCAAAGTCGTGTCGTTATATATGGCAATGATTATATCTATAGGCATCACGTCCAAAACAAGTAGACCGATACTTTCTGCATCTACTACTATTACTCCACACGTCGACCGCTATCCAGCATGCATCTAGTGTATTAAGTTCATAAGAACAGAGTAACGCCTTAAGCAAGATGACATGATGTAGATGGACAATCTCCAACTTATGATCAAAGCCCATCTTGTTACCCTTGATGGCAACAACACGATGCGTGCCTTGCTGCCCCTTCTGTCACTGGGAAAGGTCACCGCACGGTATGAACCCAAAACCAAGAACTTCTCCCATTGCAAGAATCATAGATGTAGTTGGCCAAACAAAACCCAAGACTCGGAGAGACTTACAAGGATATCAAATCATGCATATAAGAAATCAGCAAAGACTCAAATATAATTCATAGATAATCTGATCACAAATCCACAATTCATCGAATCTCGACAAACACACTGCCAAAGAGGATTACATCGGATAGATCTCCATGAAGATCATGGAGAACTTTGTATTGAAGATCCAAGAGAGAGAAGAAGCCATCTAGCTACTAACTACGGACCCGTAGGTATGAAGTGGATACTCACGAGTCATTAGAGAGGCGATGATGTTGATGTAGAAGCCCTCCAACTCCAAAGTCCCCTCCAGCAGGGCACCGGAAAGGGTCTCCAGATGAGATCTCGCGGAAACGGAAGCTTGCGGCGGCGGAAAAGTGTTTTCGTGGATGCCCTGATTTTTTCTGTAATTTTAGGGAATTTATAGGCCAAAGAGCTAGGGCAGGGGAGCGCCTGGGAGGCCACAAGCCTAGTTGCCGCGTGCCCCCCTCGCCGCGGCAACAGGGATTGTGGGCTCCCTGTGGGCCCCCTGCCTTGGCCCTCAAGTCCCCCGATCTTCTTCTGTTCTGGAAAAATTTATTTCGGGGATTTTATTCCGTTTGGACTCCGTTCCAAAATCAGATCTGAAAGAGTCAAAAACACAGAAAAAACAGGAACTGGCACTTGGCACTGAATTAATAAGTTAGTCCCAAAAAAGATATAAAAGGTATATAAAACATCCAAACTTGACAAGATAACTGCGTGAAACCATCAAAAATTATAGATACGTTTGAGACGTATCAAGCATCCCCAAGCTTAACTCCTGCTTGTCCTCGAGTAGGGAAGTGATAAAGAATGAATTTTTGATGCTTTCATGCTACCTAGCATAGATGTCCTTTTGTAACTCCTCTTATGTGTCGTGAATGTTCAGATCCATTAGATTCAAAACAGTAGTTTGCTATTGATGTGGAGATAATAATACTTCAAGCAAACTAGCAAGATAATCATGAACTTTCAAAATAACTAGGCCAAAAGAAAGTTATCCCTACAAAATCTTATAGTCTGGCTATGCTCTATCATCCTTGCACAACGAATTTAAATCATGCACAACCTCGGTATTGGCCAAGTAATTGTTTTCACACCTTTACTTTCTCAAACTTTTTCAACTCTCACGCAATACATGAGCGTGAGCCATGGTTTTAGCACTATAAGTGGAGTGGAGTGTGGTGGAGGTTGCAAGACAAACAAGGAGAAGATGGTCACATTGACTAGGCATATCAATGAGCTATGGAGATGCTCATCAATATATATCAAGGTGAATGAGTAGGGATTGCCATACAATTGATGCACTAGAGCTAAGAGTAGATGAAAGCTCTTAAAGAAAACTAGTGGGTGTGCATCCAACTTGCTTGCTCACGAAGACCTAAGGCAATTTTGAGGAAGCCTATCATTGGAATATACAAGCCAAGTTATATAATGAAAATTTCCCACTAGCTATATGGTGGTGACAAAACAAGAGACTCTCAATCATGAAGATCATGGTGCTTAATATGCACAAGTGTGGAAAGATAGTAGCATTGTCCCTTCTCTCTTTTTCTCTTATTTTTTTGGTGGGCTCTTTGGCCTCTTTATATATATATATATATAATTTTGGTGGGTATATTTGGCCTATTTTATTTCCTCACATGGGACAATGCTCCATCAATGATGATCATCACACTTACAACTCAAAACTTAGAGCAATGATGACTCTATATGGAATGCCTTCGGTAGTGTACCGTGACAATGATCTAGCATGGCATAGACATCAATGGAAACATCATGCTAGCTATCTTATGATCATGCAATGGCAATGTAGAAGTGGTGGTACATGTCATGGTGGTAGTTGCATGGCAATATATCTCGGAATGGCTTTGAAAAAGCCATAGTAGGTAGGTATGGTGGTTGTTTTGAGGGAGGCTAATGGTGGGTTTTGTGCACCGGCGAAACTTGCACGGCACAAAGAAGATAGTGATGGTGGAAGGTGTAAGTGCATCTAAACCATGGACTCAATATTAGTCATGAAGAACTGTTATACTTGTTGCAAAAGTTTTAGTAGTAATCGAAACAAAGCATTCAACACATACTCCTAGGGGAAGGGTTGGTAGGTATAAACCATCGCGCGATCCCGACCGCCACACAAAGGATGACAATCAATAGACTAATCATGCTCGGACTTCATCACATAGCGGTTCACCATACGTGCATGCTACGGGAATCACTAACTTCAACACAAGTATTTCTAGATCCACAACACCTTACTAGTATAACTTCAATATTACCACAACCACAACTCAAAACTAATTGAGATGTATCAAACTTCTCCAACTACTCAATGCACATGAAGGTGGAAGTTTTCATATCCCTTTGGATAACTAACCCTTTTGAGACTACTTTCATAGAATAGATCAACTACCAAGCCACGCACCGCTGTGCTCTAAAATATAGAAGTGAAGCACACAGAGCAAAATCAACTAGCTCAAAAGATACAAGTGAGGCACATGTGAGCTGAATTGTCTAACCAAAGGATATAAGTGAAGCTCGACAAAATCACGGTGACTGCAAGTGTCTCTCTCTATAGGTGTGCAGCAAGGAAGATTGTGACACAACAAAAAATAAAATACTCCTACGATACCAGAAGCTCCAAGCTAAACACATAACATGTGGTGAATAAAAATATAGCCCCAGGTAATGTTACCGATGGATTGAAGACGAAAGAGGGGATGCCTTCCCGGGGCATCCCCAAGCTTAGGTTTTTACGGCATCCTTGAATCAACTTGAGGTGCCTTGGGAATCCCCAAGCTTGAGCTCTTGCCACTCTTTATCTTTTTTTCCATAAGAACTTCACCCAAAACTTGAAAACTTCACAACACGAAACTTAAACAGAAACTCGTGATAACATTAGTATAAGAAAGCAAACCACCACTTCCTTAGGTACTGTAGCAAACTTAAATTCTACTTATGTTGATGTTGGGTTACTGTATTTTCAATCTTCCATGGCTAATACCCCCCGATACTATCCATAGTTTCGTCAAAATAAGCAACCAACTCAAGAAAAACAGAATATGTTAACAGCAGACCAGTCTGTAGCAATTTGTATACTTCGTATACTTATGGTACCTCAAAAATTCTGAACAATTACGATAGTCTGGAGAATTTGCGTAGCAATCAGCAGCAAAAATAATCAACTCAAAAGCTCTTACGAAAGAAAAAAAAATGAAAATTCTTTTCCTGAGCAGAAAGTTTCTGTCTTTTCCAGCATGACCAAACGATCATCCCCAAGACTAATCATAACGGTTTTACTTGGCACAAACGCAAAAGAAACACAAAAAACATAATCATAACAGAATTATGAAAGTGTGGAAAACACAAAATAGAAAGAAAAATGATAGATTCGTTGGGTTGCCTCCCAACAAGCGCTATTGTTTAACGCCCTTAGCTAGGAAAAAGGTGATGGAATCACGTATAGTCATCTTTGGTGCTCAAACCATAAGTAGTGTGATCATTTATCATCTTAAGATCTTCATCTTTATTGGATGACTAACCACTAGCTTTAGGAACAAAAACAGTCTTGACGGTCTTTTTGAGAGTGAGATTTGGAGTATTTTGCACAACGGCAAAAGCGGAACCCAAGTTGGTTATGACATCTTCTAGTTTGCCAATTCTAGAGGAATCATTAACTATAGGTTCCTTCTCCCTTAAATGTTTCAAAACCATTCCCACTTTGGATCCGTACTGAGTAATTTGATTGTGCATATTTCTATCCAAACCCTCAATAAGTTCAATTGTGGCAATTTTGTTTTCAATAGCGTCAAGCCTTTGCATCACGTGTTCCAAGGTCAAGGAAGTTCCATTAACCATGAGCGGGGGTGAGCCTACCAAATTCATGATAGCTCCATAGGAGTCAACAGTATGACTCCCCAAAAAATTCCCGCCTACGATGGTATCAAGAATATACCTATTCCAAGGAGAGATTCCAACATAAAAACTGCGAAGAAGAACGGTAGTGGATTGCTTACGAGTAGATCTACTTTGAGCATTGCAAATCCTGTACCAAGCGTCCTTTAAATTTTCTTCCTCAATCTGCTTGAAATTGAGAACTTCATTCTCAGGGGTATCGTTTGGAGTGGTGGGTCTAGCCATTGATGGACTATCCCTTATAGATTGTTTGCAAAGTGAGAACTGAAAGCAAAAAGTAAACAAAGCAAAGTAAAAGTGAAAGTGGAGACGATAGTTGTGAATAGACCCGGGGGCCGTAGTGTTCACTAGTGGCTTCTCTCATGAAAGCAAGTAGACGGTGGGTGAACGAATTACTGTCGAGCAATTGTTAGAACCGCGCAAAGTCGTGACGTTATCTATGGCAATGATTATATCTATCGGCATCACGTCCAAAACAAGTAGACCGATACTTTCTGCATCTACTACTATTACTCCACACGTCAACCGCTATCCAGCATGCATCTAGTGTATTAAGTTCATAAGAACAGAGTAACGCCTTAAGCAAGATGACATGATGTAGACGGACAATCTCCAATTTATGATGAAAGCCCATCTTTTTACCCTTGATGGCAACAACATGATGCGTGCCTTGCTGCCCCTTCTGTCACTGGGAAAGGTCACCGCACGGTATGAACCCAAAACCAAGCACTTCTCCCATTGCAAGAATCATAGATCTAGTTGGCCAAACAAAACCCAAGACTCGGAGAGACTTACAAGGACATCAAATCATGCATATAAGAAATCAACAAAGACTCAAATATAATTCATAGATAATCTGATCACAAATGCACAATTCATCGGATCTCGACAAACACACCGCCAAAGAGGATTACATCGGATAGATCTCCATGAAGATCATGGAGAACTTTGTATTGAAGATCCAAGAGAGAGAAGAAGCCATCTAGCTACTAACTACGGACCCGTAGGTCTGAAGTGGACTACTCACGAGTCATTGGAGAGGCGATGATGTTGATGTAGAAGCCCTCCAACTCCAAAGTCCCCTCCGGCAGGGCACCGGGAAGGGTCTCCAGATGAGATCTCGCGGAAACGGAAGCTTGCGGCGGCGGAAAAGTGTTTTCGTGGATGCCCTGATTTTTTCTGCAATTTTAGGGAATTTATAGGCCAAAGAGCGAGGGCAGGGGAGCGCCAGGGAGGCCACAAGCCTGGTTGTCGCGAGCCCCCCTGGCCACGGCAACAGTGCTTGTGGGCTCCCTGTGGGCCCCCTGCCTTGGCCCTCAAGTCCCCCGATCTTCTTCTGTTCTGGAAAATTTTATTTCGTGGATTTTATTCCGTTTGGACTCCGTTCCAAAATCAGATCTGAAAATAGTCAAAAACACACAAAAAACAGGAACTGGCACTTGGCACTGAATTAATAAGTTAGTCCCAAAAAAGATATAAAAGGTATATAAAACATCCAAAGTTGACAAGATAACAGCGTGAAACCATCAAAAATTATAGATACGTTTGAGACGTATCACATCACCAAGATCGTCACCTCACTACGACATCTACAGTTTGGATAAATCCATGTTCAACCATCAACCTTATGTCGGTTTATGTCACAATCAAGTATGGAGATTCTCAAGCCGCCTCCTTGAAACGATTTAAGAAATCGGTGCTACACAGGCATGGCTTGGCAGATTCAACGAGGCTGAATAATTCAAGAACCTCCGGTCATTACCGAGAACTTAAGCCGGTCTCGGGGGCTAGTGCCTCATTGGCGAAAAGATTTAAGATTGCCCAAGAAGACAAGTCGCCATGATGTGACCGCCCAAACATGGGTGCCCGGCCTTATTAGCGGATTATTTAAAAGTCGTTCAAGCATGGACGCTATCGGTATCAAAGAGGAGAAGTCGCCACGATGCACTTGTTCAAACATGGGTACTGGTAAGCCAAAAAGGACCAAAGTTGCCACATTGCATGGTTCAAACATGGGCACCTATTATGATCTTGAGAATTAAGCCGACTTACTTGGGGGCTACTAGTACCCAAGTAGTTTTGTAGTAAGAGTGTAAGATTCTGCAATCCTATGCTCAACTTTTCACTGATCATAGGTCACTCGGGGGCTTCTACTCACTGAGTTCAGCCTAGATACCCTCTTGGCTAGCGAAAAATTAACACATTACAATGGTTATACTAGACTGTGTGTTTGGCGACTTGCCCTGTAGTCCCATGTACTCTTGGCGAGTCAATCTGATATTGGACCCTGAACTCCCCAACGTTAAAACATGAAGGGTGCTTGTGGGAGCCAGCATATGGAAAATAGACAAACCATGGGTTCATCGAACCCGCTTCACCAAAGCTTGACTTGTGCCTGATCCGCTAGTCCAAATAATAAAGGTTATTGCAAAAACCTCTTTGGGGTACCATGAGAGCCTTGCAAGCTCGTCCTACCCTGACGTGACTCACTGAATCGACCGTTGTGAGTCACTGAATCGGCTTAAACTCTTTTGGGTACCACTAGAGGCTTACGGGCTCGTCCTACCCGCCATGACTCACCGAACCGGCTTAAACTCTTTTGGATACCACTAGATACTTACGAGCTCGTCCTACCCGCCGTGACTCACTAAGCTGGCTTAACTCTTTTTGGGTACCAGTAGAGCCTTGCGAGCTCGTCCTACCCATTGTGACTCACTGAACCGGCTTATTTAAAATAACTTGATGCCATACTATGGTGTTGTCAGCATTATTCTATCATATACATGCATCATCTTGCATTGCATCATGCATCATACTACATATTGATGACCCACAAGTATAGGGGATCTATCGTAGTCCTTTTTATAAGTAAGAGTGTCAAACACAACGAGGAGCAGAAGGATCTGACAAGTGGTTTTCAGCAAGGTAATATCTACAAGCACTGAAATTATCGGTAACAAGTAGTTGTGTGGTGAGATGATTCGTAGCAAGTAGCAAGTAACAAAAGTAACGACGGTGCAGCAAAGTGGACCAATCCCTTTTGTAGCAAGGGACAAGCCTGGACAAGATCTTATAGGAGGTAAAACGCTCCCGAGGACACATGGGAATTTCTGTCAAACTAGTTTTCATCATGTTCATATGATTCGCGTTCGTTACTTTGATAGTTTGATATGTGGGTGGACCGGCGCTTGGGTACTGCCCTTACTTGGACAAGCATCCCACTTATGATTAACCCCTCTCGCAAGTATCCGCAACTAAGAAATAAGAATTAAGACAAAGTCTAACCATAGCATTAAACTAGTGGATCCAAATCAGCCCCTTACGAAGCAACGCATAAAATAGGGTTTAAGCTTCTGTCACTCTAGCAACCCATAATCTACTTACTACTTACCAATGCCTTCCTCTAGGCCCAAATAATGGTGAAGTGTTATGTAGTCGACGTTCACATAACACCACTAGAGGAGAGACAACATACAACACATCAAAATATCGAACGAATACCAAATTCACATGACTACTTATATCAAGACTTATCCCATGTCTTCGGGAACAAAAGTGACTACTCACAAAGCATAATTATGTTCATGACTAGAGAGGTAATGAGTAGCATCAAATATCTGAACATATAATCTTCCACAAAGTAATCCAACTAGCATCAACTGCAAAGAGTAATTAACACTACTAGCAACCTCACAAGTACAAATCGGAGTCGCGAGACGGAGATTGGTTACAAGAGATGAACTAGGGTTTGGAGATGAGATGGTGCTGATGAAGATGTTGATGGTGATGAGTCCCCTCCGTTGAGAGGAGTGTTGGTGATGACGATGGCGACGATTTCCCCCTCTAGGAGGGAAGTTTCATCGCGAGGATCGTCCTGCCATAGCTCTAGATTGGTTCTGCTCAAGTTCCGCCTCGTGGCGGCGGCGAATCCTTTGAAAATCCTTGATACGTCTCAAACGTATCTATAATTTTTGATGGTTTCATGCTATTATCTTGTGAAACTTTGGATGTTTTGCATGCCTTTTATATATTTTTTGGGACTAACTTATTAACTCAGTGCCAAGTGCCAGTTCCTGTTTTTTCCATGTTTTTGACCCTTTTCAGAGGAGGATTTTGAACGGAGTCGAAACGGAATAAAACTTCCGAAAAGATTTTTTCCGGAACGGAAGAAGATGGGGAGACTTGAGAACCAAGGCTGGGGGTCCTCAGGGAGCCCACAAGCCCTCATGGCGTGGTGAGGGGGGCCCGCGCCGTCCATGCTTGTGGGCTCTCTGGCCCACCTCTGCAATAGGTTTTGCACCTATATATCCCCAAAAATTCCACAAAAAATTAGGAGATCATCAAAAGTACTTTTCCGCCGCTGCAAGCTTCTGTTTCCGCAAGATCCCATGTGGGGCACGTTCTGGTGCCCTGCCGGAGGGGGGATTCGTATGAGGAGGGCTTCTTCATGAACACCATGACCTCTCCGATGATGCGTGCGTAGTTCACCATAGACCTATGGGTCCATAGCTAGTAACTAGATGGCTTCTTCTCTCTCTTGGATCTTCAATATAAAGTTCTCCATGATCTTCATGGAGATCTATCCGATGTAATCTCCTTTTCCGGTGTGTTTGTCGAGATCCGATGAATTATGGATTTATGATCGGATTATCTATGAATCTTATTTGAGTTTCTTCTGATCTCTCTTATGCATGATTTCATATCCTTGTAATTCTCTTCGAGTTGTGGGTTTTGTGTGGCCAACTAGATCTATGATTCTTGCGATGGGAGAAGTGCTTGGTTTTGGGTTCATATCGTGCGGTGACCTCACCCAGTGATAGAAGGGGTAGCGAGGCACGCATCGTGTTGTTGCCATCAAGGGTAAAAAGATGGGGTTTCATCATTGGTTTGAGATTATCCCTCTACATCATGTCATCTTGCTTAAGGCGTTACTCTGTTCGTCATGAACTCAATACACTAGATGCATGGTGGATAGCAGTCGATGTGTGGAGTAATAGTAGTAGATGCAGAAAGTATCAGTCTACTTGTCTCGGACGTGATGCCTATATGTATGATCATTGCCTTAGATATCGTCATGACTTTGTGCGGTTCTATCAATTGATCGACAGTAATTTGTTCACCCACCATAATACTTGCTATTTTGAGAGAAGCCTCTAGTGAACACTATGGCCCCCAGGGTCTACTCCACACCATATTTTCAGCCTTACACTTTTTTACTTCTTTGCACTTTCCTCCTTCAGATCTCACTTTGCAAACAATCTTGAAGGGATTGACAACCCCTTTATAGCGTTGGGTGCAAGCTCTTTTGTGTTTGCGCAGGTACTCTGGACTTGAAGAGATTCTCCTACTGGATTGATATCTTGGTTCTCAAACTGAGGGAAATACTTACTGCTCCTGAGCTGCATCACCCTTTCCTCTTCAAGGGAAGAATCAATGCAAGCCCAAGAGACGACAGAAGGATCCCTGGCACCACTGCCGGGGAATAACTTTTGTTGCCGTAGCAAGCCTCCTCTTGATTTTTTCTGGAACGAAACCCTTCTTGTAGCAAAAGAGGGGAGCCATAGGGCCAGCTGGGAGCCCATAAGTCCCCTAGGCGCTGCGAGGGGGGAGGTCGCGCCTAGCAAGCTTGTGGCTTCCTGCTGGCACCCCTCTGGTACTTCTTCGGCCCAGTATTTTTTTAAAAATCCAAAATAAATCCTCATTGATTTTCACAGATTTTAGAGTTGCGCAGAATAGGTATCTCAAACTTGCTCCTTTTTCAGGCCAGAATTCGAGATGCCGGCATTCTCCCTCTTCATGTAAACCTTGCAAAATAAGAGAGAAAAGGCATAAGTATTGTACCGTGAAGAGTAATAACAGCCCATAAAGCGATAAATATCAACATAAAAGCATGATGCAAAATGGACGTATCAACTCCCCCAAGCTTAGACCTCGCTTGTCCTCAAGCGAAAGCTGAGATCAATAAATATGCCCACATGTTTAGAGAGAGAGGTGTCGACAAAACAAGATACGAACATGCAGGCATCATGATCATAGTCAGAACAACAATACCATCATATTA
This sequence comes from Hordeum vulgare subsp. vulgare, assembly GCF_904849725.1. NCBI lineage: Eukaryota > Viridiplantae > Streptophyta > Magnoliopsida > Poales > Poaceae > Hordeum > Hordeum vulgare. Next base: position 352,458,635 of record NC_058522.1, on the reverse strand, counting down.
ACTCTTATGCTAAAGTGACAATTCCTTCACAAGGTAAAGTATGGGTCAAGAGCCTTACCGAGAATTAACAACCGATAGCCTTTAGTCATTGAAGCAATTGCAATTTATTATAACATCAGAAAGAGTCAAGTAAGAGCTTGTAAATCAAATCCACATATTCAATCATCCTTTTGTCTTCTACAATTGATACAACTCACGTGGTAGTCATGAGATCAAAGTTCTAGTCAGACACAGAGAAACATAGGGGCTTCTAGTTTCGCCTCCCAACCATTTACCTCAGGGGTAATGTCAACAATAATAATTCATGAATACTTACTTCCAAGTTGACATATGAATATAGATCTTTCCCTAGCATATAACGTTAGCCAAGATAAAGGCGAAATAAGGAATTGGTGTAGATCACCATGACTCTTTCAAGGGAAAAAAGTAAAGGTACAAGATAGACCCTTCGGAGAGGGAAGCAGAGGTTGTCATGCGCTTTTGAGGTTTGGATGTGTGTCCTCTTAGTGTGGAGGAACGACACTTTATATTGCCTCCTGTGATAAAGAACTTTATTATGCTGTCTGTCGCTTTTATGTCTTCCTCATCACAGGTTCGTACAAAGCTTATTTTCCACACACTAATAGATCATACATATTAGGGAGCAATTTTTATTGCTTGCACCGATGACAACTTACTTGAGGGATCTTATTCAATCCATAGGTAGGTATGGTGGACTCTCATGGCAAAACTGGGTTGAAGGTGTGTGGATGCACAAGTAGTATCTCTACTCGGTGCGGGAGTTTTGGCTAATATGAGGTGGAAGCAATCGTCACGTTCTAAGGGATCTCTAATCATATAACATTGTTCGGAACCAAGCAAACACAATTCATTATGTTGTCTTCCTTGTCCAACATCTACTTCTAGGCATGTAATAGTTTAGTGAGTGTTCACAATCATAGATGGTGTCAAGGATGATATATTTATATGTGAACCTCTCCTTCTTTATTACTTCCTATTAATTGCAGCAATGACCAAGGTCTACGTTTGTCCACCCGCAACAAGTTTCAATCAACATTCTTTTTATATGTGGAGCCATCACTTCCCGTAAGATCATTACATGATCTTTCATGCTTTTGTTCTTTTCTCATTCTTTCGATCATGGAATGAGGCAAGGCCCTTAACTAAGACACTCTTTATTATATGACTCACGAGCTCGAATACATCGGGGCTGACACAAAGCAAAACTCAAGCCTAAAACACTAAGACCTTTATTCTACTAGAGAAAGAGAAAACTGAAAAGGAACAAACTAAAACAAAGGTAAAGGCAAAAGATGTGATGGTGATACAATACTGGGGCAACTCCCCCAAGCTTGGCACAAGCCAAGGGGATCGCCCATACCCATGCTTAGTTGTCTTCCTTTGGAGGTGGTAATGATGGAGTCGTTTTGTCCTTTGATTCCAAGAGTGCCATCAATCTTTGATTTATACCTTGGAGATCTATGATATGTTTCTCCAGCAAAACAACTTCACGCGTGAGATAAGTATTGCAAGCACGAGTTGTTTCACAAAACTTCAAGAGTTCAATCAAGGATGGAGACAGTAGGTGGAGGTAGGGTTGGAGGAAATACGCTTCTTCAACTTCTTCCTTGTTGAACATAGATTGTACTTCGTCCCACGCCTGATTCTTCTCCTTAGTTTTTCCCTTGGCTTCCATGATTTCCACTCTTTTCATATCAGCATCTACTTCTTCATAGACTTGAGGGAAATTATTCTCCCCGGCAGATTCCTGAGACGACATCCTTGCTCTAAATCTGTGGCAGAAAACAGGCTCGAAACGCAAATAGAGGAAATTCGCGTGATACGAGGGTCAGACCTTTTGGGAGAATATATAATGATTTTTTCCAGACCAGAATAAATACTCCGCAAGAAAACGGAGTCCGGGAGGCACACGAGGTGGCCACAAGCCCCCCAGGCGCGGCCAGGGGGTGGCCCGCGCGTGGCAGGCTTGTCGCCTCCTCGTGCACTTTCCAGACTACTTCAAATTTTTCTATTTTTTCAAAAATTCCAAAACGGAGAAAATTCCTACTGGAAAAGTTTTGGAGTCTATTTACTTATCGAATCACATACCTCTTCGTTTTCGGAGTCTGAAACAGGCTGATAAATATCCCTTAGGTACTCCTCCGAAGTTATGGTATTGATAATATTGGTTTCAACATTTATGGGAGTACCTGAGATATAATGCTTGATTCTCTGCCCATTTACCACTCTCGGACAATTACCTTCCGTGTTGTTGATCTTGATGGCACCTGTTGGGGATATTACCTATTAATAACCCGCCCTAGTTGGGCCGGGTCACCGAATCAGGCGATTCATTTGAGCGTGGTTCGGACCTTGGCCTGGCAAGGCCGAAAGTTGTGTGGCGGATTATAATTTCCGGAAGGTCTCCAAGCTTTGGAAGATGGCGACTTGGATATCGTAGAGGTCACGATTTGTAGGAAGGAAAGTACCCTTGTAAACCCTAGGGATTCGACCTGTATATAAAGGCGAGTCCTAGGGAAGTAGAGGGCAGGTTAGAAATCATCGAGTGCTGGGTTTGGCGAGTTACGCCCTCCTTGTAATCGAAACCACATCAATACAACTCAAAGCAGGACGTAGGCTTTTACCTCCTCATGAGGGGCCGAACCTGGGTAAATCGCCGTGTCTCTCCTGTTCAACCCCTTTGAGTCGCCACCAAGGTGCGATGGTTCCAGTACTAAGTCCTTTCACGAGGACATCTGCCGTGACAAAACCACGACAGTTGGCGCCCACCGTGGGGCCTACGCACGGTGGAGTTGAGATCTCAAAGGGAGCCCTACCAGGGAGCCGCCGCGGGAAGACCTACATCGACAACCGGCAATGGGGGCCCGAGGCGGATTCGATCGAATCTGGTTACAGGGTCCCCTTCGGCAAGATCAACATCTTCATCGGCATGATCGGATCATCCGTGCATGAGCCGAACATCTCCACCGACATCGTCGAGCCGGCCAGGTACGTCCGCCCAGTAGTGATGCCAAATCTGACTCGCCCGGTCTTTGTTGGATACACACAAGGATCGGAGGAGCCAGAGCACTCGGCGTCCCAGGAAACTACACCAGTCAACACAGATGACGAATCATCCATGGGCGATTCAGATTCAATCCGGTCTCTACATGGGGATTGTCTTGGGGGCTTGTCGCTGGCCATGGACCCCGAAGTCCTTGACCGAACCCGCCACCAGATCGCCATTTATATAGCGGGGGCGACTCAACCCACGCAAAACCCTATAGGAGGCGATGGAACCGTGAGACGTCTAGAAGCCCGGCCGTTGTCCTGGTGGAATTAGCGGCGGAAATCACAAGGATGATGGCGACTCCCCTCACACCAGGAAACCAGGAGGAGGTAAACGCGGAGCTGGCGAAACTCAGAGAGGCAGTGGCAACGGCTCATCGGGATGCCGAGGTGGAGTCCGCCAGGATCGAGAGTCGGCAAGCTCAAATTGCGGCCGAAAGGATTCGCTTAAATACTGACAACTGGCGGCTCAAAAGACACCAACGTGCATCCGACGCCGTCCATCAACGGAGACACCAAGGTCGCCTGCCCCATGATCTCAACCCGACCCGCCTGTTCAATACTCCACGAACCCCTGGGGCGGGAGCCGCCCCAGGGGGAGGACCGGGTCAACCGCCTAACCCGCCGGTTCAGACATTTGAGGATCGCATTCCCCGATTCCGGATGCCTCAAGGCCACTTTTCCAACCCGGTGGACAACGTCCTTGCCGGAACTCGCCATCTGGAATCTCTTTCGATTCACGGCAACACTCCTGCCGAGATAGAAGCAAGGAACGCCATTGAGATGTTGAAGACGGCGGTGGTTCAAAACGCCCAGTTCTCACATAGCCTAGATAGGCTGCATTCCACTCCCCGGGCGAGTTACACCAGGAGTCGGCCAGAGGACCAGCCCGCCGTAAACAGCGGGCCGCGACCCGTCCCTCAGGACAACCCGCCTGATCATCAGAACCCGCCGGGCCGGGATCTCCCAAACATCCAAGTCGCCCCAGCCCCTCTCGTCGGGAGCGGTGGGCGAGTGGGGGTGCCATGCTTGGCCCCCGCCCTTCGTAACGAAAGAATGCCCAAGGATTTTAAGGGACCAAGAAAGGTGCCTAACTACACCCCGGACCTTGAGCCGGCATCGTGGATCGAGAGTTATGAAATCGCCATGGACATGCTCGACGTAAACGAGGCAGTTTGCGCCAGATACTTCACGATGATGCTCGAGGGGTCAGCACGTACTTGGTTGAAAAACTTGCCTCCCTACTCCGTCCAGACCTGGGCCGAGTTGAAAGAGCGATTCATCAAAAACTTCCGAGGAACCTGCAAACGTCCAATGACGATCGTCGATCTGCAGCACTGCGTTCAGCGCCCTGATGAGTCGGCCCACCATTGGTCACGGGGGGTTGCGGAAATTATCCATTCGTCAGATGGTATTACGGCGGCTCAGACTGTGTTGATCCTCGAGCAGAATTGCCATTACGAACCCTTGGTACAAAAATTGGGGCGACTCAAGCGAAAGGTCCAAGACATGGGAGAGCTGATGGACACCCTCACTAGGTACGCTGAAGTGGATGACACCAAAGATCCCGGTGAGGACGGTAAAGCTAATTCGCCCAAGAAAGGCGAGTCATCAAAAAATGATAGCCGGTTCCAAGGGCGTAACCGCCACAATCAAGGAGCCAATGTCAAGCGAAGGCAGCAAGAGGAACCCTCGGATTTAGTCGCCAACACCAACACCAACAGTGGCAACCAACGCCAGAATAAAAATAGGGGATTTAGTGGGAAGAGGCCGCGTAACTATGAAGAGTTACTCAAGGGCCCTTGCCCACACCATGCCACGGCAGACGGTCCGGCGACTCACTCCTGGGAGAACTGTTTCGTAATGCGGGAGTTTCGGGCGGAGGCGATCAAGAAAATCCAAAACGATGACCTGGACCAACGGCAGGAGCAGTTTGCTGCACCCAACCAACGACAGAACCCCTTTGGCGGTTTTCCCGAATAGGGGGCTCAGGGAGGCCCGCAGCCAAGCAGCGGCCAGTACCCGGTGCACCACCAGCGGCGGTATAACCCGCCCCTACAGGGGGCTCCGCAGGGTCAGGATGACAACGGAGGTTTCCTCAACAATCCCAAACAGTTAAGCAATGGGCAGTATCACATTTTCACCACCAATGCTTGCAGACGTGATAAGAAGGTGAGTCACCGGGCGTACAGTGTGTCTGAGCTGGCGCTTCCCAGGTACCTCCACTGGTCTGAACAGACCATATCGTGGAGTAGGGAGGATCACCCGCAAAGAGTTGACAATCCTGGCGATTTAGCGTTGGTCGTGGCTCCCCAAGTTGGGGGCTACACCATGTCCAAAGTGCTAATGGATGGTGGCAGCAGCATTAATATCTTGTACTTTGACACTTTCCAAAGGATGAACCTATTGGAAAAGGACCTGATGCCTTCAACCACGGTTTTCCATGGAATCGTCCCGGGCAAGTCGGCGTACCCCATAGGCCGAGTCAGACTCATGGTGGCATTTGGAACGACGCAGAATTACAGGTCCGAGTCACTGATATTCGAGGTGGTCAAATTGAAAAGCCCCTACCATGCGTTATTTGGGCGGCCGGCTTATGCTCGTTTCATGGCTCGCCCGTGCTATGTTTACCTTAAGCTCAAGATGCCCGGTCCTAAGGGACCCATCACGGTTGATGGGGATAGAAGGATTGCAAAGGAATGTGAAGAAGGGGACACGGCTTATGCGGAAGTCGCCTGCGCTGTAGAGGATCTCAAACACCATCGGGCCAATGTTGACCCGGCAGACATGTCACCCCTGAAGAAGCCAACGACAGATGCTGAGTCGCCCCTCAAGTTCAAACCAACGGGCGACACTAAAACAGTCGATTTCGTTCCCGGCGATTCATCCAAGTAGTTCACCATCGGGACGGGTCTGGATCCCAAATAGGAAAGCGCGCTCATCGAATTCATCCGTGAGAATCGGGACATCTTCGCATGGAAACCTTCTGACATGCCTGGTGTGCCTAGAGAATTCGCTGAGCACCATCTTAATGTTGACCCAAAGGTAAAACCCATCCAGCGGTATCTTCGCAGGTTTAACGAGGAGCGACGCAAGGCGATCGGGGAAGAGGTCGCCCGTCTCTTAGCCGCCGGATTCATCATGGAAGTTTTCCACCCCAAATGGCTGGCTAACCCGGTTTTGGTACTCAAGAAGAACGGTACCTTCCGTATGTGCATTGATTACACGGTCCTCAACAGAGCTTGTCCAAAAGATCCTTTCGCTCTTCCCCGCATCGACCAGATCATTGACTCAGTGGCGGGATGCGAACGACTGTGCTTTTTGGACGCCTACTCAGGGTATCACCAGATCAAGATGGCCATGGAGGATCAAGAGAAAACAGCCTTTATAACCCCCTTTGGGGCTTTTTGCTATGTGTCCATGCCTTTTGGACTCAAGAGTGCAGGGGCGACTTATCAGCGTTGCATCCAGAATTGCCTCCGCAGCCAAATCGGTCGCAACGTCCACGCTTATGTCGACGATATTGTGATCAAAACCCGCCAGGGGGAGACGCTACTGGAGGATCTCAAGGAAACTTTCGATAATCTGCGGGTATATCAGATGAAGCTGAATCCCACCAAGTGTGTTTTTGGTGTTCCTGCAGGGAAATTGCTGGGCTTCCTGGTGTCTGAGCGTGGCATTGAAGCTAACTCGGACAAAATTGAAGCAGTTACATCCCTTGGAAAGCCGGCAAACGTTAATCAAGTTCAACGACTGGCGGGTCGCATTGCGGCTCTAAGTCGCTTCTAAGTCGCCTGGGTGAAAAGGCGATTCCTCTTTATCAGTTACTAAAGAAATCTGACCGATTTGTTTGGACAAATGAGGCAGACAAGGCGCTCGAAGCCTTGAAACGACAATTGGTTAGCCCGCCAGTCCTGGCCGCCCCGACTGAGAAAGAGCCCATGCTTCTGTATATTGCGGCAAATTCCAAACCAGTAAGTGTGGCAGTGGTCGTGGAAAGAAAGGAGGAAGGGAAGGAGTACCCAGTGCAATGCCCGGTGTATTTTATCAGCGAAGTGCTAACCCTTTCCAACCAAGGGTACCCGCATTGGCAGAAGTTAGTGTATGGGGTGTTTATGGCGAGTCGGAAACTTAAACAATATTTCCAAGAACACCCTATCACAGTGGTTAGCTCTGCCCCCCTTGGGGACATCATCCAGAATCGGGAGGCAACAGGGCGGATTGCCAAGTGGGCGATTGAACTTGGGCCGCATCATGTACGGTACACCCCCCGCACAGCCATCAAGTCTGAGGCCTTAGATGATTTCGTCAATGACTGGACGGAGTTATAGGCTCCGGAGGACAGGCCTGATCTTACATACTGGACTATTTAATTTGATGGATCTAGACAGCTGGAAGACTCGGGGGCTGGTGTGGTATTGGTATCCCCTCAAGGAGATAAATTATGTTATGACCTCCGACTCATGTTTCCGTGCACTAACAATGCTGCGGAATACGAAGCTTTGCTTCACGGTTTGCGACTCGCCAAGGAGATGAATCTAACGCGAGTCAGATGTTTTGGCGACTCTGATTTGGTGGCGCATCAAGTTTCAGGTACTTGGGATTCTCGGTACCCCATGATGGCGGCTTACAGAAGAGTTGTGTCTGATGTGGCGGGTCATTTTCATGGTTATCAGGTTGACCACATTGATTGACGCCTCAACGAGGCGGCTGACGCCCTTTCACGTCTTGGTTCCCAGCGAAAGCCAGTTCCTCCCAATGTTTTTCTGGATATTTTGCATAAACCATCCGTGAGTTTACCATTGGAGGAGGAGTTGGCAATACCAGATCCTGAGTCTCAGCTCGTGGCGGCTCTCCACGTCACGCCGGATTGGATTCTTCCTTATCTGGCTTATCTCGCCCGAGGCGAGTTACCAACAGACGAAGTTTCGGCCCGTCAAATCGTTCGGCGGAGAAAATCCATGGTGATCATCAATGGCGAGTTATATAAGCGGAGCGCCTCTGGAGTTTTTCAACGATGTGTTTCCTCCGAAGAAGGATGCATAATCTTAAATGACATTCATTCTGGAGACTGTGGGCATCATGCCGGGTCACGCTCTTTGGTGTCAAAAGCATTCCGTCGTGGTTTCTTTTGGTTGACGGCTCATGCAGATGCGGAAGATATAGTTCGTCGGTGCGAGGGATGCCAGCGTTATGGACGACAGGCTCATGTGCCGGCTCAAGAACTAAGAATGATTCCCATCACTTGGCCTTTTGCGGTCTGGGGTTTAGACATGGTCGGCCCCTTCAAAATGTCATCCAACAAGAAAACCCATTTGCTGGTGGCGGTTGATAAGTTCACCAAGTGGGTTGAGGCAGAACCTATTGGAACTTGTGATGCGGAGACAGCGGTTAAGTTCTTGAAGAAGCTCATCTTCCGGTTTGGATATCCAAACAGTATCATTACTGATAATGGTACTAACCTGTCCCAAGGGGCGATGCAGGAGTTTTGTCGTCGAGAACATATCTGGCTTGATGTTTCTGCAGTCGCTCACCCACAATCTAATCGGCAGGCGGAACGGGCGAGTCAAGAGGTTTTACGAGGAATTAAGCCCCGACTCATGGTTCCCCTGGAGAAAACCCCAGGATGTTGGGTCGAGGAATTGCCTTCAGTACTGTGGAGTATCCGGACCACCCCGAACCGGTCCACGGGTTTTACCCCTTTCTTTTTGGTCTACGGAGCAGAAGTCGTTCTTCCTACTGACATAAGGCATGACTCGCCGCATATGTGGAGCAAGACAATGAGCTGGCGCGTCAAGACTCCTTGGACGCCTTAGAGGAGGCATGTGACTTGGCTGCGGCCCGTTCGGCCATCTATTAGCAGGATCTACGGCGTTATCACAACCGCCGGGTTAAGAGCCGGACCTTTCAGGAAGGCGACTTAGTTCTTCGGTTGATACAAGATCGTGCTGGCATGCATAAGTTGTCACCGCCATGGGAAGGACCGTTCATCGTCAGCAAAAATCTTCGCAACGGCTCTTATTATCTGGTGGATCTCCGGCCTAACCGGCCAACCACGGAGGCTGAGTCAACTCGCCCCTGAAATATTGCCCACTTGCGGCCTTATTACACTTGAGCTCTTAAGCTCTGCATTTTGTAAGTTATTCACTTTCATTATGAAGTAATAAAATTACAATGCTTCCCTACTTGGGGGCTTCCTCATTGAGATCAATTTTGTCATCCTGTCGCGACCTTATGAGCCGACGAAATCATTTAGGGTGCGCGCTTGAGCTTTCTGACTCGCCCCATCCTGTCGCGACCTTATGAGCCGACGGAAACATCATTTAGGGTGCGCGCTTGAGATTTCTGACTCGCCCCATCCTGTCACGACCTTATGAGCCGACGAAACCATCATTTAGGGTGCCCGCTTGAGCTTTCTGACTTGCCTCATCCTGTCGCGACCTTATGATCCGATGAAACCATCATTTAGGGTGCACGCTTGAGCTTTCTGACTCGCCCCATCCTGTCGCGACCTTCTGAGCCGACGAAACCATCATTTAGGGTGCACGCTTGAGCTTTCTGACTCGCCCCATCCTGTCGCGACCTATGAGCCGACGAAACCATCATTTAGGGTGCGCGCTTGAGCTTTCTGACTCGCCCCATCCTGTCGCGACCTTATGAGCCGACGAAACCATCATTTAGGGTGCGCGCTTGAGCTTTCTGACTCCCCCCATCCTGTCGCGACCTTATGAGCCGACAAAACCATCATTTAGGGTGCGCGCTTGAGCTTTCTGACTCGCCCCATCCTGTCGCGACCTTATGAGACGACGAAACCATCATTTAGGGTGCGCGCTTGAGCTTTCTGGCTCGCCCCATCCTGTCGCGACCTTATGAGTTCATGAATACATCATTTAGGGTGCGCGCTTGAGCTTTCTGACTCGCCCCATCCTGTCGCGACCTTATGAGCCGACGAAAACATCATTTAGGGTGCGCGCTTGAGCTTTCTGACTTGCCCCATCCTGTCGTGACCTTATGAGCCGACGAAACCATCATTTAGGGTGCGCGCTTGAGCTTTCTAACTTGCCCCATCCTGTCGCGACCTTATGAGCCGATGAAACCATCATTTAGGGTGCACGCTTGAGCTTTCTGACTCGCCCCATCCTGTCGCGACCTTCTGAGCCGACGAAACCATCATTTAGGGTGCACGCTTGAGCTTTCTGACTCGCCCCATCCTGTCGCGACCTTATGAGCCGACGAAACCATCATTTAGGGTGCGCGCTTGAGCTTTCTGACTCGCCCCATCCTGTCGCGACCTTATGAGCCGACGAAGCCATCATTTAGGGTGCGTGCTTGAGCTTTCTGACTCGCCCCATCCTATCGCGACCTAATGAGCCAACGAAACCATCGTTTAGGGTGCACACTTGAGCTTTCTGACTCGCCCCATCCTCTCGCGACCTTATGAGCCCACCAAACCATCATTTAGGGTGCGCGCTTGAGCTTTCTGACTCGCCCCATCCTGTCGCAACCTTATGAGCCGACGAAACCATCATTTAGGGTGCACGCTTGAGCTTTCTGACTCGCCCCATCCTGTCGCGACCTTATGAGCCGACGAAACCATCATTTAGGGTGCGTGCTTGAGCTTTCTGACTCGCCCCATCCTATCGCGACCTTATGAGCCGACGAAACCATCATTTAGGGTGTGCGCTTGAGCTTTGTGACTCGCCCCATCCTGTCGCGACCTTATGAGACGACGAAACCATCATTTAGGGTGCACGCTTGAGCTTTCTGACTCGCCCCATCCTGTCGCGACATTTCGGGTGCGCGCTTGTAACATCCCAACATTATAAATTTTGAAATGTAAATATAATTATTAGATTGATTGTTTGTTTGTTTGAGTGATTGAAACTTGAGTGGAATTTGAAACTTCTCAAAAAAATGAGAGGGAATAAAATGACTTTCCCAAAATTTTCTATTTCCAATCCCTTTTCAATTTTTTGTTTGAATATTTTTAAAACCCTTTGATTAAAAAAAATCAAAGAGAGGAGGAAAATGACCCTCCAAAATCAGAGACTATGTCTTGATTCAAATTTTAAGTATTTGCAATTTATTTGAAATTCAAATTCCTTTTCATCTTAAAGTTATTGAAAAAAAAAATTAAAAATATTTTTTTGGTTTTGAAAATATGTTCATGTTTTAGAAAATTTTATTCTGAAAATTTTGATATATAATATGTCTATATAAAATGTTATCTCTTTTTCATTTATACGTGTTTTCTTTGTTTTAAAAAAAAATTGTTCGTTCGCAAAAAAAAAAAGGCCACGGCTTGCCGGACCGCTCGCTGCGGCTGGCCGAACTATTGGCCCATGCGGCACATCTTACCTCCTTTTCTATTTTCTCCTCTTTACGTATATGTTTAGTCCCACATTGCCTATCTATGGACCATTAGACCTCCCTTCCACCTATAAATATAGATCCATAGGAGCATCCAAAAATCATTTATTTCGGATTAAATCAATCTTTTGGTTTAACTAGATTTATTAAATAAAAATATTTTTTCTTCTCTTCGGCGGGATTTCTCGAAGTCGTCTCCTCATTGGAATTAATTATTACTCTCCATTTTAAAGGTATCTTTCTTCGTTTTTTTTTTACTCCCGTAGTTCATTATTTCTAGACTAGTATTCCTACAATAGTATACGGTAGAGTAATTAGATATATTAGTTAGTCTTCGTATTTACACATTAGTACTAGAATTCTTTTAGACATAGCACTTTTCTTCCGTAAAACAGCTTGGCCCTGATTTTTCAAATAGCCATAACTTTTTACTCGTAATCCGAATTAGATGAAACCAACGCCTAGAGTTTCGTCTTGATCCCACCTATCCTGTGAACCTATCATATCAAGTTTTTGAAATTTTCAAATTTCGAAATTTGTTCATATTCATATTCAAACTTCTTTTGATCATATCTTTTTATCCGTACCTCCGTTTTAGATGAATCCAATTGCGTCGGATTCGTATCAAAGTAATCTTCCTGTTTGTATCATTAGTTTTAACTTTTCAACTTATAATTTTGATCAAATCAGATTTATCTATTAGTGCCCAAAAGTGTTCACATCGTTCTAAGCCGATTCAATGTTATATTCAAATATTTGTATCTTTTGATCCGCTATTTCAAATCTAGTAATTCTTTTTTCTACACGCTCATATTGATCTACTATATTCAATAGCATCATTAGTTTCGACCTTTGAACCTTACAAATTTGAGCGATTCAAATTTGTATTCGAACATTCATTTGATCTTATCTTGCAAATCGTACCACCTTTTCAATTGATTCATTTCACCCCTAAACACTCATGTCATATATTTTTGTACATAACAATCGTACTTCAGTTCAACTTCTCTTGACCTTTTTAATGCAAATTTAATTCATACTTCAATTCGCTATAACTTGCGTTGTAGTGCTCCATTTCAAGAAATTCTTTCTACAAATAAATTCTTATGCCTTATACTATTTGTCAAACAACATTCATGTTGTTCTCCCAATATTTTTTATCATCTCCCATAGTGTATGCAAGTCGAGCTTATATAGCGATAGTTGATCATCCTTTGACTCTTTTGAGTTGACCCCTTTCACCTTTCCTTTACAACACACTTAGAACCTATTTTTTTATTAAACCTTAGTATGTTGTTATTTTGCACAAAGACATGTTTTGTTCTTATGTTCTTTTGGTTCTTCCTTTTTGGCATGAATGTTTATTGAATGCTATTCGTTTACGATAGATTGCTCGGAGTGTGGTAAGTAGAATTATCAAGATTTTGAGAGCGACTATCTTCATCAAGTAATACCAGGCAAGTCATTTTGATCATACTATTTCCTATGTTTTTCGATGCATGGTAGTTTCACCTTTCTTTGCCCAATTGCATGCTCCTTAGGTACTTGGAAATTGTAGTATAGGTTGTAGTATCATGTGGTAGGCACACAACAACCCCGATACTTGGCCCTGGGACGACAAATTTCATATGGCTATGTTTGAGTAGACGGGATTTCGGTTGAGTGCTTAGCATGAGTGATGCGAGGTTGATTAAATAATCAAGACCGGTTAAGACAAGATTTTCAAGACCTCGGACGCAATGCAACTCTGGGTGAAGGACGGTTGATCGGCTCCCTGGAGAACCCAGTGGATGACCCGGGATGCTGGGGACGGCCATGACATCCTGCGGAAAGCTTCACCCAGGCTAAAAGAGACGGACGGATATTTTCAAGACCCAAGGCTTACCTGCACAGCCACAAGTCATTATGGGCTCTGGCTTGGTTGGACAACGCGGCGACTCTGGACAGGCGGTGCTAGCAGATGTAGAAGAACGGTAGGATTGGATGGGCACCGACACGGATTCAGAGGGACCCGTTGAAAGACCATGTTTTGATCATCCGGTCTTCAAACACCCTGAAGTGCGAGGACATACACGGAGGCGATCAAATCTTCTGGGGAACGTGTGCAAAACTCTGCAGAGTACTCAAACCTAATCGATTAGCCGTGTCCACGGTCATGGACAACTTGAGCCAAAGGAACTGAAGTTATCTGAAATTCTCAACACAAATAATAATATTGATGTGGGAATTATTGACAACTCGGGTACGAGAATTGGTTGGCGGAACCATCTCATTAACAACCAACAATGTAGTAACATTTTGCTTTTAACCCTCTCTTGATGTAGGATAAAACTTTCTTTTTCGCTAAAAACTTATAGCCCTACCTTCCATATATGCATATAGTATGGATGATTATTTTTCACCCCTCTCTTATGTGACTTGCCGGCATATTCAATATGCTGACCTACACGGCTGCAACGTCTTATGTTGCAGATATTTTTCTTCGACGAGTAAGATTACGATTCAGGGTTACGGTCTACACTCAACTTGCCGTTGGTGTTTATTGGGACTCCACTCCCTTGACTGTTTCCGCTGAGATATTTAAGGTATATATCAGTTTTACGGTATTTACATGTGATTGCACTTTGATATATATATTGATGTACTGTGTGTGCCAGCATACTGATCCAGGGATGGCACAAATACACAGAGGCTTGACTCGTCTTGAGTCGGGTCGCTACAGAAATGGTATCAGAGCACATGTTGACTGTAGAACGTGACCCTACAAACTGGAAATTTCTTAGGAAAGGATCTCTCAAAATTTCTATTTTTCAAGAACACCTTTTACTTCTCATCTCTTCTGATTTCATCATACGTTCTCTCTCACCTCACATAATTAGACAATGCCCTTTCCCCTTTGACCACGTGAAGGATCAACCGACTCCCACTTCAAAGTAAAGAGGATTTCATCATGCAGTTGAAGCTGCACCAATTGAAGACTCTCAAGACCCGAAGAATTCGAAGACCCTGAAGCGTTCGAATATTTATATGACCATTAGAAGTCCAAACCCCTGTTATATACCCACGTTAGATACGATGATTTGTGAGGCGTCATTGGTGTGTGTTTTCCGACGGCCACAAATAAAACCTATTCTCAAAAATATTGTTTGTATTGTGTGTATCTCCCTCCCTCTCTTACCCGTCTCATCCCCAAAACCTCAACCCTACCAGATGGAGTATGAAGCTGGACTTGTAGTCTCTGGACCAATGACCCAACTGGAAGCTGATATATGGATTCAAAACATGGAGAACCACTTCGGGAGCAACTTGATTTCCAGGAAGTATGAAGTTGCACACGCTCTCCAGTACTTTACCCAAACTGCTGCTATGTGGTGGAAAATGCACCATGCCATACAAGGATTTAGTGGAGCAGAAACTTGGGATGAATTCAAGAAGACTCTATTAAGATCTCGTCTTATTCAGAAGTTCTATGATAACCCGAAGAAGAAGACTTGTGCATGCAAGATCTGTGGAGAAATAGGACACACCCAGGAGGAACACAAGGATGGATGCACTCATTTTGAAGAAAATCACCCAGTTGAGGAGTGCCCAAGTAGTCAGGTGACTTGTTTCCTTTGTGAAGGAACCACCCACTACCCAGCTCAGTGTCACATTTACCCCAAGTATGCCTGAAACCCATAGACCCCGGGACTAACGAGGACCAAGTACTATCTTTTTGGAGAAGGAAACTTGTTTCAGCAAATGTTTTCTTAGGAGCATACGAAAACCTGAGATTTGTGAAGAAATGATAGATGTTTGTTTAGCTTGCAGAATCATTGGATTTATCCGAACTTCGTTCGTGGACAAGAGAAATTCTGCAACGCTTGTGAGGATGCCCAAGTGTTAGAATACGAGATTCACTAAGCCTTATACAAGGTAATGATTTCAGTGCGACATGGCTTGGCCACCATGACGACTTACTATTATCATTCTCTTGCTATTCGGAATGGTAAATCTGAGAGACTTACCCAGAGTAAGAGACACGTTCTTTGAAGCTTTTGTTTAAGCCTTAGAATGGTATAATGAACGCCCCAAGTACATGGCATTTGTTGTCACGCATAGGAATTTTTTACGGTGAGAATGAAACCAAGACCCTCTCTCTGCAGGATAGCCACAAATGGTAGACCACCATGAGAATGATCGATAGGTTAGTTAGAATTGATCACGAGACTGTCAGTTAAGAAGACCCAGTAACGGAAGAAGCTTATATCAACGGAAGAGCCCTCGTTTTTGATGGAGACGTTATGAATATAATGGAAGATATGAAGACTGTGCGATGTCAGTTGCCAAGACCCGAGAGGATTGTTACAAATTTGAGCGACCAGTAACTCTCATTTTAAGTGTGGTAGCACCCCACTTTGCAGGAGACTATATTTTTTAGAAGACCCCCCAAACCTTAACCTTTTCTTTCTAGCCTCTTCGAATCTCGAGGACGAGATTCATTTTAAGTGTGGTAGTTTGTAACATCCCAAAATTATAAATTTTGGAATGTTAATATAATTATTAGATTGGTTGTTTGTTTGTTTGAGTGATTGAAACTTGAGTGGAATTTGAAACTTCTCAAAAAAATGAGAGGGAATAAAATGACTTTCCCAAAATTTTCTATTTTGAATCCCTTTTCAATTTTTTGTTTGAATATTTTCAAAACCCTTTGATTAAAAAAAATCAAAGAGAGGAGGAAAATGGCCCTCCAAAATCAGAGACTATGTCTTGATTCAAATTTTAAGTATTTGCAATTTATTTGAAATTCAAATTCCTTTTCATTTTAAAGTTATTGCAAAAAAAATTAAAAGTATTTTTTTGGTTTTGAAAATATGTTCATGTTTTAGAAAATTTTATTCTGAAAATTTTGATATATAATATGTGTATATAAAATGTTCTCTCTTTTTCATTTATACGTTTTTTCTTTGTTTTATAAAAAAAATTGTTCGTTCGCAAAAAAAAAAACAAAAAAACAAAGGCCACGGCTTGCCGGACCGCTCTTTGCGACTCGCCGAACTATTGGCCCATGCGGCATATCTTACCTCATTTTCTATTTTCTCCTCTTTACGTATATGTTTAGTCCCACATTGCTTATCTATGGACCATTAGACCTCCCTTCCACCTATAAATATAGATCCATAGGAGCATCCAAAAATCATCTATTTCGGGTTAAATCAATCTTTTGGTTTAACTAGATTTATTAAATAAAAATATTTTTTCTTCTCTTCGGCGGGATTTTTCGAAGTCGTCTCCTCATTGGAATTAATTCTTACTCTCCATTCTATAGGTATTTCTCTTCGTATTTTTTTTACTCCCGTAGTTTATTATTTCTAGACTAGTATTCCTACACTAGTATACGGTAGAGTAATTAGATATATTAATTAGTCTTCGTATTTACACATTAGTACTAGAATTCTTTTAGACATAGCACTTTTCTTCCGTAAAACAGCTTGGCCCTGATTTTTCAAATAGCCATAACTTTTTACTCGTTTATCCGAATTAGATGAAACCAATGCCTAGAATTTCGTCTTGATCCCACCTATCCTGTGAACCTATCATATCAACTTTTCGAAATTTTCAAATTTCGAAATTTGTTCATATTCATATTCAAACTTCTTTTGATCATATCTTTCTATCCGTAGCTCCATTTTAGATGAATCCAATTGCGTCGGATTCGTATCAAAGTAATCTTCCTGTTTGTATCATTAGTTTTAACTTTTCAACTTATAATTTTGATCAAATCAGATATGTCTATTAGTGCCCAAAAGTGTTCACATCATTCTAAGCCGATTCAATGTTATATTCAAATATTTGTATCTTTTGATCCGCTATTTCAAATCTAGTAATTCTTTTTTCTACACGCTCATATTGATCTACTATATTCAATAGCATCATTAGTTTCGACCTTTGAACCTTACAAATTTGAGCGATTCAAATTTGTATTCGAACATTCATTTGATCTTATCTTGCAAATTGTACCACCTTTTCAATTGATTCATTTCACCCCTAAACACTCATGTCGTATATTTTTGTACATAACCATCGTACTTCAGTTCAACTTCTCTTGCCCTTTTTAATGCAAATTTAATTCATACTTCAATTCGCTATAACTTGCGTTGTAGTGCTCCATTTCAAGAAATTCTTTCTACAAATAAATTCTTATGCCTTATACTATTTGTCAAGCAACATTCATGTTGTTCTCCCAATATTTTTTATCATCTCCCATAGTGTATGCAAGTCGAGCTTATATAGCGATAGTTGATCATCCTTTGACTCTTTTGAGTTGACCCCTTTCACCTTTCCTTTACAACACACTTAGAACCTATTTTTTTATTAAACCTTAGTATGTTGTTATTTTGCACAAAGACATGTTTTGTTCTTATGTTCTTTTGGTTCTTCCTTTTTGGCATGAATGTTTATTGAATGCTATTCGTTTACGATAGATTGCTCGGAGTGTGGCGAGTAGAATTATGAAGATTTTGAGAGCGACTATCTTCATCAAGTAATACCAGGCAAGTCATTTTGATCATACTATTTCCTATGTTTTTTGATGCATGGTAGTTTCACCTTTCTTTGCCCAATTGCATGTTGCTTAGGTACTTGTAAATTATAGTATAGGTTGTAGTATCATGTGGTAGGCACACAACAACCCCGATACTTGGCCCCGGGACGACAAATTTCATATGGCTATGCTTGAGTAGACGGGATTTCGGTTGAGTGCATAACACGAGTGATGCGAGGTTGATTAAATAATCAAGACCGGTTAGGACAAGATTTTCAAGACCTCGGACGCAATGCAACTCTGGGTAAAGGACAGTTGATCGGCTCCCTGGAGAACCCAGTGGATGACCCGGGATGCTGGGGACGGCCATGACATCCTGCGGAAAGCTTCACCCAGGCTCAAAGAGACGGACGGATATTTTCAAGACCCAAGGCTTACCTGCACAGCCACAAGTCATTATGGGCTCTGGCTTGGTTGGACAACGCGGGGACTCTCGACAGGCGGTGCTAGCAGATGTAGAAGAGCGGTAGGATTGGATGGGCACCGACAGGGATTCAGAGGGACCCGTTGAAAGACCATGTTTTGATCATTCGGTCTTCAAACACCCTGAAGTGCGAGGACATACACGGAGGCGATCAAATCTTGTGGGGAACGTGTGCAAAACTCTGCAGAGTACTCAAACCTAATCGATTAGCCGTGTCCACGGTCATGGACAACTTGAGCCAAAGGAACTTAAGTTATCTGAAATTCTCAACACAAATAATAATATTGATGTGGGAATTATAGACAACTCGGGTACGAGAATTGGTTGGCGGAACCATCTCGTTAACAACCAACAATGTAGTAACATTTTGCTTTTAACCCTCTCTTGATGTAGGATAAAACTTGCTTTTTCGCTAAAAACTTATAGCCCCACCTGCCATATATGCATATAGTATGGATGATTACTTTTCACCCCTCTCTTATGTGACTTGCCGGCATATTCAATATGCTGACCTACACGGCTGCAACGTCTTATGTTGCAGATATTTTTCTTCGACGAGTAAGATTATGATTCAGGGTTACGGTCTACACTCAACTTGCCGTTGGTGTTTATTGGGACTCCACTCCCTTGACTGCTTCCGCTGAGATATTTAAGGTATATATCAGTTTTACGCTATTTACATGTGATTACACTTTGATATATACATTGATGCACTGTGTGTGCCAGCATACTGATCCAGGGATGGCACTGATACACAGAGGCTTGACTCGTCTTGAGTCGGGTCGCTACAGCGCTTGAGCTTTCTGACTCGCCCCATCCTGTCGCGACCTTATGAGCCGACGAAACCATCATTTAGGGTGCGCGCTTGAGCTTTCTGACTCGCCCCATCCTGTCGCGACCTTATGAGCCGACGAAACCATCATTTAGGGTGCGCGCTTGAGCTTTCTGACTAGCCCCATCCTGTTGCGACCTTATGAGCCGACGAAACCATCATTTAGGGTGCACGCTTGAGCTTTCTGACTCGCCCCATCCTATCGCGACCTTATGAGCCGATGAAACCATCATTTAGGGTGCGCGCTTGAGCTTTCTGACTCGCCCCATCCTGTCGCGACCTTATGAGCCGACGAAACCATCATTTAGGGTGCGCGCTTGAGCTTTCTAACTCGCCCCATCCTGTCACGACCTTATGAGCCGACGAAACCATCATTTAGGGTGCGCACTTGTGCTTTCTGACTCGCCCCATCCTGTCGCGACCTTATGAGCCGACGAAACCATCATCTAGGGTGCGCGCTTGAGCTTTTTGACTCGCCCCGTCCTGTCGCGACCTTATGAGCCGACGAAATTGCTTTTTTTATTTTCCTTCCTGGCATTGCCACAAGGTTTTCCAAACCTTTTTTCTGATTCATCTTGAAAATATTTGTTATCGTTTATTATTTATTTGATTTCACATATGTTTTTCAAGCTTAGAACAGGTTGATGATCAAAATCACTTCATCCATGGCGGATTAAGCATTATAAAGAATTTTCAAACGGCGGATCCCGTATTTCAAATCACCTTAAGGGCGACATAAGGATTATTTTCGAAAGTATCACAAAGCAGTACCAATTCCTAAAGGAGACCTATTACATGGCTCTTAGGGCCAAATCAATGAAGTTTATTCTACTGGCGCCCTTGGATCGTTTTGCTGCGAGCTTTGGCCGACTTCAATTTGCAAGTCGCCAAGTACCCAGCTACACTTGGCCAGAGCTGCAAAGTCATCTTCATCGGTCAGGATCGATGAAAGATCTGCGTCCAAGTCAAAAGGGTTCTTGGGTCGCCCTGGAGTTAAGCTGGTCGTCACAAAGGTTGGCAGGTTGACCTTCTTGTTCTTGCTATCATAAGCAGCCTGATACTTTGATAAGTCCAGACTTGCAGCAAGTTGAGTCGCCGCTAGCCGGGAGTCCTTGACGACACGCTGATGGTCCTCTTCGACGAATTCTGACCCGTCGTCCTTGAGTTGAGGAAAGCCCGCTGCTACTTCTTCCGGGTTGATCTCTGGAGCATACGCTAAGCAGCGACTTAATGTAGTCAGCACTCCCTTCCGGGCGGCTGACCGAGTCAACTCGCCAATCTGGGGAGGAAGCGTGGATAGGCAGCCAAGCATTTTCTTTATGGAGGTTATAGGCTCCTTGGCGCCCATCACTGCTTTCACAGTTAGTACACTACCGGTATACAACTGCTCTGTCAGCGTGTAAATCGCCTTCAGCATCAGCACGTAATCATCCTGAAGGTTGGCGGCTCTCGAACCTGTGCAAGGGGTAATGATAATCAGCGACTCAATATAAGAGTTATTGGTTTAACAAAGATCAAAGTTTTGAGTATTTTACCAAAGACGGCTTGCGCCATGTTTGAGATATGACGTTTCAAGCCAGATAACTCTTGTTGCACAGTAGCCAGCTTGGCTTCAGCTTTCTCTGCTCGTTTTGTTGCAGCATCCTAGTCATCTTGAGCCCTTTTTAAATCGGATTTTAGTTTTTCCATCTCAGCTAATACCAGTTGATACTTCTCCTCCGACTTGGTTCGGGCATCTTGCTGATCAGATAAGTTTTTCTTCAAGTCGCCCAGTGCTGATTCAGTTTGAATAAGAGTTTCCTTTGAAGTACATGATAAGGGGCAAGTCTCAGAACTATTGCAAGCAATATCCCTGACACTCGGGGGCTAATGTATAATTTTTTCAGACAAAATTATACAGCATCAAGACCCGGCTCATCTTTTTACAGATGACCCGACCCTTGGGGGTTATTGGTCGAAAGTTTTTCTAAGTGATCAAGACCCGGCTCATCTTTTTACTGATGACCCGGCCCTTGGGGGTTACTGGTCGACAGTTTTTTCTAAGTGATCAAGACCTAGCTCATCTTTTTACTGATGACCCGGCCCTTGGGGGTTACTGGTCGACAGTTTTTTCTAAGTGATCAAGACCCGGCTCATCTTTTTACTGATGACCCGGCCCTTGGGGGTTACTGGTCGAGAGTTTTTCTAAATAATCAAGTCCCGGCTCATATTTTTACTGATGACCCGACACTTGGGGGTTAATGGGGATAATATAATATATAACAAAGCTTAACTCGTGTTTGTTTTTTAGCATCCGAAGCAGGATGATGGAAAGCGACTTGCATAACCAGAGCAAAGTTCTTTGAATTCCAGATGTTCATATTCAGAAAGCTTAGCCTTGGAGAGTCCAGACTCAGGAATGTTTTGAGAGGATGATGGCACATGCTTTGACAAAACCGCTGTGGCCGGTTTAGAAAAGCTGGTACCAGTGATAATTACAGCGTCCGGGTCTTCTGCTGTTGTCAATGGACTTGGCGGCTTGGGGGCATCCATTGTTTCCTTGGGCGAACTAGGAAGATCCATTTGATCCTCAGGCTCGTCTTGATCCGGGTTATCTTGGATCAGCGCTGACTCTTTGATGGGCTCTGAGATTATGATAGGAGTTGACCTGTTGGTCTTCCTCTTCTTCGCATGTGCCCTGAAAGAGGGGAGAGGCGCGTTAAAGGACTGAAAATTTATCACCCTCAGATTCAAAGTAAAATTATCAAAGGACTTACCCAGGGACACGAATCATTGGCGGAAGTGTCGACATTACTGAGTCGCCAGATGTAGGAGGAGAATTCTGCAAGAATTATATGTTAAAGATATAGGCGGGTTACAGATGCGATCCAAAGAAACATGAAGAAGTCTTGTTCATGGGTACCTCATTTGGTTTCCTCTTGTTCTTTGCTGGTAAGCCAGACACCAGATCACCGGAATGACTTCAGGTCTTCCGATTTGAAGTATGTTGTGCTTTCTTCAGAAGAAAATTTGGGTCCAAACAAGCATTTGGATGTGAGAAGGTAACTTTCCCACAAATTCGTCTGGCCGGCTTAGGTGGAGAAGGAGATGAATCGGAGGAAACAGAAATTACCTCTACAGAATCCTCCTGGCTTTCGTTGTCTTCATTCTATTCAAGAGAGGCAGAGACATAAATACAAAGTTGACAGTAGCGGATGGCGAGTGAAAGGAGGATAGGTTTTTACCTCTGAAGGTGCATCGCCGACTTGAGTTTCATCGGCTTCGGATGGCTCGACCACATCAGCTTTGCCCTTGCCCTTGGTTTTCTTCTTTGGGGGCGGCTTAGCTTGCTTCATGGCTGGCTTTTTGGGTTTCTTGGACCAAAATTTATCACCTTTCTGGAATGGCATATGTTATAAAAGGCCACAATTCGAATGAAACATAAGAAGTAAGGACAAAGGGCGGGTTAAAGTTGCTTACCTTGGGCGCCGGATTAATTTTGCAGAAGGGTTTGAGGCCGATTTGGCCGCATTTTCCCGCAGGCTCGCCGGTCAGCTTCTTGATGATGGTGACAATATCGTTTTCCGTTAAAGCCGTGTGGAAATAACATTGAGGATGATCTAAGGTGCCATCAAATTCGCACATTAACCCGTCCTGGCGACTCAAAGGGAGGATGCGCCATTCGACCCAACAGTGGATCAAGTCGACCCCAGTAAGGCCGTTGTTTGTCAAAGATCTTAACTCGGACAATACTGGGATAAAATCTGATTCCTCCTCTTCAGTGAGCTTGTCTGGAAGCTTGAAATTTGTTGGAAGGCGATCTTCCCTATAGCCCAGAAGCTTGTTTTCGCCTGCAGGCGAGGTCTCTTGACAATAGAACCAAGACTCGCCCCAGCCTTTGGGATGGCTTGGCATGGCGAGTGAGGGAAACGGGCTATCTCTGCGGCGCTGAACATTTACACCGCCAAGTTCCAGGCTGGGGCCATTGTGAAATTCCGTTTGGCGATTTAAGTGGAAAAAGTACCAGAATAAGGGAACTGAGGGTTCCATCCGCAGGTAAGCCTCACAGAACACTTGGAACTGGCATAGGTTACTTATTGAATTAGGCCCCAGATCCTGGAGGCGGACGTTCATAAAAGCCATGGCGTCCCTAAGGAACTTTGATCCGGGCGGCTTAAAACCTCTCTCAAGGTGTTCGACGAAAACGACTATCTCCCCTTCTTTGGGGTTGGGGAGATCCTCTTCGAACCCGGTACGCCAACCGATAACATCTTGAGGGTCCAAATTGCCCGTTTTCACATAATCTGCTAGTATGGTATCGTTGACTTTGGTAGGGAGCTAGTCACTTTTGAAGACGGTGCCCATGCTACAAAGGAGTAAAGTACGGGTGAATTTGCACACTTGAACATCTATCGTAAGAGGTGAAATAAGTTCATTTGACTCGCCAGGTAATTTGTCCACGGACTGAGGAAAAATCTTGACCCGCCATATAAAGATCTGGGTCGAGTTGCTATGGCGACTTAAGAAGTTTGGCTACTCACAAGAGTTGTGTCTTAAAACGTCGAAGATATTTGTTCAAAATGGTGAAGTGTGAAGACTACAAACAGCTTTTACGCAATGAGCGGTAAATTATGGATCTACTGGACGGTCGAAAATACATGAGGAAAATGGCTGGATACGGCAACTTACTACCAGGATAAGATGATGTTGTTCGTTCGATGAAATATTGCTCTAAACACGCAAATCGAGGGCGGATAAGTGAAGGTATTAGAGACGTTAGCTATCTCGTCGTCATCAATACTAACCAATCAAGGATAGGTAACAGATATTCGCAAAGGCATCAAGAACATGGCAATGATGAAACTTCGAGAAGGGATGGGGATCTGCTCTTAAGTAGGCGGTGACCTAACCTGATGGGTTCGGCCGGAATTGGTCGACGGCGACGAAGGCTTTTGGAGGAGCAAGAAGGTCTCGGTCGGGCGCGGAGATCTTTGGCGGTGGCGAAGTGCCCGGCAACAGCGAGGTGGTCGACGGCGGTGAGATAGTCGATGGCGGCGAGTAGCTCGACCGTGGTAAGGTGCTTGACGGCGACGAGATCTTTGGGCGGCGCCAAAGCTTTCGGGCGACGACAGGAACTGCGGTCGGCGGCGGAGCTCTCGGAAGGCAATAAGGGTTCCTCACTGCGATAATGGGGAGGAGATTGACGAGACTGGTAGGTGGAATGCGCCAGTCCTGTCCCCCCCCCCACCTATTTAACAGGGCAGGCGCTGGAATCGAGGCGCCGTGAGCGGGAACCGCCGAAGGATAAAAAGATTCGCTATAATGGCGCTCCAAAATTTTTGGGATAACAATACCAAAGGATCCGTTAGGATTACGTTAGTCTTCCCGGAGTTCAAGGGACAAGAAGATGCCTACGAGAAATGGTTTGGCGATTTAAGTTCTTCCACGAGAGATGGCGGGTTAAACTTTCTGACGTATAAAAAAGGATAAAGGATGAATCGCCTTTAATTGAGTGAGAATATTGGCGTGAAGAGAATTCAAGTCAATCTGGGGCCTAATGTTGGGGATATTACCTGTTAATAACCCGCCCTAGTTGGGCCGAGTCACCGAATCAGGCGATTCATTTGAGCGTGGTTCGGACCTTGGCCTGGCAAGGCCGAAAGTTGTGTGGCAGTTTATAATTTCCGGAAGGTCTCCAAGCTTTGGAAGATGGCGACTTGGAGATCATAGAGGTCACGATTTGTAGGAAGGAAAGTACCCTTGTAAACCCTAGGGATTCGACCTGTATATAAAGGCGAGTCCCAGGGAAGCAGAGGGCAGGTTAGAAATCATCGAGTGCTAGGTTTGGCGAGTTACGCCCTCCTTGTAATTGAAACCACATCAATACAACTCAAAGCAGGACGTAGGCTTTTACCTCCTCACGAGGGGCCGAACCTGGGTAAATCGTCGTGTCTCTCCTGTTCAACCCCTTTGAGTCGCCACCAAGGTGCGATGGTTCCAGTACTAAGTCCTTTCACGAGGACATCTGCCGTGACAAAACAACGACAGCACCGGAATTATATACTTCCTCAACAATGTAAGGACCTTCGCACTTGGAGAGAAGCTTGCCTGCAAAAAATCTTAAATGAGAATTATATAGCAAGACATAATCACCTACATTGAACTCATGCTTGTGTATCCTTTTATACTGCCACCTCTTAACCTTTTCTTTGAACAACTTGGCATTCTCATATGCCTGAGTTCTCCACTCATCAAGTGAGATAATATCAAATAACCTCTTCTCACCAGCAGGTTTGAAATCAAAGTTGAGCTCTTTGATTGCCCAATAAGCTTTATGCTCTAGCTCAAGAGGTAAATGACATGCTTTATTGTACAACATTTTGTATGGAGACATGCCCATGGGATTATTATAGGCAGTTCTATAAGCCCACAGTGCATCATCGAGCTTCTTAGACCAATTCTTTCTAGACCTATTGACAGTCTTTTGCAGAATTAGTTTAATCTCTATATTGCTTAGCTCTACTTGACCACTGGACCGAGGGTGGTAGGGAGATGCAATTCTATGGTTGACATCGTACTTAGCAAGCGTTTTACGGAAAGCACCATGAATGAAATGTGAACCACCATCGGTCATTAGATATCTAGGGACTCCAAATCTAGGGAAAATAACTTCTTTAAGCATCCTGATAGAGGTGTTGTGATCAGCACTACTAGTTGGGATAGCTTCTACCCACTTACTGACGTAATCAACAGCAACTAGGATATGAGTATACCCGTTGAATTTTGGAAAAGGTCCCATATAATCAAAGCCCCAAACATCAAATGGTTCAATGACAAGTGAATAATTCATAGGCATTTCCTGACGTTTACTGATATTACCTATTCTTTGACATTCGTCACAAGACAAGACAAACTTACGGGCATCCTTGAAGAGAGTTGGCCAATAGAAACCTGATTGCAATACCTTGTGTGCAGTTCTATCTCCCGCATGGTGTCCTCCGTAGGCCTCGGAGTGACACTTTTGTAGGATCTGTTCCTATTCATGTTCAGGTACACAACGTCTAATAACACCATCTACTCCTTCCTTATAAAGGTGAGGATCATCCTAGAAGTAATGTCTTAGATCAAAGAAGAATTTCTTCTTTTGCTGGTATGTGAAACTAGGTGGTATATATTTGGCAATGATATAGTTTGCATAATCAGCATACCACGGTGTACTATGGGAAGTATTGATGACATTCAATTGCTCATCAGGAAAGTTATCATCAATTGGTTGTAGGTCATCAAGAACGTTCTCCAACCTAGATAAGTTATCTGCTACGGGGTTATCAGCACCCTTCGTGTCGACAACGTGCAAATCAAATTCTTGTAGCAAGAGAACCCATCTGATAAGTCTAGGTTTAGCGTATTTCTTCTCCATGAGGTACTTAATAGCAGTGTGATTAGTGTGAATAGTGACTATGGAATCAACTAAGTAAGACCTAAACTTTTCACATGAAAACACGACTGCTAAAAATTCCTTTTCCATAGTAGTGTAGTTTCTTTGGGCACTGCCTAGAGTTTTACTAGCATAGTGAATAACATTCAACTTCTTATCAACTATTTGCCCTAGGACAGCACCAACAGCATAATCACTGGCATCACACATGATTTCAAAGGGTAAGTTCCAATCAGGTGGTTGAACAATAGGTGCAGTTATCAAGGCCTTCTTAAGTGTCTCGAAGGCTTCCTCACAATCATCGTCAAAGCCAAAAGGAATATCCTTTTGCAAGAGATTGGTAAGAGGCCTAGAAATCTTAGAGAAGTCTTTAATGAACCTTCTATAGAAACCAGCATGACCAAGGAAACTTCTTATACCTTTGATATCTATGGGGTATGGCATTTTCTCGATTGCATCAACCTTAGCCTTATGGACTTCAATACCTCATTCAGAAATTTTATGTCCTAAGATGATGCCTTCATTAACCATAAAGTGGCACTTCTCCCAATTCAAGACAAGGTTAGTATCTTTACATCTCTGCAAGAATCGATGAAGGTTGCTGAGGCAATCATCAAAAGAAGACCCATAAACGGAGAAGTCATCCATGAAAACCTCAACAATCTTTTCACAAAAGTCAGAGAATATAGCCATCATACATCTTTGAAAGGTAGCAGGTGCATTACATAAGCCAAAAGGCATACGTCTGTAAGCAAAGGTACCGAAAGGGCAGGTGAAAGTGGTTTTCTCGTGATCAGATTGTGCAACAGGTATTTGGGAGAAACCAGAATAACAGTCTAGAAAGCAGAAGTGTGTGTGTTTACACGGTCTTTCTAGCATTTTGTCGATAAAAGGCAAAGGGTAATGATCTTTCCTAGTGGCCTTATTCAATTTCCTAAAATCGATCACCATCCTATAGCCAGTAATAATCCTCTGTGGGATCAATTCATCCTTATCATTGGGGACAACGGTAATACCTCCCTTCTTAGGGACGCAATGCACCGGACTCACCCAATCACTATGAGCAACAGGATAGATAATACCTGCTTCGAGGAGCTTTAGTATTTCTTTTCTTACTACCTCTTTCATCTTAGGATTTAATCTCCGTTGATGATCAGCAACTAGTTTGGAATCAGGATCAGTTTTAATCTTGTGCTGGCATAGAGTGGGACTAATGCCTTTGAGATCATCAAGAGTATATCCAATAGCAGCACGGTGCTTCCTCTGAGTTTTTAGTAACTTCTTTTCTTCATGCTCTGAGAGGCTAGCCCTAATTATGATAGGATATATCTCTTTTTCATCAAGATAAGCATACTTAAGAGTATCAGGCAACTGTTTAAGCTCGAACACAGGATCACCCTTTGGTGGGGGTGGATCCCCTAGCAGTTCAACATGCAAGTTATTCTTAAGGATAGGATATTGTTCTAAGACAACTCTATCTATCTCATCCCTTTCATCCATATGCATATCATTTTCATGCTCAAGCAAGTATTGCTCTAAAGGATCACTGGGAGGCACAGCAATAGAAGCTAGGGCAATAGTTTCATCCTTACTAGGCAACTCTTTTTCATGAGGTTTTCTACCAAACTTGGAGAAATTGAACTCATGTGGCACACCTTCAAAGCCAACAATGACAATTTGCTTCTTGATAACCCACAAGTATAGGGGATCGCAACAGTTTTCGAGGGTAGAGTATTCAACCCAAATTTATTGATTCGACTCAAGGGGAAGCCAAAGAATATTCTCAAGTATTAGGAGTTGAGTTGTCAATTCAACCACACCTGAAAGATTTAGTATCTGCAGCAAAGTATCAGTAGAAAGGTAGTATGATAGCAGCAGTAGCAACAGTAACCAGTAGCAGCAAAGTGACAACAGTAGCAGTAAAGTAACAGTAGCAGTAGTGACAGCAGTAGCAGCAATGTAACATAGCAAGGACCAGTAGTAAAAGACTCGTAGGCATTGGATCGGTGATGGATGATTATGCCGGATGCTATTCATCATGCAACAGTTATAACACGGAGAGATAAGTAACTAGCTCTAGTTCGTCAATCTAATGTAGGCATGTATTCCGTATGTAGTCATACGTGCTTAGGGAAAAGAACTTGCATGCCATCTATTGTCCATCCCTCCCGTGGCAGCGGGGTCCTAATGGAAACTACGGGATATTAAGGTTCTCCTTTTAATAAAGAACCAGACCAACCCATTAACAGTTGGTGAATACATGAACTCCTCATACTATGGTCATCTCCGGGAGTGGTTCCGGCTATTGTCACTCCGGTGTTGCCGGGTCATAACACATAGTAGGTGACTACAACTTGCAAGATAGGATCAAGAACACACATATATTGGCGACAACATAATAGGTTCAGATCTGAAATCATGGCACTCGGGCCCTAGTGACAAGCATTAAGCATGGCAAAGTAGTAGCAACATCAATCTCGGAACATAGTCGATACTAGGGATCAATCCCCGTCAAAACTAACTCGATTACATGATAGATCTCAAACAACCCATCACCGTCCAGCAAGCCTGCGATGAGATTACTCATGAACGGTGCAGAGCATCATGGAATTGGCGATGAAGGAAGGTTGATGATAGCGATGGCGACGATTTCCCCTCTCCGGAGCCCAGAACGGACTCCAGATCTGCTCTCCATAGGAAGATAGGAGGTGGCGGCGCCTCCGTATCGTAAAACGCGATGAACTCTTCTTCTTGATTTTTTTCCGGACGAAAGGGACCAAATAGACCTGAGATTGGAGGCGGTGGAGTTTTGTGGGAGCCACAAGCCTGCCATGCGCGGCCAGGGGGGCGCCTGGTGGGCTTATGGGCTCCATGCTCCACTTCCTCCGTTGATTCTTGCGCCAGTATTTTTTATATATTTCACAGAAATTCTCCGTAAATTTTCAGGTCATTCCGAGAACTTATATTTCTGCGCAAAAACAACACCATGGCAATTCTACTGAAAACAGCGTTAGTCCGGGTTAGTTCCATTCAAATCATGCAAATTAGAGTCCAAAACAAGGGCAAAAGAGTTTGGAAAAGTAGATACGACGGAGACGTATCAACTCCCCCAAGCTTAAAGCCTTGCTTGTCCTCAAGCAATTCAGTTGGCAAACTGAAAGAGACAAAAGAAAAACTTTTACGAACTCTGTTTGATCTTGTTGTTGCAACTATGTCTAACTCATATCCAGAATTTCAGCAAGATCACAAGCAAATGACATCTAGGTCTCACGGTAAACTCATATCAATGGCATAATCAACTCGCGAGCAAATAATAATAAGTCTCGAACGTCAACACTTCAATCAAAACAATCATGAAGCAGTACGAACAGATGGTATCTCGCTAGCTCTTTCTGAGACCGCAAAACATAAATGCGGAGCACCTTCAAAGACCAAGGGCTGACTAAACGTTGTAATTCAAGGCAAAGAAAATCCAGTCATACTCAATCATAGTTAAAAGCAAAGCATAAAAATGACAGAGGTGCTCTCTAATTGGTGCTTTTATAAGAGGAGGATGACTCAACAGGAACATAAATAGATAGGCCCTTCGCAGAGGGAAGCATTGATTTGCAGAGGTGCCACAGCTCAAGCTTTGAAAACAGAGATAATAATTTTGGGTGGCATGCTTTAATTGTCAACGCAATGACTAAGAGTTTTCACCATCTTCCACGCTAAACATGCTATAGGCGGTTCCCAAACACAAAAGTAAAGTTTTGACTCCCCCTCCACCGATCAATCACACTCCACGAGTAGCCGAATACTCGGATGCCATCCATACCAACATCAATCCAGGGGGAGTTTTGTTTGCAATTATCTTTTCGATTTGAGCATGGAACTAGGCATTCCAATTACCGGCCCCTTTCTCGTGAATGATAGTGAATAAACACATATCGAGGATAACACGCCTAGCATGGAAGATACTGATAGCCCCCTGTCACCACATGAGCAGTTCGAGCATGCAAAACAGATTATTTCTTGAAGGTTTAGAGAGTGGCACATGCAAATTTACTTGGAACGGCAGGTAGATACCGCATATAGGTAGGTATGGTGGACTCATATGGAACAACTTTGGGTTTATGGAAGTGGATGCACAAGCAGTATTCCCGCTTAGTACAAGTGAAGGCTAGCAAAAGACTGGGAAGCGACCAACTAGAGAGCGACAACAGTCATCAAAATGCATTGAGATTAACCAACAATGAGTGCAAGCATGAGTAGGACATAAATCACCATGAACATGAATATCATAGAGGCTATGTTGATTTTGTTTCAGCTACATGCGTGAACATGTGCCAAGTCAAGCCACTTGAAACATTCAAAGGAGGATACCATCCTATCATACTACATCATAGTCATCTCAAAATTCATGTTGGCATCCAAGGCAAACCATTATAAGCTCCTAGCTAATTAAGCATGGCATCAGAAACTATGATCTCTAAGTTGTCATTGCTAACATGTTTCTCTCACAACAAAGCTGAATCAGGAACGATGAGCTAGTCATATTTACAAAAAACAAAATAGATCGAGTTCATACCAGCTTTTCCAGGCTCAGTCACTCCATCATATATCATCATTATTGCCTTTCACTTGCACGACCGAACGATGTGAACAATAATAAGTGTGCTCGTGCATTGGACTAAGCTGGAATCTGCAAGCAAACACAAAGGAGAAGATGAAGTAATATGGCTCTTTAACAAATAAACAGATATGCATGCGAGAGCCACTAAACATTGTAACCATGGTCTTCTACCTTGCCCAAAGAAAAAGAAAAATATTTACACAGGAAAGCTCCCAACAAGCAAAAGAAGAAAAAGGAAATCTTTTCAGGTTTTCTCAAACTAGACAGACACACGAAAAGAAAACAAGAAAAAGAAAATAAACTAGCATGGATGATACAGTGGCAAAGTGTGAACACCGACGAACAAAGTGAAAGCATAAGCGAGAATGTAAAGTCGGTGAGAAACATGTACTCCCCCAAGCTTAGGCTTTTGGCCTAAGTTGGTCTACTCCCATGGATGGTCCGGGCGATACCCAAAATCATAATGGGGGTTATACGGGAGCGTTGCAGCCACTGCCTGAATAGCTGCCTCACGGAGACGAGCAGCCTTTGCCTCCCTCTCATACTCCTATGCCTCTCCTCTGGTTATGTAATATCTCCGTTTTACCTAAAAGTCAAAGAAGGCCGGAGCAGGAAAGGTAATATGGAAAACACCCTGCCAGTTAAATATTAACCGGTATAGGAGGGATTCATCATCCCTCTCAAGGAACTGATAGCGTGTCAAAGCGGTGCGATCAAGGAAAGCTGTATGGAGCGGGGGATCTCCTTCGTGGATAGGTACTCCAAGAAAATTTGCTGTGCGGGTGGCATAGATCCCACCAAAGAAATCCCCTTCATTAGCATTATTATTCAGCCTCCTTGCTATAATAGCTCCCATGTTGAAACTTTTATCACCCGTTACTCCGCTCTTAAGAATA
Source organism: Hordeum vulgare subsp. vulgare (assembly GCF_904849725.1). Lineage (NCBI taxonomy): Eukaryota > Viridiplantae > Streptophyta > Magnoliopsida > Poales > Poaceae > Hordeum > Hordeum vulgare. Next base: position 352,426,429 of record NC_058522.1, on the reverse strand, counting down.
CTAAGGTCGGGTGCGCAGAGGTGACAATGCTCAATCTTGCCATTAATGCATCTGCCTATGAAGAGGGCAAAATAATGTAAAGCAGGAAAATGAATGCTCCCCATGCTAGCCTGTGTAATAACTCTAGTTTCTCTGACAGTTATACCAGAGAAAAAATCTCTAACCGAAGATTTGGAGGATCACTGAGACTACCCTAAATAGGTATCTTGCAAATTCTATTGAAATCCTCTAAATCCATGGTATACGATTTGTCATAGAGATCAAATAGTACAGATGTATCACGGCCAACTGAAAATTTGAATCTACGAACAAAAGAGGCAGTGAGAGCAACATACTGTTCACATTTATCGGAGATGAATTCTTCGAGTCTGACGTTGTGAACAAGTGTATCAAACTCGTCTTTGAAACCTGCCTCAATCATGAATTCATCAGAAGGCCATTCACATGGTTGTACCTGTGCGTTCCTCGGTTGGTAAGGATCGGGCTCCCGAATCGCAAGACGGGGACCTCCCTTGCTTGAGGAACCACCATGATAGTTTCTCCTGAACATCTTCCTTTTCTGAAAATTTCAGTGACCCAAAGGAAAAGTGAACAAGGCTCAACTAAACTCGTAGCAACTACTCCCACAAGTGCCTAGATGCCATATTACGCATCAAAAACTACTTCGGACCAGCTAAAATTAGCATGCAAAGCTCAAGAACATGGTCACCAAGGCAGCAAAAATACGCGAAGTATAAGGCACTAGAGCAAAAACTAATTGGACCAATGGAGGAGTCACATACCAAGGAGCAATTTCCCGAAAACAGCTTGGTGAATGGTGCTTTGCACAAGGAGATCGAAAATCCCAGCAAGAAGAGCAAGAACACGGGTTTGAGCTGTGAAACGATTTTTTCTCGAGGTAGGAGAAGCAGATGGGAGCTAGAATGAGTGGAGGGGGTGCACGTGGGCCCCACAAGCCTGGTAGGCGCGGCCAGGGGGGTGCTCGCGCCTCCAGGGCTTATGGCCCACTCGTGCAGCCCCCTGACTAGCTCTTCGTCTCAGTATTTTTCAAAAATTCTAGAAAAAATCATACTTGATTTTCAGGACATTCGGAGAACTTTTATTTTCGGGGTACTTTTCTTCGGGACGCAAAAACAGAAAACAGGGACAACTAAACTAAATCTATCATTTTTCTTCTAAGCAACCGAAGGTGAAAGCTTGGAATAGAGGTTTGTGACTCCTCCATTCATTCATCTCATGGTCATCGAAAGAAATCCGTCAATGAGGTTGATCAATTCTCCTTGACAAACTTTTTTGAATCGCAAAATAAAACGGAGAATTTTTGAATAGTTACTAGGTTACCTCAATGGGGATGTGCATCTCACCAACAAGCAAATCATACTTCATCTTGACAGCAGGTATAGGGCATTCAAAGCTCCCAATAAGAATCGATGAAGTTTTTTCGATAGCATTGATGCAATGTACTCGATATTGTTTCTTCGGAAAGTGCACCGTATGCTCATTACCGTTGACATCGAAAGTGACATTGCCTTTGTTGCAATCTATAACAACCCCTGCAGTGTTTAGAAAGGGTCTTCCAAGGATGACCCCCATGGCATCATCCTCGGGAATATCCAGAATAACAAAGTCTGTTAAGATAGTGACGTTCGCAACCACAACAGGCACATCCTCGCAAATGCCGATAGGGAAAGAAGTTGATTTGTCGGCCATTTGCAGAGAGATTTCAGTGGGTGTGAACTTATCTAGTTCAATTTTACGATAAAGAGAGAGAGGCATAACACTAACACCGGCTCCAAGGTCACATAAAGCAATTCTAACGTAGTTGCCTTTAATGGAGCAAGGTATAGTGGGCACTCTGGGATCACCTAGTTTCTTAGGAGTTCCACCCTTGAAGGTATAATTAGCGAGCATGATGGAAATCTCAACCTCAGGTATCCTCCGCTTATTAGTCGCAATATCCTTCATGGACTTAGCATACGGAGACATTTTGAGCATATTTGTCAAATGCATTTGCAGAAAGACAGGTCTAATCATTTCAACAAATCGCTCAAAATCCTCATCATCCTTTTTCTTGGATGGTTTGGTAGGAAAGGGCATGGGTTTATGAACCCATGGTTCCCTTTCTTTACCATGCTTCCTAGCAGCAAAGTCGTTCTTATCGTATCTTCTATTCTCAGGCTGTGGGTTATCAAGATCAACAGGTTCAATCTCCACGTCCTTATCATTGCTAGGTTGAGCATCATCATGAACATCACTATTGATATTATCATTAGGCTCATGTTCATCACCAGATTTTGTTTCAGCATCAGAGACAGAGACATCGTTTGGATTCTCGGGTGTAACAGGGTTGCTAGCGTGCAAGTTCCTATCATCTTTCTTCTTCTTCCTAGGATGACTAGGTGCATCAGTGCTAACTCCTTGAGAATCTTGTTCAATTCTCTTAGGATGACCCTCACGATACAAAGGTTCCTGGGTCATTCTACCGCCTCTAGTGACGACTGTGACAGAATTGTCATTCAACTCATTAAGCAAGTCATTCTGAGCCTTAAGTACTTGTTCTACTTGAGTGGTAACCATAGAGGCATGTTTACTCAGAAGCTTAAGATCATTGACGTTTCTGTCCACACAAGCACTTAAATGACTAAGCATACGAGCATTCTGTTCCAATTGTCTGCTAACATAATCATTGAAACTTTGTTGTTTGGCAACAAAGTTATCAAATTCATCCAGGCATAAGCTAGCAGGTTTATCAAAAGGAATATCACTCTCATCAAACCTACGTAGAGAATTTACTTCTACTACCTGTATCGGCTTATCAAGACCATGGATCTCTTCGATAGGTGGTAGATTTTCGACATCTTCAGATTTAATGCCTTTCTCTTTCATAGATTTCTTAGCTTCTTGCATATCTTCAGGACAGAGGAATAGAATACCTCTTTTCTTCGGAGTTGGCTTAGGAGGTGGTTCGGGAATAGTCCAAGCATTCTCATTGCACAAGATATTATTCAATAGGATCTCAGCTTGTTCTAGGTTCGTTCCCTCAAAAACACAACCGACACAACTATCTAGGTGGTCTTTGGAAGCATCGGTAAGTCCATTATAGAAGATATCAAGTATTTCATTCTTCTCAAGAGGGTGATCAGGCAAAGCATTGTTGGAAATATGCCCTAGAGGCAATAATAAAATGGTTATTATCATATTTCCTTGTTCATGATAATCGTCTATTGTTCATGCTATAATTGTATTAACAGGAAACAATAATACATGTGTGAATAAATAGATCACAATGTGTCCCTAGCAAGCCTCTAGTTAGCTAGCTCGTTAGTCAATAGATGATCATGGTTTCCTGATCATGGGCATTAGATGTCATTGGTAATGGGATCACAACATTGGGAGAATGATGTGATGGACAAGACCCAATCCTAAGCATAGCACTAGATCATATTGTTCGTATGCTAAAGCTTTTCTAATGTCAAGTAACTTTTCCTTCGACCGTGAGATTGTGCAACTCCCGAATACCGTAGGAGTGCTTTGGGTGTATCAAACGTCACAACGTAACTGGGTGACTATAAAGGTGCACTACGGGTACCTCCGAAAGTGTCTGTTGGGTTGGTACGAATCGAGATCGGGATTTGTCACTCCGTGTGACGGAGAGGTATCTCTGGGCCCACTCGGTAGAACATCATCATGAGTTCAATGTGACTAAGGAGTTAGTCACACGATGACGTGCTACGGAACGAGTAAAGAGACTTACCGGTAACAAGATTGAACAAGGTATAGGTATACCGACGATCGAATCTCGGGCAAGTTCTATACCGATAGACAAAGGGAATCTTATAAGGGATTGATTGAATCCTTGACATCGTGGTTCATCCGATGAGATCATCGTGGAGCAAGTGGGAGCCACCATGGGTATCCAGACCCCGCTGATGGTTATTGGCCAGAGAGGTGTCTCGGTCATGTCTGCCTGTCTCCCGAACCCGTAGGGTCTACACACTTAAGGTTCGGTGACGCTAGGGTTATAGGAAATTGTTATACGAGGTTACCGAAAGTTGTTCGGAGTCCCGGATAAGATCCCGAAGGTCGCGAGGAGCTCCGGAATGGTCCGAAGGTAAAGATTGATATATAGGACGGATGGTTTAGGACACCGGAAGTGTTTCGGGCATCACCGGTAATGTACCAGGACCACCGGGACCACCAGAGGTGGCCCCGGGGGTCCACCGAAGGGGGGCAACGACCCCGGGAGGTAAGGTGGGCCAAGTGGGGAAGGGAACCAGCCCCTAGGTGGGCTGGTGTGCCTCCCCACTCAGCCCAATGCGTGGGGGAGAGAAAAGGGGAGGGCAAACCCTAAGCCAGGTGGGCCTAAGGCCCACCACAGGTGCGGCACACCCCTCCTCCCCCCATTGGCCGCCGCACCAGCCCCCATCTAGGGCTTCTGCCCCCCCCCCCCCAAGGAGAGGGAAACGCTCAAGGGGGTGCTGCCCCTCCCTCCTCCTATATATAGTGGGCACTTTTGGCCATTGGAGATCAGACTTTTGCCTCTCTCTCGGCGCAGCCCTGCCCTTCCCTTCTTCCTCCTCTTCTCTGCCGGTGCTTGGCGAAGACCTGCCGGGAGACCTCGTCTCTCCATCGACACCACGCCGTCGTCCTGTTGGAGTTCTTCCCCAACCTCTCCCTCCTCCTTGCTGGATCAAGGTGCGGGAGACGTCACCGGGCTGCACGTGTGTTGAACGCGGAGGTGTCGTAGTTCGGCACTAGATCGGAATCGCTGCGAGTACGACTCCATCAACCGCGTTCTAGCAACGCTTCCGCTTAGCGATCTTCAAAGGTATGAATATGCTCTTACCCCTCTCTCGTTGCTGGTCTCTCCATAGGAAGATCTGAATATGCGTAGGAAAATTTTGAATTTATGCTACGTTACCCAACAGTGGCATCCGGGCCAGGTTTTCTATGCGTAGATTCTATGCACGAGTAGAACACAAAAGTTGTGGGCGATGATTTGTCAATTTGTTTGCCGCTACTAGTCTTATTCTTTTCCGGCGGTATTGTGGGATGAAGCGGCCCGGACCGACTTTACACGTACGCTTACGTGAGACTGGTTCCACCGACAGACATGCACACCGTGCATAAAGGTGGCTAGCGGGTGTCTGTCTCTCCTACTCTAGTCAGATTGGATTTGATGAAAAGGGTCCTTATGAAGGGTAAATAGCTTTGTCATATCATCGTTGTGGCTGTCACGTAGGTAAGAAGACGTTCTTGCTAGAAACCCAAATCAGCCACGTAAAACTTGCAACAACAATTAGAGGACGTCTAACTTGTTTTTGCAGGGTTTGACATGTGATGTGATATGGCAAAGTTGTGATGTTGCATGTATGATGTATGAGATGATCATGTTATTGTAATAGGTTTCACGACTTGCATGTTGATGAGTATGACAACCGGCAGGAGCCATAGGAGTTGTCTTAATTTATTGTATGAGATGCAACGCCATGTGCTTACTACTTTTACTTCATTGCTAACGGTTAGCTATAGTAGTAGTGATAGTAGTAGTTGGGTGACGACTTCACGGAGACACGATGATGGAGATCATGATGATGGAGATCATGGTGTCACGCCGGTGACGATGATGATCATGCGATGCCTGAAGATGGAGATCGAAAGAGCAAAGATGATAATGGCCATATCATGTCACTATATGATTGCATTGTGATATTTATCATGTTTTACATCTTATTGCTTAGAACGACGGTAGCATAATAAGATGATCCCTCTTAAAATTTCGAGAACGTATTCCCCTAAGTGTGCACCGTTGCGAAGGTTCGTTGCTGTTAGAGCATATATCTCCATATGTGGTTTTGGTAATTGATGACAATTCCTATGGACTAATGGTTGCCTTAAGTTACATTTATAGGATTTGTCCATAGGCACTTCTTGAAGTCCATCTGTTGGGTTCAAGGAGTTTATATGATGACCAAGATGGTATTCAAGGTATTATCCAAAGAATGGTCATAGAGACACATGGTTGATCAAGATCTCAGACAAAGAGTAAATCAAGATGATCAACACACAAAGTGTACAAGATGTACCGAGAGGGATCAAGTGATCCCATGGTATGGTAAGCATTGTCCATTACGTATTTGTGTACTAACCCATGGTCTTCGTGAGAGTTCTTTGTGGGGGTTAGGTTTGTTTCCATGGGCTTGCGTCAAAGGGAAGATCTCATACAACCCATGAGCAAATCAAGATGATCAACACACAAAGCGTACAAGATGTACCGAGAGGGATCAAGTGATCCCATGGTATGGTAAGCATTGTCCATTACGTATTTGTGTACTAACCCATGGTCTTCGTGAGAGTTCTATGTGGGGGGTAGGTGTGTTTCCATGGGCTTGCGTCAAAGGGAAGATCTCATACAACCCATGAAGTATGACGTCAAGTTGTGATCGTCATCAAGATTGCGATGTGCAAGTTCAAGTGGATTAGCACGAAGATATCATGCTTGAAGCTTGCCGTCCATTGTGGTGGCAATGGACTTGTGAAGATATGCTGAAGAGTGGCTCACCCATAGTGAGTATGGGGGAGCAATCAACTAGTCTTCATCAAGCCAACACAATCAAGAAAGGTGGTCCATCTTGAGGAAGTCAAGATCATCATCATCTAGCTCAAGAGGACGAGGTGCAAGGTATAGGTTTGCCCTTGATAGGTTTTCTGTTTAGGATAGATTGTTGTACTATCAAGGGGGCTCTCAAGTGAGTAGCTTGATCGTATCCTTCGTTGAGAGCTCAAACCATTTGCATCCTTGCATCATACTTCTTGGTTCTTGTTTGGTGTTTCTCTTTGTAAGTTTTAGAGCTTATGGTCATCTTAGTGACAAGCTCGAGTTCATCGAAAACGGAGTCCATAGGCATCTACTATGATGTTTTCGATGTTGGAGTTTTTTGCCGGTTCTTCATTCATAGAGGACTCACATCTCTATATCTTTGGCATTTTCATAACCGCATGGTCTTAAGATAGCCCTTGTCGTCCTGAATCCAACAAGCTTGGGTTTGCTCGAATCGGAGCTCGTATGCGAAAGTTATGGCTGTTTCAGTGGCGAGCGGTAGTACCGCTTGTAGCGACCCGACTCAAGACGAGTCAAGCCTCTGGTGTTTCTGTACCATCCCAAGATCATGCTGGTACACACACAGTACATAATGTATATATTCAAGAGTGCAATCACACAGCTTTATTAATCGAAATCTCATAAAGAGTACTTTATTACAATAAAGGATTACAATAAAATGGCTGAAGGCCATCTCATGAGATTATCTAACGAAGACTAAGCGGAAGCATCAGGTAGACGAGTCCATCCGACTCCAAGGGCATGTCGCTGAGCGTAGATCATAGCCTCACTCCTGGTCGGAAAAGTACTCTGCAACATGATACGTTGCAGCCGTGTAGGTCAGCATATTGAATATGCCGGCAAGTCATCAAAGAGAGGAGTAAAATAATAATCAACTATCTCTACATGCATATTTGGCCGGTGGGGCTAAGTTTTGAATAAAGCCAGTTTTGTCCTACAACAAAGGGATTGAGAGCAAAATATTACTACAAAGTTTGTTGTTAACGAGATGGTTCCGCCAACCAGTTCTTGTACCCGAATAGTTGTTAACACCCACATCATTATTAAGTTGTGTCGAGAGTTCAAGGGAAATTCAATGCCTTCGGCTCAAGTTGTCCATGACCATGGACACGGCTAATCGATTAGGTTGGGTACTCTGCAGAGTTTTGCACACGTTCCCCACAAGATTTGATCGCCTCCGGGTTTGTCCTCGCACTTCAGGGTGTTTGAAGACCGGATGATCAAAACATGGTATTTCAACGGGTCCCTCTGAATCCCTGTCGGTGCCCATCCATTCCTACCGTTCGTCTACATCTGCTAGCACCGCCTGTCCAGAGTCGCCGCGTTGTCCAACCAAGCCAGAGCCCATAATGACTTGTGGCTTTGCAGGTAAGCCTTGAGTCTTGAAGTCTCCGTCCGTCTCTTCGATCCTGGGTGAAGCTTTCCGCAGGATGACATGGCCTCTCCAGCATCCCGGGCATCCACTGGGTTCTCCAGGGAGCCGATCAACCGTCCTTCACCCATAGTTGCATTGCGTCCGAGGTCTTGAAAATCTTGTCTTAGCCGGTCTTGATTATTATATCAACCTCGCATCACTCGTGGTATACACTCAACCGTTAACCCGTCTACTCAAGCATAGCATTAAGAAATTGTCGTCCCGGGGCCAAGTATCGGGGTTGTTGTGTTCCTACCACATGATACTACAACTTATGCTAAAGTTTCCAAGTACCTAGGCAGCATGCAATTGGGCAAAGAAGGTGATCTACCATGCATCGAAAACATAGGTAAAATAACATGATCAAAATGACTTGCCTTGATGATAGTTGTCTTGCTCGAGCGCCTCTAAGTAACACGCTTCGCACTCCGGATGATCTACCGATACAAACACAAAGCACACCATAAGCACTTCAATCATGCCACAAGTAAAAATAACATCACAAGTAATGATTTGCGAAAGCCTAAGCAAAAGAGTTTATCGCGCGCCGCTATGGCAGAAACTTGTTTCTGTTGGAAACACCAGTAACAATACTTTAAAAATTCTGAAACTTCTACCACAGTAAGATTTTATCACTAGAAAGCAGTAGCAAAAAGAATCAACTCAAAATCATTTTTTAAACTCCTGGAATAGGCAAAACAAGGTTTTAACTAAATATGCTCTAACTTATATTTGAAAATTTCAAACATAGACAAATTATATGTTTTTAAAAACTACAAGAACTTTGTGAGCTACTGGAAAAAGAATCAATGTCATTGGACTTCGGGATAAAAAGTTGTGGCCAAAACAAAACAGAAAGTTTCTGTTTTTGCAAACAGGCAGAAAATATAAAACTACTAGTGCTAAAAAGAGGGGTACACGTGGCCTGAGGCTATTGGCTGCGGGGGTGTTTGTTTCATGACTTTGAGCAAACGTCCTAGGCTAAGCAAAGTTCGCTGGTTAATTCATAAGTGACAAAAAAAACCACTGGTTTTCTGATTAAAACCGAAGGGGTACTAGTGATCTAATCTAGGCCCTATATCTAATATCTAACGGCTAAGAAAAGAATACATGAAATAATGAGGAGAGGAGGGGGCTACCTTGACTGGGCAGCAGCTCCGGCGAGGGGTGGCTGTCGGCGAGGGGGGGAAGGGGGCCCCGGGGCGGTGGGGACTTCGGGGGAGGCGGCGGCGGGGTCCTCCTCCGAGAGGGAGGCGGCGGTGGAGCGAAGGGGGCTCGGGGGGCTCTCCAGGGCGGCCGAAGTGGTGCAGTAGCTTGCACCGGCGGCAGCGGGCTTGGGCGGTGAGGGGACGTGGCGGCGGCGGCGAGTTAGGGTTGGAACGGGGTGGCTCGGGGGTGGGGAGTATTTATAGGCTGGGAGGGGTGGGCTAGCTAAGGAAGGAGAGGGAGTACTGGGAAGAAAATCGCGAGGTGGGGAGGGGTCGGTCTCGGGTGGAGCAGAGAAAGGAAGGGGAGGAAGGAAGGAGAAGGGTGACGTGGAGGGAGTTCGGCCAGGGGCCCCACTGGCAGAGAGAGGGAGGCGGGGAGGAGATGGCTCGGTTGGCCGAATTCTAGGGATCTCGGATCCCAGGGAAAGGGGGCTCGGGCTAGGCTTATCTACCGCCCAGGGGCGGCAAAAGAAAAAAAAGAACCCTTTCCTAATTCTAATTTTTTTCCGAGACAGAAAATAAAAACTAAATAAAAAGGAAATAAATCACAATATCTATATATGGTATTATATATCAAAAAAATCAGAAAAAGAATCTCTACCCGAATAACATGTTTTTTAAAGCCAAAATAAAAACTTTTAAAAAAATTGTTTTTTTCAGAAATTCCCAATTTGCTTTATTTCTTTTTGCAATTATTTTTGCAAAAGAACTTTGGGTTTTCTTGGCTCCAACATTTCAAAAATTGCCCGCACTTTGGAGGGTCATTTTCCTCCGCTCTCTCTCTTGCGTGCAAGAGAGTTTTCTCCGGGCATATCTCGCGCGAGGAAAAATGAAAATGCAAATCGAAAAGACGAAAGAAATTCACGAGCTAAATTTATTTCAATCACTTATGCATAGATGCTTAGCTACAATGTAAAACATTCCCAAATGGAAAATTGGGATGTTACAAACCTACCCACCTTAAGATGAATCTCGCCCTCGAGATTCGGGTTGGCTAGAAAATAGGTGCGGGTGGTCTCGACGAAGATCCTCTTCTCGTTCCCAGGTGGCTTCCTCCTCGGTGTGGTGGCTCCACAACACCTTGCAGAACTTGATGATCTTGCTGCGGGTAACTCGGTTGGCAGTCTCGAGAATCCTGACGGGTTTCTCCTCATACGTCAGATCACTGTCAAGCTGTATGGCCTCTAGGGGCACTGTATCTCTCAACGGAACATCGGCCATCTCAGCGTGGCATTTCTTCAACTGGGAAACATGGAAGACATCATGAACTCCGGACAATCCTTCCGGCAGTTCCAGTTTGTATGCAACTTCGCCTCTGCGCTCAAGAATTTTGTAGGGGCCAACGAAAGGTGGTGCTAATTTTCCTTTCACACCGAATCTCTTGATTCCTCGAAGTGGAGACACCCGAAGATATGCTCGGTCTCCCACTTCGTACGTTACTTCCTTGCGTTTGTTGTCGGCATAACTCTTCTGCCTGGACTGAGCTATCTTGAGTCGGTCACGAATAAGCTTGACCTTCTCTTCAGAATCTCGGATAAGGTCGGGACCAAAAAGTTGTCGGTCTCCAACTCCATCCCACATCAACGGTGTTCTGCACCTCCTTCCGTATAGAGCTTCGAAAGGGGCCATCTTCAGACTGGTCTGGTAGCTGTTGTTGTATGAGAACTCGGCATACGGTAAATTGTCATCCCAACTAGACCCATAGTCTAGTGCGCAAGCTCTCAACATGTCCTCCAGAATCTGATTGACTCTCTCGGTCTGTCCACCTGTCTGCGGGTGAAAAGCTGTACTGAACTCCAATCTCGTCCCCAAGGTTTCATGCAGTTGGTGCCAAAATTTTGATGTGAACTGAGTCCCTCTATCGGACACAATGCTCTTCGGTACTCCGTGCAGACATACGATCCTCGTCATATATATCTTGGCCAGCTTGGCACTCGTGTAAGTAGTCTTCCCCGGAATGAAGTGAGCTACCTTGGTCAAACGATCGACCACAACCCAAATAGAATCATAGCCAGAACGGGTCCGAGGTAATCCTCTGATGAAGTCCATACCAAGCTTTTCCCATTTCCACTCGGGTATCGGCAGAGCTTGGAGCAAACCTGCTGGCTTCTGATGCTCGGCTTTTACTCGCTGAGAAACATCGCATATCGCTACGAACTCGGCAATGTCTTTCTTCAATCCTGTCCACCAGAAACTTTCTTTCAGATCCAGATACATCTTGGTGTTGCCGGGGTGTATCGAGTACGGGGAATCATGAGCTTCCTGAAGTATCAACTTCCTGAGTTCGGGATCATTGGGCACATAGATGCGATCCTCAAACCATAAAGTTCCGTGTTCATCCTCACGAAAACCTTTAGCTTTCCCGTCTTCCATTTTCTGCTTAATCTCAGCTATCTCCTTGTCTGATTTATGTGCTTCGCGGATCTTTTCCGTCAAAGTAGACTGAATTTCCAGAGTGGAAACAAATCCTCTTGGGACTATCTCCAATTTGAGCTCTCGGAGATCATCGACTAACTCCTGGGGTAATCCTCCTGCTGTGAGCGTGTTCACATAACTCTTGCGGCTCAACGCATCGGCTACAACATTTGCCTTGCCTGGGTGATAATGCAATCTCATGTCATAGTCCTTGATCAACTCTAGCCATCGCCTCTGTCTGAGGTTCAACTCCTTCTGCGTGAAGATATATTTCAGGCTCTTGTGATCAGTGTAGACATCACAACTATTTCCGATCAGGAAATGTCTCCACGTCTTGAGAGCGTGCACTACGGCTGCTAGTTCCAAGTCATGTGTGGCATAATTCAACTCATGGGGTCTGAGCTGTCCTGATGCATAAGCTACAACTTTGCCTTCTTGCATGAGCACTCCTCCGAGTCCATGACGAGAAGCGTCACAGTAAACCTGGAAATCCTTCCGAATGTTCGGCAATATCAGCACTGGGGCTGTAACAAGACGTTTCTTTAGCTCTTGAAAACTGGTTTCACATTCCTCAGTCCAAATATACTTGGATTTCTTCCTCAACAACTCTGTCATGGGCTTGGCAATCTTTGAGAAATTCTCAATGAACCTCCGGTAATATCCGGCAAGTCCGAGGAAACTGCGGATCTCCTTGACTGAAGTGGGTGATACCCATTCGGTGACTGCTGCGACCCTGGGCAGGGTCCACTGCTATTCCTTCTCCTGAGATGACGTGTCCGAGAAATCCGACTTCCTTCAACCAAAACTCACATTTGCTAAACTTTGCGTATAGCTTATGCTCTCGAAGCTTCTCCAGAACTAGACGCAGATGTTCCTTGTGTTCCTCTTCGTTCTTGGAGAATATCAGTATGTCATCGATGAACACCACGACAAACTTGTCCAAGTATTCCATAAACACCTTGTTCATCAGATTCATAAAATATGCCGGAGCATTAGTCAGTCCAAATGACATGACCGTGTACTCATACAAGCCGTACCGAGTGGTGAAGGCTGTCTTGGGTATATCCTGTTCACGAATCTTCAACTGATGATACCCGGATCGAAGATCGATCTTTGAGAATAGGTGAGCTCCAACTAACTGATCGAATAGATCATTGATCATCGGCAAGGGGTACTTGTTCTTGATGGTCACATCGTTCAATGCACGATAATCGACAACCATTCTCAAGGACTTGTCCTTCTTTTCAACCAAGAGCACTGGGGCTCCCCAAGGTGAAGAACTTGGGCGAATATACCCTTTGTCTAATAACTCCTTAATTTGTTTCTTGATTTCTATCAAGTCATTTGCGGGCATCCGATAAGGTCTCTTGGATATCGGGGTTGTTCCGGGTAATAGCTCAATCAAGAACTCAATCTCTCTATCGGGTGGCATGCCCGGCAATTCCTCCGGAAATACATCTGGGTACTCCTGTACGATTGGTACTTCCTCCTGGACTACTCCCGTGAGAGAGTTTACTCGCTTACTCCGTGTCGGGCGCTGAGACACGTACTTAATCCGCTTCTGCTCGGGGGTGGTGAGCAAAATAGACTTAAGGGCACAGTCGATATTCCCTTCATACTTGGCCAACCAATCCATGCCTAGGATTACATCCAATCCCTGGGACTCTAATACGATGAGGTCGGTGGGAAAATTATGGTTCCCGATGTTGAGACTCAAAGCATGGCATCCTATCCCGGCTGTCATCATGCCTCCTGGGGAACTGACCTTAATAGGTTGGCTGAGGGTTCTAGTTGGCAAACTATACTTTTCCACAACTACCCTTGATATGAATGAATGCGTTGCACCAGAATCAAAAAGTACCAATACTGGACGTGAATTTAGCAAAAACTTACCAACCACAGTATCGGGGTGATCATAGACCTCTTCAACATCAAGGTGGTTCACCTGAGCTCCGGGAAAAGGATTGGGCTTCTTTGCTGCAGAGTTGTCGTTGCCGTTTCCATTTCCCTGCTTGTTCTGGGGGCAATCAGTGGCATAGTGTCCCGTCTTCTGACACTTGAAGCAAGTGATGTGAGTCAGATCCTTCTGAGCTGGAGCTGAATGCTGCTGAGTGCCAGTACCGCCATTCTTGAAGTTGCTATTGTTGCGGTGGTTCCCATTTCCTCTGTGGTTGTGCACTGAGTGGTTATGCCGAACGTGTCCTCCAAACTTACCGGATCCAGTCCCGGTATTCCCTGGATAAGGGGTGTAGCGAGGCTTCTCCTGAGTGCCGGAGTTGAACTTTCCAACCCCATACTTCCGCTTGCGGTTCTCCATCTGCTGATGTTTCCCCTCCAAGATGAGGGCCTTATCAACCAGCTCCTGGTAGTTGTTGAAGGTGGCTACCGTCAACTGAATGCTCAGCTCATCATTCAGTCCTTCCAAGAACTTTTCCTGCTTGGCCGCATCATCGGCCACATCTCCAGGTGCATAACGGGCGAGCATGCTGAATTCATCGACGTACTGGGCCACAGTGCGATTCCCCTGGCGTAAGTTGCAAAACTCACGCTTCTTCAGACACATTGCACCAGCTGAGACATGCGCGGTGCGGAAGGCTTGCTTGAATTGCTCCCAAGTGACTCCAGCAATGGGATAAGTGGTGGTGTAGTTCTCCCACCAAGCAGCTGCAGGGCCTTCAAGTTGATGCGCGGCAAAACACACCTTCTCAGCTTCAGAACAACCAGCGGTGATAAATTCACGCTCCATCTTGCGAAGCCAATCATCTGCCACAATGGGCTCAATGCTGCTGGAGAAATTCGGAGGGTTCAACCTCAGAAAACGGGTGAGATTGTCAGCCTGGGGTGGATGATGGTTGTTGTTGTTGTTCTGGTTCTGGATGATCAGCTGCATGAGGGTGTTTTGTTGCTGGATCAACTGGGTGAGTTCCGGCGGAAAGTTGGACTCACGGGCGCGTCTCGGAGGCATCTGATGTTTGTAGAGGGGTGAGATTAGCATAGAACAATGGTCTAAGAGTAATTACACTGCCCATATGAATGCATCACACAAGTATCACACCACACATTTTATTCAATCATCACAAAGGTTCACACGAGGATACAAAATTCAATAATCCTAAACATCGGCCTAAAACGCATAACGATAAAGTAAATTTGGTGGTCTAGTCTAAGTGTCCTCCTCAGAATAGCATGGTGTCGGGTCCTTCGGTGGAGCTTTCTTCATAGTCCTCTTCGTTGCTGATCAAGGGGCTACATCTCCTTCGGGATGAAGGTTCTCGCCCATGTCCAGTTCTTCCTCCAGGTATGCAACTCGAGTCTTCAGCTTCTCGATCCGCTCCAGAAAGTCCTTCACTTCCAGCTCGTGCTCATAGTGGGCTTCCCGGGCTGCATCTTCAAGCTCAAGCTCGCGGAGTGACAGTTGCTTGATCTTCCTGGCGTCCTTGATCACATGATGCTCCAGAGTCCCGCTGTACTTCTCCAAGGTCTGAGCATAAGACAAGAGAGCGTCCTTGGTCTTGCTTGAGATGATATCTCCGTCTTCATTTCTCCGGGATACGGCGAATAGGTCTGGGGAAATAGGGCAGCCTTTGTATTCTTCCTTGATACGTCCGAGTGCACAATGGATCGCCATGTCCCTTCCGAGAATCCAGTTGGGTGCGATGAACTTGAAATCCATCGGCTCAGTGCGCGGCTGGAATGTCCTTCCGGGAATATGCACCTCGATCCTGTAGCGTGAATCCTCCGGGTAAGACGAAGTTGGCTTCTGGCAGAGCAATCCTCAAATCCTTGGTGATCTGCACCAGCTCTTTTCCGAACGGCATAGTGGTGTCGGGCTGGCAAAACTCCGTGAACTTAACAGGGATGAAGGTGGCCATCTAAACATTGGAAAATCGGAGAGAAGTCAGAAATGATCAGAAGAGGAATTAGAAGACTTATAGACATAAGAGAAAATATTTTTCTTCCTAAGGCTTTTCCATTCCTAGAGGTTACGTCCTAAGGTCAGCGTGTGCTCTGAATACCATTTCTGTAGCGACCCGACTCAAGACGAGTCAAGCCTCTGGTGTTTCTGTACCATCCCAAGATCATGCTGGTACACACACAGTACATAATGTATATATTCAAGAGTGCAATCACACAGCTTTATTAATCGAAATCTCATAAAGAGTACTTTATTACAATAAAGGATTACAATAAAGTGGGTGAAGGCCATCTCATGAGATTATCTAACGAAGACTAAGCGGAAGCATCAGGTAGACGAGTCCATCCGACTCCAAGGGCATGTCGCTGAGCGTAGATCGTAGCCTCACTCCTGGTCGGAAAAGTACTCTGCAACATGATACGTTGCAGCCGTGTAGGTCAGCATATTGAATATGCCGGCAAGTCATCAAAGAGAGGAGTAAAATAATAATCAACTATCTCTACATGCATATTTGGCCGGTGGGGCTAAGTTTTGCATAAAGCCAGTTTTGTCCTACAACAAAGGGATTGAGAGCAAAATATTACTACAAAGTTTGTTGTTAACGAGATGGTTCCGCCAACCAGTTCTCGTACCCGAATAGTTGTTAACACCCACATCATTATTAAGTTGTGTCGAGAGTTCAGGGGAAATTCAATGCCTTCGGCTCAAGTTGTCCATGACCGTGGACACGGCTAATCGATTAGGTTGGGTACTCTCCAGAGTTTTGCACACGTTCCCCACAAGATTTGATCGCCTCCGGGTTTGTCCTCGCACTTCAGGGTGTTTGAAGACCGGATGATCAAAACATGGTCTTTCAACGGGTCCCTCTGAATCCCTGTCGGTGCCCATCCATTCCTACTGTTCGTCTACATCTGCTAGCACCGCCTGTCCAGAGTCGCCGCGTTGTCCAACCAAGCCAGAGCCCATAATGACTTGTGGCTTTGCAGGTAAGCCTTGAGTCTTGAAGTCTCCGTCCGTCTCTTCGATCCTGGGTGAAGCTTTCCGCAGGATGACATGGCCTCTCCAGCATCCCGGGCATCCACTGGGTTCTCCAGGGAGCCGATCAACCGTCCTTCACCCAGAGTTGCATTGCGTCCGAGGTCTTGAAAATCTTGTCTTAGCCGGTCTTGATTATTATATCAACCTCGCATCACTCGTGGTATACACTCAACCGTTAACCCGTCTACTCAAGCATAGCATTAAGAAATTGTCGTCCCGGGGCCAAGTATCGTGGTTGTTGTGTTCCTACCACATGATACTACAACTTATGCTAAAGTTTCCAAGTACCTAGGCAGCATGCAATTGGGCAAAGAAGATGATCTACCATGCATCGAAAACATAGGTAAAATAACATGATCAAAATGACTTGCCTTGATGATAGTTGTCTTGCTCGAGCGCCTCTAAGTAACACGCTTCGCACTCCGGATGATCTACCGATACAAACACAAAGCACACCATAAGCACTTCAATCATGCCACAAGTAAAAATAACATCACAAGTAATGATTTGCGAAAGCCTAAGCAAAAGAGTTTATCGCGCGCCGATATGGCAGAAACTTGTTTCTGTTGAAAACACGAGTAACAATCCTTTAAAAATTCTGAAACTTCTACCACAGTAAGATTTTATCACTAGAAAGCAGTAGCAAAACGAATCAACTCAAAATCATTTTTTAAACTCCTGGAATAGGCAAAACTAGTTTTTAACTAAATCTGCTCTAACTTATATTTGAATATTTCAAACATAGACAAATTATATCTTTTTAAAAACTACAACAAATTTTTGAGCTACTGGAAAAAGAATCAATGTCATTGGACTTAGGGATAAAAAGTTGTGGCCAAAACAAAACAGAAAGTTTCTGTTTTTGCAAACAGGCAGAAAATATAAAACTACTAGTGCTAAAAAGAGGGGTACACGTGGCCTGAGGCTATTGGCTGCGGGGGTGTTTGTTTCATGACTTTGAGCAAACGTCCTAGGCTAAGCAAAGTTCGCTGGTTAATTCATAAGTGACAAAAAAAACCACTGGTTTTCTGATTAAGACCGAAGGGGTACTAGTGATCTAATCTACGCCCTATATCTAATATCTAACGGCTAAGAAAAGAATACATGAAATAACGAGGAGAGGAGGGGGCTACCTTGACTGGGCAGCAGCTCCGGCGAGGGGTGGCTGCCGGCGAGGGGGGAAGGGGGCTCCGGGGCGGTGGGGACTTCGGGGGAGGCGGCGGCGGGGTCCTCCTCCGAGAGGGAGGCGGCGGTGGAGCGAAGGGGGCTCGGGGGGGCTCTCCAGGGCGGCCGAAGTGGTGCAGTAGCTTGCACCGGCGGCAGCGGGCTTGGGCGGCGAGGGGACGGGGCGGCGGCGGCGAGTTAGGGTTGGAACGGGGTGGCTCGGGGGTGGGGAGTATTTATAGGCTGGGAGGGGTGGGCTAGCTAAGGAAGGAGAGGGAGTACTGGGAAGAAAATCGCGAGGTGGGGAGGGGTCGGTCTCGGGTGGAGCAGAGAAAGGAAGGGGAGGAAGGAAGGAGAAGGGTGACGTGGAGGGAGTTCGGCCAGGGGCCCCACTGGCAGAGAGAGGGAGGCGGGGAGGAGATGGCTCGGTTGGCCGAATTCTAGGGATCTCGGATCCCAGGGAAAGGGGGCTCGGGCTAGGCTTATCTACCGCCCAGGGGCGGCAAAAGAAAAAAAAAACTTTCCTAATTCTAATTTTTTTCCGAGACAGAAAATAAAAACTAAATAAAAAGGAAATAAATCACAATATCTATATATGGTATTATATATCAAAAAAATCAGAAAAAGAATCTCTACCCGAGTAACATTTTTTTAAAGCCAAAATAAAAAACTTTAAAAAAATTGTTTTTTCAAAAATTCCCAATTTGCTTTATTTCTTTTTGCAATTATTTTTGCAAAAGAACTTTGGGTTTTCTTGGCTCCAACATTTCAAAAATTGCCCGCACTTTGGAGGGTCATTTTCCTCCGCTCTCTCTCTTGCGTGCAAGAGAGTTTTCTCCGGGAATATCTCGCGCGAGGAAAAATGAAAATGCAAATCGAAAAGACGAAAGAAATTCACGAGCTAAATTTATTTCAATCACTTATGCATAGATGCTTAGCTACAATGTAAAACATTCCCAAATGGAAAATTGGGATGTTACACCGCTGGACCTAGCGGTAGTACCGCTAGAGTTGGCGGTAGTACGGGTGGCTGGCGGTAGTACCGCCCCTGGTCAGCGGTAGTACCGCTCCAGGACCTTAGTACCGCCTGCCTAGCGGTTGTTCGTGGACGGACCTTTTTGCGAAGACTTTCTTGGCGGTGGTAGTGCCGTTGCACTACCAGGGGCCCAGCGGTAGTACCGCTAGGTAGCGGTAGTACCGCTGGAGTGCCAGCGGTAGTACCGCTGCAGCGAGCGGTAGTACCGCTGGAGCTCGGGCAGAAAGTGGGGGTAACGGTCTGATTCCTTCCCCCACTATATAAAGGGGGTCTTCTTCCCCCTTGGTCTTATCTATCCGTTGAGCTCTTGTTCTACCTCCATTGTTGACATTCTTAGATCTTGATTACTCTCTATCCCTCCAATGATTCTTGATTGTTCTTGAGGGAAAAGAGAGAGGAGATCTAGATCCACATCTCCACCAATCACTTTCTCCTCTATGTGAGGGGAACCCCTTGGATCTTGATCTTGGAGTTCTTTGTGAGCTCCTTGTTCTTCCTCTCATATTTCTCCATAGCTTTTGTTGTTGTGGAGGGATTTGAGTGTGAGGGACTTGACCACTTCGTGTGTTCTTGCCATTGCATTAGTTGCATCAGTTTGAGTTCTCCACGGTGATACGTGGAAGTGAGAAGTTGAGAAGCTTACTACCTTTGGTACTTAGTACCCTTGATATTGTTCTTCGTGGATGCTTTGGCGTCCTAGAAGCTTGGTGGTGTCTCGGAGCTCAATCATTGTGGTGTGAAGCTCCGGGAAGCGTCGGGGTCTCCAATTAGGTTGTGGAGATTGCCCCGAGCAATTTGTACGGGTACCGGTAACCGCCCCCAAGGGTTGCCACGTGTACGGGTTCGGTGACCGCCCCCAAGGGTTGCCATTTGTACGGGTTCGGTGACCGCCCTCAAGGGTCCCTTAGTGGAATCACGGCATCTTGCATTGTGCGAGGGCGTGAGGAGATTACGGTGGCCTTAGTGGCATCTTGGGGAGCATTGTGCCTCCACACCGCTCTAACGGAGATTAGCATCCGCAAGGGTGTGAACTTCGGGATACATCATCGTCTCCCCGTGCCTCGGTTATCTCTTACCCGAACCCTTTACTTATGCACTTTACTTTGTGATAGACATATTGTTTATTGTAATATATCTTGCTATCACTTAGTTGTTTATCTTGCTTAGCATAATTTGTTGGTGCACATAGGTGAGCCTAGTTGTTTGTAGGTTTTGTGCTTGACATATTAAACGTTAGTTTTATTCCGCATTTGTTCAAGCCTAAACCTTAACTATTTTAAAGCGCCTATTCACCCCCCCCCTCTAGGCGACATCCACATCCTTTTCAGTTGTCTCGAAGCACCACGTGATGATCGGGTGTGATAGATTCTAACGTTCGCATACAACGGGTGTAAGCCAGATTTACACACGCGAAACACCTAGGTTGACTCGACGAGCTTAGTATGTACAGACATGACCTCAAATACAAGAGACCGAAAGGTCGAACATGAGTCGTATGGTTGAATACGATCAGCATGAAGTTGCTCACCATGGTGACTAGTCCGTCTCACGTGATGATCGGACACGGGTTAGTCAACATGGATCATGTATCACTTAGATGACTAGAGGGATGTCGATTTAAGTGGGAGTTCATACTTAATTTGATTAAATGAACTTAATTGTCATGAACTTAGTATAAAAGTTGTCTTTATAAATATTGTAGATGGCCAACGTCAACCTCAATTTCAACGCATTCCTAGAGAAAAACAAGCTGAAAGATGATGGTAACAACTATGCGGACTGGGTTCGCAACTTGAAGCTCATCCTTGAAGCAGCTAAAAAGGCTTATGTCCTTGATGCGCCGCTAGGTGACCCTCCCGCTCCCGCAGCAGCCCAGGACATTCTGAACGTCTGGCAAACGCGGAGTGATGACTACTCTCTGGTTAGGTGTGCCATGTTATACAGTTTAGAAACGGGGCTCCAAAGGCGTTTTGAGCAACACGGGGCATATGAGATGTTCCAGGAGCTGAAGCTAGTTTTTCAAGCTCATGCCCGTGTCGAGAGATATGAAGTCTCCGACAAGTTCTTTAGCTGTAAGATGGAGGAGAACAGTTCTGTCAGTGAGCACATACTCAAAATGTATGCGTTACACGGTCGTCTGACTTCACTTGGAGTCGAACTTCCAGATGATGCTATAATTGACAGAATCCTCCAGTCTCTCCCACCAAGCTACAAAGGCTTTGTGCTTAACTACAACATGCAAGGGATGGAGAAGACCATTCCCGAGTTGTACTCGATGCTCAAGTCTGCAGAAGTAGAAATCAAGAAAGAGCATCAAGTGTTGATGGTCAACAAGACCACTAGTTTCAAGAAAGGCAAGGGTAAGAAGAACTTCAAAAAAGACGGCAAAGTTGTTGCCGCGCCCAGTAAGCCAGATGCCGGGAAGAAGAAAAAGAATGGACCCAAGCCTGAGACTGAGTGCTTCTATTGCAAATGAAAAGGTCACTGGAAGCGGAACTGTCCCAAATACTTAGCGGACAAGAAGGCCGGCAACGTTAAAGGTATATGTGATATACATGTTATTGATGTGTACCTTACCAGCGCTCGTAGTAGCTCCTAGGTATTTGATATCGGTGTTGTTGCTCACATTTGCAACTCAAAGCACGAACTGCGGAATAAGCGGAGACTGGCCAAGGACGAGGTGACGATGCGCGTCGGGAATGGTTCAAAGGTCTATGTGATCGCCATCGGCACGCTACCTCTACATCTACCGTCGGGGTTAGTTTTAAACCTTAATAATTGTTATTTAGTACCAGCTTTAAGCATGAACATTGTATCAGGGTCTTGCTTAATGCGAGACTGCTACTCATTTAAGTCAGAGAATAATGGTTGTTCTATTTATATGAGTGATATGTTTTATGGTCATGCTCCGCTCGTGAATGGTTTATTCTTGATGAATCTCGATCGTGATGTTACACATATTCATAGTGTGAGTACCAAAAGATGTAAAGTTGATAATGATAGTCCCACATACTTGTGGCACTGTCGCCTTGGTCATATCGGCGTTAAGCGCATGAAGAAGCTCCATACTGATGGACTATTAGAGTCTCTTGATTTTGAATCATTTGACACATGCGAACCGTGCCTCATGGGCAAGATGACTAAGACTCCATTCTCAGGTATAATGGAGAGAGCAACCGACTTATTGGAAATAATACATACTGATGTGTGTGGTCCAATGAACGTTGAAGCTCGCGGTGGCTATCGTTATGTTCTCACTCTCACCGATGATTTGAGTAGGTATTGGTATATCTACTTGATGAAGCACAAATCTGAGATGTTTGAAAAGTTCAAGGAATTTTAGAGTGAGGTTGAGAATCAACGTGACAGAAAAATTAAATGTCTACGATCTGATCGTGGAGGAGAATATTTGAGTCACGAGTTTGGCACACACCTAAGGAAGTGTGGAATCGTTTCACAACTGACGCCACCTGGCACACCGCAACGCAACGGAGTGTCTGAACGTTGTAATCGCACTTTATTAGATATGGTACAATCTATGATGTCTCTTACCGACTTACCGCTATCATTTTGGGGATACGCATTAGAAACTGCAGCATTCACTTTAAATAGGGCACCGTCTAAATCCGTTGAGACGACACCGTATGAACTATGGTTTGGCAAGAAACCTAAGTTGTCGTTTCTTAAAGTTTGGGGCTGCGATGCTTATGTGAAGAAACTTCAACCAGAATTGCTCGAACCCAAAGCGGAGAAATGCGTATTCATAGGATACCCTAAGGAAACTATTGGGTATACCTTCTATCTTAGATCCGAAGGTAAAACCTTTGTTGCCAAGAACGGATCCTTTCTAGAGAAAGAGTTTCTGTCGAAAGAAGTAAGTGGGAGGAAGGTAGAACTTGATGAGGTAATTACACCCCCTCTCGAACAGGATAGTAGCGCAGGGCGGGAAGTTGTTCCTGTGGCGCCTACACCAACTGAAGAGGAAGTTAATGATGATGATCATGAAGCTTCGAATCAAGTTACTACTGAACCGCGAAGGTCCACAAGGGCACGCTCCGCATCAGAGTGGTACGGCAACCCTGTGATGGAAATCATGTTGTTAGACAACGGTGAACCTTCGAACTATGAAGAAGCGATGGCGGGCCCGGATTCCAACCAATGGCTTGAGGCTATGAAATCCGAGATAGGATCCATGTATGAGAACAAAGTATGGACTTTGGTGGACTTGCCCGATGAACGGCGAGCCATAGAAAATAAATGGATCTTCAAGAAGAAGACTGATGCAAACGGTAATGTAACCGTTTATAAAGCTCGACTTGTCGCAAAGGGTTTTCGACAAATTCAAGGAGTTGACTATGAAGAGACTTTCTCTCCCGTAGCGAAGCTGAAATCAGTCTGAATCATGTTAGCAATTGCCGCCTTTTATGATTATGAAATTTGGCAAATGGACGTCAAAACAGCGTTCCTTAACGGGAACCTTAAGGAAGAGTTGTATATGATGCAACCAGAAGGTTTTGTCGACCCTAAGGGTGCTAACAAAGTGTGCAAGCTCCAGCGCTCCATCTATGGGCTGTTGCAAGCATCTCGGAGTTGGAACATTCACTTTAATGAGGTGATTAAAGCGTTTGGGTTCATACAGGTTTACGGAGAAGCCTGTCTGTACAAGAAAGTGAGTTGGAGCTCTGTAGCTTTCCTCATACTGTATGTGGATGACATATTATTGATGGGGAATAATATAGAGATGTTGGAGAGCATAAATGCCTATTTGAACAAAAGTTTTTCAATGAAGGGCCTTGGAGAAGCTGCATACATATTAGGCATCAAGATCTATAGAGATAGATCAAGACGCCTCATAGGTCTTTCTCAAAGTACATACCTTGACAAGATATTGAAGAAGTTCAATATGGAAAACTCAAAGAAAGGGTTCTTGCCAGTTTTGCAAGGTATGAGATTGAGTAAGACTCAGTCGCCGACCACGGCAGCAGATAGAGAGAAGATGAGTTCTGTCCCCTACGCTTCAGAAGTGGGCTCTCTAATGTATGGCATGTTGTGTACCAGACCTGATATAAACCTTGCCATAAGTTTGGTAGGGAGGTACCAAAGTGATCCCGGTATGGAACACTGGACAGCGGTCAAGAATATCCTTAAGTACGTGAAAAGGACTAAGGAAATGTTTCTCGTTTATGGAGGTGACGAAGAGCTCGTCGTAAAGGGTTACGTCGACGCTAGCTTCGACACAGATACGGATGACTCTAAGTCACAGACCGGATACGTATATGTGTTGAATGGTGGGGCAGTGAGCTGGTGCAGCAGCAAGCAAGAAGTCATGGCAGCATCTACATGTGAAGCGGAGTACATAGCTGCTTCAGAAGTAGCTCATGAAGGAATTTGGATAAAGGAGCTCATCACCGACCTTGGAGTGGTTCCAAGCGCGTCGGGTCCAACGACACTCTTGTGTGATAACACTGGGGCCATTGCCATAGCCAAGGAGCCTAGGTTTCACCGGAAGATGAAGCACATCAAATGCCGCTACAACTCCATCCAGGACCATGTCCAGAGTGGAGTGATAGATATTTGTAAAGTGCATCGGATCTGAATATTGCAAACCCGTTGACTAAACCTCTTCCACGAGCAAAACTTGATCAACACCATAATGCTATGGGTGTTCGATACATCACAACGTAACTAGATTATTGACTCTAGTGCAAGTGGGAGACTGTTGGAAATATGCCCTAGAGGCAATAATAAAATGGTAATTATCATATTTCCTTGTTCATGATAATCGTCTATTGTTCGTGCTATAATTGTATTAACAGGAAACAGTAATACATGTGTGAATAAATAGATTACAATGTGTCCCTAGCAAGCCTCTAGTTGGCTAGCTCGTTAGTCAATAGATGATCATGGTTTCCTGATCATGGGCATTAGATGTCATTGATAACGGGATCACATCATTGGGAGAATGATGTGATGGACAAGACCCAATCCTAAGCATAGCACTAGATCGTATTGTTCGTATGCTAAAGCTTTTCTAATGTCAAGTATCTTTTCCTTCGACCGTGAGATTGTGCAACTCCCGAATACCGTAGGAGTGCTTTGGGTGTATCAAACGTCACAACGTAACTGGGTGACTATAAAGGTGCATTACGGGTACCTCCGAAAGTGTCTGTTGGGTTTGTACGAATCGAGATCGGGATTTGTCACTCCGTGTGACGGAGAGGTATCTCTGGGCCCACTCGATAGAACATTATCATGAGCTCAATGTGACTAAGGAGTTAGTCACACGATGACGTGCTACGGAACGAGTAAAGAGACTTACCGGTAACGAGATTGAACAAGGTATAGGTATACCGACGATTGAATCTCGGGCAAGTTCTATACCGACAGACAAAGGGAATCATATACGGGATTGATTGAATCCTTGACATCGTGGTTCATCCGATGAGATCATCGTGGAGCAAGTGGGAGCCACCATAGGTATCTAGACCCCGCTGATGGTTATTGGCCAGAGAGGTGTCTCGGTCATGTCTGCCTGTCTCCCGAACCCGTAGGGTCTACACACTTAAGGTTCGGTGACGCTAGGGTTATAGGGAATTGTTATACGAGGTTACCTAAAATTGTTCGGAGTCCCGGATGAGATCCTGGACGTCACGAGGAGCTCCGGAATGGTCCGGAGGTAAGGATTGATATATAGGACGGATGGTTTCGGACACCGGAAGTGTTTTGGGCATCACCGGTAACGTACCGGGACCACCGGGACCATCAGAGGTGGCCCCGGGGGTCCACCGAAGGGGGGCAACGACCCCGGGAGGTAAGGTGGGCCAAGTGGGGAAGGGAACCAGCCCCTAGGTGGGCTGGTGTGCCTCCCCACTCAGCCCAATGCGTGGGGGAGAGAAAAGGGGAGGGCAAACCCTAAGCCAGGTGGGCCTAAGGCCCACCACGGGTGCGCCACACCCCTCCTCACCCCCTTGGCCGCCGCACCAGCCCCCATCTAGGGCTGCCCCCCCCAGGAGAGGGAAACCATCAAGGGGGCGCAGCCCCTCCCTCCTCCTATATATAGTGGGCACTTTTGGCCATTGGAGATCAGACTTTTGCCTCTCTCTCGGCGCAGCCCTGCCCTTCTTCCTCCTCCTCTCTACCGGATCTTGGCGAAGCCCTGCCAGGAGACCTCGTCTCTCCATCGACACCACGCCGTCGTCCTGTTGGAGTTCTTCCCCAACCTCTCCCTCCTCCTTGCTGGATCAAGGTGCGGGAGACGTCACCGGGCTGCACGTGTGTTGAACGCGGAGGTGTCGTAGTTCGGCACTAGATCGGAATCGCTGCGAGTAGGACTCCATCAACCACGTTCTAGCAACGCTTCCGCTTATCGATCTTCAAAGGTATGAAGATGCTCTTACCCCTCTCTCGTTGCTGGTCTCTCCATATGAAGATCTGAATATGCGTAGGAAAATTTTGAATTTATGCTACGTTACCCAACAAGCATTCGGTAGCTGGACGAGCCTTCCCCAAGCTTGTGGGAGACTCTCTTCTTCAACTTGCACAAAGTTGTATATTTCCTACAAGGCAGCTTGCTTCTTATGGGCAGGGAAATATTTTTCAGAGAAGTAGTAGACCATATCCTGGGGGCTACGCACACAACCAGGAGCAAGAGAAGTGAACCAAGTCTTAGCATCATCCTTTAGCGAGAAAGGAAACAACTTGAGGATATAGTAGTGCCGGATCTTTTCCTCACTCGTGAATAGGGTGGCTATATCGTGCAGTTTGGTAAGATGGGCTACAACCATTTAAGACTCATAACCATGAAAAGGATCAGATTCGACTAGAGTGATTAACTCTGGGTCGACAGAGAATTCATAATCCTTATCGGTCACAAAGATAGGCGAAGTAGCAAACTTCGGGTCGTATTTCATCCTAGCGTTCAAAGATTTTTCTTTCCACTTGAGCAATAATTTCTCAACATCATAGCTATCCTTACAAGCAAGAAAGTCCTCAGCTATCTCTCCCTCCATAACATAACACTAAGGCATATCAGGCAATTCATATCTAGGAGAGCTAGTTCTAGCAGGCAAAATAGCAGGTTCTACTTCAATAGTATCAGCACTTTCAGAAGTATCATCACATCTAGCAACAACTCTAGCGATTTATGCATCAAGGAATGCCCCAAGTAGAAAAGCAGTATCAAGCATAGCATCATCATAAGCATCATGGACTGCAGAAGTAGCATCATCAAGCACATGCGACATATCAAGATTTCTAGCAGGAGGTGGTGTCGCAAACTTACTCATAACTGAAGGTGAATCAAGTGCAGAGCTAGATGGCAGTTCCTTACGTGTCCTCGTAGTTGAGGGCGAGACTTTAGTCCTTGGATCTTTCGGATTCCTCATAGTGACCAGCAGACGTAAATCCCAAGTGACTCGGAGAATATAACTGTGCTTCCCCGGCAACGGCGCCAGAAAAATTCTTAATAACCCACAAGTATAGGGGATCGCAACAGTTTTCGAGGGTAGAGTATTCAACCCAAATTTATTGATTCAACTCAAGGGGAAGCCAAAGAATATTCTCAAGTATTAGCAGTTGAGTTGTCAATTCAACCGCACCTGAAAGATTTAGTATCTACAGCAAAGTATCAGTAGCAAGGTAGTATGATAGCAGCAGTAGCAACAGTAACCAGTAGCAGCAAAGTGACAGAAGTAGCAGCAAAGTAACATAGCAAGGACGAGTAGTAAAAGACTCGTAGGCATTGGATCGGTGATGGATGATTATGCCGGATGCTATTCATCATCCAACAGTTATAACACGGAGAGATAAGTAACTAGCTCCAGTTTGTCAATCTAATGTAGGCATGTATTCCGTATGTAGTCATACGTGCTTAGGGAAAAGAACTTGCATGACATCTATTGTCCATTCCTCCCGTGGCAGCGGGGTCCTAATGGAAACTATGTGATATTAAGGTTCTCCTTTTAATAAAGAAGCGGACCAATGCATTAACACTTGGTGAATACATGAACTCCTCATATTATGGTCATCTCCGGGAGTGGTTTCGGCTATTGTCACTCCGGGGTTGCCGGGTCATAACACATAGTAGGTGACTACAACTTGCAAGATAGGATCAAGAACACATATATATTGGCGACAACATAATAGGTTCAGATCTGAAATCATGGCACTCGGGCCCTAGTGACAAGCATTAAGCATGGCACAGTAGTAGCAACATCAATCTCAGAACATAGTGGATACTAGGGATCAATCCCCGTCAAAACTAACTCGATTACATGATAGATCTCATCCAACCCATCATCATCCAGCAAGCCTACGATGAGATTACTCACGAACGGTGAAGAGCATCATGGAATTGGCGATGAAGGAAGGTTGATGATGATGATGGCGACGATTTCCCCTCTCCGGAGCCCATGACGGACTCCAGATCTGCCCTCTAGAGGAAGAACAGGAGGTGGCGGCGCCTCCGTATCGTAAAACGCGATGAACTCTTCTTCTTGATTTTTTCAGACGAAAGGGACTAAATAGACCTGAGATTGGAGGCGGTGGAGTTTTGTCGGCCCCACAACCCTGTCAGGCGCTGCCAGGGGGGCCGCGCCTGGTGGGCTTGTGGGCTCCACGCTCCACTTCCTCCGCTCATTCTTGCGCTAGTATTTTTTATATATTCCACAAAAATTCTCCGTAAATTTTCAAGTCATTCCGAGAACTTTTATTTCTGCGCAAAAACAACACAATGGCAATTCTGCTGAAAACGTCGTTAGTCCGGGTTAGTTCCATTCAAATAATGCAAACTAGAGTGCAAAACAAGGGCAAAAGAGTTCGGAAAAGTAGATACAACGCAGACATATCACTTCTCACAGTCAATATGAGCATTGACGGTATTGAGGAAGGGTTTGCCAAATATGATGGGACAAAAGTTATCTTGGGTGGTAGCAAGAACAAGGAAATCAGCAGGATACTTCGTTTTACCACACAAGACTTCAACACCCCTAACAATTCCCAGAGGGCGGATAGTATCTCTATTGGCAAGCTGAATAGTGAAATCAATAGGCTCTATCTCAACAGGTGCAATCTCGTCTTTGATTTCATCATATAAGGATTGAGGTATTGCACTAACACTAGCAGCCACATCACATAAACCATGATAACAATGATCTCCTATCTTATCAGAAATAACAGGCATGCCAACAACACGCCTATGTTTGTCTCTAGCGTGTGGGTTAGCAATTCTAGCAGCATCTTCACAGAAGTGAATATTATGGCCATCAACATTGTCGAACAGGAGATCTTTGATAATAGCAATGCTAGGTTCAACTCTAATTTGCTCAGGGGGTGTAGGTGTTCTAATGTAGCCTCTTCGTACCACAGTTGAAGCTTTAGAATGATGCTTTATCCTAACAGGGAAAGGTGGTTTCTCAATGTAAGCACTGGGAACAATAGGATCATTATAGGAAATGACTTTCTCTTCAACTGGATTGGGTTTAACTACATTGACTTCTAAGGGAGGATGATATTTAAACCACTTCTCTTTGGGGAGATCAATATGAGCAGCAAATGATTCACACAATGAAGCTACTATCTCAGAGTCAAGTCCATACTTAGCACTAAGATCACAAAAAGTATTTGTTTCAACAAAGGATTTAACGCAATCAAACTTGAAATTCATACCTGACTCGTTACCTTCATCAAGCTCCCAATCTTGAGTTGCATTCAATTCTCTCCAATAAATTCCATTTGAAGTCAATATCTCTCTTCATAAAAGAACCGGTATAAGAAGTGTCAAGCATGGTGCGATCATCATGAGGAAGTCGAGCATAGAAGTTCTTAATGATAATTTCTCTTGAGAGCTCATGGTTGGGGCATTAATATAACATTGATTTAAGCCTCCCCCAAGATTGAGCGATGCTTTCTCTGTCACGAGGCCAAAAATTATAAATATAATTCCGATCATGATGTACTAAATGCATAGGATAAAACTTTTGATGAAATTCCAATTTCAATCGATTGTAGTTCCATGATCCAGTATCATCACATAGCCTATACCATGTCAACGCCTTATCCCCCAAAGATAAGGGAAATGCCTTCTTCTTGACCTCATCCTTGGGCAAACCTGCAAGCTTAAATAAACCACAAACTTCATCTACATTGATTAGATGCAAGTCGGGATGTGATGTTCCATCTCCTGTAAAAGGATTAGCCAGTAGTTTCTCAAGCATACCTAAAAGGAATTCATAGCAAATATTTTCAGTAGGTGCAACAACTTGAGGAGAAACTCCTTGTGCTTCCGTTCGAGGTGAAGATACCCCGAACAAGCCCCTCAAAGGATTAGTTTCCATAGTGACAAGTGACAATAAATTTCAGCATACTATATAAATGTTTCCTTACCAAATTCCACTTACCAAAGGCGCTTCACTCCCAGGCAACGGCGCCAGAAAAGAGTCTTGATGACCCACAAGTATAGGGGATCTATCGTGGTCCTTTCGATAAGTAAGAGTGTCGAACCCAACGAGGAGCAGAAGGATCTGACAAGTGGTTTTCAGCAAGGTAATATCTGCAAGCACTGAAATTATCGGTAACAAGTAGTTGTGTGGTGAGATGATTCGTAGCAAGTAGCAAGTAACAAAAGTAACGACGGT
Source organism: Hordeum vulgare subsp. vulgare (assembly GCF_904849725.1). Classification (NCBI taxonomy): domain Eukaryota; kingdom Viridiplantae; phylum Streptophyta; class Magnoliopsida; order Poales; family Poaceae; genus Hordeum; species Hordeum vulgare. Next base: position 352,395,983 of record NC_058522.1, on the reverse strand, counting down.
GCAGAAAAGTGGACCAATCCCTTTTGTAGCAAGGGACAAGCCTGGACAAATTCTTATAGGAGGTAAAACGCTCCACAGGACACATGGGAATTTCTGTCAAGCTAGTTTTCATCATGTTCATATGATTTGCGTTCGTTACTTTGATAGTTTGATGTGTGTGTGGACCGGCGCTTCGGTACTGCCCTTACTTGGACAAGCATCCCACTTATGATTAACCCCTCTCGCAAGCATCCGCACCTACTAAAGAAGAATTAAGACAAAGTCTAACCATAGCATTAAACTAGTGGATCCAAATCAGCCCCTACGAAGCAACGCATAAACTAGGGTTTAAGCTTCTGTCACTCTAGCAATCCATCGTCTACTTACTAATTCCCAATGCCTTCCTCTAGGCCCAAATAATGGTGAAGTGTTATGTAGTCGACGTTCACATAACAGCACTAGAGGAAAAACAACATACAACACATCAAAATATCGAACGAATACCAAATTCACATGACTACTTATAGCATGACTTATCCCATGTCCTCACGAACAAAAGTGACTACTCACAAACCATAACCATAATCATGATATTTTTGCTTTAACTTTTAGGTTATAACTCCACATTAGATTATTCTTTTTGCTTTGGGTCACAAATTTTATGTAGTTTCTGTCGACATAAAATTTGACCATGTTTAAATATTTAAACTTTGAATTTAAACAGATTTGATTTAAACCTTGTTTGTGATTATCTGGAGTTTAAAAATAGGATTTGAGTTAATTCTTTTTGCTACTGATCACTAGTGTTCTTATTTATCAGTTGGTTTAATTTCAGAATTTTTAGAATAATTTATCTTTGGGTTTTCAACAAAACAGAATCTGTTTTAGTGCTTGTAGGTTATTTTTGTTCTCTTTTGATCTAGCTACTTTTTGTTTGTTGCTTTATTTTTTTTACTTGTTGTTGTGATACTTATTGTGGAAATTGTTGTCTCATTAGATCATCCGAAGTGCGAAGCTTGTTATCTAGAGGCGCTCGAGTTCGAAAGTCATCAACAAGGCAAGTCACATTGATCATGTTTTACCTATGGTTTATATGCATTTAGTTCAACCTTCTCCACCCATTGCATGCAAAGTAGGTACTTGGAAATTTGGTTCGTGATGTAGTATCATGTGGTAGGCACCCATCACCCCTTGTTACTTGGCCCGGGACGTTACTTTTATTTTGTTATGCTTTGAGTGGACGGGGTCTTGGTTGAGTGTTTATCACCAGTGTTGTGAGAACATTAATAATCAAGACATGAAGACTTCAAGTCTTTCCAAGACCTCGTGATGCAATACACCTGTGGGTGAAGGATGGTTTAGATGGGCACCCTGGAGTAACCAGTGGATGACCCGGGATGCATGGGGAAGTGCCATGACATCTTGCGGGAAGCTTCACCCATCCACGAAGAGATGGATGGATACTTCAAGACCCGAGGCTTACCTGCACAACCACAAGTCATTATGGGATCTCGCTTGGTTGGACATCGTGGTGACTTTGGACGGGCGGTGCTACGAGATGTAGAAGAACGGTAGGAATGTATGGGCACCGACAGTGGCTGAGAGGAACCCGTTGGAAGACCATGTTTTGATCATCTGGTTCTCAAACACCCTGAAGTGCGAGGTCTCCAACGGAGGCAATAAAGTCTTGTGGGGAACATGTGCAAAACTCTGCAGAGTACTCAAACCTAATCGATTAGTTGTGTCCACGGTCATGGATAACTTGAGCCAAAGGAACTGAAACTATCTGGAATTCTCAACACCAATAATATTAATGATGTGGGTATTATTGATAACTTGGGTATGAGATATGGTTGGTGGAACCATCTCATTAACAACCAACGATGTAGTAAATTTTGCTTTTAGCCCCTCTCTTGTTGTAGGAAAAAATTGCTTTCCGCTAAAACTTACAGCCCCACCTGCCATATATGCATATAGTATAGATGATACTTTTTCACCTCTCTCTTTTGTGACTTGCCGGCATATTCAATATGCTGACCTACACGGCTGCAACGTGTCATGTTGTAGAGTACTTTTCCGACCAGGAGTGAGGACACGATCTATGCTCAGTGATATGTCGTGGAGTCAGATGGACCCAACTACCTTTGAAGCTTCTGCTAGTTTTCGTTTAGTTTTATCTCATGAGATGGCCTTCAGCCACTTTATTGTAATATGTATTATAATAAAGTACTCGTTATGAGATCCATTTAATAAAGTTGTATGATTGAACGCCCGATATATACATTGATGTATTGTGTGTGTACCAGCATGATCTTGGGATGGTACATAAACACGAGAGACTTGGCCGTTTCAGGTCGGGTCGCTATAGATATGGTATCAGAGCACACGCTCACTTTAGGACGTAACCTCTAGGATTGTAAAAGGCTTAGGAAGAAAACAATGTTTCTTATGTCTTTAAACCATCTATATTACCATTCTGCTCAATTTTGGCTTCTCTTCGATTTTCCAACATTTTCTAGATGGCCAGCTTCATCCCAGTTATGGTCACGGAGTTTTGCCAGCCCAACGCAACAATGCCTTTCAGCAAAGAGTTGGTGCAGATCGTCAAGGACATAAGGATTGCTCTACCAACCATCACCGAAAAACCTACCAGGACTTACCCGGCAGACGCTCGCTACAGGATCGAGGTGCACATCCCCGGAAGGACCTTCGAACATCGCACAGAACCTATGGACTTCAAGTTCACCGCACCCAGCTAGATTCTTAGAAGGGACATGGCGATTCACTGTGCACTCAGACGTATCGAGGTGTACACAGGCTGTCCCATTTCACCGGACTTATTCATGGTCTCCCGGAGAGGAGAAGATGGAGAAGTCATCAAGACCAAGACTGAAGACGCTCTCCTGTCCTATGCCCAGACCTTGGAGACACACATCACGACTCTAGAGCTTCGTGTAAGCAAGGACACCAAGAAGATCAAGAAAATGATGCTGCGCGAACTCCACCTCGAAGCAGAAGCCCGAGAAGCCCACTACGAGCACGAACAAGAGGTGAAGGACTTCCTGGAGAGGATCGAGAAGATGAAGGCTCGCGTTCCATATCTGGAGGAGGAATTGGACATGGGAGAAAATCTTCACCCTGAAGGAGACATAGCCCCCTTGATCAGCAACGAGGAGGACTACGAAGCAAGCTCTACCGACGGACCCACCACCATGCATTTCTGAGGAGTACACATAGACAAGTCCCCCGATTATCTTATCGTTAAACGTTTAGGCCGATGTTTAGGTTATCGGAAACTTGTACCCCCGTGTTTGAACCTTTTGAGATGATTAATGAATAAAGGTGTGGTGTGATAATTGTTTGTTGCATTTCATATGGGTAGTGTATTTTCTCTTCAAACCCTTGTTCTATGCTAATTCACATCCCTTTAAAAACACCAGATGCCTCTGAGACGTGATCCTGCCTCCAAATTTCCGCCGGAACTCACTCAGTTGATCCAACAGCAGAATACACTAATGCGGTTGATCATTCAGAACCAGACCAACAATAACAACAACAATCATCCACCTCAGGCCGACAATCTCACCCGTTTTCTGAGGTTGAATCCTCTGACTTTCTCCAGCAGCGTTGAGCCCATTGTGGCAGATGATTGGCTCCGCAAGATGGACAGGGACCTAATCGCTGGTGGATGTACTAAAGTTGAGAAGGTGCGCTTTGCCGCACATCAACTTGAAGGACCCGCAACTGCATGGTGGGAGAACTACACCACCACATACCCCATTGCTGGTGTGACTTGGGAGCAGTTCAAGCAGGCCTACCGCACCGCTCATGTCTCAGCTGGAGCCATGAGTCTGAAGAAGCGTGAGTTCCGCAACTTACGCCAGGGAAATCGCTCTGTGGCTCTGTATGTTGATGAATACAACATGTTGGCCCGATATGTACCTGGAGATGTGGCCGATGATGCGGCCAAGCAGGAGAAGTTCATGGAAGGACTCAACGATGAGTTGAGCATTCAGCTGACCGTGGCCAACTTCAACAACTACGAGGAGCTGGTAGACAAGGCCCTCATCTTGGAGGGAAAACAACAGCAGATTGAGAACCGCAAAAGGAAGTATGGACATGGGAAGTTCAACTCTGGGGCTCAGCAGAAGCCCCGTTACTCCCCTTATTCAAGGAATACCGGAACAGGATCTGGTAAGTTTGGAGGACACACCCACCATGACCATCCAGTGCATAACCATGGAGGCCACAACCATGGAGGAAATGGAAACAACCGCAACAACAACAACTTCAAGAATGGCAATGGAGGTAATGGCACTCAGCATCATCCTGTTGCAGCTCAGAAGGATCTGAATCATATCACCTGCTTCAAGTGCGACAAGACGGGACACTATGCCGTTGAATGTCCCCAAAACAAGCAGGGAAATGGAAACGGCAATGGAAACTCAGCAGGAAAGAAGCCCAATCCTTTTCCCCGAGCTCAGGTGAACCACATTGATGTTGAAGAGGTCTATGATCACCCCGATACGGTGGTTGGTAAGTTTTTGCTAAATTCACGTCAAGTACTGGTACTTTTTTATTCTGGTGCAACACATTCATTCATATCAAGGGTAGTTGTGGAGAAGTATAGTTTACCGACTAGAACCCTTAGTCGGCCCATTAAGGTCAGTTCCCCACGGGGCATGATGGCAGCCGGGATAGGATGCCATGCATTGAACCTCAACATTGGGAACCATAAATTTCCCACCGACCTCATCATATTAGAGTCGCGGGGATTGGATGTAATCCTAGCCATGGATTGGTTGACCAAGTATGAAGGAAACATTGATTGTGCCCTTAAGTCTATTTTGCTCACCACCCTAGAGCGAAAGAGCATTAAGTACGTATCCCAATGCCCACCGCAGAGTAAACGGGTGAATTCTCTCACGGGAGTTGTTCAGGAGGACGTGCCGATTGTACAAGACTTTCCAGATGTATTCCTGGAGGAATTACCAAGCATGCCACCAGATAGAGAGATTGAGTTTCTCATTGAATTATTACCAGGGATAGCTCTAATATCCAAGAGACCCTATCGGATGCCTGTAAATGACTTAGAAGAAATCAAGAAGCAGATCAAGGAGTTACTGGACAAAGGGTATATTCGCCCAAGTTACTCGCCTTGGAGAGCCCCAGTTCTCTTGGTAGAGAAGAAGGATAAATCCTCGAGAATGGTAGTCGATTATCGTGCATTGAACAAGGCGACCATCAAGAACAAGTATCCCTTGCCGATGATCAACGATTTTTTGACCAGTTAGTTGGAGCCCGAGTGTTCTCCAAGATCGACCTTCGATCAGGGTATCATCAGTTGAAAATTCGTGAACAAGATATACCCAAGACAGCCTTCACCATAAGGTATGGTCTATATCAGTACACAGTCATGTCATTTGGTTTGACTAATGCTCCTGCATATTTTATGAGTATGATGAACAAGGTATTTATGGAATATCTGGACAAGTTTGTCATGGTGTTCATCGATGACATACCGATATTCTCCAAGAACAAGGAAGAACAAAAGGAACACTTGCATTTAGTTTTGGGGAAACTTCGAGGCCATCGGTTATATGCGAAGTTCAGCAAATGTGAATTTTGGTTGAAGGAAATCGGATTCCTCGGACACATTATTTCTGGAGATGGAATAGCAGTGGATCCCACCAAGGTTGCAGCAGTCACCGAATGGAAGGCACGCACCTCAGTTAAGGAGATCCGTAGTTTTCTCGGACTTCTGGATATTACCGGAGGTTTATCGAGAACTTCTCGAAGATTGCCCAGCCCATGACAAAGTTATTGGAGAAGGAGTCCAAGTATAATTGTACCAAGGAGAAGCCAGTTTCCAAGAGTTGAAGAAACGTTTGGTTACAGCCCCAGTGTTGAAATTGCCAAACATTCGGAAGGATTTTCAGGTGTATTGTGACGCGTCACGTCAAGGACTTGGAGGAGTGCTCATGAAAGAGGGAAAAGTTGTAGCCTATGCATCCAGACAGATCCAAACTCATGATTTGAACTATGCCACACATGATTTGGAGTTATCAGTCGTAGTGCACGCACTCAAGACCTGGAGACATTTCCTTATCAGAAATAGTTGTGATGTTTACACTGATCAAAAGAGCCTGAAATATATCTTCACGCAGAAGGAGTTAAACCTCAGACAGAGGAGACGGCTAGACTTGATCAAGGACTATGACATGAGATTGCATTATCATCCAGGGAAGGCAAATGTTGTAGCAGATGCCTTGAGCCGTAAGAGTTATGTGAACACACTCATAGCGGGAGGACTACCCCAGGAGTTAGCTGACGATCTTAGAGAGCTCAAATTGGAGATAGTTCCAAGAGGATATGTAGCCACGCTGGAGATTCAGTCCACCTTGACCGGAAGAATCCATGAATCCCAGAAGTCAGACAAGGAAATAGCTGAGATAAAGCAAAGAGTGAATGACGAGAAGGCTAAAGGTTTTCGTGAGGATGACCATGGAACTATATGGTTTGAGGATCGTATATATGTGCCCAATGATCCTAAACTCGGCAAGTTGATACTTCAGGAGGCCCACGATTCACCGTACTCGATACACCCGGGCAACACCAAGATGTATCTAGACTTAAAGGAAAGTTTCGTGAGGACAGGAATGAAGAAGGATATCGTCGAGTATGTAGCAATATGCGATGTTTGTCAGCGGGTAAAGGCCGAACATCAGAAGCCAGCTGGATTACTTCAACCTTTTCCGATACTCGAGTGGAAATGGGAGAAGCTTGGTATGGACTTCATCACAGGACTACCCAGGACCCGTTCAGGTTATGATTCTATTTGGGTAGTGGTCGATTGTTTGACCAAGGTAGCTCACTTCATTCACGTGAAGACTACTTACACAAGTGCTAAGTTGGCCAAGATATACATGACCACGATCGTATGTCTGCACCGAGTTCCGAAGAGTATCGTGTCATATAGAGGGACTCAATTCACGTCAATGTTTTGGCATCAACTACACGAAACCTTGGGAACAAGATTGGAGTTCAGTACAGCTTTTCACCCACAGACCGACGGACAGACCGAGAGAGTCAACCAGATTCTGGAGGACATGTTGAGAGCCTGTGCACTAGACTGTGGGTCTAGCTGGGACGACAACTTCCCTATGCAGAGTTCTCATACAACAACAGCTATCAGACCAGTCTGAAGATGGCCCCTTTTGAAGCTTTATACGGAAGGAGGTGCAGAACACCATTGATGTGGGATGGTGTTGGAGACCGGAAACTTTTTGGTCCCGACCTTATCTGAGATTCTGAAGAGAAGGTCAAGCTGATTCGTGACGGACTCAAGATAGCTCAGTCCAGACAGAAGAGTTATGCTAATAGCAAACGCAAGGAAGTAACATACGAAGTGGGAGACCGAGCATACCTTCGTGTGTCCCCACTTCAAGGAATCAAGAGGTTTGGTGTAAAAGGAAAGTTAGCACCCCGATTCATTGGCCCCTTCAAGATTCTTGAACGTAGAGGGGAAGTTGCATACAAGCTGGAATTGCCGGAAGGATTGTCCGGAGTTCATGATGTTTTCCATGTTTCCTAGTTGAAGAAATGCCATGCTGAGATGGTTGATATTCCGTTGAGAGACACAGTGCCCCTAGAGGCCATACAGCTTGACAGTGATCTGACTTATGAGGAGAAGCCCGTCATGATTCTCGAGACTGCCAACAGAGTTACTCGCAGCAATATCATCAAGTTTTGCAAGGTTTTATGGAGTCACCACACCGAGTAAGAAGCCACGTGGGAACGAGAAGAAGATCTTCGTCGAGACCACCCGCACCTATTTTCTAGCCAACCCGAATCTCGAGGGTGAGATTCATATTAAGGTGGGTAGGTTTGTAACATCCCAAAATTTTAATTTGGAATGTTTTACATTTATAGCTAAGCATCCATGCATTTTATTTGAATGAAGGTGGCATTTGAATTTTCCTTCAGTTTTTGATTTGAATTTATTTTGGCACAAGAATTTCACTCAAATAATTCGTGACAAATATCTTGCCAAGCAAGCATGAGAGGAGGTAACATGACACCCCAAAAAGTCAGAAAAAAATAGTGTCAATATTTTTAAAGACTAAATTTGGTTTTTATTGGATTTTAAAAAAATGTTTTTTTATAAAGTTTTTATTTAGAGTCTAAAAAAATGTTCATGTTGCGGGAAATATTTTTCTGATCATTTTAATATATAATACTCCTATATTCGGAGTATAATTTATTTCCTTGATCTCGTTCTAATTCTTGTTTTAAAATAAAAGGAAAAAATCGCTTTTCTTAGGAAACTCACCACACGCCCGTTTGGAAATATCTCGGCCAACAGATCCTTCGCCAGATCCGAAGTTGATCCGGATCGGCCGACCGCCAGCCACCGTGCCCCTCTTCTCTCTTTGGCGCTGGCCCCACGCCCGACAGCGCATCGGCCCCGATCTTCTTCTTCCTTCCTCCGCCAACCGTCTCTTTCCTTCGCCGGAGCACCTCAGATGCGAGGGGATCTCGCCGCTCTCATTCCTCTCTGCCGCCTCGGGACCCCCTATAAAACCCCGCCCCTCCCCGCACTCCGTTCCACCCGAAGGCTCCCCCTCCCCACGCCCCATGCAGCCGCACGACGTCGCCGGAACTTCGACCGGAGCCGAAGCTTCCCACGGCTCCTACTGCTCCTCTCTGCCGCCCCGAGCCCCGCAGCTGTCGCCAACCTTTGATCGAGCGCCGTCTCCATCCCTTGGACTCCTCCGCCACCACCTTCGACCACCGGAAGCACCCCCAGCCGCCACCACACCTTCGGCCGCCGTCGAGAACTCGCCGGAGTTCATCGTGCCACGGTGAGCCTCCATTTTTTCCCACCGTTAGATCTGCAGCAACGGCTTAGATTAGATCAACTTACCCCTTTGGTTTGTTTAAGAAAGCCAGTAGGTTTTCTGTTAGTTAGATTTTTAGCCAAAGATTTTTATTTAAATTGCGGCCGTTTGTTCGTTAGTAACCGGAGCGCACGCCTCTAAGCCAGTAGAAAACCGCCACGTAGCACCCTGTTCACTAGTTAGAAAATTTTTTATTTCTATTTCTCTTTCAAAAAAATAGAAAGTTTCTATTTTGTTTTTGGTTTAACTTTTAGGTTATGACTCCAAATTAGATGATTCTTTTTTCTTTGGGACACAAATTTTATGTAGTTTCTGTAGATATAAAATTTGACCATGTTTGAATATTAATTTTTGAATTTAAACATATTTGATTTAAACCTTGTTTTGCGATTATCTGGAGTTTAAAAATAGGTTTCGAATTGATTCTTTTTGCTACTGATCACTAGTGATCTTATTTATGAGTAGGTTTAATTATCTTGGGGTTTTCAACAAAACAGAATCTGTTTTAGTGCTTGTAGGTTATTTTTGTTCTCTTTTGATCTAGCTACTTTTTGTTTGTTGCTTTATTTTTTTACTTGCTGCTGTGATGCTTATTGTGTGAAATTGTTGTCTCATTAGATCATCCGAAGTGCAAAGCTTGTTATCTAGAGGCGCTCGAGTTTGAAAGGCGTCAACAAGGCAAGTCACGTTGATCATGTTTTACCTATGGTTTATATGCATTTAGTTCAACCTTCTCCACCCATTGCATGCAAAGTAGGTACATGGAAATTTGATTCTTGATGTAGTATCATGTGGTAGGCACCCATCACCCCTCGTTACTTGGCCCGGGACATTACTTTTGTTTTGCTATGCTTTGAGTAGACGGGGTTTTGGTTGAGTATTTATCACGAGTGTCGTGAGAACATTAATAATCAAGGCATGAAATACTTCAAGTTTTCCAAGACCTCGTGATGCAATACACCTCAGGGTGAAGGATGGTTTAGATGGGCACCCTGGAGTAACCAGTGGATGACCCGGGATGCATGGGGAAGTGTCATGACATCTTGCGAAGAGCTTCACCCAGGCACGAAGAGATGGATGGATACTTCAAGACCCGAGGCTTACCTGCACAGCCACAAGTCATTATGGGCTCTGGCTTGGTTGGACATCGTGGTGACTCTAGACGGGCGGTGCTACGAGATGTAGAAGAACGGTAGGAATGGATGGGCACCGATTTGGCCGTTTCAGGTCGGGTCGCTACAGAAGTATGGACCTCTACGGTGATAACTTCCCTCACTAGACGCCATACTATCCTAGGTTGTGAAACCAATGCAATGGAGACCAAAGCTCTGATACCACTTGTAGGATCGAAAGTATGTCTGAAGGGGGGTGGTTAGACTACTTGACAAGATAAAAACTTAGCCATTCCCGATTTTTTAGTGTGGGCCAGTTTTAGCAATTATGACTAGTCAAGTACACCCTACACATGCACATCTAAGAGTATATATAAGCACAAAGTAAAACATGCAAGTGTACTGTAAGGAAGGGTAGGGAGATCAAACACATGAGGTTGACACGGTGATTTTTGGCATTGTTCCGATAGGCGGCACTATCGTACATCCATGTTAGTGGAAACTTCAACCCATAGAGGATAACAACTTCAAGAGTCCATGAAGGGCTTCACCCACAAGGGGTCCACGAAGAAGTGGTCTTGTCTATTCCACCACGGCTTCTGTCCACACACGACTAGCCTCACTCACGGTAGATCTTTACGAAGTAGGCGATTGATACGTCTTCAACGTATCTATAATTTTTGATGGTTCCATGCTATTATCTTGTCAACTTTGGATGTTTTGTATGCATGAACATGATATTTTATATATTTTTTGGGACTAACCTATTAACTCAGTGCCAAGTGCCAGTTTCTATTTTTTCGTTTTTTTGACCTTTTTCACAGAAGAATATTAAACGGAGTCCAAACGGAATAAAACCTGCGGAATGATTTTTTTCCATAACAGAAGATACGCAGGGGATTGAGAAACAAGGCAAAGGACCCCGGGGGAGGTCACGAGCCCCCTAGCCGCGGCATATGGGGACGCGCCTAGCAGGCTTGTGGGCCCCCCGTGGCTCCTTTGCCCTACTTCTTCCGCCTATAAATTCTATAAAAATCCAAAACCACCAGAGAGAGCCACGAAAATACTTTTCCGCTGCCGCAAGCTTCTGTCTCGGCAAGATCCAATCTGGGGACCGTTCTGGTGCCCTGTCGGAGGGGGGATTCAGACACGGAGGGCTTCTTCATCAACACCATTGCCTCTCCGATGATGCGTGACTAGTTCACCACAAACCTTCGGGTCCATAGCTAGTAGCTAGATGGCTTCTTCTCTCTCTTGGATCTTCAATACAAAGTTCTCCATGATCTTCATGGAGATCTATCCGATGTAACCTTCTTTTGCGGTGTGTTTGCCGAGATCCGATGAATTGTGGATTTATGATCAGATTATCTATGAATATTATTTGAGTCTCCTCTGATCTCTTATATGCATGATTTCATATCCTTGTAATTCTCTTCAAGTTGTGGGTTTCGTTTGGCCAATTTGATCTATAATTCTTGCAATGGGAGAAGTGCTTGGTTTTGGGCTCATACCGTGCGGTGTCCTCACCTAGTGACAGAAGGGGTAGCGAGGCACGCATCATGTTGTTGCCATCAAGGGTAAAAATATGGGGTTTATATCTATTGCATGAATTTATGCCTCTACATCATGTCATCTTGCTTACGGCGTTACTCTGTTTGTTATGAACTCAATACACTAGATGCATGCTGGATAGCGGTCGATGTGTGGAATAATAGTAGTAGATGCAGACAGTATCGGTCTACTTGTCTCGGACGTGATGCCTATATGTATGATCATTGCCTTAGATATCATCATGACTTTGCGCGATTCTATCAATTGCTCGACAGTAATTTGTTCACCCACCGTAATACCTGCTATCGTGAGAGAAGCCTCTAGTGAACACTATGGCCCCCCGGTCTACTTCACATCATATTTTCAGATCTACACTTTTACTTTTTGGCACTTTCCACCTTCAGATCTCACCTTGCAAATAATCGTGAAGGGATTGACAACCCCTTTATAGTGTTGAGTGCAAGTTTGTTTGTTTTTGCGCAGGTACATTGGTGCCCCATCTTGATACTCCTACTGGATTGATACCTTGGTTCTCAAACTGAGGGAAATACTTACTGCTACTATGCTGCATCACCCTTTCCTCTTCAAGGGAAAAACCAACGCAAGCTCAAGAGGTAGCAAGAAGAATTTCTGGTGTCGTTGCCGGGGAGGAGGATCAAGTCAAGAATAGTCTCCCGTCAACGTGCCAATTTCTGGCGCCGTTGCCGGGGAGTATTCAAAGTGAAGCATATCCAAGTAACTATCGCAAACTCATCTCTTGCATTTACATTATTTGCCTTTTGCCTCTCGTTTTCCTCTCCTCCACTTTTGAAAAAAAAATACAAAAATATTTGCCTTTTTCGTTCGCCCTTTTCTTTCGCTTGCTTTCTGTTTGCTTGTGTGCTACGTGCCTTCAATATGCTTGCATCTTCGCTTGCTGAAAATCTATTGAAAAGGATCCTGATCCACTTACTAATCTCTTTAAGAGATCCAATTATGTTGAACCAATTGCTAGTGAGTTGAGTGCACTTGACTATCTTTATGAAGTTTTGCTTGAGATGCGTGAATCTGAAAATTTTGATGAAGAAAATTATGAAGTGATTCACGAGGGCTCCTTGAATGAAAAGCATGATTGCAATGGTATCACTATGAATTCTATTAATGTCAATCATGCTAAAAATATGCCAAACCCTAAGCTTGGGGATGCTAGTTTTGCTATGTCCACTACTTGTTGCAATGATCATGATTGGGGTAATGATTTTTATTATGATCTTGAAAATTTGTTTAAGCCTCATGATGATTATGATATTTGCAATAATATTGAAAGTGGGATTGGAGAAGTCATGACTTTAGTTGATGATAATCCCACTATTTTTGAAGAGCGTCAACTTTGCATGCATGTGGATCATGAAAAGAATACCCTATGTGATAGCTATATTGTTGAATTTGAATATGATCCCACATGTAATTGTTATGAGAGAGGGAAATATTGTGGTAGAAACTTTCATATCACTAAATCACCTCTCGTTATGTTGAGATTGCTATTGTCTCTTTCTTCTTCCTTGCATATGGTAGTTATTGCTTGTCTTGATAATTTGTTTTCCTATAAAATGCATATGCATAGGAAGTATGTTAGACTTAGATATGTTTGTCACATGTTTCATGATGCTCTCTTCGTGTCCGATTGCCATCTTTTATGTGAGCATCATTGAATTATCAATGCCTAGCTAAGGGCGTTAAACAATAGCGCTTGTTGGGAGGCGACCCAATGAATTTATCTTTGCTTTTTTGCTTTATGTGTTGTTGTGTCCACACCATCATAATTCTGTTATGATTGTGTTTTTTGTGTTTCTTTTTGTGTTTGTGCCAAGTAAAAACTTTATGAATAGTTTTGGTGATGGTTGTTTGATCATGCTCAAAAAGATAGAAACTTTGTGCTCATGAAATTATTTTTAATTCCTATCCAGAAAGAGGTTTTGAGTTTATTATTTTTGCTGCTAGTTGATATGCAAATTGCCCTAATTTTCATAATTTTTCAGAATTTTTGAGATACTAGAAGTATACGAAGTATACAGATTGCTACAGACTGGTTTGTTTTTGACAGATTCTGTTTTTGTTGTGTTGATTGCTTATTTGATGAAACTATGGATAGTATCGGGGGGTACTAGCCATGGAAAAGTGAGAATATAGTAATCTAACATCAATATAAATAGAAATCAAGTTTACTACAGTACCTAAAGAGTTGGTAGTTTGTTTTCTTATGCTAATGATATCACGAGTTTATGTTTAAGTTTTGTGTTGTGAAGTTTTCAAGTTTTGGGTGATGTTCTCATGGACAATGGGATAAAGAGTGGAAAGAGCTCAAGCTTGGCAATGCTCAAGGCATCCCAAGCCAAATTCAAGGACACCAAAAAACCTAAGCTTGGGGATGCCCCGGGAAGGCATCCCCTCTTTCGTCTTCAATCCATCGGTAACGTTACTTGGAGCTATATTTTTATTCACCACACGATATGTGTTTTGCTTGGAGCGTCGTGTATTATAGGAGTCTTTTCTTTTTGTTTTGTCGCAATAATCCTTGTTGCACACCTTTTTGAGAGAGACATGCACTGCTAGAATACTCATTGAGCTTCACTTATATCTTTTGAGCTAGATAACTTTGCTCTAGTCCTTCACTTAGATCTGTTTAGAGCACGGCGGTGTCATATTTTGAAGAAATAAAAACTCTCGATCTTCACATATATATTTTTGAGAGTGCTCTATCTAAGTAACTTGGTAATTGGCGTGTGCTATGAAAGTAGTCCTAAATATGATAGCCATCCAAAGAGGATATAATAAAAACTTCCATATTCAAGTGCATTGATTAGTATGAGAAGTTTGATTCCTCACAATTAGTTTTGAGATATGGATTTGGTAATATTAGAGTTATGTTAGTAGGGTGTTGTGAATCTAGAAATACTTGCTTTGAAGTTAGTGATTCCCGTAGCATGCACGTATGGTGAACCGCTATGTTAGGAAGTCGGAGCATAATTGATTTATTCATTGTCATCCTTTGTGTGGCGGTCGGGATCGCACGATGGTTAACACCTACCAACCCTTTCCCTAGGAGTATACGTTTAGCACTTTGTTTCGATTACTTAAACTTTCGCAATAAGTATATGAGTTCTTCATGCCTAATGTGAGTCCATGGTATAGGTGCACTTTCACCTTCCACCATTGCTAGCCTCTCTAGTGTCGCGCAAATTTCGCCGATGCACAAACCCACCATATACCTTCCTCAAAACAGCCACCATACCTACCTATTATGGCATTCTCGTAGATATTCCGAGATATATTGCCATGCAACTCTCACCGTTTCGTCTCATGTCTTGTGCCGTCACTTTCATATTGCCATTGCATGATCGTAATATAGCTAGCGAGATGTTCCAACGTCATACGCTAAGCTAGATCGTTGCACATCCCGGTACACTGCCGGAGGTATTTCCTATAGAGTCAAAATTGTTCTAAGCATTGAGCTGTGAGTAAATAAAAGTGTGATGATCATCATTATTAGAGCATTGTCCCATGTGAGGAAATAAAAAAAACGGCCAAAGATTCCCACCAAAAAAATGAAAAGAGACCAAAGAGCCCAAACAAAAAAAGAGAGAAAAAGAGAGAAGGGACAATGCTACTATCTTTTTCCACACTTGTGCTTCAAAATAGCACCATGTTCTTCATGATAGAGAGTCTCTTGTTTTGACACTTCCATATACTAGTGGGAATCTTCATTATATAACTTGGCTTGTATATTCCAATGATGAGCTTCCTCAAAAATGCCCTGGTTCCCCTTTTGAGCTTTCACACACTTATAGCTCTAAGTGCATCCGTTGCATGGTAATCCCTACTCATTCACATTGATATCTATTGATGGGAATCTCCATAGCCCGTTGATACGCGGATTCGATGTGACCATCTCCTCCTTTTTGCCTCATAACCTCCACCACACTCTATTTCACCTATAGTGCTATATCCATGACTTACGCTCATGTATTCCGTGAGAGTTGAAAACGTTTGAGGAAGTAAGAGTGCGAAAACAATTACTTGGCCAATACCGGGGTTGTGCATGATTTAAATTCGTTGTGTGGGGATGATGGAGCATAGCGAGACTATATGATTTTGTAGGGATAACTTTCTTTGGCCTTGTTATTTCAAGAGTTCATGATCACTTTGCTAGTATGCTTGAAGTATTATTGTTTTCATGTCAATAGTAAACTATTGTTTTGAATCTTACGGATCTGAACGTTCATGCCACAAGAAGGAAGTTACAAAGGACAAATATGTTAGGTAGCATTCCATATCAAAAATTCAGTCTTTATCACTTCCTTACTCGAGGGCGAGCAGGAGTTAAGCTTGGGGATGCTTGATACGTCTCCAACGTATCTATAATTTTTTATGGTTCCATGCTATTATCTTGTCAACTTTGGATGTTTTGTATGCATGAACATGCCATTTTATATATTTTTTGGGACTAACCTATTAACTCAGTGCCAAGTGCCAGTTTCTATTTTTTCCGTGTTTTTGACCTTTTTCAGAGAAGAATATTAAACGGAGTCCAAACGGAATAAAACCTGCGGAATGATTTTTTCCATAACAGACGATACGCATGGGACTTGAGAACCAAGGCAAAGGACCCCGCGGGAGGTCACAAGCCCCCTAGTCGCGGCCTGGGGGTGCGCCTAGCAGGCTTGTGGCCCCCCGTGGCTACTTTGCCCTACTTCTTCCGCCTATAAATTCTCTAAAAATCCAAAACCACCAGAGAGAGACACGAAAATACTTTTCCGCCGCCGCAAGCTTCTGTCTCCGCAAGATCCCATCTGGGGACCATTCTGGTGCCCTCCCGGAGGAGGGATTCGATCACGGAGAGCTTCTTCATCAACACCATTGCCTCTCCGATGATGCGTGAGTAGTTCCACAGACCTTCGGGTCCATAGCTAGTAGCTAGATGGCTTCTGCTCTCTCTTGGATCTTCAATACAAAGTTCTTCATGATCTTCATGGAGATCTATCTGATGTAACCTTCTTTTGCGGTGTGTTTGTTGAGATCCGATGAATTGTGGATTTATGATCAGATTATCTACGAATATTGTTTGAGTCTCCTCTGATCTCTTATATGCATGATTTCGTATCCTTGTAATTCTCTTCGAGTTGTGGGTTTCGTTTGGCCAACTTGATCTATAATTCTTGCAATGGGAGAAGTGCTTGGTTTTGAGTTCATACTGTGCGGTGTCCTCACCTAGTGACAGAAGGGGTAGCGAGGCACGCATCCTGTTGTTGCCATCAAGGGTAAAAAGATGGGGTTTATATCTATTGCATGAATTTATCCCTCTACATCATGTCATCTTGCTTAAGGCATTACTCTGTTTGTTATGAACTCAATACACTAGATGCATGCTGGATAGCGGTTGATGTGTGGAGTAATACTAGTAGATGCAGACAATATCGGTCTACTTGTCTCGGACGTGATGCCTATATGTATGATCATTGCCTTAGATATCATCATGACTTTGCGCGATTCTATCAATTGCTCGACAGTAATTCGTTCACCCACCGTAATACTTGCTATCATGAGAGAAGCCTCTAGTGAACACTATGGCCCCCGGGTCTACTTCACATCATATTTTCAGATCTACACTTTTACTTTGTTGCACTTTCCACCTTTAGATCTCACCTTGTAAATAATCATGAAGTGATTGACAACCCCTTTATTCGTTGGGTGCAAGTTTGTTTGTTTTTGCGCACGTACATTGGTGCCTCATCTTGATACTCCTACTGGATTGATACCTTGGTTCTCAAACTGAGGGAAATACTTAGTGCTACTGTGCTACATCACCCTTTTCTCTTCAAGGGAAAAACCAACGCAAGCTCAAGAGGTAGCAGCGATCTCCTTGCCATTACAAACATCTTGGTTCAACTCCACAACACGAAGTAGGAGGCTCCCAAGCAACACCTAACCAATCTAGGAGGCACCACCCTTCAATAGGTAATAGATGTGGTAGAATGATGAACTCCTTGCTCTTGTGCTCCTAAAGATAGTCTCCTCAGCACTCAATAACTCTCTCTCGGATTAGGCAGGGATAGGAGAGATTGATCTTGTGGAAAGCAACTTGGGTAGGCTAAAAATCAAGGTTCAAATGGTTGGAATGGAATCTCTTGATCTCAACACATGAGTAGGCGGCTCTCTCTCTCAGAAAAATCAATCTCGCAATGAAGTGTGTGTTCGGAGTGCTTCCTCTACGAATGAGAGGTAGGTGGAGGGGTATATATAGACAACACACAAAATCCAACCGTTACAACATGATTGACCAACTAGGTGACACCGAAGTTACAAACTTGGTAGTATCGACTTGCTCAACAGGCAATAACTTTGAATCTCGGTGAAACCGATATACACAACTCGGTGGCACCAAAAAGGTGACTAATGGTTAGATGACCCAACTTGGTGACACCGATACTCAAACTCGGAAATTCTGATGTTGTGTACCGAGGCAACAGAAAGTT
Organism: Hordeum vulgare subsp. vulgare; assembly: GCF_904849725.1. Classification (NCBI taxonomy): domain Eukaryota; kingdom Viridiplantae; phylum Streptophyta; class Magnoliopsida; order Poales; family Poaceae; genus Hordeum; species Hordeum vulgare. The sequence continues at coordinate 352,377,929 of NC_058522.1, read as the reverse complement.
GTTTACATGAACTCGGTAGAACCGATGCAGTTTCGGTTGCACCGAAGTGGTAGGGTTTGGCTAGGATCTGTCTAAGTCTGAAATTGGTAGGGCCTAGTGGGAATTGCTGATGGCACTAATTTTGGACATTTGGCTTGGGACATATATATTTTTGTGGAAGAGTGGCTGAGTACTTTTGGTGACTAACTCTAGCACTTGAGCAACCAACTCATCATAACACCTCACCCCCTTTTAATAGTATTGGCTTTCCTATGGACTCAAATGTGATTTCTCACAAAGTGTAAAATGAAGAGTCTTATTGCTTGAAGCTTTAGCCAATCCTATTCCTTCCTTCATCAAGAGGCATCTCCACTCAATCCTATAGCCAAAGCATCTTTTGAACTTTTCCGAAATATACTTGGAAAAATCATTGGTCCAATGATGCATATGTTGTGATTAATTACCAAAACCACCTTAGGGATCAATTGTGCTATCAATATCCCCCTTTTTGGTAATTGATGACAACATATAGATCAAAGCTTCGACAAAAGATATAATCAACGATTAGCATCGACGCATTCAGAGGTATGTGAAAAGCAAGAGCTCCCCCTAAATTTGCGTTTTAAATGTGTGCATTGATCTAAGTGTATAGATCAATAGGGCTTCGAGTTTGTAACTTCGGTGTAACCGAGTTGGTCAATCATGGTGTAACGATTGGATTTTGTGTGCTCTCTATATATAGCCCTCCACCTACCTCTCATTTTGAGAGGAAGCACTCAGAACACACACTTCATTGCTAGATTCATTTTTCCGAGAGAGAGCCACCTACTCATGTGTTGAGATCAAGAGATTCCATGTGGCACTCCGATAGAGGGCCGACACACGTCCGTCCCCAGGATAGGATCGGACGCACGTCAAGAGCATGATACAGAAATTCCAGGCAAATATGGCTTTATTAATATGATGGAGTGTTACAATACTATTGCTCACAACAATATTACATGACTCCAAGCCTAGCTGAATGGCAGCAGAGGTCTTGATACAGCAGCATCGACGTCCTTGGTTGGGCTCCATAACTCGCAGGACTGGCTTGGTTACGATCTAGCACAACGAGTCTTCTCCTGCAACTGGCCACGTGCAAGGCCAGGTGAGTACTTTGAATGTATTCGCAAGACAACCAAATACATGGCATCCAAGCAAGCACATAACAAAGCAAGCATAATAAATATATAATAGCTATTCTAAGCATGGCATGGTATTAACAGGAAACATATAAATCAAGCATAGCATGACATGGACTAAACATGTAATCTACCTCACTAGCATGGAAAAGATCACAATAGTTACTTAACCAACTTACTGTTACCGAATATCAACTTACTCTCTTCTGGGTTGTACCACAACCCTCGACATACTCATAATCCAATCTGAACGGATTTATATCCCAACCCACGGACATCTGACCATTCATCATATAGCCTTCTCTTGACCAACACCTCATGTCATCAACATCCTCTGATGTTCACACGGGATGAGTTCTTCCATCATTACTGACATCAATATGGTTGACCATCTCCTGAGGTCTGATCGGGTTGTGCATTACCGTGGACTCGGCTATTCGAATAGGTTTGACACTCTGCAGAGGTTGCACACTTTACCCACACTCTGGAGCACTGGCCTCGTGATCCCATTCGGGTGGACCAGCATTGCTCCAGCAAAACTTTCCTGGCCCGTGACTCTCTCAATGTACCACCAGCAACCACTCCCTTCCGGAGTCCTGCCCTGGGTGGCCCCGTGTCCTCATGAGACATGTGTCCTCATGACACCTGCCACCGTCGTGGCCAAACAAAACTGTCCCAACCGGGGACGGGTACCCAACTCAACTTAACTGGGCTCACAGGATTATCACCGCCTACCAGATCAGGGTCAGCGCGCGTGCATAATCCTCCCTCTTTGGAGGTACCGGTGAGAGATCACGCGATCAGCTCAAGTCACGGTCGTCCCATATCGGCAAGAGGTGGTTGTGCGGATGGGCCCGGACAGGTGACTCTGATCAACCAACTAGGTATCTTATCCTGAATATTATCTGTCATGGCTGACGCTATGATGTCACCGCGATCCGATAATTAATAAGATTAAGCCACTACTGTTAAACTACATTCATAAACTGCCGGATAAAACACAAAGTAATCATATACAGTAATCTTAATGGTATAATGTAAATGGCAAACTTTTACTTTATAGATTATAATTATAAGTTGGACCTTCGGAACCCTCTCATAAAATCAGCAAATAAATCGGTAGCCACCAGATCGGTCTTTACAACACAGATCTGGGACATTGCCGGAATAACTCAACCATGGCTCAAGATGGCTGGAAAGCAGCTCAGAGCATGAGACGGTGTTGATAAGAAGAAAGTAGCAGTTCCCTAAGACGGCCGAAGCACATCTTAGAGCATAGGGTCACCGCTACGGAAAGAAATTCAATAGTTGCCCGCGACGGCCGAAAAGCAGCTCAGAACATGGGACAACTCCTCACAAAAGAAATATAAACTTGGCATCCACCCCGGACGGTCGAAAATAGCACAGACTCAGGCATGGTGCCATTACTGAAGGAAATGCGAGCAAGGGTTCGTCAGCGTCACACACAACACCTCACTATGTATTAGTATATAAGCATTATAAATTAAATATGCAAGAGCAGAATCTGAGGGCGTATGTTGGATGAAAAGTAATACTAGTAACTATTACTAATACTGTCACAGTTATATGCAAAATGCAGGCTAACAGGTGATACACGTAAACACACAAAGTGCAAGCAAAGTTATCACGCAGGTCCAGAGCTCATGGTAAGAGGTTGGCTTGCCTGGGGGTCGATGAGTACTCTGGGAAGAAGCGCAATAAAACATTGGAAAGCTTTGCCGGAGAGGGTTTCCCTCTCACGAGGCTCAAACAAATGCAAGGGCAAAATGGTCATTTGTACTGTGCAAACACATTATGAAAATGATACTATCAAAACGGGCTCGACGAGACGAATACATGGGCGCTGGTTTTACCTCAATCGGAGCTACAGTTGCGGAGATACGCTCGTTAGAGCACCAGGGACCAATCTGTAAAAAGAACAACTACAAATGAGTCCCTGGCGCTGAAACAGATAGCGCCTTTCGTCAGAATACGTTTTACCAACAGGAAGAAGTATTTTTCGGAAATGCGTCTCCACTTACGCTCGCGGGCCCGGGGGGGTTGACTCTCTCTCTCTGACCGGTGGGTCTCTCCTCTCTCTCTCTCTCTTTTTGACGAATGGGCCCCGCCCCATTCTCTCTCTCTCCCCCCCTCCTCTCCTCTCCTCTGTGCCCGTCTCCTTCCTCCAGCCGCAACAGAGCCAGAGGAGGGCGCCGACCGGTGTCGCTGCTGCTGCTCCCCTGCGCGGGAGGTGGAGCCGGCGACCGGGGCGAGTGCCCCGTGCCATACAGCACCCGGGGAAGGGGTCCTAGCCGTTGGGGGCGGTCGGAGCGAGGCGCGGCGGCGGCAGCCGTGCCGCGGCCATGGCGGCACGGGGAGCTCTAGGCTCGGCAGGAAGGGGGCCGAGGAGAGTAGGGGAAGGGGCGTGGAGCTCCGCTGCTTCACATGAGGGGACTCAGGGACACCATTAATAGCCCAGGGGGTGGAGTTCTCGCGACGCCGGAGAAGCTTCGAGATCCATGGCGAAGATCCAATGGAAGGCACCTCCAGGAGCAAGGGGACGAGGGGGAGAGGGTTCCAGAGCGTGTGGGAGGGCAGTGGGGATCTTGCTGACACCTCAAGACAAGATAGAATCCACTCTGATCGAGCTTACATAAACTCGAACGCACACAGCTCTGTTTTGGCCTGCTCTACACGTGGTCACCATGGTGCCACGACCTTGCCTTGCCCTCCAAGCTGTCAAACCTTGTCTAGGCTTATCTACACATTGTTCTAAGGTGAAATGACACAACACACAACACTGGGAGCAATGAGGTGACCACACCAAGGTCAAATAGTCCCCAACAACAAGGTGTTTGTGTTGTGGTGTCACCACCATAGTGCACCTATTGGCATGATATTTGGCTGAGGGTGACCACTCACTAAGGTCACTATACTGGCCAAAATTCAGAACAATCCAATAAGCCTATGAGGCACTTCCTTTGTAACTTGGCAATCTGACCAGAAATGAAGAAGGTGATGTTGGGGTCAAATGGCTAGATGGAAATGGCTGAAATTTGGAGGAGACTCATGATTTAGGCATATGAAGATACTGGCAAAGATTCATACTATTTGCACAACTATAAATGGTACTTCCTTCACAATGCTTCATTCTGGACAGAATCTTAAATAATTTGCTGGGGAAGAATGGGGTGATGAAATGGGCTGAATTTTGGTGGACAAAGATGATTTAACATGATGAACCACTATGAAAAATGTCAACTCAAGGGTAACAAAGAATCAAGCACTTCCTTTGCAAACAGAAGATCTGGACAGAATTTGCAAAGGGAGATTGTGCTCAATTTTTGAACTAGGTAACTTGATCTTTTGATGGAAAAGATGATTATATGGACATGAGAAGCTCCACAAATTATTTGGGATTTTTCCTAGCTACCAAAATGGTAGTTCCTTTGGAAAGGCCCCAAAATGCTATATTGGCATAAAATAGGAAAATGCAATTTTCCTTTATTCTATGATGGACAATATTTTATGGGAGCTCAATAGGATCACAAAGAATACATCTACAAGATTTCATGAGCATTGTAGATGGATAGATATTTTCCAAGATTTAATTCCTCAGACAAGCAGAAACAAGAATTAATTCTAGAGAGGAGGTATTGCATATGACTTGGCAATATTTTTGCACATCCGGGGTCTATGAGGGAATGAATGATCTCTGGGAATATTTTTAGGATCAACAAAGCAAGGGAAATGATGGCTCCTTTGAAAACACAATGACACGATTCCCGGTTCCAATAATTCGGAGCTAGGGTTTCAAAAGGGGTTCGGGGTTTACTCAGCAAGGACAAGAGGGCACAAGGATATGGAAAAGCACTGAGAGGTTGAGAATAGACTGGGTTCACCTGGTCATTTGCCAAATTCCAGAGGAAAAATCCGGGAGAGAAAAGCTAGGAAGGAATAACAGCACAAAAATCGATAACCCGATTTTTGGGGTGTTACATTCCATTCCAACCATTTGAACCTTGATTTCTAGCCTCTGCAAGTTGCTTTCCACAAGATCAATCTCTCCTACCCCTGCCATATCTGAGAGAGAGTGATTGAGTGATTGGGTGATGGTTCCATATGAGTGGAACAATGTCCTTCTCCTTCAGCCACAAGGGGTTCCTCAACAAGCAGGAAGTGTCCCACGCCCATTGTTCTTATGGCTTGGGGAGGAATTTCAGCACCTACATCACAAAGACCACTTTGCTCCACTTGGGAGCCATTATTCTCATCAAACTCCACGTTACACATCTCCTCAATGGGTCCTGAGGACTTGTTGAGGACACGGTAAGCGCGAGGGTTTGTAGCATAACCAAAAAATAGGCCCTCTTGAGCTCTAGGTTCAAATTTAGACAATGGAGCGGCTTTCTTAAGAATGAAACACTTATAGCCAAACACCTAGAAGTACATGAGGTTGGGCTTGTTTTCGGTAAGAATTTCATATGGAGTCTTGTTCAAGCCTTTGTGAAGGTAGAGCCGGTTGGATGCATGACATGCGGTGTTGATGGCTTCGGTCCAAAAGTTATACGGAGATTTAAACTCCGCCATCATGGTACTTGCCGCATCCATCAACTTTCAGTTCTTCTTTTACGCCAAACCATTTTGTTGAGGAGTGTAAGGTGCAGAGTATTGATGCTTGATTCATTGATCACTCAGAAATATGTTTAGGGTGTAGTTCTTGAACTCGGTGCCATTGTCACTTCTTATGACCAATATCTTTGCATTATGTTAGCGTTGAGCTTCATTAGCAAAGTCGGTGATGGTTTGTTGAGTCTCACTTTTTCTCTTGAAAAGTATACCCACGTATATCTTGAGTAATCATCCACTATCACCAAGCAGTACTTTCTTCCCCAAGACTATCATAGGATGGAGGACTAAAGAGATCCATGTGGAGGAGCTCCAAGGTCCTTTTTGTGTAGATGATAGTCGTGGGGTGATGAGGGTGTCATGAATCTTTCCTTCAATACATGCACTTCAAGCACTATCTCTTGCAAAACTCACATTTGTTAGTCCGAGAACGTGATCCCCTTTGAGGAGACTTTGCAAAGATCTCATATTGACATGGGCTAGCCGGTGATGCCAAAGCCATCCCACATCAACTTTAGTCGTAGGCAAGTCGCGGTCTTAGTGGGTCGCTCCGAAAAATTAACCCCATATAGACTATTCTCGACATGCCCAACAAAGGCTACTTTAAGAGTCTTGTTCCACAAAAGGGCCACATAGTCAATGCCAAAGAAGGTACTAAAGCCCATAAGTGCAAGTTGATGAACGAAAAGTAAATTGTATGCGAGGGTCCCAACAAGCATAACCTTTTCAATGGTAAGTTTCGGAAAAGTTACCATCTTGCCGAGACTCGATACCTTTGAAACCGCATCATCGCCAAAGGAGACTTGGGTGGCAATGGATGGGTCGGGATGAACGACCACCACCAAGTCCTTGCTTCCGGTCATATGATTTGTTGTTCCACTATCAAGCAACCATGACACCCCACCGGAAGCAAACTCCTGCATAAGATCAACGCTTGGATTTAGGTACACATTCTTTAATGGGTCCTCTTATGTTAGTAACAAGGGTCTTAGTAACCCAATTAGACCATTAAATGTACTCATCATAAGAACCAACAAACTTAGCAAAAACATTCCCATCACCAGCATGGCACAAAACATAAGAGGGGTTAAAGTCGCCGGCTGTGTTGGGTAGAGGGGTATTTCCCTTCATTGCATTACCACCCTTAGCTTGGTCCTTTTTCTTCTAATGAGTACCCTCCCGAGATTTAACAAAGGTTTCCATAAGCTGGGGTGGTTGCTTGTTCTTCTTCTTCTTGTTCTTCCTGGACTTGGGTGCAAACCCAACTCCTTCCTTTTTAACCACTTCCTTTTGACTGCTCAAAAGGTCATTAAGATTCTTTTCACCTTGGATGCAAATCACAAGGCCTTTCTCAAGCTGCTCTTTTAATTTGGAGTTCTCCTCCACAAGATGAGCATGCTCACAATAGGGGTTAGTAGCATGGACATTATCAATTAAAACAAATGGAGAGCAAGTGGCTATTTCCTTAGTGTGTTTTACTTGGAGTTGAGCATGAGACTCTTTTAAAGAGACATGAGCACTCTTCAAGGCCTTGCAAGCATGTCAAGTGTTGCAAGCTCATTCTTGAGTCTAACATGATCAAGCCCAAGTGCACTCTTTTCGGATTAAAGCACACGGGTAAGAGCAAGAGCATGATCAAGATCTTTCTTTAACTTAGCAAGGTCATCATTATGTGACTCCTAGCTACGTCAACAAAAGTACTTCCCTGGCAATGGTGCCAGAGATCCTTCTATCGTCTCTTGAGCTTGCGTTGGTTTTTCCCTTGAAGAGGAAAGGGTGATGCGGCACAGGAGCAGTAAGTATTTCCCTTAGTTTGAGAACCAAGGTATCAATCCAGTAGGAGAATCTCGTCAAGTCCAAAGTACCTGCACAAACACAAAAGAGCTTGCACCCAACGCTATAAAGGGGTTGTCAATCCCTTCAAGATTGTTCGCAAAGTGAGATATGAAGGCGGAATGTGCAACAAAGTAAAAAGTGTAAGGCTGAAAATATGGTGTGGAGTAGACCCTAGGGGCCATAGTGTTCGCTAGAGGCTTCTCTCAAAATAGCAAGTATTACGGTGGGTGAACAAATTATTGTCGAGCAATTGATAGAACCGCGCAAAGCCATGACGATATCTAAGGCAATGATCATACATATAGGCATCACGTCTGAGACAAGTAGACCGATACTTTCTGCATCTACTACTATTACTCCACACATCGACCGCTATCCAGCATGCATCTAGTGTATTGAGTTCATGACGAACAGAGTAACGCCTTAAACAAGATGACATGATGTAGAGGGATAATCTCAAACCAATGATGAAACCCCCATCTTTTTACCCTTGATGGCAACAACATGATGCGTGCCTCGCTACCCCTTCTGTCACTGGGTGAGGTCACCGCACGGTATGAACCCAAAACCAAGCACTTCTCCCATTCCAAGAATCATAGATCTAGTTGGCCAGACAAAACCCACAACTCGACGAGAATTACAAGGATATGAAATCATGCATAAGAGAGATCAGAAGAAACTCAAATAAGATTCATAGATAATCTGATCATAAATCCACAATTCATCGGATCTCGACAAATACACCGCAAAAGAATATTACATCGTATAGATCTCCATGAAGATCATGGAAAACTTGGTGTTGAAGATCCAAGAGAGAGAAGAAGCCATCTAGTTACTAGCTATGGACCCGTAGGTCTATGGTGAACTACTCACGCATCATCGGAGAGGTCATGGTGTTGACGGAGAAGCCCTCCGTATCCGAATTCCCCCTCCGGCAGGGCACCAGAACGTGCCCCAGATGGGATCTTGCGGAGACAGAAGCTTGCGGCGGCGGAAAATTACTTTCGACGATCTCCTGATTTTTTGTGGAATTTTTGGGGATATATAGGCGGAAAACCTAGGGCAAAGGAGGTCGAGGGGGCCCACAAGCCTGTGGGTCGCGACCTCCCCCCTGGCCGCGGGGTGAGGGCTTGTGGGGCCCCTGGGGCCCCCTGTCTTGGCTCTCAAGTCTCGTGATCTTCTTCCGTTACGGAAAAATTCTTTTCGGGGATTTTATTCCGTTTGGACTCCGTTTCAAAATCCCCTCTAAAAGGGGTCAAAAACATGGAAAAATAGGAACTGGCACTTGGCACTGAGTTAATAAGTTAGTCCCAAAAAATATATAAAAGGCATGCAAAACATCCAAAGTTTGACAAGATAATAGCATGAAACCATCAAAAATTATAGATACGTTGGAGACGTATCAAGCATCCCCAAGCTTAACTCCTGCTCGTCCTCGAGTAGGGAAGTGATAAAGAATGATTTTTTTATGTGGAATGCTACCTAGCATAGTTGTCCTTTGCAACTTCTTTCACGTGACATGAATGTTCAGATCCGTAAGATTCAAAACAATAGTTTGCTATTGACATGAAACAATAATACTTCAAGCAAACTAGCAAAGTAATCATGAACTTTCAAAATAACAAGGCCAAGGAAAGTTATCCCTACAAAATCATATAGTCCGGCTATGCTCCATCATCCTCACACAACTAATGTAAATCATGCACAACCCCGGTATTGGCCAAGTAATTGCTTTTCGCACTCTTACTTTCTCAAACTTTTTATAACTATCGCGCAATACATGAGCATGAGCCATGGATATAGCACTATAGGTGGAATATAGTGTGGTGGTGGTTGTGAGACAAAAAAGGAGATGGTCACATTGACTCGGCGTATCAAAAGGCTATGGAGATGCCCATTAATAGATATCGATGTGAATGAGTAGGGATTGCCATAAAAGAGATGCACTAGAGTTATAAGTATGTGAAAGCTCAAAAGAAAAACTAGTGGGTGTGCATCCAACTTGCTTGCTCACAAAGACCTAGGGAAATTTTGAGGAAGCCCATCATTGGAATATACAAGCCAAGTTATATAATGAAGATTCCCACTAGCATATGGTAGTGACAAAGCAAGAAGCTCTCAATCATGAAGAACATGGTGCTATTATGAAGCACAAGTGTGGAAAAAGATAGTAGCATTGTCCCTTCTCTTTTTTTTCATTTGGGCTCTTAGGCCTCTCTTTTTTTCTTTTTTTTCTTTTTTCTTTTTTTCTTTTTGGGTCTTTGGCCTCTCTTTTTTATTTCCTCGCATGGGACAATGCTCTAATAATGATGATCATCACACTTTTATTTACTCACAGCTCAAAGCTTAGAAATGACTCTATAGGAAATGCTCCGGCAGTGTACCGGGATGTGCAACGATCTAGCTTGGCATATGATGTTGAAACATCTCGCTAGCTATCTTACGATCATGAAAAGGCAATATGGGAGTGACGACACAAGTCATGAGACGGAACGGTGGGAGTTGCATGGCAATATATCTCGGAATGGCTATGAAAATGCCATAGTAGGTAGGTATGGTGGCTGTTTTGAGGAAGGCATATGGTGGGTTTGTGCACCGGCGAGAATTGCGCGGCACTAGAGAGGCTAGCAATGGTGGAAGGTGAAAGTGCATCTATACCATGGACTCACGTTAGTCATGAAGAACTCACATACTTGTTGCGGAAGTTTTTAATAGTAATCGAAACAAAGTGCTAAACGAATACTCCTAGGGTAAGGGTTGGTAGGTGTTAACCATCGCGCAATCCCGACCTCAACACAAAGGATGACAATCAATAGATCAATTATGCTCCGACTTCCTAACATAGTGGTTCACCATACGTGCATGCTACGGGAATCACTAACTTCAACACAAGTATTTCTAGATTCACAACACCCTACTAACATAGCTCTTAATATTACCAAATCCACGTCTCAAAACTAATTGAGAGGAATCAAGACTTCTCTTTCTACTCAATGCACAAGTAGATGGAGGTTTTTGAATCCTATTTGGGTACCTATCACATTTGGGACTACTTTCATAGCATAAGCCAACTACAAAGTCACGCACCGCCGTGCTCTAAAAGATGTAAGTGAAGCACATAGAGCAAAAGTATCTAGCTCAAAAGATATAACTGAAGCACTATGAGCATTCTAGCAAAAATCACGACGAGTGCATGTCTCTCTCTCTCAAAAAGGTGTGAAGCAAGGATGATTGTGACACAACAAAAAGAAAAGACTCCTAAGATACAAGACGCTCCAAGCAAAACACATATCAAGTGGTGAATAAAAATATAGCTCCAAGTAATGTTATCGATGGATTGAAGACGAAAGAGGGGATGCCTTCCCGGGGCATCCCCAAGCTTAGGCTTTTTGGTGTCCTTGAATTTGGCTTGGGATGCCTTGGGCATCCCCAAGCTTGAGCGCTTTCCACTCCTTATCTCTTTGTCCATGAGAACATCACCCAAAACTTGAAAACTTCACAACACAAAACTTAAACAGAAACTCGTGATAACATTAGCACAAGAAAACAAACTATCACTTCTTTCGATACTGTAGCAAACTTGAATTCTATCTATATTGGTGTTGGGCTACTGTATTCTCACTTTTCCATGGCTAGTACCCCCTGATACTAACCATAGTTTCATCAAAACAAGCAACCAACTCAACAAAAACAAAATCTGTCAAAAACAGACCAGTCTGTAGCAATCTGTATACTTCGTATACTTCTGGTACCTCAAAAAATCTAAAAAATTACGAAGGCCTGGGGAAAAGGCATATCAACGAGAAGAAAAAAGAATCAACTCAAAAGATCTTTCTGAATAAAAATTAAAAATCATCTCGTGAGCAAAAAGTTTCTGTCTTTTTCCAGCAGGATCAAACAACCATCACCAAGACTAATCATAAAGGTTTTTCTTGGCTCAAACACAAAAGAAACACAAAAAACACAATCACAACATAATTATGATGGTGTGGACGCAACAAAACAGAAATAAAAAGATAAATTCATTGGGTTGGCTCCCAACAAGCGCTATTGTTTAACGCCCTTAGCTAGGCATAAAAGTGATAGAATCACGTATCGTCGTCTTTGGTGCTCAAACCATAAGTGGCCCTCATCATGGATTCATAAGGCAATCTTATTTTATTTCTAGGAAAGTGTTCCATGCCCTTCCTTAAAGAAAATTGAAATATAATATTCCCTTCCTTCATATCGATGATAGCACCGATGGTCCTTAGGAAAGGTCTACCAAGAATAATAGGGCATGTAGGATTGCAATCAATGTCAAGCACAATGAAACCCACGGGTACATAGTTCCTATTTGAAATAATAAGAACATCATTGATCCTTCCCATGGGTTTCTTGACAGTAGAATCAGCAAGATGCAAATTAAGAGAACACTCTTCAATCTCATTAAAACCCAGAACATCACATAAAGACTTTGGAATCGCGGAAACACTAGCACCCAAATCACACAAAGCATTGCATTCATAGTTTTTGATTTTGATTTTGATGGTAGGTTCCCACTCATCATGAAGCTTTCTAGGGATAGAGACTTCCATTTCAAGTTTCTCTTCAAGAGATTTTATCATAGCTTCGACGATATGATCGGTAAAGGCCTTGTTTTGGCTATAAGCGTGTGGAGAGTTTAACATGGATTGCATCAAAGAAATGCATTCAATCAAGGATCAACTATCATAATTGAATTTCTTGAAATCCATGGTAGTAATTTCATTACTACTCAAAGTTTTAACGTCTTCTACTCCACTTTCAATGCTTTTAGCATCAAGATAGATGGACTCCGAATCATTGGGGCACTTTTCAACCAAAGTGGATTCATATCCAGCCCCATAATCATTAGGTTTGACACAAGAAAACAAAGATTCAATGGGAGTCACACCAAGCACTTTAAGATCTTCGTGATTCTTATCACGAGAACACGCCTTTCTAAGCCATTCATGTCTAGCACAAATTTGGGCGGTTCTTTCCTGGCTCTCAATCATGGAAACACGCATAGCTTTCAAAGTTTCATCCATGTTGATTTTGGGAGGAGCACATCGAACTTTCAAAGCATCAACATCACTAGACATTCTATCAACGCTCTTAGCCAAATCGTCAATTTTGAGTAGCTTTTCCTCTACGAACGCATTGAAAATCTTTTGAGAGTTGATGAACTCTTTGATATTACTCTCTAGATCAGAGGGTAACCTATTGTAATTTCCATGAGTATTGTTGTAGGAGTTGCCAAAGTTATTAGAGGAGTTAATAGGAAAAGGCCTAGGAACATAGTTTCCTCTAAAAGCATTGTTGTTGCCAAAGTTATTCCTACCAACAAAATTAACGTCCAAGTTAGCGTTGCCACTCTCAGTCAAAGAAGACAAGGGCATATCATTAGGATCCAAAGGTGCACTTCTACTAGCAACCAAATTCATTGACTCATCCATCTTAGCACTCAACGAGTTAATTTCTTCTATAGAGTGTACCTTCTTACTAGTAGGTGACCTTTCAGTGTGCCACTGAGAGTAGTTCGTCATGATATTGTCTAGGAGCTTTGTGGCTTCCCCTAACGTGACTTCCATGAACGTTCCCCCTGAGGCGGAGTCCAAGATATTTCTAGAAGCGAAATTCAAGCCAGCGTAAAAGATTTGTATAATCATCCAAAGACTCAAGCTATGAGCGGGACAATTTCTAATCATTAATTTCATTCTCTCCCAAGATTGTGCAACATGTTCATGATCAAGTTGCTTGAAATTCATGATATCATTATGGAGAGAGATGATCTTAGCCGGTGGAAAATACTTGGAAATATAAGCATCTTTGCACTTATCCCAAGAATCGATACTATTTTTGGGCAAAGAAGAAAACCAAGTTTTTGCGCGATCTCGCAACGAGAAAGGAAAAGCCTTCAATTTAATCATATCATTATCCACATCTCTCTTCTTTTGCATATCGCAAAGCTCAATGAAGGTATTGATATGGGATGCGGCATCTTCACTAGGAAGGCCAGAGGAATGCTCTTTCATAACAAGATTCAACAACGCAGCATTGATTTCGTATGACTCCGCACTAGTGGCGGGAGCAATCGGAGTACTAATAAAATCATTATTATTAGTATTTGAGAAGTCCCAAAGTTTGGTGTTTTCATTCATGGTGACTTCGGCTAGCAAGCAAGCACACAAGCGAACAAAGAGCAAGCGAAAAAAGGGTGAACGAAAAGGCAAACAAAAAGGCAAACAAAAAAGGCAAATTGTGAAGCGGGGGAGAGGAAAGCGAGAGGCAACTGGCAAACAAAGTAAATGCAAGAGATGTGTTTGAAACACTTACTTGGATGAGTTCTTGACTTGATCCTCCCCGGCAACGGAGCCAGAAATCCTTCTGCTACGTCAACAAAAGTACTTCCCTGGCAATGGTGCCAGAGATCCTTCTGTCGTCTCTTGAGCTTGCGTTGGTTTTTACCTTGAAGAGGAAAGGGTGATGCAGCACAGGAGCAATAAGTATTTCCCTCAGTTTGAGAACCAAGGTATCAATCCAGTAGGAGAATCTCGTCGAGTCCAGAGTACCTGCACAAACACAAAAGAGCTTGCACCCAATGCTATAAAGGGGTTGTCAATCCCTTCAAGATTGTTTGCAAAGTGAGATCTGAAGGCGGAAAGTGCAACGAAGTAAAAAGTGTAAGGCTGAAAATATGGTGTGGAGTAGACCCTAGGGGCCATAGTGTTCACTAGAGGCTTCTCTCAAAATAGCAAGTATTACGGTGGGTGAACAAATTACTGTGGAGCAATTGATAGAACCGCGCAAAGTCATGATGATATCTAAGGCAATGATCATACATATAGGCATCACGTCCGAGACAAGTAGACCGATACTTTATGCATCTACTACTACTACTACACACCTCGACCGCTATCCAGCATGCATCTAGTGTATTGAGTTCATGACGAACAGAGTAATGCCTTAAGCAAGATGACATGATGTAGAGGGATAATCTCAAACCAATGATGAAAACCACATCTTTTTACCCTTGATGGCAACAACACGATGCGTGCCTTGCTACCCCTTCTGTCAGTGGGTGAGGTCACCGCACAGTATGAACCCAAAACCAAGCACTTCTCCCATTGCAAGAATCATAGATCTAGTTGGCCAGACAAAACCCACAACTCGAACAGAATTACGAGGATATGAAATCATGCATAAGAGAGATCAGAAGAAACTCAAATAAGAATCATAGATAATCTGATCATAAATCCACAATTCATCGGATCTCGACAAACACACCGCAAAAGAAAATTACATCGGATAGATCTCCATGAAGAACATGGAGAACTTTGTGTTGAAGATCCAAGAGAGAGAAGAAGCCATCTAGTTACTAGCTATGGACCCGTAGGTCTATGGTGAACTACTCACGCATCATCGGAGAGGTCATGGTGTTGATGAAGAAGCCATCCATATCCGAATCCCCCCTCCGGCAGGGCACCAAAACGTGCCCCAGATGGGATCTTGCGGAGACAGAAGCTTGCGGCGGTGGAAAAGTACTTTCGATGATCTCCTGACTTTTTGTGGAATTTTTGGGGATATATAGGCGCAAACCCTAGGGAAAAGGAGGTCCTGGGGGCCCACAAGCATGTGGGCCACGGCCACCCCCTGGCCGCGGGGTGAGGGCTTGTGGGGCCCCTGGGGCCCCACTGCCTTGGCTCTCAAGTCTCGTGATCTTCTTCCATTACGGAAAAGTTCTTTTCGGGGATTTTATTCCGTTTGGACTCCGTTTAAAAATCTCCTCTGAAAGGGGTCAAAAACATGGAAAAAACAGGAACTCGCACTTGGCACTGAGTTAATAAGTTAGTCCCAAAAAAAAATATAAAAGGCATGCAAAACATCCAAAGTTTGACAAGATAATAGCATGAAACCATCAAAAATTATAGATACGTTGGAGACGTACCACTCCTCAAGAGTCAAATGAAGTCCTTGCTCTTTTTCAAGAGCAATAGAAAGATCCGAAATATCATCGGGATAGTCATGACTATGACCTTGTAATGTAGAGATAGTCTCTTCATGAGATTAAATGAGGTCATTAGCCTCTCCGAGTTGTTCCAAGAGAGCAAAAAAATGCTTCTTGGATTTGCCCTTAAGTTTTCTCATGAATTTACTAAAGGAGTTATCCTCCTCCTCTACCTCTTCCTTTTCATATCCACTATCAATGGTTGCTGAAATGGTAGCTTTGATGTTGGTAGTTAGAATGTTAGGGGTTACCTTGTTGGATGCCTTGGCCATCACGCATTTGGCAATGTGGTTCTCGTTGGGGCCCTTCAAGAGAGATCCTTTCTTGGAGAAGAGGATGCAATGGCCACCATGTCCATTCCCATTGCTTCACCACTTGTCTCATCGTCATCATCCTCATCGAAGAGGTACTCTTCTTGAGCCACCAACACCTTCTCGGGCACCTTCTTGGGGAAGTTGTTCTTGTTTTGAAAAGACTTGGTCTTGTCTTTGTGAATGAGCTTGCCACCATTGTCTTCCCTCTCCTCATAGGGACAATCCGCCATAAAGTGACTCATATTGCCACAATTGTAGCAAGTTCTCACGTGCTGCTTTCCCTTGGACCCACTTGAGTTGTTCCTGGAGAAATTGGGCCTTGAGTTTTTCTTGTTGCCTCAAGCTGCCTTGATGCAAGAGCCATGTGTTTGTGGTAAGCATACTTGGTGTCTTCAGGACAAGTTTCTTCTTCGTCTTCCTCATCTACCTCCAAAGCAGCCTTGGCCTTCAAAGCAAGGTTGGTGAGTCTTTTCTTGACCGTTGAACTCGGGATAGAGCATTGTCAGCGGTCTTATTCAAAATGTTCATGGTAATAAACTCATCCAACACATCACTTGAGGACAAGGAATGAAAGTCCGGCCTTTGACGAATGACAGAGGACATGGACTTGTTTAAAGGCATGATGGCCTTGAGAAACTTGTGCTTAATCCAAGTGTCATCCAAATCTTTGCTTCCATGATCCTCAAGAGCGACAACAAGAGTTCTAACTCTTCGATATAGCACAAGAGGGTCCTCCTCCTCGATCATAGCAAACTCATCGTCCTCATCAAGAATCACGGCATAGTTGGACCGTTGAATGTTAGAGCTTCCCTTGTACATGGAGATGACATGCTCCCAACAATGTTTGGAACGAGTGAAGGGACACAAGTGAGGAAGGTCTTCAATAGGTAAAACTGCTTGAAGAATGAACAAGGCGGAGTGATTGAGTTGATTGTCGACCTCTTCTCTTGGCGTGAGGTTTCTTGGATCATGCGAGTAGTACCCCCGCACAATGATTCTCCAAAGTTGTGTTGAGTTGTGGTTCAAATGAGACCTGATACAAAAAAACCCAGTTAGCAAAATCATTCTTAACAAGCTTTGGTGGAGGACCTAGATTAATAATATATGGTGGGTGGACTCGTCCTCCATAGACCATGGGAGGAGGAACAGAGGCAAAGGCATTTGCCCCACTCATTCCTTGAGGCATCTTATCCTTTTCACTACTAGCATTTTCCTTTTCATAATTGCCCCCCGAATCAGAAGTTGTGGGATTAGCCACCAACAACGGGTCGGTAGGCGGTTTGTAAGTATCAGGGAAATCATTAAGCATGTTCTTGACTTTGATAGCCATTCAAGATTTAAATGTGGACATGACCTCATTAATTTCCTCTCGGGTGACCGAGTTTGCAACAGCTCCCTCGGGCATCTCCCCAACCCGTTCCCCGTCGATAACCATACTCTTTGGCTGGTGAAACCCTTAATAAAGAGATGAGGCTCTAATACCAATTGAAAGGATCAATATGGTTGACTAGAGGGGGGGAATACGCAGCTAACAAATTATAAACTTTTATTTAAACAAATTAGTTTTAGCAACAAATAGGTTGACTAGATATGCAACTAAGTGAGCAACCTATATGATGCTAACAACAACAATAATAAGCAAGCAGTAAATATAAGTAAAGGTAAGAAATAACCACAAGTGGAACCGATGAAGACGAGGATGTGTTTCCGAAGTTCCTTCCATTTGAAGGAAAGTATTTCTCCGTTGGAGCAGTGTCGAGGCACAATGCTCCCCAAGATGCCGCTAAGGCCATCGTATTTTACTCACGCCCTCACACAATGCGAGATGTTGTGATTCCACTAAGTGGTTCCCTTGAAGGTGGTGACCAAACCTTTACATACAAGGTTGTGCAATCTCCACAACTTAATTGGAGGCTCCCAACAAGACCACGAAGCTTCATCACAATGGAGTATGGCTTCGTGGTGACCTCTTGTGTCTAGGGTGCTCAAACACCCAAGAGTAACAAGATCTGTAAGGGATTAATGGGGGGAGAACTTTACTATTGGTGGAAATGTGTGGGGGGCTTATCCTCCAAACCCTAGAGAATCAACAAGAGTTGATGGCTAGGGAGGGAGATCGGGCAAGTTTGAGCTTGTGGAGAAACAATGGAGCTGGAGAGGGAAAAGGTGAAGTCTCCTCGGGGAAGAAGACCTCTATTTATATTGGGGGGAATTTGGTCGTTACCAGCCCCTTACTGACCCATCTAAGCGGTAGTATCATGCACGAGGGCGATACTGGTGGGCAGCAATACCGCTAGAGCAGTACTACCGCTCACCAGGGAGGTACTACCCCTTGTAAAACTTCGTGGGAACTTAAATTAGGGTAGCTCCTTTGCTCTAGAAAAGGGGATGGGGTGAAGAATGAGAGATAGAGTTTGACCCAACTTTTCCAAACGCGACCCCCCTATTGATAGTACGGGGTTACCTATGACTCGAGTCCACCAACCCTAAGTCAGTAGCTAAGCACCATCTTCACTTTTGTGAGGGGAAAATAATTGTCTCGTGCCACCTAATAATTATGTGAAAGCATATCGCACACGATTAGTCCCCAAAGGGTATCGTCATCAACCACCAAAATTACCTAGGAGAAATTGTTCTCTTACACTCTACGAATGACAGGTAGCTGGAGGGGTATATATAGGAAGCACACAAAATCCAACTGTTACACCATGATTGACCAACTCGGTGACACCGAAGTTACAAACTCGGTAGTACCGACTTGCTCAAAAGGCGGTAACTTTGAATCTCGGTGGAACCGATATACACAACTCTATGGCACCGAAAATGTGATTAACGGTCATATGACACAACTTGGTGACACCGATACTCAAACTCGGAAATTCCGATTTTGTGTACCAAGGCAAAAGAAAGTTGGTCACATGAACTCGGTAGCATCGATGCAGTTTCGCTTGCACCGAAGTGGTAGGGTTTGGCTAGGATTTGTCTAAGTCTGAAATCGGTAGGGCCGAGTAGGAACTGTTGGTGGCACCGATTTTGGACATTTGGCTTGGGACAGATATATTTTTGTGGAAGAGTGGCTGAGTATTGTTTGTGGATAACTCTAAGCACTTGAGCAACCAATTCATCATAACACTTCATCCCCTTTTAATAGTATTGGCTTTCCTATGGACTTAAATGTGATTTATCACAAAGTGTAAAATGAAGAGTCTTCTTGCTTGAAGCTTTAGCAAATCCTATTCCTTCCTTCATCAAGGGGCATCTCCAGTCAATCCTATAGCCAAAGCATCTTTTGAACTTTTCTAAAATATACTTGGAAAAACTCATTAGTCCAATGATGCATATGTTTTGATTAATTACCACAACCACCTTAGGGAGCAATTGTGCTTTCATAATACCAATACCATTTCCCAAAGTTCAGGATGTATCTCGTTTCACTCAATGTGAAAGGAGAGAATAGTGGAATTGGTACTCGACTTGTTCACTCACAGCTACAAGTAAAGCTTATCGAGTGGCTTGGTTAGGACAAGTGACACAAAATTCTAGCAAAATTTTAGTAAATATATCGAAAATCTTGAGGAAGATTCACAAAATTGCAATCAAAGCGTGAGGAAGACGACACGTTTACTTGTGCACCAACCTAAAAGAGTAAATGTGTCGTCTTCAATCCCAAGTATGATATGATGATATCAATATGATATGCAATTTGGTGATGCTATTGTTATTGATTATAAGCTCTTTTGTATCTCCTCTTTTGCTTAAAAGCTTTTTTTTCTTTTGTTCTTTTTTTCTATGCTTGATGCTCGAACCAAGATATGAGACAAGTATGATGTATATGCACGGGAGAGAGTTATGGCACAATGTAACATAAAAAAACACTACGGTGCACAAGTAACGTGGCCCGACAATTCTCAACTTGCTAGTCTCAATGGGTAAGGTACGCAATAGGCTCGGAGCGATCAAAGTAATAGCAAGGAAGTAGACAATGTTGTCGTCCAGGCTACTATCCTTGCTTATGGTCGGGGTGCCAAAAGGCGAAGTGGTCGTTGTCAATGTCGAGGCCGAGGCGGTGTTGTATATGTAGACTCGTACCTAATTAGCCAAAACACCTTAAGAAAATGGAAACCACAACTCAAAATCTCAAGAAAAATGGGTTATGTTGGCGGAAGAGTATGGTGGGAAAACAATGCGGAAGTTATGATGGAGGCCTAGACAAACTTGCCAAATCTCAAACAATATGATGAAGTCAAATGATGGTGTAACTATTTTTGTGGGAAGGGCAAGTCAATATCTACAAAACGAGCTAAAGAACATGAAAATCGGAGTTCGGATGAATTAGTTATAGAATAAACAAAATTCAGCCGAAATCAGTTCTCGGGTTACCCGGACATGTAGGAGGGGGCGTGGATGATCCAGGTTTGCGGGTTACGCACACGTCCGGGAGAGGGGCCAGATGATCCAGGAGATGTGTGGATGATCCGGGTCGGGGTTCGGATGATCCGGTCAGGTCAAACTACTCAGGGGTTCCTCTCGGGGACGCGATTTTTGGCGAAACTTTTGAATTCGGGGGTCAAAATTGATGGAGAAAAAGAAAATTGGGGTGGATTAGGCGGTGGGAAGGCTAGATCTACTTGCCAAGCACGAAATCCATGGATCAAAATCAACAAAATCTCACAAAATGAAGAGATCACAAAAAATTGGTATGTCTATTTTTGGTGGGGATTTCCGAATTTGGACAAAACCACACAAAACTAAGGCTAGAAAACGCATGGGAAGACTCCACTTTCGTGAGAAACGTGGCTCTTGATACCAATATGATACGTTGCACACCCATGGGTGTCGATCTTTCATAAAATTGGAGGGGGAAACCTCAAGAACACGAAGAACACAAGGATGAACGGGGAGAAATCACAAGAGGAAACATTTAAAAACAAGTCCGATCACACATCCACTAGACTCACCACACACAAGATCCATAAGGGTACCTGAACAACAAAGGAAATTAAGATACATGGTAGAGTTCATCCCAAATCCCGTGGGGAGATGGGGCCCTGAATCCACTAGGGGCTCTTCCCTCGTAAGGGGCCTTGGCATCCACCATGTGGTCTTCTCACATGGATGCATCTCCATGGGAGGAGGTAGTAGATGGAGCTAAGCTCAACAAGTAATTGTCAATACATAGATAAGCCTAGAAAGGAGGTGGGTGGAGTATATATAGTGCTAGCCATGAAGGGGTAAGTGGGAGAGAGATATAAGGCCATAAGCCACGGCTGTGCACACGGGGTTCCGGACGTCTGAAGGATGTCGGTCGTCCAACGGCTTGGGAGGGTCCGGACGTCCGATAATCTAGCTCTGTCGTGGTGGCATCTGATTTTTGGAGGACGTTGGTCGTCCGGGGGTTGGGACTTGTTGAACGTCGGAGTGCGTCGATCGTCCGGACGCTGTAGAGGGTCGGACGTGCGGATGCTGAAGAGTTCCACAACACCATATTTTTTCGTCTCCTCTTCCACGCTTCCCTCACGGATGGTGTAATTGTATGCACGTGTTGTCACTCCTCCCCATCATCCGTGAAGCTCCGGCAATAGCTATGCATGCACACGAGAGGAGTGTCAAGTAGCATGCCATCCTCGAAGGGCACAAGCTGACACGGTAAAGGAGAAGATTCACCTTTGTATGTATGAAGTAGATGTAGCACGTGTCACTTGGCAAAGGGTCTCTTGCCATGGGGAAGTCTGTGGGATGCTACGTATCACTTGTGTCCACCATTCATCGAGTGAGCTAATATCAAATAACCTCTGTTCGTTGGCAAGTTTAAAATCATAATTAAGTTATTCAATTGCTTAATAAGCTTTATGTTCTAACTCAAGAGGTAAATGACAAGCCTTTCCATAGACCATTTTATATGGGGACATCCCCATGGGATTCTTATAAGCAGTCCTATAAGCCCACAATGCATCATCAGGTTTCTTAGACCAATTCTTTCTGGACCTATTGACAGTCTTCTGCAAGATTAATTTTTTTTGCGATTGCTCAATTCAACTTGACCACTAGATTGAGGATGACAAGGTGATGAAATTCTATGGTTAACATCATACTTGGCTAAAACTTTACGGAAATCACCATGAATAAAATGTGAACCACCATGAGTCATTAAATATCTAGGTGTTGGAAATATGCCCTAGAGGCAATAATAAAGTGATTATTATTATATTTCCTTGTTCATGATAATTGTTTATTATCCATGCTATAATTGTATTGATTGAAACTCAAATAGATGTGTGTATGGATAGACAACAAAGTGTCGTTAGTGAGCCTCTACTAGACTAGCTTGTTGATCAAAGATGGCTAATGTTTCCTAGTCATAGACACGAGTTGTCATTTGATAACAGGATCACGTAATTAGAAGAATGATGTGATAGACAAGACCCAAACCTTATGCATAGCATTTGATTGTATCCAGTTTACCGTTATTGCTTTCTTCATGTCAATGTATTTGTTCCTATGACCATGAGACCATGCAACTCACTAACACCGGAGGAATTCCTTGTGTGTATAAAACGTCACAACGTAACTGGGTGATTATAAATATGCTCTACAGGTATCTCCGACGGTCAGTAAACTTGCAAGGAATGTGACTAAGGAGTTAGTCACGAGATCTTGTATTACGAAACGAGTAAAGAGACTTGCCGGTAAGGAGATTGAACTAGGTATGGAGATATCAACGACCTAATCTCGGGCAAGTAATATAACGATGGACAAAGGGAACTTCATACAGCATTAGCCGAATCCTTGACATCGTGGTTCGACCAATATATATCTTCATAGAATATGTAGGAACCAATATGGGCATCGAGGTCCCGCTATTGGTTATTGACTGTAGAGGTGTCGTGGTCATGTATGCATAGTTCTCGAACTCGCATGGTCTACATACTTAACGTTCAGTGGCGATCTAGTATAGTCGAGTTGTTGTGTTGGTGACCGGAGGTTGTTCAGAGTACCAAATGAGATCGTGGATATGACGAGGATCTTTGTAATGGTCCAGAGGTAAAGATTGATATATGGGAAGTTGGTATTCGAGTTTCGGAAGATTATCGATTTTCTGAAGGAGGTTCCGGAAGAGTTCCGGGGGTCCACCGGGAGGGTCCACCTGTCCCGCAAGGCTCCATGGGCTGTGAGAGGTGGCACACCAGCCCCTGGTGTGCTAACCGCCACTCCCACCTAAGGCCCATGCGACAAAGGAGGAGGGCTGGCCCACAGGTGCCCGCCGTCTACTACTTGTAAACTACGTTGGATTTTTATCCCCGAAGAGGAGAGGATGATGCAACACAGTAGAGTAAGTATTTCCCCTAGTTAAGAATCCAAGGTTATCAATCCAGTAGGAGAACTAAGAAACACCGGCACCTGCACACACAACGCAAACCTTCGCACCTAACGCAAACAAGATGTTGGAGCATATATCTCCATATGTGGTTTTGGTACTTGATGACAATTCCTATGGACTAATGGTTGCCTTAAGTTACATTTATAGGATTTTTCCATAGGCACTTCTTGAAGTCCATCTGTTGGGTTCAAGGAGTTTATATGATGACCAAGATGGTATTCAAGGTATTATCCAAAGAATGTTCATAGAGACACATGGTTGATCAAGATCTCAGACAAAGAGTAAATCAAGATGATCAACACACAAAGCGTACAAGATGTACCGAGAGGGATCAAGTGATCCCATGGTATGGTAAGCATTGTCCATTACGTGTTTGTGTACTAACCCATGGTCTTCGTGAGAGTTCTATGTGGGGGTTAGGTGTGTTTACATGGGCTTGCGTCAAAAGGAAGATCTCATACAACCCATGGAGTATGACGTCAAGATGTGATCATCATCAATTGTTGATCAAGATCTCAGACAAAGAGTAAATAAATCAAGATGATCAACACACAAAGCGTACAAGATGTACCGAGAGGGATCAAGTGATCCCATGGTATGGTAAGCATTGTCCATTACGTGTTTGTGTACTAACCCATGGTCTTAGTGAGAGTTCTATGTGGGGGTTAGGTGTGTTTCCATGGGCTTGCGTCAAAGGGAAGATCTCATACAACCCATGGAGTATGACGTCAAGTTGTGATCGTCATCAAGATTGCGGTGTGCAAGTTCAAGTGGATCAGCACGAAGATAGCATGCTTGAAGCTTGTCGTCCATTATGGTGGCAATGGACTTGTGAAGATATGCTGAAGAGTGGCTCACCCATAGTGAGTATGGGGGAGCAATCAACTAGTCTTCATCAAGCCAACACAATCAAGAAAGGTGGTCCATCTTGAGGAAGCCAAGATCATCATCATCTAGCTCAAGAGGACGAGGTGCAAGGTATAGGTTTGCCCTTGATAGGTTTTCTGGTTAGGA
The DNA here is from genome assembly GCF_904849725.1 of Hordeum vulgare subsp. vulgare. Lineage (NCBI taxonomy): Eukaryota > Viridiplantae > Streptophyta > Magnoliopsida > Poales > Poaceae > Hordeum > Hordeum vulgare. Next base: position 352,353,587 of record NC_058522.1, on the reverse strand, counting down.
TAGATTGTTGTTCTATCAAGGGGGGCTCTCAAGTGAGTAGCTTGATCGTATCGTTCGTTGAGAGCTCAAACCATTTGCATCCTTGCATCATACTTCTTGGTTCTTAGTTGGTGTTTCTCTTTGTGAGTTTTAGAGCTTATGGTCATCTTCATGACAAGCTCGAGTTCATCGAAAACGGAGTCCATATGCATCTACTATGATGTTTTCGATGTTGGAGTTTTTGCCGGTTCTTCATTCATAGAGATCTCACATCTCTATATCTTTGGCATATTCATAACCGCATGGTCTTAAGATTTCCTGTCGCTGTTTGGATAGCCCTTGTCGTCCTGAATCCAACAAGCTTGGGTTTGCTCGATTCGGAGCTCGTATGCGAAAGTTATGGCTGTTTCAGTGGCGAGCGGTAGTACCGCTGGACCTAGCGGTAGTACCGCTAGAGTTGGCGGTAGTACCGCTGGCCCTAGCGGTAGTACCGCCCCTGGTCAGCGGTAGTACCGCTCCAGGAGCTTAGTACCGCCTGCCTAGCGGTTGTTCGTGGACGGACCTTTTTGCGAAGACTTTCTTGGCGGTGGTAGTGCCTTTGCACTACCAGGGGACAAGCGGTAGTACCGCTGGGCCCAGCGGTAGTACCGCTGGAGTGCCAGCGGTAGTACCACTGCAGCCAGCGGTAGTACCGCTAGCTGGCGGTAGTACCGCTAGCTGGCGGTAGTACCGCTGGAGTGCGAGCGGTAGTACCGCTGGCACTATATAAAGGGGGTCTTCTTCCCCCTTGGCCTAATCCATCCGTTGAGCTCTTGTTCTACCTCCATTGTTGACATTCTTAGAGCTTGCTTACTCTCAATCCCTCCAATGATTCTTGCTTGTTCTTGAGGGAAAAGAGAGAGGAGATCTAGATCCACATCTCCACCAATCACTTTCTCCTCTATGTGAGGGGAACCCCTTGGATCTTGATCTTGGAGTTCTTTGTGAGCTCCTTGTTCTTCCTCTCATATTTCTCCATAGCTTTTGTTGTTGTGGAGGGATTTGAGTGTGAGGGACTTGACCACTTCGTGTGTTCTTGCCATTGCATTAGTTGCATCGGTTTGAGTTCTCCACGGTGATACGTGGAAGTGAGAAGTTGAGAAGCTTACTACCTTTGGTACTGAGTACCCTTGACATTGTTCTTCATGGATGCTTTGGCGTCCTAGAAGCTTGGTGGTGTCTCGGAGCTCAATCATTGTGGTGTGAAGCTCCGGGAAGCGTCGGGGTCTCCAATTAGGTTGTGGAGATTGCCCCGAGCAATTTGTACGGGTACCGGTAACCGCCCCCAAGGGTTGCCACGTGTACGGGTTCGGTGACCGCCCCCAAGGGTTGCCATTTGTACGGGTTCGGTGACCGCCCCCAAGGGTTGCCATTTGTACGGGTTCGGTGACCGCCCTCAAGGGTCCCTTAGTGGAATCACGGCATCTTGCATTGTGCGAGGGCGTGAGGAGATTACGGTGGCCTTAGTGGCATCTTGGGGAGCATTGTGCCTCCACACCGCTCTAACGGAGATTAGCATCCGCAAGGGTGTGAACTTCGGGATACATCATCGTCTCCCCGTGCCTCGGTTATCTCTTACCCGAACCCTTTACTTATGCACTTTACTTTGTGATAGACATATTGTTTATTGTAATATATCTTGCTATCACTTAGTTGTTTATATTGCTTAGCATAAGTTGTTGGTGCACATAGGTGAGCCTAGTTGTTTGTAGGTTTTGTGCTTGACATATTAAACGTTAGTTTTATTCCGCATTTGTTCAAGCCTAAACCTTAACTATTTTAAAGCGCCTATTCACCCCCCCCCCCTCTAGGCGACATCCACGTCCTTTTCACAAGAGGTTGTCAATCTCTCGGCGGTCAAGGAACGAGATTAAATGATATATGATAGATTGATAGATTGATAAATAAATAAAAGATAAAAAAGTGCAGCATGTATTTTTGGTATTTTTGTATACGTAAACAAGATTGATCTTATAATAAAAGTAGACCCGGGGACCGTAGGATTCACTAGTGGCATCTCTCTCAAGACAATAGCATACGGTGGGTAAACAAATTACTATTGGGCATGATCATGATATCCAAGGCAATGATCATCATATAGGCATCACATCCAAATCAAGTAGACTAACTCCTACCTGCATCTACTACTATTAGTTCACACATTGACCGCTATCCAGCATGCATCTAGTGTATTAAGTTCATAAGAACGATGACATGATGTAGTCAAGACAAAACATATAATAATTCATCCCAACTTGTTATCCTTAATGGCATCAACACATGCGTATCAACCCCCCTTCTGTCACTAGGACTGAACACCACAAGATCTAACCCATTACCGAGCACCTCTTCCATTGCAAGAAGATCTAATCTAGTTGGCCAAACCAAACCAAAACTTCGGAGAAGAGATACAAGGCTATAGTAAATCATGCAAAAAAAGATCAACAAAGAACTCAAATAAAACAAGGATAGATTTGATCATAAACTCATAATTCATCGGATTCCAACAAATACACCGCACAAAGTCATTACATCGAATGGATCTCCATGAAGATCATGGAGACCGTTGTATTGAGATACAAAGAGAGAAATAGAGCCATCTAGCTATTACCTACGGACCCGTATGTCCGTGGTGAACTACTCACGCATCATCGGAGAGGCGGCAAGGTTGATGTAGATCCCCTCCATGATGAGTTCCCCCTCCGAAGGAGTACCGGAAAAGGCCTCCTGATGGGATCTGGCAAGAACAAAGGCTTGCGGTTGAAAAGGATCGAAATGGACCTAGAGGGGGGGTGAATAGGTACAAATCCAAATTTTAACGATTACTTAGCAATTTTTAGGCTAAAGTGCGGAATATAAGTGTAAGCCTAATAATTGCTATGACAAAGAGTAAGCTATTAGGAGTGAAGCAAGGCAAGCGGTAAGCAATAAGCAAATACAAGTATGTAATAAGGATTAACACAAGTAGAGAGTTAGGGTTAGGAATAACCGAAACTCCAAGAGAGACAAGGATGTATCCCGATGTTCACTTCCTTGGAGGGAAGCTACGTCACCGTTAGAGGGGCGGATGTTACCACGAAGGCACACCAACGCCACGAAGGCTCACCCTATTCTCCCTTTGAGATAACTCCACGAAGGCGTTTCTCAACCACTAGTGGTAAGCCTTGAGGTGGCTCCCAAACCTTCACAAACTTTCCGAGGGATATCACAATGGTTTGATTCCTCTCCGAAGACTCCTACCGCCTAGGAGTCTCCAACCTCCAAGAGTAACAAGATCACGGGGATTGCTCAAAACTTGCTCAAATCACAAATCACTTTGGTGGGAAGGAGGAGAGGGAGACGATCTTTCTTCTGATTGGAACAACACTCTAAAGGACTCACAAATGCTCTTGAGATCTAGGATTTAGTGTAGACAATAGTGAGTGAGAGGAAAGGTGTTCTTGGATGTATCTTAGCTGTGTTGAACACCCATCACGAGGTGGGAGAAGAGTATATATAGTGTGGAGTGAAATCCAGCCGTTGGAGGTCCAATAAGTCACACAGGGTCCGGACGTCCGAAACTTGCCGGACGTGCGGACGTCCGCGAGGAGCCGGACGTCCCACAGAGGTCGGACGTCCGAGACCTATAGGAATGACTGGAACTTATCTGATTTTATCAGCGGCCGGACGTCCGACAGGGGCCGGACGTCCGAGGCCTATAGATGTGCCTGAACATGTTTGAATGCATCAGCAGCCGGACATCCGGAGTGGCCCGGAAGTCCGTGTTATACAACATAATTTCTTCTGGTGGTGGCTTTCGGATTTCCGACCGGGGTCGGACATCCGGAGCTCGGACGTCCGGAGGTGGCCGGATTTCCGAGATATAGTGCACACAAACTACTGGTGTTGACCTCCGGATTTCCGGAGCTTGGCCGGATGTCCGCCCCTCGGACGTCCGGAGGGAGCCGGATTTCCGAGATATAGTGGACACAAACTACTGGTGTTGACCTCCGGATTTCCGCAGCTTAGCCGGATGTCCGGCCCTCGGACGTCCGGAGGGAGCCGGATTTCTGAGATATAGTGTCTACAAACTACTGGTGTCTGGCTGCGGATTTCCGAAGCCAGCCGGACGTCCGGCCCTCGGACGTCCGGAGGGAGCCGGATGTCCGAGGAGATTGGACATATGTTGAATTGTAGAGATTGGAAAATATGTGATGTTTGATAGGATTGTAGAGATGTGGTATGAGCAAGTTTCTCGCAAAGCCTGTGATCCCCTCTTAATAGTGCGGGATCCCTATACTCAATATCAGTAAACTCAAAAGACTATTCTACAGTATCTCTTCTTAATCCCGAGTCTTCTCGAAATATAACTCACCAATCTTTTCAGGCAGCCTTTGGCACAGAAATCTTAATCTACTAAAGCACTTGCCGTCCTGAGATACACTCAACAAATAGGATTAGTTTCCTATGTATGTGCTGTCATTAACACCAAAAGACAATTAGGGGCATAGCATGCACTTTCAATCTCCCCCTTTTTGGTAGTTGATGACAACATATACATAGGTCTCAAAAATATTAACCATACATTATAGTCTAGGAGATTTTTTTTTGGTACGGATCTCCCCCTTAGGATATGCATGATAAGAAAATCGAAGCTCCAAATCGATCAACATGGAAGAATAATAGATCATCATAGAAATAAAAGAGCAAGACATAATAGTCTATGATGATATCATAGCAAATCACAACCATTCATAAGTAGCCATACATGAATTGTATCCATTACATTAAATCTCCAAAGACTAAAAATGTCGAGAATAAAATTTTAACTATGATACATTACTCCCCCTTTGTCACCAAGGACCAAAAAGGGAGCCACCAATAACACCAATCAAACTCAGAGCTCATCATCATCATCAGCATCATCAGCCAAACCACTGCCCCCAGCCTCGTCAAAGAACTCAGACCACTCAGGACCAGAAGGGAAGCCAAAATCAATGGAAGGAGCAGCAGGAGGGGCCTCATCATCACTCACAGTAAGATCGCCCGAGGCTCTCAGACGAGCCTTGAGGGCATTCTGAGAGGAAACTAAGCGGGAAACCACATCATGGGTTTGACCACACTGAAAGGAGACAGCCTTCATCAAAGCAGAGTGAGCTTTGCCAAGGAATTTGGCAATGCGACCGAGAGACACGGAGCTAGATGAAGGGGTGGCGGCACGTGCAGCAGTGCGGCGAGTGGTGGTAGAGGAAGAAGGGGCGTGCTTGGGAGCAAAATCATTCGCCATGTGAGCGGGAATGGTCCACTTGCGATGGATGTGAGTGGTAGCCACACAGAAATCAGCAACGTGGTTAATAAGTGCCTGAATGAAAGGAGCATGAGGAAAGGCTCGCTTGAACTGAAAGCTAGCAAGCCGAATCTCATGCCATAGGAAATGGGGCACATTGATTTTGGTCTTGGGGTTCTCGAACAAGTGGTACATGATATAGATACAATAGCCACTGCAAGAACCCTTATCACCCATCTTGGGATAGATGGTGCGGATGACACACTGAAAGATAATGAAGAAAGGTGAGCGCCAGATGGATACCTGGTTAAGGTCCTTCTGGTGCTCATCCTCATCAAGCTCACGGAGTGGTTTGAGGAGGTGTCCACACACTTCAATATTCTTAGGTGCATGGTTAGGGTCATCCTTATGAATTTTATGACCAGTATGGGGAAAACCCAGAGCGGCAACAAAAGTAGCATAAGTGGCTTTGAGGCGCACGTCAGAGGTCATCCAGGTGACAGTGTTGTCAGAGCCAAAATGACATGTGGCATAAAATTGGCGGATGGCAGCAGTATTATAGTCGCAATGAAAAGCAAACGGGGCGGCAAGCCCCGAAGACTCAATAAGCTCAATGGCACCCGGATATTTCGCCGGGTGCTTGAGAATATGCTCTATATCAATGTAAAGATGATTAGATAAGCCCTTAGGAACTATGACCGTGGAAAAGACGTCAGCCTGGACGTTTGTGTGAAAACGTGAATCCGTAGAATCACTGCCGACCTCTTATTGATTTACGTCGCGGCGAAAAGTAAAATAGGAAGCAGCCCCAAGAGTGGTAAAGTTGGTGATATCACGACCTAACGTGGCAGGGGGCTCTAAAGAGATGCGGCGAGCTTCACCTTCAGGCTGGGCAGGAGGCGGTTGTGGCATGTAGGAGGCCCGGCGAGACCCGAGCTTGGACCTGCGAGCGACGGGTTGAGGAAGTTCCTCGGCTGCAAGCTCCTCCTCGAAGTCGGGGTCAGCATCATCAGACGGTGATGGAGACGGCGACCGCCGGGGCGGAGAACGCCGGGCAGCCCATTTGAAGGGACGGTGAGGCTCATCCGATTCCGATCCCGTTTTCATAGGGATGCGAGAGGATGAGCCGGCCACGTTCTTCCGAGCGGTGTGCTTCATCTTGCCCATGGAGCCCTACGCGGATGAAGAATCCCCAAATGAGGAACGAACAAGGAGAGACAAGGGATAAATCAAATCCACGCGAGAAGAGACGGAGGAGCAACCTGAGATGGATCCCGTGAAGGGTATGGACGGAGGAGTAGGGGATCCGCGGAAGAGATCGGTTCGATCTTGAGGAGGGCGGCTGTGGGGAGGAGCTCCTCGAGCTGCTCCCAGGGTTGGCGGCGGCGGCTGGGGAAAATGGGGCGCAGGGGATTAGGGTTAAAGGCCCAGCCCCGTGCCCAGCTTTATATAGGGGCCCCGAGGCGTCGGACGTCCGAGAGGCCTCGGACGTTCGGAGAGTGTTTTGGCGCCGGACGTCCGAGAGGTGTCGGACGTCCGGAGGGTTTTCTGGCGCCGGACGCATTACGCAGTTCTGGTAATTTTGTTGTGATGATGATGACTTTCATGGTATATATATATAAAACAAACTATGTGCACTGGTTTTCTAGAAGCATTACATGCATGAAATGATCTGTGCGTATGTTGTAAGCTTAAAAACACATAGAATTACGACGCACTCCCCCTCAATATATGCGCACATCAAGACACAACCATAATGTGAGTGTATGTATGTGTGCAAGATTTCAAGATATGTTGTCAAGCTCCAAGATACCAAGTTCACGCCTAAGTTGACAGAACCTAGCTACGCTAAGTGGCTTGGTGAAAATGTCGGCTAACTGCATGTCGGTACCCACATGGGTAATATCAATGTCACCCTTTTGCACATGGTCTCTCAAGAAATGATACCTAATATCAATATGTTTTGTGCGAGGGTGATCAATGGGGTTTACAGAGATCTTTATGGCACTTTCATTATCACAGAGAAGAGGAACGTGTCGATACATGATACCATAATCCTTCAGTGTTTGCCTCATCCATAGCAATTGAGTAGCACAGCTTGCGGCTGCAATATATTCGGCCTCGGCCGTGGAGAGAGAAACACAGCTCTACTTCTTCGAGGACCAACTTACCAACGAGCGTCCAAGAAACTGACATGCACCGGAAGTGGATTTCCGCCCCACTTTATCACCGGCCCAATCCGCATCAGAATACCCAATAAGATCAAACTTTGCATCCTTAGGGTACCATAAGCCTAACTTTGGGGTGTGAACAAGGTATCTAAGAATGTGCTTAACCGCCGTGTGATGGCTTTCCATAGGGGAAGCTTGAAATCTAGCACATATTCCTACACTTAACATGATGTCCGGTCTAGATGCGCAAAGGTAAAGCAGCGAACCAATCATGGAGCGATAAGTAGATGGGTCAAAAGGAATACCATTTGAGTCTTCATTTAGAACTACATCGGTGGCCATGGGTGTCTTCATTGGTTTAGCATTTGTCATATCAAATTTCTCAAGAATGTCCTTGAGATACTTAGTTTGAGACAAGAAAATCCCTTCTTGAAATTGTTGTATTTGAAAACCAAGAAAGAACTTCAAGTCCGTGTTGAGTGACATCTCAAAGGTCTTGGTCATGGAGGCCGCAAATTTCTTGCACAAATGGATGTTAGGAGAACCAAAAATGATGTCATCTACATAGATTTGGCATAAGATCAAATCACCATTTTCCCTCTTAGTAAAAAGAGTGGGATCGATCACCACCACCACAAATCCATCATCGAGTAGGAACTTCTTAAGATGATCGTACCAAGCACGGGGTGCTTGTTTAAGACCATAAAGTGCCTTGTGAAGTTTATATACATGGTCTTTGTGATGAGGGTCAACAAACCCAGGTGGTTGTGATACATATACTTCTTCTTGTAGAGGACCGTTAAGAAAAGCACTTTTCACATCCATTTGATGCAAGGTAAAACCATTGAAAGCAACATAGGCCAATAAAATGCGAATGGACTCAAGACGAGCAACAGGGGCGAAAGTTTCACCAAAGTCCAAACCGTCAACTTGGGAGTACCCCTGTGCTACTAACCTTGCCTTGTTGCGTAGAATAGTCCCGTTCTCATCTTCCTTGTTCTTGAAGATCCATTTAGTTCCAATAACATTATGTTCTTCAGTTGGTCGTTCTACCAATGACCATACTTCATTGCGTGTGAAACTGTTTAGCTCTTCTTGCATAGCAAGTAACCAGTCATTGTCACATAGTGCATCCTGAACCCTGTGTGGCACGGTACTAGAGACAAACGAAAAGTGAGCACAAAAGTTAGTTAATTGTTTACGAGTCACTCTACCTTCCGATACGCCTGTGAGGATTTGATCAATATCAACACGACCGGCCACACGTGGCATGATGGAGGTCAAGGTTTCACGAGGTTCAACTTCGTTTCCATCATCAATGTCCTCAACATATGGATCATTTATGTGCGGAGGAAGATATTCCTCTTCGCGTTGCACCTGTTGAGGTTCATCATCAAGCATACCCATACTTTGGTCTACCTCTTGAGGATCAACATGTTCTTGAGTGTCATCTCCTACTTGATCCTCAACAACTGGCATGATGGGTGTGCTAGTATCTTGTGGAGGTACGGGTAGTGAACCGTCTTGAGGATGCGAGATGTTCTCATCATCTTCATCATCATCATGGGGTCTTTGTTCCATAGGCAAAAGTGCACCTACACCCATGTTTAAGATATCTTGTGGGGAGTCTTCTTCACCTGCATCATTTAGATCAACTTGCTCCCCATGGGAGCAGTTAAATTCATCAAACGTCACGTCACAGGTTTCTATAACACATCCAGTCGATTTGTTGTAGACTCTGTAGGCGTGAGAGTTTGATCCATAGCCAACAAAAATCCCCTCAGTTGTTTTGGATTGAAATTTGCCTAACCGTTCCCGTTTGTTGAGGATGAAGCATTTGCATCCAAACACACGAAAGTACTTAACATTGGGCTTGTTCCCAGTTAGGAGCTCATACGGAGTTTTCTCCAATATTGATCGGAGGAAGAGCCAGTTTGATGCATGACATGCTGTGTTGACGGCCTCAGCCCAAAAGCTATGTGGTGACTTGTATTCATCTGACATGGACCTTGCCATTTCCACAAGTGTCCGGTTCTTCCTTTCTGCCACACCATTTTGTTGGGGAGTGTAGGGTGTGGAGTACTGATGTTCAATCCCCTCATCACTCAGAAATTCTTCTAGGGTGTAGTTCTTGAACTCAGAGCCATTATCACTTCTTACTGCCTTAATGTCCTTGTCAAACTTCCGCTGGGCTTGTTTGGCAAAATCAATGAAAGTGACCTTTGTCTCGTCCTTGGACTTGAGAAAGAACACCCATGTATATCTTGAGTAATCATCAACAATGACTAGGCCATACTTTTTCCCTCCAAGACTTGCCCATGAAGGAGGCCCGAATAGATCCACATGAAGGAGCTCTAACGGCCTCGAAGTGGATACAACGTTCTTGGGTGGATGTCTTGATTGATGTTTCTTCCCAGCTATGCATGCACTGCACACACGATCTTTCTTAAAAGATACATTTGTTAGTCCAAGGATGTGATTACCGTTTAAGAGATTTTGAAGATTTTTCATGCCAACATGGGCGAGCCGGCGATGCCACAGCCATCCCATGTCGGCCTTGGCCATTAGACAAGTTGTATGGAAAGTGCTCTCTTTCGAGAAATCAACCGTGTAAAGGTTGCCATCCAACTCTCCAACAAAAGCCACTTCAAGAGTGTCTCTCTTAAAGACTTTCACATCCGTTAGTCCAAATAGTGTGTCATAACCGACGGAAGCCAATTGGCGAACTGAAAGTAAATGATATTGAAGAGATTGAACAAGCATGACATTTGCAATAGACATGTCACTAGTGATTGCCACCTTGCCCAACCCAATTACGTGCCCTTTCGACCCTCCACCAAATACAATGCTCATGTATGGTCGAATGGCTTGCATGAAGTCATAGATCAAGTTACTATCTCCGGTCATATGATTGGTGCATCCACTGTCGATCACCCATTTTGCTCCACCGGAGAAAATAGCCTGTAAAGAATTAAGACTTGGTTTGAGGTACCCATTTTGTCATGGGGCCTTTCACATTAGTTACAAGAGTCTTAGGGACCCAAATAGCATAGAATCGAAATGCATTACGGGGACCAACGAATTTAGCATAGACCTTTCCTTCCTTTGATTTGCGTAGTACATAGGATGGCGGCATGAATTCGGTTGTCTTGTTGTGAGCAGACGGACCCCTAGTGGCCGATCCACTCACAACCTTACCTTTCTCTGTGTGTCCCTCTGGTACAAATATTTCCTTAAGAGGAGATGTACTTTTCTTGGCAGTACTTGGGTTGAACCCAAGCCCTTCCTTTGCGACACCTCCATTGTGTCGACTTAAGATCTCATTGAGAGTCTTTTGTCCTTGTGCACATGTCATGAGACCTCTGTCTAGCTGTGCCCTTAATGAACAATTTTCCTCACGGATAGATGTTAGTTCACTACTAGGGTTAGTAGTGCAGGTATCAACATTGATAATAGGTGAGGAGTAGGCCTTAGCTAGAGTGTCAAGATAAGTGACCTTAAGTGCCTCAAAGCTCTTTGTAAGAACAGTGAGTTTCTCTTCCTTGTCTTTGAGAGACAAGGATAGACGCTCACAGTCCTTAGAAAGAGAAGCATGAGAGTTCACAAGTCGGTCTTTATCATTTAGTAATTCTCTGCACACATTTTCAGCCTTTTTCAAGGAGGCAAGATCATTAGCATGTTTATCAAGGTTTTCACCTACTTTTGAACATAATGCATCATTTTGTGCTTCCTCATAAAGGACTTTCTCCTCAAGGAGTTCATTTCTCTCCTTCTCCTCGGTGACGAGGGTTTCGAGTTGCTTGATGGTATTGGTGTGCTTACTCACCATTTCCATAAGTATGCGAAACATAGTGAGCTTCTTTCCTTTGAGAGAGCCCATAAATTTGTTCATTTTAGCAAACATGGGATGATCTAAATCATTATCCTCATAATGATCTTCCGCATCAAGATACTCATCAGAAGGGGTAGAAGCTAGACTGAAGGAGTTTAGCCGTGGGGTTACCTTAACCTTATCATGGGAGCTTTGGTCTTCCCCATCTCCCATGGCAGTCTTTGCCATCAGACACTTGTGAGCGTTGCCCTTGTAGTCCTTCATATAGTTGTAGTGAACAACATCACCACTTTTGTTGACTAGCCTCAAAGTACTCTGGGTATCTTGAGCTACTCCGGCAACTCCACCAACATCTTCTGGATCTGATTCTTCTTGAGCAACCATTGCTCTTCCACCTGTCCTCTTGGACTTGGAGTTCATAGGGTTTGGTAACTTCTTCTTTACGAAGGTCTTTGGAAACCTTGGTTTGTCTTCTCTCTTCTCATAAGGGCAGTCGTTGGAGAAGTGGTTGGTTTCCTCACAGTTATAGCATTTCCTTACCTTCTTCTTTGGAAATCTTCCCTTGAACTTCCCTGCACTGAACTTCTTCACAAAGAGGGCAATGTCCTCAAAAGATGGGCTTTCATCAGAGTCAACATCATCACCATCTTGACAGTCATCATCACCTTCTTCTTCTTCACTTTCTTCTTCGTCATACTCATGCTTGGCTTTCAAAGCAAGGTTGATCTTTGATGTTGAAGTGCCATGCATGGCTAGGTGCTTTGTTGCATTTGCCTTTGACTCTTCAAATAGTTGGAAGGTGGATATGATGTCATCCGGAGTCATTTCTTTGAAGGCATGATGATGTCTCATGTCCCATACCATTTGATGGTGATATGGAGCAAGAGCGTGAAGTAACTTGTCCACAAGAAATCTCTTGGTCAAGTTGAAACCATCTTGCGTCTTGTCACAGTCACATGACTCAATGTCTGCGGCGAGAGTCATGAGCCGTTCTAGTAGTTGCTTGGGAGATTCACCCTTTTCCATACAGAAATTATGTAATTGCCCCTTGGCAATTTCATATTGAACAAGCCAAAGAGTGGAGGTACCGGTCTTGGTCCTTATGATGTTGTCCCACAATTCCTTGGCACTTGTGATGTGAATGTAAGGTCTTCGTTGCTTGTCATTCATCCCCTTTCTTATGCACATGATCGCAGTGTCATTGAGATGCTTGTCATAAGTTTCTCTGGGCGTGAGGCACCTTGGATCAACAGGATTGTACCCATGCTCGAGGATGTCCAGCATCTCATCATTGGCGTACCTAAGATGATCCTGCATACCAACTCTCCACGAAGCAAAATCGGAATTGTCATCAAGCAAGGGAGGTTTTCCTCCAGGATTGTACTTAGGTTTCTCAATTTGAGACTTAGCATAAAGCCATGGAAGACTGGTTTGGTTCCTCTCCGGAGGAGGTTGGCCAAATGAAGTACAGTGCACGTGGGGCCCTGAGGCCCTCGGGGACGTGGTTGTCCCCGTGGTTAGTGCTGCTAGTCTCATTTGAATTATGGACTCAAGAGAAGCATAATGCTCCTCTTTTTGCTTGGCAAGGGCCCGTTCCAGGTCCTCAGAGGTGAAAGACTTGACTTCCGCGGAAGTCCCGTCCCTCTGCACTGGAGCTACTGCAGCTGGATCCGTGTCCATCTCGCTCTAGGGCGGTTAAGCCACACAAATAGAGCACGAGGCTCTCATACCAATTGAAAAGGATCGAGATGGACCTAGAGGGGGGTGAATAGGTACAAATCCAAATTTTAACAATTACTTAGCAATTTTTAGGCTAAAGTGCGGAATATAAGTGTAAGCCTAATAATTGCTATGACAAAGAGTAAGCTATTAGGAGTGAAGCAAGGCAAGCGATAAGCAATAAGCAAATACAAGTATGTAATAAGGATTAACACAAGTAGAGAGTTAGGGTTAGGAATAACCGAAACTCCGAGAGAGACAAAGATGTATCCCGATGTTCACTTCCTTGGAGGGAAGCTACGTCACCGTTAGAGGGGCGGATGTTACCACAAAGGCACACCAACGCCACGAAGGCTCACCCTATTCTCCCTTTGAGATAACTCCACGAAGGCGTTTCTCAACCACTAGTGGTAAGCCTTGAGGTGGCTTCCAAACCTTCACAAACTTTCCGGGGGATATCACAATGGTTTGATTCCTCTCCGAAGACTCCTACCGCCTAGGAATCTCCAACCTCCAAGAGTAACAAGATCACGGGGATTGCTCAAAACTTGCTCAAATCACAAATCACTTTGGTGGGAAGGAGGAGAGGGAGACGATCTTTATTTTGAGTGGAACAACACTCTAAAGGACTCACAAATGCTCTTGAGATCTAGGATTTAGTGTAGACAAGAGTGAGTGAGAGGAAAGGTGTTCTTGGATGTATCTTAGTTGTGTTGAACACCCTTTCACGAGGTGGGAGAAGAGTATATATAGTGTGGAGTGAAATCCAGCCGTTGGAGGTGCAATAAGTCACACAGGGTCCGGACGTCCGAAACTTGCCGGACGTCCGGGCGTCCGCGAGGAGCCAGACGTCCTACAGAGGTCGGACGTCCGAGACCTGTAGGAATGACTGGAACTTATCTGATTTTATCAGCGGCCGGACGTCCGACAGGGGCCGGACGTCCGAGGCCTGTAGATGTGCCTGAACATGTTTGAATGCATCAGCAGCCGGACGTCCGGAGTGGCCCGGAAGTCCGTGTTATACAACATAATGTCTTCTGGTGGTGGCTTCCGGATTTCTGATCGGGGTCGGACATCCGGAGCTCGGACGTACGGAGGTGGCCGGATTTCCGAGATATAGTGCACACAAACTACTGGTGTTGACCTCTGGATTTCTGGAGCTTGGCCGGATGTCCGGCCCTCGGACGTCCGGAGGGAGCCGGATTTCCGAGATATAGTGGACACAAACTACTCGTGTTGACCTCCGGATTTCCGGAGCTTGGCCGGATGTCCGGCCCTCGGACGTCCGGAGGGAGCCGGATTTCCGAGATATAGTGTCTACAAACTACTGGTGTCTGGCTGCGGATTTCCGAAGCCAGCCGGACGTCCGGCCCTCGGATGTCCGGAGGGAGCCGGATGTCCGAGGAGATTGGACATATGTTGAATTGTAGAGAGTGGAAAATATGTGATGTTTGATATGATTGTAGAGATGTGGTATGAGCAAGTTTCTCGCAAAGCCTGTGATCCCCTCTTAATAGTGCGGGATCCCTATACTCAATATGAGTAAACTCAAAAGACTATTCTACAGTATCTCTTCTTAATCCCGAGTCTTCTCGAAATATAACTCACCAATCTTTTCAGACAGCCTTTGGCACAGAAATCTTAATCTACTAAAGCACCTGCCGTCCTGGGATACACTCAACAAATAGGATTAGTTTCCTATGTATGTGCGGTCATTAACACCAAAAGACAATTAGGGGCATAGCATGCACTTTCAGCGGTGACGAAAAAAGTATTTCGTGGACTCCCTTGAGGGTTTTGGAGTATTGCTGAATTTATAGTGGAGGAGGTAGGGAAAATGGAGCGTGGAGGGGCCCACACAACATCAGGGCACCCCCTGGGATGCGCCCTGGTGTTGTGTGGGGCCCTACAACAAGCTCTTAATTGGCCTCCAAGTTCCAGGTGATCCTTATCTTCAATAAAAAATCCTCAAAAAGTTTCAAGACGATTTGATCTTATCTGATATTGATTTCCCGTGAAACAAAAACACGGCAGAAATTAGGAACTGGCACTTGGAACTAAGTTAATAGGTTAGTCCCCAGAAATGATATACAAATGAATAAAATGGCAATAAAAACATACAAGAATAATAATATCATAGCATGGAACAAGCAAAAATAATACATACGTTGGAGATGTATCACCGCCCCTCTTTCCTTGGAGGCCAAGCCACTTGGTGGCGGCCGCCCCACCCTAGGGGAAACCCTAGGGTGCAAACCTCCTCCTCCCTCACTCCTATATATACTAGAGGAGAGGGAGGGCAGACGCACCAGAAACAGCTGCGGCGCTGCCCTCCTCTCTCTCTCGTAGTTCCTCTCTCTCCGTTTCTGTCGCGACACCGCTTGGCGAAGCCCTGCCGGGACAGCTCGACCACCACCGCCATCACGTCATCTTGCTGGCGGGAACTGAAGATGCTTTTTCACCATCACTCACTGCATCGAGGAGGTGAAGGTGCCATCGCGTTGTACGTGTGTTGAATGCAGAGGTGTCGTCTGTTCGGCACCTGATCAGAACGTTTGTGATTGGATCGCCGGACGGATCATGATTGGATCACGAAGACGTTCGACTACATCAACCGCGTTTCTTAATGCTTTCGCTTATCGATCTACAAGGGTGTGTAGATGCACTACCCCTATCGTTGTTGTTGATCTACATAGATTGTTCTTGGTGAGCGTAGGATTTTTTTTGTTTCCCATGCGACGTTCCCCAACAGTGGCATCATGAGCTAGGTCTATGCGTAGATAACATGCACAAGTAGAACACAATGTGTTTGTGGGCATTGATATTCAGATTGCTTACTTCCCTAGTCTTATTTTGATTCGACGGTATTGTGGGATGAATCGGCTCAGACCAACCTTACGCCTCCACATACGAGAGACCAGTTCCATCGACTGACATGCAACTTGTTGCATAAAGATGGCTGGCGGGTGTTTGTCTCTCCCACTTTAGTTGAATTGTGTTCGACAAAGGTGGTCCTTGTATAAGGTTAAATAGCATCTTGCATATCATCGTTATGGCTTTGCGTAGGTAAGAAAGGTTCTTGCTAGTCACCCATTGCAGCCACGTAAAACATGCAACAATAAAATAGATGACGTCTAACTTGTTTTTGCTGGGTATGTTGTGATATGATATGGCCAAAGACATGATGAGATATATGTGATGTATGAGATGATCATGTTTTGTATAGATTATCATGGCTTGCATGTCGATGAGTACGGCAACCGGCAGGAGCCATAGGGTTGTCTTTAATTATTTGTGCCTTTTTGCTTTACTTGATCGCTATGAGTTAGCAATAGTGGTACAAGCATTGTTGGCGCAAGAACCCCAATGGAGAAACGATGATGGAGATAATGGTGTCATGCTGGTGACGATGGAGATCATGGGTTTGCTTTTGATATGGAGATCAAAAGCACAAGATGATGATGGCCATATCATGTCACTTATATGATTGCATGTGATGTTTATCCTTTTATGCATCTTATTTTGCTTAGGACAACAGTAACATTATAAGGTGACCCCTCACTAAAATTTCAAGATAAACTTATGTTCTCCCCAAGTGTGCACCGTTGTGAAGGTTCGTCGTTTCGAGGCACCACGTGATGATCTGCTGTGAATCCTTGTGCGGATATGTATGAGATGACTACTCGGAGTTGTTTCTATGGGAGTAGATGGAAATGAGAGCCCCTATCTTCCCCTTGCATACTCGAGGAGGCTAGGTATTTACATAGAGATATATCCAATCTAGGGTTGCTGCCATACTAACTTGGACGTTAAGTTGGTTGCATGACGCTCGTTTCCTTTCTCGGGATCCCCTTTGTCGATGGGCGTTGCAAGCCCTCTCGCGGGCCTTCTATCGGGCTACCCTTAGTGAGCCAGCCCCGGTGTATGACACTGTCACCCTGGCAGTAAAGTCATGTTGGGGCCAACTTGATCGTCAATCTGGAGGCGCACCATCGATTTGCTTCGACTACTCAAAGGGACATGCATGGACCAACAGTTATGGAGTCAAATCCATGAGATCTCGAGTGGGGGTCCCCAACTAGTAACCTTAGTGCGATTACAATAGAGGCACATGATTTTACCCAGGTTCAGTCTCGCCTGAAGAGATAATACCCTATGTCATGCTTTGGTTGTACAGATTGTGTGGGAGTACAAAGTACAAGTTGATCTACCATGAGAACATGTGTGTACGAGCCCTACCCTCAGTTTATATACATACATAGGGAGCCTAAGGTTTACACATAGGCTAGTTACATCTAAGGCGTGTGTGTCATAGACGAACCTGAGTCTTGGAGTACGCATCAAGTCTTCGAAAACATCCATCTTGGCACCCGTGGGACCGGCAAATTTGGCCCATTGGTAAATCTTCATGGGGGTCCTCGTTCGGGACCACCTGGTGAGGAGATGAAGGGCAAGCACCCCCTAGCCGAGGATACCATCATTATGCACCATCAAATGCACCTAAGAGGAAAATGAAGTTGTTCTCTAGATTCTTGTTTACTAGTTTCATATTTTTTATTTATCGAGACAATAAGGCAAATTGTACTATTAAGGGAGCTCAAGTGAGAGTTATATTGAAGTATTTGTGTGAGTACTCGACCATGAACCTATTTATTTCAGAGAGTGAAAACTTTGGGAATGTCCCACGAAGTGGTTTTTTAGCTTCAGTTTCTTCGAGACATCGAAGTTAAGTTCACTGATGACTAGTTGTATGTATTGCATCGCACGATAGTGCATGATGGCTTGATTTGAAATTCCACCGTTAGCAACGTGTCATGTTGACATTGTGAGTATGCCTCCAACAGACATACGAGTCCATGGGCCTGCTCCATCGACTATAGATAGCCCCTACCTCAACGTTCAATGGTTAATTGCTCTAGAAGAATTTTGTAAGAGTTTGTGTGTGGAAACCATCCTCCCAAAGAGATTGAGGGAAACATAAGCAAGTACGAGAGCCTAAAATTACCAAGCGATTCAGCACCGTTGAAGAACTAGATCAAAGCCAAACTTAGCATGTTACTCTTGAGGCTTTGCATCCTCTAGACGGTTAAGTGTCTTTTCAAGAGCATCCAAGAGTAATTGTGGACTGCCGAAGAACATGTCCGTGAAGGTCCAAAGATCACCTTGAAGATCTACCTCAAGTGATTGGACGAGGTCTATGTGATCTTAACTCAAGGAGAATAAGGGTGAATAACTCTAGCTTGACCCCTCCAACTAGACGTAGAGTTAGGCCAACAACTTTAACTGGGTGAACAAATCACTCTCTTCACAAAAGCATCTATGTACTATTTCTTTGCACTGAGTTAGTTTTTGTAATTCCTTGGTGTTTTGAAGAACTTACACTGTCTACTTTATTTGTGATTGTTATAAAGACTTTGTTGGGAACTCTCATAGTCCATTACATGCTATATTTTATCTTTGTAATTTGTCTTGTTGTACTGAAGAATATCTGCATGTGTGTTAAGCTTGTTTACTTGCACTTACACATAGTTAGCTTTCTTCCCATCATGTACTATCTTGACTCGATCATTTTAAGTCATTACTCCTCTCATTCAATTTATGGTCGTTTAAATAATCCTCTATTTAGCTACGCATTTAGTCTATTTTACTCCGTTTTCTTCAAAGAAACTTGGATTTTTGAAGAAAAATTTGAATCTCCCATTCACCCCCTTTGGTTGGTATATGGCCCTAAGGTAGCAAGATTACATCAGGGGTATTGTTTCAAAGTGTGAACTTTTTAGGAATCAACATCATCATGGTGTGATCGCTCAACACCATGACCCGAAGTAACTTCTTAATGATGAAACCCATCATCCAACCATTCACAACAAGTCTTCAAATCCAAGACTACACCTCTTCTGGGCACTTACAACCATTTCCCACAAACAAACATATTGCTTGATAAATTATAACTTGTGCCTTTGGATGAGAACATCGCATTGGAACATGTCAATGAAGCAATCCCAAACTTTCGTTGAAGTCTTGGCGGGAGAAATGGAGTCTTGATGCTCCTCGGACATAGAAAGATAAAGCATGTTGAGTGCAATCTCATTAAGTTGATCATCTACGACTTCCGTTGGTGTAATATTTCTTGGATCAGGGGTCGGGGGTGGGGGGCTTGAAACCATCGATGATAACCCACCAAAGTTGCATCAAGGCACTAAAAATATGAGATTCTATAACAAGTTTCCTTAAGTAACAAATGTTTAGTATGAAAAGGTCGAGGGCCCCTGGATGGTTGACATGAGGATGTGGGATGAGTTGTGGAGCGTATGATGGCTCAATGACATTGTAAGTTGAGATGTTGTTTGTCTTATGACTGGAAAGCATTTCCATTACCCCATCAGTATCAAGTACTTCGTTTGAGGGAAAAGATGATGTTTTAAAATTTTAGCCATAAAGCACGCATCCCCCTCTTACCCGACCGTGTTATGTACTTCAATCACCATGGATACCCTTAATATGTCCATAATAGACATGGAGTCCGCTAACATCATGGATTAGTGAGTACGGCGTCAGTGGGTGCTTTTGGATGTAGCACAATGGTGAAAGGCCCCCCTTTGGGAATCTCGACATGTGGCAGGTTACTGCCAACCCTCTTGGTCGGCCATCCTCCTCTTAAGGTGGTAAAGTCCTTAGAAAGAGCCTCGCTCAGGTACCGATTGAAAGGGTCAAATCAACCGACTAGAGGAGGGGGATGAATTGGAGTCGATAAAATTTAAAGCTTTTCTCAATAAATTTTGATATTATGGATAAGGTAAGTCTTCTAGATTTGCAATCTATAGTGAGGAAAATCAATATGATGCACTGAGCAAGTTAGTAACAAGGAAATCTATAGCAATGAGCAAGCACACAACAACAGAGAATAAAGATCTAGAAAGTATTAATCACAAGTTGAAGAAGAAGATGTATCCCAAAGTCACATTATTGGGAAGATCTAAACTCTATTGGAGAGGTGTGGGAGCCAAAGCTTCCCTTAACACCATGAATGACAATCGTTTCTCCTCGCGGGATCTAGACTGCCCCACACTAACACTAGTCATTTTTGCACACTTTGTCCTCTCACTCACGCGCAACCGGGAAGAACTTCACGGTCGTTCACCATTCACAAATTTCTCCAAGCGCACACTTACCCCGTAGGTTCTTTGGAGACGAACTTCCGGAAAAGAAGATGCACCTTGTTGATATGAGTAGTTTATCATTACTTTTGAACTAGTATGTCACCCCCTAAGGGAAACATCGTCCTCGCATGAGCCCAACATGAACATTCCCTCTTAGCTCACGTCCATGCGCCCCAATGCCAGCATCCACATGTGCCATGTCGTGTGCCACGATGGGCCACACGTGCCATGCACACATGTCTGCGCCACTAACCCACACACGATCATGTAAACGAAGGGTCAGCTTTGTAACCATTCTGCAAAACCCATCCTCACACCCAAAACGACAATCCTCATTCCACGTGGAATCCAGGTTGGCCGCATAAACCAACACCAGTCTCTTCTACACACTTTGTCCTCACTCGTGCACCCGTGAAAAACTTCCCACCCAGTCACTCATCCCCAAATTTCTCCAAGCCAAGGACGCTTAACCCAGAGGTTCTTTGGGGAGGTCCTTTTTAGCTGAGAGGTCACACTTCTCGAGCGCGTTGATGGCTCGTCATATTCTTATTTTGAATCATCCTAAATGGATGGGTCTCAAAACACTCATGGTTGGACTTCAAGGTACCCACCGAATCTTTTACAAACTTCTTCGGAGCACACAAGAACAAAGAAGCTTCCAGAAGGAAACTGACTGTCTAGGAGTCCCCAACAACTCCGAGTGTAACAAGTTCCACATAGGATCAAGGGGGTGCAACTTTGCTTTGGTGAAAGTGTAGATCGAGGTCTTGTCTTGCTCTCCCTAAAGTAATGACAAGTTTTGATTGACTAGGAGGGGGTATCCAAGGAATCAAGTTCAAATTAATGAAGACAGCAAAAACCCTCACCTTCTTTGCGGGGGGGGGGGGGGGGAGCAAGATATAAATGCGTGCCCCCAAAATCCAACCGTTATGCACTCATTATGTGTGCTTCGAAGGTTCCCGTACACCCCAGAAGTTCGAGACCACAAAGGTTCTAGGCTACACCCGTGCAGGCTTCGAGATTTACCAAGAGTTGCAACAAAGAAGTTGCAAGTCTTTGAACACCCGAGGGTCAACCTGGAAGATTCGGGTCGTGGAGGTTCCGGGCAGGCTCTCGAAACTCCACAGAGTTGAAATTCAAATTTGCAATTATCTGGACGCCCAGAGGTAGTTCTAAGGCTTCACTGAGCCCCGGGCGATGCTTCATTGGAGTCCCCAGCGTCGCGGCGAAGGTCCGACGTAGCACCGACGACGCGATGAAGCTCCATTGAAGCCGGAGTTGAGGGAGATGCCCCGTAGCGACAACAATATCTATGTCCATGGCGAGGATGCAACAACAGCGGATGCTGCTATGCACGAGGATGCAACAAAATCGTCTGCGCCCATGGCAAGGATGCAATAGCAGCGACTGCTGCCACGCGCGAGGATGAACAAGAGTGGCTGCTTCGCCGGATGATGAGTGGTAGAGCTCGCCGGAGGAGTAGGATTGACATGAGGATGCAAGAGTAGAGAAAAAAATTGCTTGTGGCAGCGACGAGCTTTGGGCGGTGGGCTTGCAGCGTCCCTGATGTGGGTGGGAGGGGTGGGGTAGAGTGGGGTGGGGGTGGGGGCAAGCAATCAGGAGTGCGGCTCCGCGGATGCGAGAAGACGAGAGGGAAAAGACGACCCACGACTCGATGTGGAGATGCACTCGACGAGACCCGTGTCAACAAGAGGAGGCGGTTTAACGAGAGAGAAAATCAGTCGGTCAATTTTAAGAGTTTTCTTTTTTTTATTGTTAATAATAATGAGAACCCAACAGTGGTAGAAAAAAAGAGATGCATTTGAGGTTTTAAAGATTACTAGTAAAAGTGCCCGTGCGTTGCACCGGGTTAGATTGTTGACTTTTCGATCATGAATTTTGTATTTGAAAAGCCCGCGCATCCCCCCTCCCTCATGTCCTTACAGTCAACTCACTTGTATGAGCCAACTGACAGACAAATGACAATAGACAAATGAAACTGTCCAGCACACACTCATGGCTTTAAAATTCCAGTGTAATAAGGTCACCTAATTCTTCTTGACATCCACATTGCATATAAAGTCGCTACCGATAGACTGAAACAAATAAATGCACATCTAAGGTAAAGAAAAAGGATGGTGTCAAATTATGAATACCAAAGAAAGAGTGACAGACCATTCATGCACCAAACTATTCCAGTGTAATCCTCTCTTCGTTTAGTTCCCTGCAAGTAATTGTATGATCCCCATGGTCTCCAAAAGTATGTGAGCACATCATCCATGCAACAAACATTAGTAAATCAATTATAAGAATGCATCCTAATAGACCTTGCCACTGCCGTGGTTCTCCTCTAGAAGGTCAAGGCAAGACCAAGCATGATTACCTGGAGTAAGACTTGCAAAGTACGGAAGTGCCTAAAAGAAATTGCAACTGTTAGATGTATGAATTGTACGTGGTCTTGTCATGAGTAAAGCCACATGTTACGAAAATAGTACCAGCAGCTTTGAACTATGTGCAAATGTAAAAATAGTAGCAGGGGCAGAGATTGCATGCTTTAAAAATGATATCTGGCCTTCTGTGTTTGTCCACATTGACCCACAAACAACATGAAGTGGAAAGGGATCCTGTATTATTCAAGAAATTTGTCAGCCAAGCATGTGTGTCTGTTGAAATGCCTGAAAATGAGCACATATATGCTTACCTTGCAAGCACGGCTGTATATATTCATCAGTAAACAGAAAGCTGCTTCATCAGGAATACTAAAACCCTCATGATCAAGGTTTTCCATAACATGCACCCAATTAGTACTTGGGACCTACATGGGAAAGAACAACCAAGTTATTAGAATGCAAAAGCGTGAAGCGAAGAAAAAGAATACAACATGACGATGAGTAAGCCCTCACCAATTCATTGATTGAATCCACAAGAACATCCGTGTTCCATGTAGTTAACTGAGGTGACTCACTCAAGTGGGTATTCAGAATAGCAGATACAAAGGTTGCATAAGTGTTATGGGCCTCTCCGAGACTATTTTGAGTGCCAATAACTGCCCCGAGCAACTTAGATATTGCCACATCATCAAGAGGCTGAAAAGTGGATAGTATTTCCTTACACTGTGTGCTATCAACAGTGCATCCATAACCCTACTCAATTACGATGTCCGCCATACTTATTTCTTTCTCAATTTTAGAAAGAAGTGACTCTAAGTCATCATTTGTGCTATCTAAGTACATCTCCAAATGTCTGCACGACACAGAAAATAAGGGGGTAATACAAGTAAGCAATTGGACATGAGGTGAACCAAAACACAAAGATTTTGGTTAGTGAAAGATTAAACACCTTGAAGGATTTATTGAGTGAGCATCATACTGCTCCTTGGGGATGGGAGCAAAAAAAGGACTCTGTCCAACTTATAGAAGAGAAGCAATGCTACTAAAAGTATCCATATGCTTTGTCAGGCCATCGGTCTGGTGAAGGAAGACGACAATTTCATGAATTTGGTCGTTTGGTATCGACTGATCAGGATTCAAACACAACTCCTCAACTTGAGCAATTTCAAATTGTTGCCCTGGAATGATGAAAATAATGTAGATTTCAACAAACAACTGAAAATAGAAGAAGCAACCTTGACACACTCAACACAGAGTTTAACTTCACCACCTAGTGTTTACCTTTCAGCTTCATGCCTGAATTATCAGAATCTGACAATGCAAGACCAATACCGACTTTCTCGGCTGCTGAGAGTTCCAGTACACTCGACAGAGTCTCAAGGAGGCCATCTGTAGCAGTTTTTATCCGCATCAGTGCTTCACAGAAACAAGTGCTGAAGTAAGTTTTATCCAGGCAATATCTGAAAGTGGAGGATAAAAGATCATGCTTCAACTGCAAGTTTTTGGCCTCCCTGTCATTCAACAACACTTCATCCAAACAGTCTTGGAGCATCAAAAGACATCCATCATGACCATAATCAACTAACTGAAAAGGTGGAAAGATAAACATATCAGAAAACCTGCACCGAACTTAGATTTATTTGGTACTTTGCTTGTATGCGGAAATGGTTGAAGCAATAAATTTCTCTCATAAACTGCTGGGTTGTGCACAAAGGTTGCGAGTTGCTTGTGGGCATGCCGATACCACCCTCCCATTTCGCAATTGGAATGGAAAAACGAGGCAACTACCATCCTATTGCTATACAACTGTCACGGAAGATCCAATCAATCCCCAACCCTCAAAACACCCCACAAAAAATAGGTGTGGAGACTTACCTTGGGCTCGCCGTCGAGGAAGATGGTGGAGTCGGCGGCGTAAGGGAGGAGGGAGCGGCCGTTGCGGGGGGTTGAATGAATGGCGACACCGCGCGCGCGGGAGGCGGCGTCGAAGGCGAAGACGGACTTGAGGCCGTGCTTCTCCAGGATGTCCCCCACCTCCAGCTGGTCCTGCGTGTACCCGCACAGGGGCGACCGGAACACGGTCACCGGTCGCGGCGGAAGAGCTGCACCTCCACCTCAGGCGCGGCCGCCGGCTCGGATCCGGTCCTCTCGTTCTGGGCGGAGGCCGGCAGGTCCTCGTGGATGCCGTCGTCGGCCGGCGACGCTGCCTTGTTGGCCTGCTGTGGTGGTCTCGCGACCGTCGTCAGCCTCGTGTGCTCCTCCTGTCGCCGGATTAGACGGGCCGCCGCCGCCGACCTCATGTGCTCCTCCTAAATCTAGAGAGCCGGCAAGACATGAACAACCATTCCATGAGCATCATAATAATGCAATATTCAACCAGGTTCCATAATCATTGTAAACGAACAATCCGACCACACACAAACAAAACTGTGCAGATGAAACACCTGCTTCTCGGCGACCGTGTTGTTGAAGCTGCCGCGGTCCGTCTCTGCAAAATCATAGCAGTAGAGGTCAGCACAGGCCAGCTCAATGCAAAGACCCAGAAACAGGCAGGATTCGCCAATTCCGAGCAAAGCGCGGCAGCCGGGGCCGAGATCTAGGCAGCCGGCCGCCGACACACGCCAGGGCGCGCCGAAACCAGATCCCCGAGCCACGGAGCCCGCGAGGCGGATCGGGGGAGATGGCGGGACTCAGATCCACGCACCTCCGCCGCCCTGGTCGCCCTCCGAGTCGGGGAACTCCTTCTCGAGCGCGCGGTTGATCATGTCGGCGAGGCTGTTCTCCTTGTTCGTGCCATTGCCCTGCGCTGCCTCCCCGCCGGCCTGGGCCGCCCCAGGGCCACGGCCGTGGCGTTTGCGCGCTCCACCGCCGCGATCGCCTTGCCCACGCGGCCCTCGTCGGCCGCCTCGGCCGCGTCGCCGGGGAGCAATGCGACGGCGGACGCGAGGAGCAGGGCGACGAGGAGGCGGGGGAGGACCGGGCCCAACAGGCGGCGGCGACGCATCAACATCGCCGGAGGGGAGCGGTCGGATTAAATACAGGGTTTTTTCATAAAAAGTGAAAAACGGTTCGACCCGACTTACATAAGGAGTGCGGGTTAATTACCTGAAACGACAGGGACCCTTTCGCAAAAATTCCAGGACGGACATTGGCCCCTGTCGAAATGGCAGTATCGTGAAAAACTAACAAATCAGGAGAGGAAAGCAACTCCCTCTTCTCTCTCTATCCATCGCCTTCGTCGATTTCGCCCCCCCTCCCACTCCCCCTCCCTCGCTCTGGCGTATCCCATCGCCATCGCGTCCAAACCCTAGCTAGCCCTCCCCAACTCCAAACCCTACCGCCAGTGCTCCAGTTCGCTGCGTCGGCTCGCGAATCGGGCGTCCGCGTGTCGCACCCGCGCTCCCGATTCAGCCACCGTCCGTGCAAGATCTGGCGGATGGAGCCCGCGGCGCCGAAGGAGGCGCCGCCGCCCCAGCCACAGCCCGGGGCGGAGGAGGACGGGACGCTCTCCGCGACGGCAGCTATGGCGAGGGACGCCGCCGTGCTGTTCCAGAGCCGCCGGTACGCCGAGTGCGCCGAGGTGCTCGCGCAGCTCCTGCTCAAGAAGGAGGGTGACCCCAAGGTGGGCGATTGGATCTCTGCTTTTGCTTCCCTATACGTCTAAAGGCGAGGAGAGTTAGGATGCTCTCTGATTGCTTTATATATTCTTTGACTGAATACATAGCAAATCCTGTATCTCGCCGGGTTCGTGGTGGCATGTTTGCTCAGCGAAGGCTGTTTTTTTAGTATTGCTCACCTGATGTTTCTGTCACCACTCACTGTGCTTATATGCTTGCTCAGTGTATCTTGCACGTGAATTGTGTGGTATGCTTGTTGTAGCTGTCTGCATGGCTCTCCCCTCCTCTCATGGTGGGTGACGGTGAGCCTGCATATGTTTGTAAGTGGTTGGGTGCATCTGGGGTGTGTGATTGCGTGCTGCGTATATCTGACGCGTGTCTATACACTGCTATCTTGTATGTGATTGTCGCATGGCTCACTAGCATCTTAATGTGCTGGTGTTGGATTTGTACCCATTTGATTGTGTGTCTATCAATGGTCATGTGGACGTGGGTATTACATGGTGCATGTGAATGCCAACAGGGCTTGCTACTAGGCTTGGGAGTGTTTCTCACTTCCCTGATTTTAGTTAGTAATGTTGTACATTTCTTGAAGCATAGGCGATTTGTTTAAAATTCTCTGTTAGATTATAAATTTGAAGCAGAAATTTCCTCCAAATGGAAAGAAAAAATGGTTGGGGTGAGAATTATTGGTGAAACAGTTAGGCGGTATCTATGTATATTGTATAGCACATAATATGATTCTCCACTTACTAGAATGCTCAGCTTGAGTCCATAGCATGGTATTGAAACTATTTAACTGGCACTTTGCTGGCTGCTCAGTTTTCGTGATCATACTGTACTATGTCTTGTAACTGATTTTTCTATTTAAATTTTTAGTTCTTTATGTATACCATGTAGTGTGAAAATGGATCTGACTTGGTGTACATTGGTTGGATACAACTGAATTGTCAACATTAATTCACTGTCCACTGTGTCTACAACAGTATTCAGGATATGACTATGAGCAACAATTGAATAATCAGTAATGTTTAGACTTCAAACCTGGCCATCTGCAGAACAGTGAGCAACAGCGCGAGTACACATTTTCTGAATCCAATACATATCCCCAACTGTCCGCACAGCCACTGGTGCACTGCATCTCTGCGTGCTAATACCTTTTAATCAGGCTGTTACCCGACCTTTAAGCTGATTTTAGCTGATTAACTCGTTACTCGTGACCTGTGAGGGTACCTAGTAGGAGCATATGTCCTAGTCAATACATTTCCTGTAGTGAATATATTGTCTCCCAAGGAAGAGATTGAGGGTGTCACGTTTTTCTGTGTTGCATCTTATGTCAGTGTTCAATTTTCAGGTCCTTCATAATATGGCCATCGCAGAATCGTTTGTGGATGGTTGTCCCGATCCAAAGAAGCTGCTTGAAATTCTTGGCAATGTTAAGGTTAGTGAATCTGCATACTGATTTGCGGTTCAGACTTGGTGGTAGAAACACATACAGACTCCGTTAGGAATATAATTGTTTTGGTGGCTCTGGTACTTTGATACATGTATTCGTTTTCATTTTCCATGTCTAGACTAAGTTAGGAATAGAAAGCATCAACCTTTGAATAGTGGCAAAAAGGCAGCCACATTAGTGATTTTTTGTCCTTTTCATGTGTGATTAGTGACTTCTATTGTTCATATTTTCATTTCGTTTTACATCTTTACCCTTTTTTCTGCTTGTACGCTGCCTTGGAAAGTCAATAAATCTTTGTCGCCAAAGTTGTATTCAAGAGTTTTCGGTGTCATGTGCATTGGCACACAAAACAACAGTGATGCATAGATGCAAACAAATGTGCTTTTGTCTAGTATAGGCACAAAATGTACATGATAAACGTTCCTCTGTATTCATATTCATGAATGCTCTGGCTGCATAATTTGGACCAAATGAATGCATGTGTATTCTGAACGTCCATGATTTATGGTTCAAGTTTTTCGTTTGCTGCAATCAACCCAGATTCCCACTCCTGGTCATGGTACCCTGCTTCACCGGTCGAGGGTCCGTTCGGTAACCCGGGATTGATCAACCCAGATCGGGGTCAGGAATGTTTTAGGGCATCTCCAACAGCCGCCCAAAAAGTGCTCCACGCGCTAAATTATTCGTTTTTTGGGCGCCGGACAGCTCACAGAGGCCGCAAAATTGTGCGCGTGCTGAGAAGTTTTGGGCACGCGCTGAAAAACGCTATCGCGTGCACTATATTTGAGGCACCGGCTTGCGCGCGCTTCACAATTTGCACTGCATGCTTTTCGGACGCGCGTTTTTGGGCATCTGCTAAAGCAACGTTGGTCCCCGCACAATAAAAGTGCTACAGTGGTGCGCTAAAACTTTTATTGGACGCGAAACTTTAGCGCGGCTGTTGGAGATGCTCTTAGGGTCGAGCTGAGTTGGTGGATGGGTCGTCGAGCTGGGTCGATGGACGGATCGCAACCCCAGTCGTTGAATGCTGACCCCAAACAGTATGCAAGATTGTAAGAAGTTCACATGGCTTACCGGCAATCCGTCGCACCGTCCGTCCATGGTCCAGCCGTCGAACTACCCACTATGGCATACATCTCTCCCGTCTTGCCATTGATGGATACACCTTAAGTAGTCAAGAAGGTTTCGTGACGACACTGCGGTGCTCCATTTGATCGTAATTGCCGCCGCCTGCGTTTGAGAATCTCTCGGAGCTCCAGCTATGACCACAACTTCATGACTTGATCGTCTTGGTAGTAGGGATCAGGGGATTTGGGAAGGAAGACCGCACCAGGCAAGGCGGGGGGGGGGGGGGGCAAGGAGCTGGAGGTACGATTAGAGTTGGATCCATGGGAGATGATCTGACGTTCCTTCAGACAACGCTTCATCGAAAAAAAGGCAGATGGAGAAAAGATTATGCTGTATAGTGAGCTGCCTTCATTTTTTATTTGCTGAGATAGCTTCAAACTTAGGGTGGGTTTTTTCTCGCTCCACGATATTTGGAAAGTCACCAGCAGATTGTTATACCATTCTACAGTAGCAGGGTATCGACCCAAAATCATTGGGATCGTGATCCACGTCCCAAATTGACGTCCTGAAGAAGTATACCCTTCATCGTGCCTCGTCCCAGAGGGGTAGCGACCCATGACCCTGTTCCTCGACCTGAATGACCTGGATTCCTGGTAACTATGCTCCTGGTCAACAGTTGCGATGTCGGTGCTGTCCATACGCCATCCTGATACCACCCTGCCCCTTTGTCTTCTCTTCATCTACCTCCACGACGAAAACCGAAGCCCCTGTCGCGACCCTAGACGCCCCTGCAGCGGCTCCTCTTGGGCGTGAGTACATCCATGCCTAGCCGCCTCCCTTCCCTCTCACTGGAGCACGTCCCCTTTCCTTTAGCTTTAGGCCTCCGGGTGCTAGCCTTGACACGCCGCCCCAGTGCCCCACTCCTCTGCATCGAGACGTGCAAGCTCTTTGTTCATGTCCTTCCCTCCGAACTAGGCATGCGGGTTGTTTGATCGAGACTTGATTTAGCACTGCAGAACGTATTGAACTTCTCGTGATAAGCCGGAGTTGGGATCGAGGAGTAGAGGTAAGGATTTAGGGAAGTTGGTGGACTTCTGAATGGCCCCTCGGTTATTGAGTTGTGTGCTTCTTTGTCATTCAAATGCCACATGTAACTGACTATATTTGACTGTTTGCATGTCATCACATGCACTAAAATGTTGGGTAACTACTCTCTAACAGCTTGTTTCGATCACTTGGTGTGGAATGATGTTTAAACTTTCTCCGAGACATTTTATTATATGTTGAAACACATCATCATGCTTATTCTGTTATTCACTAACAAATACTAATGTTCTCCGTTGTCTGTTTGAACCGAACTGCAAATTTTGAGTTGCTGTTCCATTTCATTGATATTACTTCTCTTGTTCTGATGTTGTACTAATACATGCAATCAGATAAGAAGCAATGAACTTGCCTGTGCATCTAGAGAACAGGCTGATTCTGCCAATGGGGTAGGGAACAACACTTCTTCCGAACCAAGAGGCAGTGGCATTGCACCGTTGATTTCTGCCGCACATAATACAACAGCCTATGGAGATGAGTTTGACACAACCATAATAACATTCAACACTGTATGATCTCTTGTTTCAGTTAATGCAATTATTTGATTATTAGGAATTCTTAACTGTTAGTTTTCATCTATCCTCTATTCTCTATTCGTAAATAGTTGCAACCCAATACCTATTTTCTCCTCTCCATGCGGTCTTAAGTTACTTTTTTGTACTAATATGTCCATGCAATCATGCCACCTCAGCATAAGTTAATTTTTTTGCATTAATTTTTGTATGGTCATATACTGTATATGTGTTGGACAGTTGAAGCAAATTTACGTAAGATTCACATCAATCCAAAAGTTTCTCTTTTTATTCATCATTTTGTCACATGCTTCGTATGTTCCATTTTTTAAAATATAAATCGAGAGCACTCTTTACATTTGCTTTTGCATTAGTTTTAGTTATGTTTAGCACCTATTTATGCATTTGTTTTAGCAAGGTCTCCGCGACAACGCGCGGCGCATCATCTACTTAAAGTAATGTCTTTGCCAATTCAAGCTTTATGCATACTCCTTGATGTAAGCTTTAGCTGAAGACATGCTGATGAATCTGATTATGAACTTGCTAAATTTGCAGGCTCTTATCCTTTATCATCTTCATGATTATGAATCTGCGCTGTCTGTTTTGGAGCCATTGTACCGAAATATTGAACCAATTGATGAGGTATTTCTTTTTATTGCTTTGCTGAAGGTAAATGTTTTTTTTTGTACTTTCCCTAATCATTCTTCACTGCTGCAGACAACTGCTCTTCATGTATGTTTTCTGTTATTGGATATTACATTAGCTTTGCAAGATGCATCGAAAGCTGCGGTAAGTTTTTTCCCCTTTACCACAGTACAACCTTCAGATGACATCTACGGCTGGCTCCATTGAACTAATAATGTCTTTCCAACTTTTCTTTCTAGCCTGTAATATTTTGTCAAAGGATGTCTCTGAAAATGTTCCATGAGTCGTAGCTTCTCCTTTTGACACAGCGAAGTGGCATGACAGTACACTAATGAAACTGGACTCAACATAACAAAATAACATGCCAATTTATTACTATTTTTAATGTGATATGATCAATGGCTCAATGCTGTCTTTTTTGCCCCCATATACTCGTGCCAGTATATCCTGCCATAGCATGCATTTTTTATATACGCAGAACTTGCACTGGCACTGAAGAGGGGAGAGAATCAGGGACCTAGGGTGGCTGATCATTGAGTTCCTTCTGTCTGTTAGATTTTATTGGGAATAATTGAGTTTATGTTCTCACTTTGATTGCACTAGAATTCTCAAGTTCTGTACTGTCAGATTAATTTGCCATTTTGACTTGTATGACAAGCCATAGCATTTGTTAGCCGTCTTCCTTCGCAACATAGCTTTTGTCTAGGTGGAACTTTGTTCATCTCTCTGTTTTTGCAGGATGTCATTCAGTACTTGGAAAGATCATTTGGAGTAGCTAATACTGGGAACCAGAATGAAATTGCTAGCACAGTTCAGCAGCAACCTGCTCAACTGAAACCTGCAAAAAGTAACACGCCTCCAGATTCTGATTCAAATACTTGTCCTGGTGGATCTGAGATTCTTTCAGTTGGAAGTTTTTCAGATGATACACTGGAGTTTGAATCTTTTTACTCTACTTTGGATGGTGCAAATCACTTGGGGAGACCTATCTTAAATGAGTTCTCGAGGGCATCAGCTGATCTTGCTGCTACAGCTGCTGATTTGAAAGTTAGACTACAAATTTACAAGGTCCGGCTTCTACTTCTCACAAGGAACCTGAAGGTTGCTAAGCGAGAACTCAAAGTTCTAATGAACATGGCACGTGGCAGGGATTCATCTACAGAGCTTCTCTTGAAATCTCAGCTGGAGTATGCCCGAGGAAATTATCGGAAGGCTGTGAAGCTGTTGAGCACACCCAATAATCGGACTGAACCGGTAATGCTAGCCATGTTCTATAACAATCTTGGTTGTATACTCCATCAGCAGAGGTCCAACCATACATCAGTATTGTGCTTTAGCAAAGCTCTGAAATACAGCTTATCTCTTCGCTCAGAGAAACCATTGAAGCTGTCTGCACTATCCCAAGACAAATCTTGTCTGATATCATACAACTGTGGGATCCAACACTTGATGTGTGGTAAACCACTGTTAGCAGCTCGTTGCTTTCGTGAGGCCATGCCACTCTTGTACCATCGGCCCCTCTTCTGGCTCCGTTTTGCTGAGTGTAGCTTGCTAGCTCTAGAAATGGGCTTCCTCACTGCAAGCGGTGCTACTTCATGCAAAGATGAGATTGAAATTTATGTTGTGGGGTCAGGGAAATGGCGTCATTTAGTTATCAGTCCGGTGAACTCAGGAAGTCATTTATCAGATTTTGGGAGTTCTGCTGAACATGGAAATTTGATATCACTTAGATTTGCTAGACAGTGTCTACTCAACGCCCAACTATTAATGGATGCTTCTGAGCAGAAAAAAATGGTGATTTCAGATACAGAGGATTGCAACCAAGGGTCACAATGCCAGAAAAGTTCAGGTCAGAACACAATGAGTGTGGAATCCAAACTTCACTCTGGTCCGACAACTAATGCAAATGGAGAACAAAAGGGTGCCGCAAGCTTGAATGCCACTTTGCAGAGCTCTCTTGCTATGTATGATGACATCATTAGAAAAGAGAACCTGAAAATTCGACAAGCCATCCTGGGGGATCTGGCGTTCATCGAATTGTGTCTTGAGAATCCCTTGAAAGCTTTGTCTACTGCCAACTCGCTGTTGCAGGTTCCAGACTGCTCCAGGATGTACTTATTCCTCGGCCATGTATACGCAGCTGAAGCTTTGTGTGCACTGAACAGGCTAAAGGAGGCTGCTGATCAGTTAACTGTTTATTTGAGAGATGACAATGCTATCGAATTGCCCTACAGTGTTGAGAATCGTGAAAAGGCCCCCGTTGAGAAAGACAGTGATGGCGAGGACTCTGTGACTCCTGCCATGACAAAACTTGCCTCAGAAGAATCTCAGCACTCAATGTCTCTCAAGCCCGAGGAAGCCTGTGGGGTTCTGTATGTTGACCTTGGCATGACTGCTGCAGTGCAGGGAGAGCTCGAGCAGGCCAACTACCTGGTGAGCCGTGGTTTTGCAATGTTGCCCAACAACCCTAGGGCATTGCTAGCATCCATCTATGTGGACCTTCTGCAGGGGAAGGCCCAAGAAGCTATCAGCAAGTTGAGAAGGTGCAGAAACGTGAGATTTAAGACCAGTAGTGTAGCAGCAGCCAGCAGATGAGACTTGCCTCCTTTTGATGATTTATCTATAGTTGATAATTGCCATTTCTTGAGTTGGACCCCGACCCCATGTGGATGATCATCCTGAAAGATCGTAACGTTTTCCTGTGTACCATACATAAGAAAAAGAACTTTAGATCTCCCCCTGTCACCTCTTTAGCTTTCCCAGATTCAGGGGTGTAATTTGTGTTACTCGAGTTTTAGAGCCCCTCTTTGGACTGAAATGATGATACCTTCTGATATTCCTTTATTCAGGAAAGAAAATGTGCAAAAGGCATCAGAATTTAGAAGGACTTAAGTACATATTTCGGTGCATCACCTTCACATAGTGTTACCCTGG
Source organism: Hordeum vulgare subsp. vulgare (assembly GCF_904849725.1). Classification (NCBI taxonomy): domain Eukaryota; kingdom Viridiplantae; phylum Streptophyta; class Magnoliopsida; order Poales; family Poaceae; genus Hordeum; species Hordeum vulgare. The sequence goes on along the minus strand of NC_058522.1, from coordinate 352,319,695 downwards.
TCCCCCAGCACGACACTCTTTTGAACACCTTTTTCCCCCAACGTTTATTTTTTCTGACGGGGTGCCCAGAGTGGACAGAGGGTGTACTATATGACCAGGAAAATTGCCTTGCAACGGTAGGGACACGCTGAAAACATTGTCGTGGTAGCGAAAACAGGCAAGAAAGAAAACACGAAAAGATTCTGCCAGGCATCTGTCCCAGGAGTTTAAACAAACGTTTCACGCATCTGATATTTTTTAAAATCTCCGGAAATAGCTATAGGCAATCTTGATTGAAATTTGAAACATGTAACCAAGAATAACGCACATTTTTTATGTTACACGTTTAGTTACTTTAGAGCCTGCGACATGTCAATGTCATCCTCTGATTTCGACAATCTATGAACACAGCATGCGTAAGTACATGCCTGGGTTAGAAGTTCGGAACTCAGCTTTAGAATAGTTCATTGACAGGTCATAAAAATTTCCATATACGAGCTCCATTTGGTATAGAGTTACCTCATGCTTCGCTATTGAGCAACCACTTTTTCTAATTTCTTTTGTTTTTCCATGACATCAAACACTCATTGTTAATCCTATAGGATTCAAGTGGACATGCCACTTCAATCCTATACCTTTTCTATTCTCACGTTTTCAAAATCCTACGAATCAAAGAGGCCCCATGTTGGCCAAGTCCAGAACTGGGTTGTGAGATAAGAGTCATGGATCGATAGAGGGGAGGGTCCTTCGGAATGCTAGTTCGAAATGGAGCAAAATGTTTTACAAACATCATAAATATTTTATATGGTTATATGGCATTTCAACATGTTTCATAAAGACGAACGACAATGTTTTGTCTTATCCATCTTCATTACCATAGCGTTATCGCTGAAGTATCTAAACTCCAAGCACATCATGGGTTTCTCTATATCGAGTTATCGATGGGTGGATGATCTTTTACAACGGCTTGGTAACCTAACACATACATTGTGTAAGTGCATTTAGTGTCCATTAGTGATTTTGGTGTATTAAAGACCTACAAGTTAAGAGACTAATGAGCTTGTGAGTGTATACATGCTCTATAAGTCGCTGAGGAGTTTGAGTTATTCGAAGAATATATGTATGTCTTCGTCTGAAGACTTTGTTATTTCCTCCAAGACTTTGAAAGTGAGGAAATTGGTGTGTGCATTAAGTAATTGATGCGAGGACTTTAAAGCGTGAAGACTTTTGTTTCATAGTTTCATTTCCTGTATTTTGTGTCATAGGACCACCGTACTGTTAATGGGGGTCGAGATAAAACTAAGGAAAAGTTTTCAAGTGATGCTCATTTTAAAGCCTACACATACAAAACCTTGGAGTGCAACCTTTGGAAATCTTTTACAGTTCAGTCAAATTCTTGAGTGACATAGATGAGTGAGGAGCATGAGTGACATGAGGACTTTCATAGTTGAAATGTTTAGACCATTGTTGCGCCGCGCGCCAGCTGTCTCCAACCTTATCCACATAACCGTCATATAATTGGGGCATTTATGTCAAATCATGTCGGGATTGCTCCGAGGATATAAATAGCCGTCCCCCATAACCATTAGTTGGTTGGCTGCTCCGCGAGAGGAACTGACACTTGTCATTTGAGAGCAACTCATTCCTCGAAGACTTTGAGAGAAAATCACCAGTGAGGAAAAACCACAAACACCCAAACCAAAACCTGAGAACTCCAAAGTGATTGAGCATCACTAAAGAGATTGTTCATGTGTGGAATCAATGCTTGTTACCTTTGAGGACTGTGCATCCTCCACACGGTTAGGCGTCATGGTCTAGAGCATCCAACAGTAAATTGTGGATTGCGGGCTGACCGAGTTTGTGCGGGTTTTGGAAGTCTGCCGTGAAGACTTACCATGAGTGTTGGGCGAGGACTGTGTGTCCTTAGCTCAAGGAGAATATGATAAGAAATGTATGTGTCACGCCCAAGATGCGACCCTATCCTCAATTTGGCACGAGGGCCTCGTCAAGGATAGAAGCGCATCTCGTCGTGTCGCAAGAATGGATATCGTTACAAGTACATGTACTGAAAAGAAGATATATATATATATATATAGATTTGGCTTACACTCGCCACAAGCTACATCAGAGTCACATCAGTACAATACATAATCATCATGAATAAGAGCAGGGTCCGACTACGGACGAAACCAAACGAGAAAAGAAGAACGACGTTCATCCTTGCTATCCCAGGCTGCCGGCCTGGAACCCATCCTAGATCGATGATGATGAAGAAGAAGAAGCAACTCCAAATAAACAATCAACACGCTCGCGTCAAGTAACCTTTACCTGTATCTGCAACTGGTGTTGTAGTAATCTGTGAGCCACAGGGGACTCAACAATCTCATTTCCAAAGGTATCAAGACTAGCAAAGCTTAATGGTTGAGGTAAGGTTAAGTGGTGAGGTTGCAGCAGCGGCTAAGCAAATATTTGGTGGCTAACCTTACGAGTACAAGAAATAAGAGGGGGAAGATCTACGCATAGCGGACATGAACTACTGATGATCATATGAATGATCCTGAACACCTACCTACGTCAGACATAACCCCACCGTGTCCTCGATCGGAGAAGGAACTCACGAAAGAGACAGTCACGGTTACGCACACAGTTGGCAAGTTTTAATTAAATTAACTTCAAGTTATCTAGAACCAATGTTAAACAAAGTTTCCACGTTGCCACATAACCACGGGCACGACTTTTCGAAAAGATTTAACCCTGCAGGGGTGCTCCAACTAGTCCACCACAAATTACCACAAGCCGCATAGAAATCCTCAATCACGAAGCTCGCGATCTCGTCGGATTCCCTAGTGGAAAACCTCAACTCTGAGATTACCCAAAGCATCACCGGAATCCCGATGCACAATATATTTCGTCAAAGGTAAAACTAATCCAGCAAGGCCGCCCGACGTGTCGACGATCCCGATAGGAGTCGCGTACCTCGTTCTCAGGACACGACGGATAAGCGACGCGTACGGTGGCCTGATAGAAATCACCCAAGTTGCCCTGGGTTGGCCCCGTAGAGTGCCCTGGGTTGGACCAACTCTCATGAGGAGCACTGGCCCGGGGGTTGATTAAATTATCCTCGGGTTAATTACTCCCTATGCAGTTCATTAGTTATTAGGCAAATGTAGTACCAAAGTTGGGCCTTGCCAGACCAGCTTTAATCTAAAACGAATTATCAAGGGGGTCCCCATAACAACCCCGATCGTGTTAGGAGCGCTCAATTATGGAACATAACACCGGTAGCCAAAAACTAAGGGGGCAAAGGTGGAACAAAACACCAGGCTAGAAAGTCCGAGCCTTCCACCTTTTACCAAGTATATAGGTGCATTAAATTAAATAGCATTAATATGGTGATAAGACAAGGAACCCATGTTATCACATGGAAGCAACTGCACCTGCAACTAGCAACGCTAACAACATGGATAAGCAAGCGGTAACATAGCCAGTCCGTGGTTTGCTAGGTTGAACAGGCTGAAGATTTCATGGCATTGTTGAGAGGCTCATATATAACAAGTGGTAGGCAACGAGACGTAAACGGTAGAAACGATAAAACTAGCATGGCAATGATAGTAATGGTATCTGGGGAAATGGTCATCTTGCCTGAGATCCCGCTTGGAAGAAGAACAACTCTGTGAAGCAGACGAACAAACGAAGTCGAGCGGGTCCTCACATTCCTACACGTTTGCGGAACTCTATCGAGACGGAGCAAACCGAAAACAAACATCAACACAGATATTCACCACACGATGCACAACCTACAATGATGCATGATCAGTTCACTGATGCAAGGCATGGCATAACAATTCACCTCACGCAAACACTACACATTAAGTGAAGCTCGATATGCAACGAGTTGCATATCGACGAAACTCCACGTTTAATTATTTAATTCACTCTCGTGTATTTACACGCAATCTTACATTGTTGTTAACATGGCAAGGGGTGAAGCGATGATCCTACATGGCATCCTAGTCTCTTAACACATGGAACTTAGAACAGAGCTACGTTAGAAGAAACATGCAACGCAAGATATATGCCATGAATGCGTCATGCATGCAAGTTACAACACCACGGGCAAGAAGAGAAAGAAACATATGCCGCCACGGCGAGCGAGAGGGAACCATGGTGGCAAGACGGAAACAAAGCCACGACAACGTTCCTATCCTGACAACTCGATGAGATATCGGTGACAACGAATTGAAGCGCGTGCGGGAACGCTAGATAAAGATGGGGTGATCCCGGTTACCGGGTTCCCCTATGTCGAGGGCGTTTCGAAAGAGAGACAACGTGCAATGGGCAACCACGGCGCAAACACACAAGGGTACATCTCATACAACGCATTTGCATTCGGTACACGACACGTCTCATCGGTATACCTTCAAAGCGTGCATATCGGAGGGGATCAGATCGGTGAAGGAGAACAACGGTCGTCGTGGTCGTCGAGGTACTCGGGTCTCGTTGACGGTAGTCGTTCGCTCGGCATCGGTACCCGGGTCTTCGGCGTCGGTTCACGGTCTTCACATCGGTAGTCGAACACGTCCCGGGGGTCGTTGAGGACGTCGTGGTACTCGTGGACTTGTCGATTCCACGACGGCAGGGATGGTGCACGCGGCGACGGCAAGCGGCAGCAGAAGCAAGCAACACACAACAAGCGGGCGCGGCAGGCACGCAAGCAACAACAGCGGCAAAGCAGAGCAAGGTACAACAAGCAACAAAGCATCTACAAGCAGGTACACCAGCAGGCAACGCAAGCAACTAACTAGCAGCAACTACCACTAGCAACTAACAACAACAACACACCACGGCAGCTACTAACAACAACTAACAACCTAGCCTAATCAACTACAACTAGCAGCAAGCAATCGGCAGCAGCACGCAAACAACAAGGCAACTAGCAAAGCGGCATGCATCGGCAGGGCAAGCAACACCAACTAGCAAACAACTAATTAGCAGCATCAAGCTACGACACAACAAGCTAGCTTAGCAGGCCCACGACAGCAGCAACAAGACGCGGCAACATCACAGCTCGGCAGCAAGCAAGGCACAACAACATTAGCTTCGGCACAGCAACACGCATCAGCTAGCTAGCAACTAGCCTACATCCGGCAGCACAAGCAGCATGAATAGCAACAACAAAGCAAGCAAGGCATGGCAGCAACAACAACAAATCGGCCAGGGAAACGGGCGGCCATGGCGAGCTACAACAGGGGCAAACCGGCGGGGAACCTCGGGCCTGGGGCCACGGCAGGGCGGCGCCGGTGGAGGGGCTGCTGCAGGCGAGTCCAAGGGAGGGGTGAGACCACAGCGGCGACGGGAGGCGCGGCCGAGGCCGAGGGCGACGCGGGGGCCACGACGGCGATCTCGGCTCGACGGGGACGCGACCTGCAGGCGGCACGACAGGGAGGTGGTGCACGCAAGGGGCGAGGCCGAGGCCAGCGGCTGGCGTGTTGGAATTATGCCCTAGAGGCAATAATAAATATAGTTATTATTATAATTCCTGTATCAAGATAATCGTTTATTATCCATGCTATAATTGTATTGAATGAAGACTCATTTACATGTGTGGATACATAGACAAAACACCGTCCCTAGCAAGCCTCTAGTTGGCTAGCCAGTTGATCGAAGATAGTCAGTGTCTTCTGATTATAAACAAGGTGTTGTTGCTTGATAACTGGATCACGTCATTAGGAGAATCACGTGATGGACTAGACCCAAACTAATAGACGTAGCATGTTGATCGTGTCATTTTGTTGCTACTGTTTTCTGCGTGTCAAGTATTTATTCCTATGACCATGAGATCATATAACTCACTGACACCGGAGGAATGCTTTGTGTGTATCAAACGTCGCAACGTAACTGGGTGACTATAAAGATGCTCTACTGGTATCTCCGAAGGTGTTAGTTGAGTTAGTATGGATCAAGACTGGGATTTGTCACTCCGTGTAAACAGAGAGGTATCTCGGGGCCCACTCGGTAATACAACATCACACACAAGCCTTGCAAGCAATGTAACTTAGTGTAAGTTGCGGGATCTTGTATTACGGAACGAGTAAAGAGACTTGCCGGTAAATGAGATTGAAATAGGTATACGGATACTGACGATCGAATCTCGGGCAAGTAACATACCGAAGGACAAAGGGAATGACATACGGGATTATATGAATCCTTGGCACTGAGGTTCAAACGATAAGATCTTCGTAGAATATGTAGGATCCAATATGGGCATCCAGGTCCCGCTATTGGATATTGACCGAGGAGTCTCTCGGGTCATGTCTACATAGTTCTCGAACCCGCAGGGTCTGCACACTTAAGGTTCGACGTTGTTTTATGCGTATTAGAGTTATATGGTTGGTTACCGAATGTTGTTCGGAGTCCCGGATGAGATCACGGACGTCACGAGGGTTTTCGGAATGGTCCGGAAACGAAGATTGATATATAGGATGACCTCATTTGATTACCGGAAGGTTTTCGGAGTTACCGGGAATGTACCGGGAATGACGAATGGGTTCCGGGAGTTCACCGGGGGGGGGGGGGGGGAACCCACCCCGGGGAAGCCCATAGGCCTTGAGGGTGGCAGACCAGCCCTTAGTGGGCTGGTGGGACAGCCCAAAAGGGCTCTATGCGCCAAGAAGAGAAAATCAAGAGAGAAAAAAAGGAGGAGGTGGGAAGGAAGGGGGACTCCCTCCCACCAAACCAAGTCCAACTCGGTTTGGGGGGGGGGGAATCCTCCCCCCTTGGACTCGGCCGACCCCCTTGGGGCTCCTTGAGCCCCAAGGCGAGGTCCTCTCCCTCCCACCTATATATACGGAGGTTTTAGGGCTGATTTGAGACGACTTTCCCACGGCAGCCCGACCACATACCTCCACGGTTTTTCCTCTAGATCGCATTTCTGCGGAGCTCGGGCGGAGCCCTGCTGATACAAGGTCATCACCAACCTCCGGAGCGCCGTCACGCTGCCGGAGAACTCTTCTACCTCTCCGTCTCTCTTGCTAGATCAAGAAGGCCGAGATCATCGTCGAGCTGTACGTGTGCTGAACGCGGAGGTGCCGTCCGATCGGTGCTAGATCGTGGGACTGATCGCGGGATTGTTCGCGGGGCGGATCGAGGGACGTGAGGACGTTCCACTACATCAACCGCGTTCACTAATGCTTCTGCTGTACGATCTACAAGGGTACGTAGATCACTCATCCCCTCTCGTAGATGGGCATCACCATGATAGGTCTTCGTGCGCGTAGGAAATTTTTTGTTTCCCATGCGACGTTCCCCAACATGGCGAGCATGGCGCGGGGCTAACGGGAGGGAGCTGCTGCACTGGTGCGGGGCTGCTCGGGGGCAAGGGGATCGGGCCCTAGAGGGAATCGAGGAGGAGGGGGTTGCGGCAGAGGGAGGAGACGAGAGGAAGAGGGGATCGGCTGGAGGGAGGAAGAGGCACGAGGAGATGGGCTGGGGCGCTAGGGTTGGCCAGCTGGGTCTTGCGCGGCTCCTCTCCCTCTTTGTGCATTTTTCTTTTTTTATAAAAACAGAGAACAACCACAAAAGGAAAAGTTTTAACAAAATAAAAAATGCCTTTTACTCCTTTAAAACTACACCCCAACTTAAAAAAATAGATTGGGCATTTTTAAACGAATAAAACTAAAACCTTTTTGAAGAAATAAATACACCCTTTTCTTACAAAAGAATAAAATCAAACCCCTTTTATAAATAAAATGCAACTCTAGTTTTGAAATGAAACAAAATAAGAAATAAAATAAAAACCCAAGGGGTTGCCTCCACATTAAATAAAAGTATTTTAAAAGAAGACGAACTTTTAAAAGGGGGTTAAAACTGAAATCTTTTAAACAACCACGAAATAAAACAAGAGAGGAGAGAAGGGTTTTAGGTCCATGGTGTAACAGGGTTTGAAGCGCTCTGTTGCACCCACTCTCATCACGCCAACGAACAACGTCACACTCACAAAGCACTCACACACAAGCAACACAGAAAAAGAACACCGTTGACATGATGCCATGATGCAAACTACATGATGATGCAACAATAAAACTAATCACACGACGGAAACATAAATAATAGGGGAATCTTCTGGAACGTTGGCATCGGGCTGTCACAACTCTCCTACACTACAAGAGGATCTCTCCCCGAGATCCAAGAATGAAAGGGGGAGAGGATGAGAAAGAACAAGAGGAAAAAATTAAGTCGCTTCTTTGACAAACGAGTGAAAACAACAATCCTTGAAGGTTGCAAAGAGACGAGGAATGATATGGGAAAGAAGCAAGAATTCACGGAAAATTTCGGCAGCACTTCGGTAGGAAAATGGGACAAAAAATTCGATAAGAAGAGAGAATTAGACAATATTCATAACAAACAACTAAATAGAACAAGGGAACACCATGATCTTGATAGAACAACATAATAGACCCAAAAGAGCAACATCACAATGCCTCCGGAACAAGAGAATATGAACTAGCTCATAAGGAAGAAGAGAATGAAGAAAATAATAACAACTATCATCACAATAGAATTGAAGAGCCTCCGGGCAGAGAATTGACGTAGCAGTTGGAAAACCAACAACGAAGAAGAAGATAGTAGTGGGCTTACGAAAATCATCTCAACAAATATGAGGTGACAACCAACCACTAAAAGAAACAAGGATAGATGAAAGCAACGATATCAAAACTTCTTACACCAAGAGGGTGCATTGAGAACTGGGATTAATGACAAGCACCATGATAGCAACAATCCATAGGAAAAGCTTTAGGTGGAGTCTAAACCAAGATAGCTCAATGAAGAAATCATGGGTTGAAATATCCCATGATCAAAGAATTGGTGGATTTAATTATCTAATTCTTGAAGGAATAACTCTTCGAGGCTACTACACTAACAAGAATGCTATAATACCACCTCAAATGACAAAGGAGGAAGAATTGCACTGGAAATGCAAGGGAAATAATGCTTGAGGTTCTCCAACAAGAATCTTGAAGAACACTTGAGAAAAAATCACATCCTTGAAGAACCACCAAGACAAGCCTCCGTATCAAAAGGATGATGCAAAGATAAGAAGGTAGAAAAGAATAAGATTGAAGCCTTGCAAAGACTTAGATGAAGCTTCACGAAGAGATACTTGACAAAACTTGGAACTCCAGAAAAGAAAAGATAAGAACACTTGAAAAAAAGGAATTGATATCTTGAGCCACTCCGAAAGAATAATTTAAATCATTTGATGAAACAAGAATAAGAATTATGTTATGCTAATCCTTCATCGAGTTAAATTGATGACAAGCAACGGATTTAGCATAACACTTATTCTTCTTGTAAGAATCTTGAAGAGATAGAGAGGTAAGCACCACTTGAAGCATAATTGAAGGAAGCACCGGTAAGAATTCAGAATTGAATGGGAACACCACGAATTAATGGAGATAGATGCGAATGAAGAGATCATAAACCCTTGAGATAAAACTAGAACAAGGCACCGGATAAACGAGAGACGAACGAAGAGACAACAATGGAGAAGAATTGAGAATGGAAGCTAAAAGCTGAGAACGAAGAATCTTCTAAAATGACGGCCTTCGGTGGATCGAGAAATAGAAACAACTTAGAACTGCACCGGATAGCGAGAAAGGGATACTCATGATTGACAAGAAATGAGAGGATACACGAAGCTGAGATGACAGTCTTCACAAGAATGAAACAAGACTAAGAGAAACACTCCTTCGAATTTGCAAGCTGAGAATGATGACGAGAAACAACACCAAGAATACTGAGGCACTCCGGAATAATGAAGAATGAAAGGTTGAGCCAAAGAATGAATTAATTCAAATAGATCTTGAAGAAGGGATATGACTGATGAAATTCATACTTACGTCATGGTTGAAAAGAATTAATGATCTCTGGGAAAAAATTAAAAGAGCCAGGAAAGATCCTGGGAAAGAACCTGCGGGTTATGGGCCCACTCAAAGAAACCATCGTTGAAAACAATTGAATAGAAGGAGAGATTGCACCGGTACAAATGGAAACTTGATGAGGTTGAGCACCTCGAAATAATTAAAAGAATTGAAAACACGAAACTTCCGAGATGTCTTCAACACACCGGATAGCAAGAGATGAATGAATAACAGGAAGACTCATAAGAATTTCCAACACCGGAAAGAGTTACAAGGATGAAAAGAATATGATGACACAGACAACTGAATTAAATTCATCGGTAAGGATGACAAGAATGAACAAATATGAACACGAAGCTCCTGAGAATCTTCACAAAAATCACCAGGTAAGACACGAAAGAAAAGATAGTGGAAGCAACCATGAAATGAATGCACTTGGATGAAAACCAATCACCGAAGAAAAAGGGTGGGAGGGCGGGGAAAAACAAAGACAACTTGGGACAGATGATATGAACTCCGGAATAAAATGAGAGAATGATCTACAAAAATTGGAGAGGATTGAATCCACATGGAGAGAAACAGACCGGTTGAAAAAGAATTTATATGACGACTCCGGTTGACAAGAATTGATAAGACAACTGATTGAGCAAAAGAATTTGCACTCTCACATAAAAATATGAGAACATCTCTTGGAAAGATCTGAAATCACCATTGACATCGAAGCAACTTGAATTACCAAACTCCAACAAAACAAAGAGATGAGGCTTACAATTAGCCAGAACAAACTCATGAGAAAGATTTCCGTTTGATATTTTCGTGGACAGGATCGCACGGGCTCGAACCTTACAGTAGACATCAAGTGCAAGGCAGTGCACCCGACATACGAAGCGTCCCCGAGTCGTAGCAAGCTAGAAGGACTCTTTAAGACACAACGAGAACCGCTGTAAGTCGACCGTCAACAAACGAATCCACTAGATGTCGAACCCCAACCTAACATCATGCATTTGTTGGAAGATTGTCCTATAAGTAACTACTTGAATTCCCACCTAAGAATTCTCGAAATATCTGGTCATGCAATCTGGTACACGGATACAAGGAGTAATAATCACACAACTCCTATACTAACCCGTCACCTGTATCACATCCGTCAACACACAACCAGAATCTCGGACCTTCATCTACAACAGACCCTCGTGATCACAATGATACAAAGTATGGCAGTACTCCCGAACAATCTGCACCAGTACTGGGGACATCGGGGTTATCTCGTCACTACTAGTATTGAAGCAATTACGAACATCCTTCGTTCTGAGATACTAAGAAATCTGAATGATAACGATGTGCTCAAGAATCCCCTGGAGCTCAACTCCCCGGAAGAAAATCAAGTCAGACATGAGGCACCAAGACAGAACTTCGTCACATCGGCATCATATAGATCCCAAGAATATCCGCGTGATCCTAATTTTTTTTTGAGTGAGAAGAGGAGTAGAATAAATTATTACATCAAGATTCCTCACCAGAGCATAGAAGAGGAGAAAAAAGAATCCCACTCTCCGATATATAACTAGACTCAAAGTAGTTTTTCACTAGACTTGACTCGGCCAAGTTCGATCAATCAAGGGGGCTCCTAGGTCGGTACTGCTCTGATACCAACTTGTCATGCCCAAGATGCGACCCTATCCTCAATTTGGCATGAGGGCCTCATCAGGGATAGAAGCGCATCTCGTCGTGTCGCAAGAATGGATATCATTACAAGTACTTGTACTGAAAAGAAGATATATATATATATATATATATATATATATATATATATATATATATATATATATATAGAATTGGCTTACACTCGCCACAAGCTACATCAGAGTCACATCAGTACAATACATAATCATCATGAATAAGAGCAGGGTCCGACTACGGACGAAACCAAACGAGAAAAGAAGAACGATGTCCATCCTTGCTATCCCAAGCTGCCGGCCAGGAACCCATCCTAGATCGATGAAGAAGAAGAAGCAACTCCAAATGAACAATCAACGCGCTCGCGTCAAGTAACCTTTACCTGTACCTGCAACTAGTGTTGTAGTAATCTGTGAGCCACAGGGGACTCAACAATCTCATTTCCAAAGGTATCAAGACTAGCAAAGCTTAATGGGTGACGTAAGGTTAAGTGGTGAGGTTGGAGCAGCGGCTAAGCAAATATTTGGTTGCTAACCTTACGAGTACAAGAAATAAGAGGGGGAAGATCTACGCATAGCGGACGTGAACTACTGATGATCATATGAATGATCCTGAACACCTATCTATGTCAGACATAACCCCACCGTGTCCTCGATCGGAGAACTCACGAAAGAGACAGTCACGGTTACGCACACAGTTGGCAAGTTTAAATTAAATTAACTTCAAGTTATCTAGAACCAGTGTTAAACAAAGTTTCCACATTGCCACATAACCGCAGGCATGGCTTTCCGAAAAAATTTAGCCCTGCAGGGGTGCTCCAACTAATCCATCACAAATTACCACAAGTCGCATAGAAATCCTCAATCACGAAGCTCACGATCTCGTCGGATTCCCTAGTGGAAAACCTCAACTCTGAGATTACCCAAAGCATCACCGGAATCCCGATGCACAAGATATTTCGTCAAAGGTAAAACTAATCCAGCAAGGCCGCCCGACGTGTTGACGACCCCGATAGGAGTCGCGTACCTCGTTCTCAGGACACGACGGATAAGCGACACGTATGGTAGCCTGATAGAAATCACCCAAGTTGCCCTGGGTTGGCCCGGCACAGTGCTCTGGGTTGGACCAACACTCATGAGGAGCACTGGCCCGGGGGTTGATTAAATTGTCCTCAAGTTAATTACTCCCTATGCAGTTCATTAGTTATTAGGCAAATGTAGTACCAATGTTGGGCCTTGCCAGACCAGCTTTCATCTAAAACGAATTATCAAGGGGGTCCCCATAACAACCCCAATCGTGTTAGGAGCGCTCAATTATGGAACATAACACCGGGAGCCAAAAACTAAGGGGGCAAAGGTGGAACAAAACACCAGGCTAGAAAGGCCGAGCCTTCCACCTTTTACCAAGTATATAGGTGCATTAAATTAAATAGCATTAATATGGTGATAAGACAAGGAACCCATGTTATCACATGTAAGCAACTGCACCTGCAACTAGCAACGCTAACAACATGGATAAGCAAGCGGTAACATAGCCAGTCAGTGGTTTGCTAGGTTGAACAGGTTGAAGATTTCATGGCATTGTTGAGAGGCTCATATATAACAAGTGGTAGGCAATGAGACGTAAACAGTAGAAACGGTAAAACTAGCATGGCAATGATAGTAATGGTACCTGGGGAAATGGTCATCTTGCCTGAGATCCCGCTTGGAAGAAGAACAACTCTATGAAGCAGACGAACCAACGAAGTTGAGCGGGTCCTCACATTTCGACACGCTTGCGGAACTCTATCGAGACGGAACAAACCGGAAACAAACATCAACACAGATATTCACCACACGATGCACAACATGATGCACAACCTACTATGATGCATGATCAGTTCACTGATGCAAGGCATGGCATGGAAATTCACCTCACACAAACACTACACATTAAGTGAAGCTCGATATGCAACGAGTTGCATATCGACGAAACTCCACGTTTAATTATTTAATTCACTCCCGTTTATTTACACGACAATATTACATTGTTGTTAACATGGCAAGGGGTGAAGCGATGATCCTACATGGCATCCTAGTCGCTTAACACACGGAACTTAGAACGGAGCTACGTTACAAGAAACATGCAACACAAGATATATGCCATGAATGCGTCATGCATGCAAGTTACAACACCACGAGCAAGAAGAGAAAGAAACATATGCCGCCATGGCGAGCGAGAGGGAACCATGGCGGCAAGACGGAAACAGAGCCACGACAACGTTCCTATCCTGACAACTCGACGAGATATCGGTGACAACGAATTGAAGCGCGTGCGGGAACGCTAGATAAAGATGGGGCGATCCCGGTTACCGGGTTCCCATGTGTCAAGGGCGCGACGAAAGAGAGACAACGTGCAACGGGTAACCACGGCGCAAACACACATGGGTACATCTCATACAACGCATTTGCATTCGGTACACGACAAGTCTCACCGGTATACCTCCGAAGCGTGCATATCGGAGGGGATCGGATCGGTGAAGGAGAACAACGGTCGTCGTGGTCGTCGAGGTACTCGGGTCTCGTCGACAGTAGTCGATCGCTCGGCGCCGGTACCCGGGTCTTCGGCGTTAGTTCACGGTCTTCACATCGGTAGTCAAACACGTTCCGGGGGTCGTCGAGGACGTCGTGGTACTCGTGGACTTGTCGATTCCACGGCGGCAGGGATGGTGCACGCGGTGACGGCAAGCGGCAACACAAGCAAGCAACACACAACAAGCGGGCGCGGCAGGCAGGCAAGCAACAGCAGCGGCAAAGCAGAGCAAGCTACAACAAGCAGCAAAGCAAGCAACAAAGCATCTACAAGTAGCTACGCCAGCAGGCAACACTAGCAACTAACTAGCAACAACTACCACTAGCAACTAACAACAGCAACACACTACGACAGCTACTAACAACAACTAACAACCTAGCCTAATCAACTACAGCTAGCAGCAAGCAATCGACAGCAGCACGCAAACAACAAGGCAGCTAGCAAAGCGGCATGCATCGGCAGGGAAAGCAACAACAACTAGCAAACAACTAATTAGCAGCAGCAAGCTACGGCATAGCAAGCTAGCTTAGTAGGCCCACGGCAGCAACAACAAGACGCGGCAACAACACAGCTCGGCAGCAAGCAAGGCACAACAACACGCATCAGCTAGCTAGCAACTAGCCTACATCTAGCAGCACAAGCAGCATGAACAACAACAACAAAGCAAGCAAGGCATGGCAGCAACAACAACAAATCGGGTAGGGAAACGGGTGGCCATGGCGAGCTACAACAGGGGCAAACCGGCGGGGAACGTCGGGCCTGGGGCCACGGCAGGGCGGCGCCGGTGGAGGGGCTGCTGCAAGCGAGGCCGAGGGAGGGGCGAGACCACAACGGCGACGGGAGGCGCAGCCGAGGCCGAGGGCGACGCGGGGGCCACGGCGGCGAGCTCGGCTTGACGGGGACGCGACCTGCAGACGGCAGGGCAGGGAGGCGGTGCAGGCAAGGGGCGAGGCCGAGGCCAGCGGCTGGCGAGCACGGCGCGGGGCTAGCGGGAGGGAGCTGCTGCACTGGTGCACGGCTGCTCGGGGGCAAGGGGATTAGGCCCTGGAGCGAATCGAGGAGGAGGGGGCTGCGACAGAGGGAGGAGACGAGAGGAAGAGGGGATTGGCTGGAGGGAGGAAGAGGCACGAGGAGATGGGTTGGGGCGCTAGGGTTGGCTAGCTGGGCCTTGCCCGGCTCCTCTCCCTCTATGTGCATTTTTCTTTTTTTATAAAAACAGAGAACAACCACAAAAGGAAAAGTTTTAACAAAATAAAAAATGCCTTTTACTCCTTTAAAACTACACCCCAACTTTAAAAATAGATTGGGCATTTTTAAAGGAATAAAACTAAAACCTTTTTGAAGAAATAAATAAACCCTTTTCTTACAAAAGAATAAAATCAAACCCCTTTTATAAATAAAATGCAACTCTATTTTTGAAATGAAACAAAAGAAGAAATACAAGAAAAACCCAAGGGGTTGCCTCCACATTAAATAAAAGGATTTTAAAAGAAGACGAACTTTTAAAAGGGGGTTAAAACTGAAATCTTTTAAACAACCACGAAATAAAACAAGAGAGGAGAGAAGGGTTTTAGGTCCACGGTGTAACAGGGTTTGAAGCACTCTGTTTCACCCACTCTCATCACGCCAACGAACAACGTCACACTCACACACAAGCAACACAGAAAAAGAACACCGTTGACATGATGCCATGCATGATGCCATGATGCAAACTACATGATGATGCAACAAATAAAACTAATCACACGACGGAAACGGAAATAACAGGGGAATCTTCTGGAACGTCGGCATCGGGCTGTCACAGTGTGTCCTGGGACGATGTGTCCTTTGGTTTAAATATCAAGGCACTCCAAACGAGACGTACGTCTGTCACAATAGTTGGAGTACCTCGTTCTATTTCCTCAACCCTTTCATTTCCTCAGTTGTATGTTGATGACTTTGATCGTCACTGATTGAAGAATTTGAGTGAAGACTTTCACAATCTCCTCACCCCAAATTCTCCACTTTACTTCTTTACGTGCATATCTTGAATACGCTACTTGTGCAATCCGAATGTTTCATTTCATGCTCAAGACTATGCTATTGCTGTTTTGCATGCTTGCGTGAGTACTTATTCCGCTGCACGTGTTTGTGATTGAGGAATTTCCTCACAAGGAATTTCATCAGTGATGAATTCATAAAAAATGCCTATTCACCCCCTCTAGTCGATATAACACACTTTCAATTGGTATCGGAGCAAGGTACTCCCTTGTTCTGTGTGATTTTGGTTTAACCACCTGGAGTTTTAGTTATGTCGATCGTAGGTACGATCAAAGTCATTGCGGGCTGTCCTATCTTCGAAGGGATGGACTACCCCTACTGGAAGAACAAGATGCGCATGCACGTCGAAGCAATTGATAACGATCTCTGGTATATTGTGGAAAAAAGTGTTTCCACTATGTGCGAAACTATCAATGTTGCTGATGTGAAGGGATTCAAGCAATTCGACTCTCAAGCGAAGAATATCATCTGTGGCCATCTGAGCAAAGGTCAGTATGACAGAGTGAGTGCTTTGGGCTCTGCAAAGCTTATCTGGGAAAGGTTGTTCAAGGTCAATGAAGAAGTGTCTACTCAACATGACTCTTGAGTTGAGTTTCTTTGCAATCACTTCAACCGCTTCAAAAGACTCGATAATGAAAGCTACCAGCAAACCTTCGATCACCTCACTGTTACCTCCAATGAGCTACAAGCTCTTTGAGCTAGAGACATCACTGACCATGAGGTGGTGAAGAAACTACTAAGATCTCTTGATTCTTCATTTGATACACTGGTTCTGATGATTCAACAACGAAGAGACTACAAGTCACTAGTTCCTGCTAATATTCTTGAGAGACTTAATACTCACGATTTTCAACAAGCCGAGAAATGAGACATCTATGGATCAAGCTATGGAAGACCTCGTGCACTGAAGGCAAATGTTCTTTCCTCATCTGAAGAAGAAGACTCTGATTGCAGACTTGGTGATCCTGAAGAACTTGGTTAGGAACTTGCTATGCTCGCGAGAAAATTCCAGAAGTTCTCAAGACGAGGCCAGTTCGGAAAGTCTTCGAGAAGAGATTTGACGAAATCAGAATCTTCATCTGAGGACTACAAGAAGAGAACCTACCATTAATGCAAGAAATCTGGTTACTATATTGCTGATTGTCCTCACTGGGTGAAGGAATCAAAGAAGAAGAAATACAAGGATGACAATTCTGATGTCTCGAAGAAAAAGAAGAAATCTTCAAAGTCCTCATCTTCAAAGTCCTCATCGCACAAGAAGAAGAACTTCAGAAAGGCTCGGGCTCTTATTGGCAAGGAAATGGATTCTGAGGAAGAATGTGATGACGATGAAGGATCTGAAGAGGAGTCAGGGTCTGGTGTGAAAATTTTAGCCCTTGCTACCACATTTGTGAGAAAGTCCATCTTGGACCTCGAAGAAAATGACAACGTTAACAATAGTGATGACTGTGAAGACGACTTTGCTCCCCCCTATTGCTTCATGGCAAAAGGTTCCAAGGTACACAACCACACTTCCTCTTGTGACTCTAGTGACCGTGAACGTGATGACTATCAAAAACCTAGTTACTACAAACTTGATAATATTGCAACTAAGAAACAAACTGCTCTTGAAAAGCTTCAGAAACTGCTAGACAAAAGCGATGACATGTTGGATGAGGAAATGAATCAGACTCAAATCTTGACTGATGATGTTAAAGTCTAGATTGTAGGTTTGATAGTCTTCAGGAACGTCATGTCACCCTCTTGACTGATCATGAGAAGCTTTCTTATGAATTTATTCAAAGAAAGCAAGATCTTGAGAAACTAAGGGCGTCTCATGATGATCTTCGAAGTGAAAATGATTCTTTGCTTGCTCAACAGATCAGTACCGCCCAAGAAGAATTCATTCCACCATGCTTGAAATGCATCGAACGCGAATCTGCTAATTCTTCACGTGAAAGTTCAAATGCTTCTATTGCTACAAATTCTTCAACTATATCTATGGTTACAAATTCCTCACCTGAGGAAACCACAAATGTCACTGACGAAAATGCAAGGTTGAAGGAATCGTATGTGACAAACATTTATAAAAATCTCAAAGGGCATCAAACCCTTTGTGATGTGCTCAAAAAGCAGATTCTGAATAGAAACCCTAGGAAAGAGGGTATTGCATTTGAGAGGAAATTGAATGTTGATGGAACATAGTGGAAAACTGAGAAGTATCCCAAAACCTCATGGGTTGCTGCAAAAGGACCTCCTGTTGGTCCATCTGCTGTATTAGGCTTTGCATGTGAAACTTCATATTCCTTTGATGAGTCACTTGACTCCAATTATAAACTATTCAAAAGTGAGAATGGTGAAGTATTTGTTGGAAATATGCCCTAGAGGCAATGATAAAATAGTTATTATTATATTTCCTGTTTCAAGATAATGGTTTATCATCCATGCTATAATTGTATTGAATGAAAGCATAGATACATGTGTGGATATATAGACAAAACAATGTCCCTAGTAAGCCTCTAGTTGGCTAGCCAGTTGATCAAGGATGGTTAAGGTTTTTTGACCATATGCAAGTGTTGTCACTTGATAACTGGATCACATCATTAGGAAATGATGTGATGGACAAGACCCAAACTATGAACGTAGCATGTGATTGTGTCATTTTGTTGCTATTGTTTTCTGCGTGTCAAGTATTCATTCCTATGACCATGAGATCATGTAACTCACTGACACCGGAGGAACACCTTGTGTGTATCAAACATGACAACGTTACTGGGTGACTATAAAGGTGCTCTACAGGTATCTCCGAAGGTGTCTGTTGAGTTAGCATGGATCAAGACTAGGATTTGTCACTCCGTGTGACGGAGAGGTATCTCGGGGCCCACTCGATAATACAACATCACATATAAGCCTTGCAAGCAATGTGACTCAAGTGTAAGTCATGGGATCTTGTATTACAGAACGAGTAAAGAGACTTGCCGGTAACGAGATTGAAATAGGTATAGAGATACCCACGATCAAATCTTGGGCAAGTAACATACCGAAGGACAAAAGGAATGTTATACGGGATTACATAAATCCTTGGCACACAGGTTCAACCGATAAGATCTTCGTAGAATATGTAGGATCCAATATGGACATCCAGATACCGCTATTGGATATTGACCGGGGAGTGTCTCGGGTCATGTTTGCATAGTTCTCGAACCCGCAGGGTGTGCACACTTAAGGTTCAATGACGTTTTAGTATAGTTGAGTTATAGTTATTGGTGACCGAAGGTTGTTCGGAGTCCTGGATGAGATCACAGACGTCACGAGGGTTTCCGGAATGGTCCGGAACGAAGATTGATATATAGGATGGTTTCATTTGGGCACCGAAAAGATTTCGGGCATTACCTGCAGTGTACCGGGAGTGACGAATGGGTTCCGGGTGTTCACCGGGAGGGGCCCACCCACCCGGGAGTGAGCCCAATAGTCCTAGGGTGGTGCACCAGCCCTTAGTGGGCTGGTGAGGCCAGCCCAAGTGGACTATGGCGCCAATGGAAGAAAAACCAAAAGAAAAGAAAAAAGAGAGGGAGGTGGGAAGGAAGGAGCGAACTCCTCCTCCTCCAAACCGAATTGGAGTGGGAGTCCATCTCCTCCTTCGGCCGGCGCCTTAGGGGCTCTCTTGAGCCCCAAGGCTAGCCCCTCCTCTCCTCCTATATATACTAGAGGTTTTAGGGTTTTTGAGACACAACTTTGCCACGTGCAACTCAAACCTATACCTCGTAGTTCTTCCTCTAGATCGGATTTCTGCAGAGCTCGTGCGGAGCCCTGCAGAAATAGATCATCACCATCACCGGCGCGCCGACACGCTGCCGGAGAACTCATCTACTTCCATGTATCTCTTGCTGGATCAAGAAGGCGGAGATCGTCATCGAGCTGTACGTGTGCTAAACGCGGAGGTGCCGTCCGTTCGGTGCTAGATCGAGACGGATCGTGGGACGACGTTGATTTGAATCACGAAGCTGTACCACTACATCAACCATGTTTCTTAACGCTTCCCGCTTAGGCCTTGTTTGGTACTAGTGTATTTTAGAGAATTGGTGGGGATTATCCCGATCAAACCCCTCAATCCCCACACATCCCATAACATCATTTGGTTCTAGTGTATTTGACATGTTTCATCCCCACATTTCCCCTCAAATCCCCAAATTATAGTGCATTTTTCTCAATACCCAATACACTACCCCTACCTAGTGTATTGGGGATAAATGGGGATTTGAAGGGATTGGGTGAAGGTTGGGGTTTCACCCAATCCCTTGGGGGATTATCCCCACCAATCTCTTTAAAAACACTAGTACCAAACAAGGCCTTAGCGATCTACAAGGGTATGTGGATCCGATCTCCCTCTCGTAGATGGGCATCACCATGATAGGTCTTCGTGTGCGTAGGAAATTTTTTGTTTCTCATGCAACGTTCCCCAACAGTGGTATCAGAGCTAGGTTCATGCGTAGATGTAATCTCGAGTAGAACACAAAAAGTTTTTGTGGGCGTTGATGTTCGATTTGCTGCCCTCCTTAGTCTTTTCTCGATTTGGCGGTATTGTTGGATTGAAGCGGCCCGGACCAACATTACTCGTACGCTTACGAGAGACCGGTTTAATTGACCAACATGCAACTCATTGCATAAAGATGACTGGCGGGTGTCGGTTTCTTCAACTTCAGTTGAATTGGATTTGACCAAGGCGGTCCTTGGAGAGAGGTTAAATAGCAATTTGCACATCTCCGTTGTGGTTTTTGCGTAAGTAAGATGCGATCATAGTAGATACCCATAGCAGTCATGTGAAACATGCAACAACAAATTAGAGGACGTCTAACTTGTTTTTGCAGGGTATGCTTGTGATGTGATATGGCCAAAGACATGATGTGATATATTGGATGTATGAGATGATCATGTTGTAATAGTTAATATCAACTTGCACGTCGATGCTACGACAACCGGCAGGAGCCATAGGGTTGTCTTTAAACTAACGTGTGTGTTTGCAGATGCGTTTACTATATTGCTAGGTTGTAGCTTTAGTAGTAATAGCATAGATAGCATGACAACCTCGATGGCGGCGCGATGATGGAGATCATGGTGTGGCGCCGGTGACAAGAAGGTCATGTCGGTGCTTTGGTGATGGAGATCAAGAAGCACAAGATCATGGCCATATCATGTCACTTATGAATTGCATGTGGTGTTAATCCTTTTATGCACCTTATCTTGCTTAGAACGATGGTAGCATTATAAGGTGATCCCTCACTAAAATTTCAAGATAAAATTGTGTTCTCCCCGACTATGTACCGTTGCGACAGTTCGTCGTTTCGAGACACCACGTGATGATCGGGTGTGATAGACTCAACGTTCACATACAACGGGTGCAAAGCAGTTGCACACGCGGAACACTCGGGTTAAACTTGACGAGCCTAGCATGTGCATACATGGCCTCGGAACACAAGAGACCGAAAAGTCGAGAATGAATCGTATAGTTGATATGATTAGCATAGATATGTTTACCACTGAAACTATACTCAACTCACGTGATGATCGGACTTGAGTTAGTGAATTTGGGTCATGCCACACTCAAGCAACTAGAGGGATGTCTATTTGAGTGGGAGTTTATTAGTAATTTGATTAGTTAAACTCTAAATGTCTAGAACATAGTCTAAGTCCACTCTGCAATATTTTATGTTGTAGATCAATGGATCACGCAGTAGCAACCCTGAATTTCAATACGTTCCTAGAGAAAGCTAAGCTGAAAGATGATGGTAGCAACTTTGTAGACTGGGCTCTAATCTTAGGCTGATCCTACAAGCTGGGAAAAAGAATTATGTCCTTGATGCTGCGCTAGGAGATGAACCACCCTTTACGTCTGACCAAGATGTTTTGAACGCTTGGCAATCGCGTAAGGAGGACTACTCAGTAGTTCAATGTGCAGTCTTGTGTGGATTGGAACCGGGACTTCAACGGCGCTTTGAGCGTCATGGAGCATATGCGATGTTCTAGGAGTTGAAGTTTATCTTTCAGAAGAACGCCCGGATCGAGAGGTATGAGACCTCCCATAAATTCTATGCTTGCAAGATGGAGGAGAATCCGTCTGTGAGTGAACATGTGCTCAAAATGTGTGGGTACTCAAGCCGTCTAGCTGAGCTGGGGATTGAACTCCCGCAAGAGGCTATCACTGACAAAATTCTTCAATCACTGCCACCTAGCTATAAGAGCTTTGTGTTGAACTATAACATGCAAGGGATGAACAAGTCACCTGACGAGTTATTCGCGATGCTGGAAGTCGCAGAGTTAGAACTCCGGAAAGAGCATCAAGTGTTGATGGTCAATAAGACCACTAGTTTCAAGAGAAACGACAAAGGCAAGAAGGGTAACTCCAAGAAGAGCGACAAAACTGTTGCCAATCCGACGAAGAAACCCAAGGCTGGACCTAAGCCGGAAACAGAGTGCTATTATTGCAAGGGGATGGGTCACTGGAAGCGCAACTGCCCCAAGTATTTGGTTGATAAGAAGGCGGCCAAAGAAAAACCAGGTATATGTGATATACATGTTATTGATGTGTACTTAACCAACTCTCGTAGTAGTTCTTGGGTATTTGATACCGATTCTGTTGCTCATATTTGCAACTCGAAGCACGAACTGTGGAATAAACGAAGGCTAGCGAAGGATGAAGTGACGATGCGCGTGGGAAATGGTTCCAAGGTTGATGCAATCGCCGTCGGCACAATCTCACTTCAATTACCATCAAGATTAGTTATGAAACTTAAATAATTGTTATTTAGTGCCTACGTTAAGCATGAACATTATATCTGGATCTTGTTTATTGCGAGATGGTTACTCATTTAAGTCACCGAATAATGGTTGTTCTATTTTTATGAGTAATATCTTTTATGGTCATGCACCTAATGTGATGGGTTTGTTCATATTAAATATTGATTGTGATGACACACATATACATAACATTGAGACCAAAATATGTAGAGTTAACAATGACAGCGCCACGTTTTTGTGCCACTGTCGCTTAGGTCATATTGGAGTAAAGCGCATGAAGAAACTCCATACCGATGGGCTTTTGGAGACTTGATTTTGGATCACTTGACACGTGCGAACCATGCCTCATGGGAAAGATGACTAAGACTCCGTTCTCCGGAACAATGGAGCGTGCAAGTGACTTGTTGGAGATCATACATACTGATGTTTGAGGTCCAATGAGTGTGGAGGCGCCCGACGGATATCGTTATTTTCTCACCTTCACTGATGATTTGGGTAGGTATGGATATATCTACTTGATGAAGCACAAGTCTGAAACGTTTGAGAAGTTCAAGAAATTTCAGAGTGAAGTTGAAAATCATCGTAACAAGAAGATCAAGTTCCTACGTTCTGATCGAGGGGGTGAATATCTGAGTTTCGAGTTTGGTGCTCACTTAAGACAATGTGGAATCGTTTCAGAGTTGACACCGTCTGGAACACCACAGCGTAATTGTGTGTACGAACATCGTAATCGTACTTTGTTAGATATGGTACGATCTATGATGTCTCTTACCGCTTTGGCATTATCATTTTGGGGTTATGCATTAGAGACAGTTGCATTCACTTTAAATAGGGAACCGTCAAAATCCGTTGAGACGACACCATATGAGCTATGGTATGGCAAGAGTCCAAAGTTGTCGTTTCTTAAAGTTTGGGAATGTGATGCTTATGTGAAAAAGCTTCAGCCTGAAAAGCTGGAACCCAAAGCGAAAAAGTGCGTCTTCATAGGTTACCTAAAGGAGACAGTTGGGTACACCTTCTATCTCAGATGCGAGGGCAAAGTGTTTGTTTCTAAGAACAAAGCTTTTCTTGAGAAGGAGTTTCTCTCGAAAGAATTGAGTGGGAGGAAGATAGAACTTGATGAGGTTGTAGAACCTCTGCTCCCTCTAGATGGTGGTGCAGGGCAGGGGGAAACCTCTGTCGAGGCGACACCTGTTGAGGAGGAAGCTAATGATGATGATCATGAAGCTTCAGATCAAGTTACTATCGGAACTCGCAGGTCGACAAGAACACGTACTGCTCCTGAGTGGTATGGTAATCCTTTCTTATCTATCATGTTGTTAGACAACAATGAACCTGCGAATTATGAAGAAGCAATGGTGGGACCGGATTCCAACAAATGGGTGGAGGCCATGAACTCCGATATAGGATCTATGTATGAAAATAAAGTGTGGACTTTGGAAGTATTACCTGAAGGTCGCAAGGCTATTCAGAACAAATGGATCTTTAAGAAGAAGACAGACGCGGACGGTAATGTGACCATTTATAAAGCCCGACTTGTGGCAAAGGATTTTTCACAAGTTCAAGGAGTTGACTACGATGAGACGTTCTCACCGGTGGCGATGCTTAAGTCCGTACGAATCATGTTAGCAATAGCTGCATTTTTCGATTATGAAATCTGGCAGATGGATGTCAAAACGGCGTTCCTTAACGATTTTCTTAAGGAAGAGTTGTATATGATGCAACCCGAAGGTTTTGTCGATCCGAAGAATGCCAATAAAGTGTGCAAGCTCCAGCGATCCATTTATGGACTGGTGCAAGCATCTCGGAATTGGAATAAGCGCTTTGATGAGGTGATCAAAGCATTTGGGTTTATACAAGTTGTTGGAGAATCTTGTATTTACAAGAAAGTGAGTGGGAGCTCTGTAGTGTTTCTAATATTATACGTCGAAGGAGATGACGTAAATATTTGCAAAGTGCACACGGATCTGAGTGTAGCAGATTTGCTGACTAAACCTCTTCCACGAGGCGAAGCATGATCAAAACCAGAACTGTAAGGGTGTTAGATTCATTCCAATGTAAATCGCATAGCGATGTGAGACTAGATTATCGACTCTAGTGCAAGTGGGTGACTGTTGGAAATATGCCCTAGAGCCAATGGTACAATAGTTATTATTATATTTCCTGTTTCAAGATAATCGTTTATCATCCATGCTATAATTGTATGAATGAAAGCATAGATACATGTGTGGATATATAGACAAAACAATGTCCCTAGTAAGCCTCTAGTTGGCTAGCCAGTTGATCAAGGATAGTTAAGGTTTTCTGACCATATGCAAGTGTTGTCACTTGATAACTGGATCACATCATTAGGAGAATGATGTGATGGACAAGACCCAAACTATGAACGTAGCATGTGATCGTGTCATTTTGTTGCTATTGTTTTCTGCGTGTCAACCTATGACCATGGGATCATGTAAGTCACTGACACCGGAGGAATACCTTGTGTGTATCAAACGTCACAACGGTACTGGGTGACTATAAAGGTGCTCTACAAGTATCTCCGAAGGTGTTCGTTGAGTTAGCATGGATCAAGACTGAGATTTGTCACTCCGTGTGACGGAGAGGTA
This sequence comes from Hordeum vulgare subsp. vulgare, assembly GCF_904849725.1. Classification (NCBI taxonomy): domain Eukaryota; kingdom Viridiplantae; phylum Streptophyta; class Magnoliopsida; order Poales; family Poaceae; genus Hordeum; species Hordeum vulgare. The sequence goes on along the minus strand of NC_058522.1, from coordinate 352,294,125 downwards.
TCTCGGGGCCCACTCGGTAATACAACATCACATATAAGCCTTGCAAGCAATGTGACTCAAGTGTAAGTCGCGGGATCTTGTATTACGGAACGAGTGAAAGGATGTGGATGTCGCCTAGAGTGGGGGGGGGGGGTGAATAGGCACTTTAAAATAATTACAGTTTAGGCTCGAACAAATGCGGAATAAAACTAACGTTTAATTTGTCAAGCACAAAACCTAAAACAACTAGGATCACCCATGTGCACCAACTCCTTATGCTAAGCAAGATAAATAACTAAGTGATAATGAGATATATGACAATAAACAATATGGCTATCACAAAGTAAAGTGCATAAGTAAAGGGTTCGGGTAAGAGATAACCGAGGCACGCAGAGACGATGATGTATCCCGAAGTTCACACCCTTGCGGATGCTAATCTCCGTTGGAGCGGTGTGGAGGCACAATGCTCCCCAAGATGCCACTAAGGCCACCGTAATCTCCTCACGCCCTCGCACAATGCAAGATGCCGTGATTCCACTAAGGGACCCTTGAGGGCGGTCACCGAACCTGTACAAATGGCAAACCTTGGGGGCGGTCACCGGTACCCGTACAAATTGCTCAGGGCAATCTCCACAACCTAATTGGAGACCCCGACGCTTGCCCGAAGCTTTACACCACAATGATTGAGCTCTGAGACACCACCAAGCTTCTAGGATGCCAAAACATCCACGAAGAACAATATCTAGGGTACTAAGTACCAAAGGTAATAAGCTTCTCAAACTTCACTTCCATGTATCACCGTGGAGAACTCAAACCGATGCAACTAATGCAATGTCAAGAACACACGAAGTGGACAAGTCCCTCACACTCAAATCCCTCCACAACAACAAAAGCTATGGAGAAATATGAGAGGAAGAACAAGGAGCTCACAAAGAACTCCAAGATCAAGATCCAAGTGGTTGCCCTCACATAGAGGAGAAAGTGATTGGTGGAGATGTGGATCTAGATCTCCTCTCTCTCTTCTCACAAGAACACGCAAGAATCATTGGAGGGATTGAGAGTTAGCAAGCTCTAAGAAGGTCAACAATGGGGGAAGAACATGAGCTCAACGGATGGATAAGTCCAAGGGGGAAGAAGACCCCCTTTATATAGTGGGGGAAGAAATCAGACCGTTACCCCCACTTATAGCCGGAGCACAGCGGTACTATCGCTAGCCCTGGCAGTACTACCGCTAGCCCTGGCGATACTACCGCTACACCCTGGCGGTACTACCTCTAGAGAAAGTCTTCGCAAAAAGTCCGATGAAGAACAACCGCTCAGAGAGAGGTACTACCGTCCCGAAGCGGTACTACCGCCCACCCGGAGCGGTACTACCGCTCAATTACTACCGCTCCGGGGGCGGTACTACAGCTCCGGGGGCGGTACTACCGCTACAGGAGCGGTACTACAGCTCCGGGGGCGGTACTACAGCTCCGGGGGCGGTACTACCGCTACAGGAGCGGTACTACCGCTGGCACGAGGAGCGGTACTACCGCTGGATACTGAATCTGCTCTAACTTTCGCATACGGACTCCGATTTCAACGAAACCAAGTTTGTTGGAAAGCTAACGACATGGGATAACACAATATTGATAGAAATATCAATAAGAAGCAAGTGATAAAAGGCTCATAAGAAAATGGTGAGAACCCTTCTTCGAATAAGACCGGTAAAAACTCCCAACATCGAAAACATCATAGAAGATGCATATGGACTCCGTTTTCGATGAACTCGAGCTTGTCATGAAGATGACCATAAGCTCTAAAACTCACAAAGAGAAATACCAAAAAAGAAGCAAGAAGTATGACGCAAGGATGCAAATGGTGTGAGCTCTCAATGAACGATACGATCAAGCTACTCACTTGAGAGCCCCCCTTGACAGTACGACAATCTATCCTAAAATAGAAAACCTATCAAGGGCAAACCTATACCTTGCACCTTGTCCTCTTGAGCTAGATGATGATGATCTTAGATTCATCAAGATGGACCACCTTTCTTGATTGCGTTGGCTTGATGAAGACTAGTTGATTGCTCCCCCATACTCACTATGGGTGAGCCACTCTTCAACATATCTTCACAAGTCCATTGCCACCACAATGGACGGCAAGCTTAAAGCATGATATATTCGTGTTGATCCACTTGAACTTGTACACCGCAATCTTGATGACGATCACCACTTAACGTCATCCTTCATGGGTTGTATGAGATCTTACTTTTGACGCAAGCCCATGGAAACACACCTAACCCCCACATAGAACTCTCACGAAGACCATGGGTTAGTACACAAACACGTAATGCACAATGCTTACCATACCATGGGATCACTTGATCCCTCTCGGTACATCTTGTACCCTTTGTGTGTTGATCATCTTGATTTACTCTTTGTCTGACGATCTTGATCAACCTTGTGTCTCTATGACCATTCTTTGGATAATACCTTGAATACCATCTTGGTCATCATATAAACTCCTTGAATCCAACAGATGGACTTCAAGAAGTGCCTATGGACAAATCCTATAAATATAACTTAAGGCAACCATTAGTCCATAGGAATTGTCATCAATTACCAAAACCACATATGGAGAAATATGCTCTAACAATCTACCCCATTTTGGTAATTGATGACAACCACTTAAAGAGAGTTTATATAAGGAAATAAGCATAACCAAACACACACATGCAAAGCAATAATGAATGCATACAAGATGTAAATGCTTATGCAATAAAAGCAAAACCCTCTAAGCATAACCAAACTAAACTCTCTAAACTTCTCCCCCATTGGCATCGATTGCCAAAATGGACAAAAAGTTTAGAATGCCAATATAGTAGGTGGTCCTCCAAAAAGTGTGTACTTCTCAACAAATGAGTGTAGAGAAATACACATATACAATGATAAGAAGTTGGAGGAAAACGAACTATATCGAGGACCCAAAGATTGCAAATAAAAGGATCATATGCCACAAGGACATACAAAAATAGAGGCAAGCAATCAAAAGATACCAGATGGAACAAAAAATCATATGGTCCTTCGAACCACATGAATAAAAGATATTATGATAAAGGCAACATAGTGTTTTATCAAAACTAGAGAAGCTCCCCATGATTTGTGCACTAATAAGAGATTTTTGTATTTGATACACGTGCACAAAATAGGATCGTTGCTCCCCCAAAATTAGTAAAAACACACAACGAGTGCAAGAAGATAGATGAGACAATAAGCATACCACTTGCACAAAACAAATGGTTGAGCAACATGTAAAAGAATCAACTTAAGAATAGGCTCAACCAAAATAATGTGTGTGAGTCATGGCAAAGCACTTGAGAAGACTAAGATAAGGATGGGCATTACTCATCAACATAGTCTTGATGATATGAGAAACAAAGTGCAAGACATATCATTCCCACACACACATATTATAAAATGGGTTCACAAGCTTACTAATAAACAAAATAAGAACCAACACTTATCACTACCCATGGTGAAGATAGGAAATACGAACCTTGTCAAGAGGAGGGATACCAATCGAAATGGCAAAACCCTCATCAAGACAAGCATGAGGAAAAATAATCTTCACGACCAAAGAGTGCATCAAGATGTAGGAAAATAAGATACGCACTCAAGACAAATCCTTTCACGAAGCCACCAAAAGTGAAAAAGGTAATGCAACGGTGGACGTGAAAGAAAAGAGGATATCAATTAGAGATGTAACTTCTCTCATGTGTAAAAGATTCTAAGTAGAAGACAATCATGATGATATATATCCACAAAGAAGGATGTACACACGAAATGGTTACAATAAGGAACAAACAAGTATCCAAAAGGAAGTCATAAATATATCAATAAGATCTTTGCCTGGAAGCATAGCACATGGCCTAATATTTTCTTATTGTACAATATGAACTTCCAACATACGAACATCAAAGACTTCCCAACTAGCAATAAGACATCATCATTCGGATGCTTTGAGAAAGGAAACAAGTACTACAAGAACGAATCAAGAGATTCATGCCATGATGCAACCTGGAAAATAAAAGACAGGTTTGGGCCTTTGCAAAAAAATGAATGCATGAAGTAGATACTTGTTACCGAGACAACATTGGATTGATGTAGTAGATAGTTGTTCGTTGATCATCCTAACTTGGCTCCAATAATCACATGGTCTCAACACCTTCCTTATAGGTGAGCTGAGCATCCAACGCATCTCCAATTGTTCCTGGAACAACAAAACAAAAAAAATGGTGCCCAAGCTCATTTGGACCAAAGAGTTAGAAAACCAACAATACACAGGACAAACTCCACATACATATGTGCATATAGATATGAATCTGAATTTCATGCACACTTTAGCCAGTTTATGACAAGGTGGAGTTTCCCCTATATTGGGTCAAAGAAAGAAAGCAAGCAAAAGAAGCTATATATAGTAAATATCCATGCTAAAGGCTTTCAAGAATCTACTCAACACAAAGTTGATAATACACCAAATGACAAGGTATCAAGTGATAATAAGATACCAAACGAAAAACCATCACTTGAAGGATATCAATTAAAAGATACCTCAAGGAATGAAATATCCATTGACACATGCCAAATAAAAGGAAACAAGATACCAATTGAAAGAAAACAAACACGAGGTATCTAGTTTCCAAAAGAGATCTAGGTTCCAACAAACCAAACCCTCGACAAATTTTCATGATGGCATAAAGCATCATAAAGAGCAAAACTTGCCTCCCATCAACACACACTTGACGGGGATCAAAAGATTTTATGATGGGCGAGTAAAGAGAGTGTTCTAAAGAAAATAGGATAGCTCCCCAAGAGATGTGCATTATATAGAATTTGCATTTAAATAAAAAATGCACAAGATGGGATAATCACTTTCTCTATATCTATAAAAACACTAGACATGTTAAAATAGATCCACAAGAGGCAAGGAAGATAAACGAAACACAAAATCCAATGTAAAGATGATTAGCAATTCCTACCATATGATGGGAGTACCAATTGTCATGGACAAGAAGTATTTTGTAAATAATACTCATTGGTAGATCACAAATATATCCAACATCATATTTAGCCATAAAACGCAAGCAAATGACACTTGTAGAGCTAACATGCCACATAGGAACAAGATAATTTACAATATCAACACTAAGTGGCAATACCTCAAATATACACATTTTCTAGGCTTGTAATATGCACATAGCATATTACTCCCCCATAATGTGATAACCCAACAATATTAACAAGTGGCAAATTAAAACCAACAAGAGATAATTAATGGACCATATAGAATTTGAATTTCTCATGAGTAAGACATACCACATAGAAACTAGATAATCTTGAAATATCAATACTAAGTGGTATTCCCCATGTATACACATTTATAGGATTGTGAGGTGTGCAAAGCACATCACGCCCCCGCAATGGAATAATCCATTCATCTATCACAAGAGCCAAGAAAGATACAAACAAGATGCAATAAAGCTCAATACAAGACTCACATGTACATGATATGCAAACCAACATATATACACATACTCGATTACTCAAGAAAAGCAAGTTGGAAGCACAACATATACAAACACATGCAAGGTACAAAACCACAACATGCAAAGGGGCAAGCAACTAACAATGTAAACAGTTTAAGTACAAGTTATCGTAAGGAGGCACATTGGATCTAAGATAGAAACTTGATAATCCAAATGACTTGGCTTGAGATAATATGAATGATGAAGACCCCTTAATTCTTCATCATGTATCCAAGTCTATAATGTCCTCCACACACACCTATTGATCAAGTTTGAGCTTGTTGGTCCCCAACCACGTTGGGTCCTAAGAGGTTAGTCACAATAGGCTTGGAAACCCAAATGCTACTTTTCTTGACACCACTTTGAGTACCAAAAAACTTGACAAACACATTGCCAACCTTATCCTACCCAAGAGAATAGATATCATTAATAATGATTGGGTTGGATAAATTACCTCTCGTGCAAGAAGAAGCGAAGTGACCCTTCTCACGACATAAGTAGCAACATCTACCCTTTAATTTCTTCCCTATTTATTCCTCAACATGAGGAGTGTTGGCCTGGGTCTTCTTGGGAAGGGGCCTTTCTTCAACTTGTAGTTGAGTATGTGAGTGCACTTGTGGCCTCTTCCCTTGTTGCTTGTGACTTTGGGGCTTCTTCTTTAGTGGGCAAGATCTAACATGGTGCCCTTCAATTTTGCACTTGAAGCAAATAATCTTGGCCGAATTCTTGACTTGTTCTTGGCCATTCTTCTTGAAGCTTTTGGACTTATTATTCTTGTTGGAGTTGAATCCAAGTCCATCTTTGTCATTTGGGGATTTTTGTCCACACAAGACATTGTTGAGTGTGGACATTCCTTCATGACTCTTTTCCAAGTCTTTCTTCCAGGAAGTGACTTGGGCCTTGAGCTCTTTGATTTCCTCTACATGGTTAGTATCAACACAAGTACTAGAGGAAGTATAAGCTTCATTGTTAGAGCAAAAAGGCATGGAAAGTAATTCATCACAAGATGTAGCAACATTATGAGTAGATGAATTACGAGGACTAGCACATGGCAGTATAGCTTTTTGACTAGAAGTAGTGCTAATGTCCACATGAGGCTCACTCGATGTTACCTTGGTAGTAATAGCCTTATGATATAATTTTAGCACATTATGGGATACTAGAAGATCATCATGAGAGCTTGTGAGCATTACATGAATTTCTTCCAATTTCCCATAATTGCTAGATAGCAACTCAAGTTGAGCCCTTAGCTCAACATTCTCCTTTAAAATGGATGCTTCACAAGAAGTAGAGTTAGTAGCACAAGCATCATTATTAACAATAAGAGGAGAAGGCAACTTGGAAAGCTCTTTAGCATATGAAGCTTCAAGTTGAGCATGAGACTCGGTGAGTTCGATGAGCGAACTCTTAATAGCCCTTGAGCCATTTTTGAGGTGCTCATAGTCATCAACGAGTTTAGCATGTGCAACTTCAAGCTTATCGTTTTTAGTTCTAAAATCATTAGCCACCTCGAGAGCTCTATCATGGGATTCCTTTAATCTAGATAATTCTATAGCAAAGGTTTACTCAAGAGATTCCTTGGTGGTTTGTTCATTTTCAAGAGCTTAAGATAGCTCCGTGATCTCGTTAGCGTAATCACGCTCATGACCTTCCATTGTCTTAATGGTGGCCTCATGCTCCTCGAGATGAGCTTCCAACTCCTCAATGTATTTCTTGCCCTCAGTGGCAATATACTTGATTTCCAAGAAGTTGGAACAAGCAAGTTTATTCTTATAAAGAGATTTAAAAATCATTTCACCCTTAATTTTTAAGGATGCAATAATACCACTCTATTTCATTATTCTCATCCTCATTATCATCAAAATCATCATCATGAGATACATTGGGATTCAAAGTAGGAGATACCTTTGAAGCCTTAGCCATAAGGCAAAAGTGAGTAACAATAGATGATGATGTAGGATCCCTTGAAGCATCATTCAAGGCCACATCTTGTTCCATGGAGTGATGAATTTCCTCTACATTGTTAGCACAACAACTCGATGAAATATATACATTTTTATCATGGCAACAAGATATAGGAAGCATATCATCATGAGATTTAGTCAAGCAGTTTTTACATGATATGCAAGGACTATCAACACAAGCATGTAAAAGATTTAGAGTGCTCGAAGTGTTAATGCCCAAAGATGAAGCATTGCAATAATATAGTGATGAAGGATCATAAAAAATAAACCCACTATCATCATTGCAATGATCACCACCACTCACGATACCATTACCTTGTGGCAATCCACATGTAGGTGAAGTAGATGAATTTGAGAAGACCACACGACCGGAGGTGGAGGGAGAACAATCATTCCCACAAATCTTGGACATACCATATTTATCTTGAAGCTTTGTCCACAACTCATGAGTATCCCGGAATGGCATGAGTTGAAATATAACTACATTGCTCAAGGCATCAAAAAGCACATTAGAAGCTTGAGCATCGAGATAAGAGTTTTTCTCATCCTGTAAAGATATATTTTGAGAATACTTTGGAGGAGAAAAACCCATATCTACAATTCGCTCTAAATTTGGGTCCAAGACCCGAAAGTGATTAAGCATGCGAATTACCCAAACATCAAAATTTGTGCCATTGAAACTAAGAGTGTCAGTGAATCCTAAACCCCTAGTCGACATCCTTACTCTCTAGGTGGTTAAACCTAATAAAGAGAGACCTAACTCTGATACCAATTGAAAGGACGTGGATGTCGCATAGAGGGGGGGGGGGTGAATAGGCGCTTTAAAATAACTATGGTTTAGGCTTGAACAAATGCGGAATAAAACTAACGTTTAATTTGTCAAGCACAAAACCTAAAACAACTAGGCTCACCTATGTGCACCAACTCCTTATGCTAAGCAAGATAAATAACTAAGTGATAGTGAGATATATGACAATAAACAATATGGCTATCACAAAGTAAAGTGCATAAGTAAAGGGTTCGGGTAAGAGATAACCGAGGCACGTGGAGACGATGATGTATCCCAAAGTTCACACCCTTGCAGATGCTAGTCTTCATTGGAGCGGTGTGGAGGCACAATGCTCCCCAAGATGCCACTAAGGCCACCGTAATCTCCTCACGCCCTCGCACAATGCAAGATGCCGTGATTCCACTAAGGGACCCTTGAGGGCGGTCACCGAACCCGTACAAATGGCAAACCTTGGGGGCGGTCACCGGTACCCGTTGAAATAGCTCGGGACAATCTCCACAACCTAATTGGAGACCCCGACGCTTTCCCGGAGATTTACACCACAATGATTGATCTCCGAGACACCACCAAGCTTCTAGGACGCCAAAGCATTCACGAAGAACAATATCTAGGGTACTAAGTATCAAAGGTAATAAGCTTCTCAAACTTCACTTCCACGTATCACCTTGGAGAACTCAAGCCGATGCAACTAATGCAATGGCAAGAACACACGAAGTGGAGAATTCCCTCACACTCAAATCCCTCCACAACAACAAAAGCTATGGAGAAATATGAGAGGAAGAACAATGAGTTCACAAAGAACTCCAAGATCAAGATCCAAGTGATTCCCCTCACATAGAGGAGAAAGTGATTGGTTGAGATGTGGATCTAGATCTCCTCTCTCTTTTCCCTCAAGAACAAGCAAGAATCATTGGAGGGATTGAGAGTTAGCAAGCTTTAGGAAGGTCAACAATGGGTGAAAACATGAGCTCAACGGATGGATAAGTCCAAGGGGGAAGAAGACCCCCTTTATATAGTGGGGGAAGAAATCAGACCGGTACCCCCACTTACAGCCCGAGCACAATGGTACTACCGCTAGTCCGTGGCGGTACTACTGCTAGCCCTGGTGGTACTACCACTAGCCCTGGCGGTACTACCACTAGCCCTCGCGGTACTACCTCTAGCCCTGACGGTACTGCCTCTAGAGAAAGTCTTCGCAAAAAGTCTGACACGGAACAACTGCTCAGAGAGAGGTACTACTGTCCCAAAGCGGTACTACCGCCCACCCGGAGTGGTACTACCGCTTCTAGAGTGGTACTACTACAGCTCCGGGGGCGGTACTACCGCTACAGGAGCGGTACTACCGCTCGCACCGCGAGCGGTACTATCGCTGGATACTGAATCTGCTTTAACTTTCGCATACGGACTCCGATTTCAACGAAACCAAGTTTGTTGGAAAGCTAACAACATGGGATAACACAATCTTGATAGAAATATAAATAAGAAACAAGTGAGAAAAGACCCATAAGAAAATGGTGAGAACCCTTCTTCGAATAAGACCGGTAAAAACTCCCAACATCGAAAACATCATAGAAGATGCATATGGACTCCGTTTTCGATGAACTTGAGCTTGTCATGAATATGGCCATAAGCTCTAAAACTCACAAAGAGAAACACCAAACAAGAACCAAGAAGTATGATGCAAGGATGCAAATGGTTTGATCTCTCAACGAACGATACGATCAAGCTACTCACTTGAGAGCCCCCCTTGACAGTACGACAATCTATCCTACAATAGAAAACCTATCAAGGGAAAACCTATACCTTGCGCCTCCTCCTCTTGAGCTAGATGATGATGATCTTGGCTTGATGAAGACTAGTTGATTTCTCCCCTATACTCACTATGGGTGAGACACTCTTCAGCATATCTTCACAAGTCCATTGCCACCACAGTGGACGACAAGCTTAAAGCATGATATATTCGTGGAGATCCACTTGAACTTGTACACCGCAATCTTGATGACGATCACCACTTGACGTCATCCTTCATGGGTTGTATGAGATCTTCCTTTTGACGCAAGCCCATGGAAACACACCTAACCCCCACATAGAACTCTCACGAAGACCACGGGTTAGTACACAAACACGTAATGGACAATGCTTACCATACCATGGGATCACTTGATCCCTCTCGGCACATCTTGTACGCTTTGTGTGTTGATCATCTTGATTTACTCTTTGTCTGACGATCTTGATCAACCTTGTGTCTCTATGACCATTCTTTGGATAATACCTTGAATACCATCTTGGTCATCATATAAACTCCTTGAACCCAACATATGGACTTCAAGAAGTGCCTATGGACAAATCCTATAAATATAACTTAAGGCAACCATTAGACCATAGGAATTGTCATCAATTACCAAAACCACATATGGAGAAATATGCTCTAACAATGAGTAAAGAGACTTGCCGGTAACGAGATTGAAATAGGTATAGAGATACCGACGATCAAATCTCGGGCAAGTAACATACGAAGGACAAAGGGAATGTTATACGGATTACATGAATCCTTGGCACAGAGGTTCAACCGATAAGATGTTCATAGAATATGTAAGATCCAATATGGACATCCAGGTCCCGCTATTGGATATTGACCGAGGAGTGTCTCGAGTCATGTCTGCATAGTTCTCGAACCCGCAGGGTCTGCACACTTAAGGTTCGATGACGTTTTAGTATAGTTGAGTTATAGGTATTGGTGCCCGAAGGTTGTTCGGAGTCCCGGATGAGATCACGGACGTCACGAGGGTTTCCGGAATGGTCCGGAAACGAAGATTGATATATTGGATGGTTTAATTTGGTCACCGGAAAGATTTCGTGCATTACCGGTAGTGTACCGGGAGTGACGAATGGGTTCCGGGTGTTCATTGGGAGGGCCCCACCCACCCGGGAGTGAGCCCAATAGTCCTAGGGTGGCGCACCAGACCTTAGTGGGCCGGTGAGTCCAGCCCAAGTGTACTATGGCGCCAAGGAAAGAAAAATCAAAAGAAAAAAAGTGAGAGGGAGGTGGGAAGGAAGGAGTGGACTCCTCCTCCAAACCGAATTGGAGTGGGAGTCCATCTCCTCCTTCGGCCGGCGCCATAGGGGCTCTCTTGAGCCCCAAGGCTAGCCCCTCCCCTCGTCCTATATTGTAACTCCCAAGATGCGATCCTATCCTTATTTTGGCATGAGGGCCTCGACAGGGATAGAAGCGCATCTTGTCGTTTCGCAAGAATGGATATCGTTACAAGAATGTATATCGAATTGGCTTACACTCGCCACAAGCTACATCAGAGTCACATCAGTACAATACATAAATATCACGAAGAAGACCAGGGTCCGACTACGGACGAAAACAAACGAGAAAAGAACGACATCCATCTTGCTATCCCAGGTTGCCGGCCTGGAACCCATCCTAGATCGATGAAGAAGAAGAAGAAGAAACTCCAAATGAACAATCATCGCGCTCACGTCTTAATATCCTTTACGAGTACCTGCAGCTGGTGTTGTAGTAATCCGTGAGCCATAGGGGACTCATTAATCTCATTTCCAAAGGTATCAAGACTAGCAAAGCTTAATGGGTGAGGTATGGTTAAGTGGTGCGGTTGCAGCAGCGACTAAGCATATGTGAGGTGGCTAACTTACGAGTACAAGAATAAAAGAGAGGAATGATCTCGCCTAGTGGACGTGAACTACTGATGATCAAATGAATGATCCTGAACACCTACTTACGTCAAACATAACCCCACCGTGTCCTCGATCGGAGAAGGAGCTCACGAAAGAGACAGTCACGGTTACGCACTCAGTTGGCATATTTTAGTTAAGTTAACTTCCAGTTATCTAGAACCGGATGTTAAACAAAGTTTCCATGTTTCCACATAACTTAACCCTGCAGGGGTGCTCCAACTAGTCCATCACAAACTACCACAGGCTGCGACGGAATGACCTCGATCAAGGAAACCCGTGATCTCCTCGGATCCCTATTGGAAAACCTCATCCTCGAGTTTAGCTCAAAGCATCCTCGGAATCCCTCGCACAAGACGCTCGATAAAGGTAAAACAAGTCCAGCAACATCGCTCGACGTGTTGATAGGAGCCGCGTATCTCATTCTCAGGACACGACGGATAAGCACAGCATACGGTGGCCTGGTAGACATCACCCGAGTTGCCCCGGGTTGGCCCCACAAACGGCTCTGTTTTGGACCAGCACCATCAGCACTAGCCCTCGCTGTATTATATTGAATTACTCCTCGGGTTCATGACGCCCTATGTTCTTCAATATTAACAGAATTATTATGTTGGGAAAATATAGTACCAATGTTGGGCCTTGCCAAACGAGCTTTATCCCAAAACGAGAATCTAGGGGGTCCCCCATAACAACCCCAAGCATGTTAGGAGCGCTCATTTATGGAACATAACACCGGTAGCCGGAACTTAGGCGACAAAGGTGGAACAAAACACCATGCTAGAAAGGCCGAGCCTTCCACCTTTTACCAAGTATATAGGTGCATTAAATTAAATAACATTTAATAGGATGATATAAGAAGGAACCCATGTTGTCACATGGAAGCAACTGCACCTGCAACTAGCAACGCTAACACATGGTTAAGCAAGCGCTAACATAGCCAATCAGTGGTTTGCTAGGTTGTGAACAGGTTGAAGGTTTTTATGGCAATGTTGGGAGGCTCATACTTAACATGTGGTAGGCAACACGACATAGAGACAGAAACGAACAACTAGCATGGCAATGATAGTAATGAAATCTGGGGAAATGGTCATCTTGCCTGAGATCCCGCTTGGAAGAAGAATGACTTCGTGAAGCAGAGGAACCGACGTAGTCGGACGGGTCCTCACTTTCCGACACGCTTGCGGAACTCTATCGAGACGAAGCAAACCCGAAACAAGAACCAAAACACGATATTCACCACGACACATGCACGACAAGACGCAATCCACATATGATGCATGATCATTTGAATATATGCAAGACATGGCATGGCAATTCACAACAATCAAACACTACACATTAAGTGAAGTTCAATATGCAACTAGTTGCATATTGACGAAAGTCCACATACGAATTATTTAGTTCTATCCCTAATAGGTACACGATAATATTAATTTTGGTTAAACATGGCAAGAGGTGAAGCGTAATTAATCTACCTATCTAGGCATTTTAAATGAGGTCGGAAACGACTTATAGCATCTCCGAACTGACCTCATACGTTAATTTATAATTCTGTCCAGATTTGTCCTAATCATATTTTAATATTAGTTAAACAGCAAAATAAATAGGTTCACGTGATTCTACGCGTCGTTCCAATCAATTTACACATAGAGAACATCTGCAACAGAGCTACGGTTCAAAAGATATGATCACCGCAAGATATGATGCCATGAATGCAATATGTATGCAAATGGCAGCCACAACATCCCAAACCAAGAAGGCAGCAACATAATATGAAACTACACGAGATTCTAAGAAAGTTTCATATAGGACATGATCAAAACGGAGCAACCGTCAACAAATACAAGCTACACAATAAATAGTCATAATCTGCCAAAAACAACAACATGACATTTTCTACACCCCAAAACAACAAGCTACATAAACCTAAAATGCTCAAACAAGGCATGAGATAGTACAAGGCAAGATGCACTTCAACACCCTACTAATAACATCCAGCATGGCAGCATGGATCACTAGGAAAAGAACTCACAAAATGGCATCTCACACACAGTTTCAGACTTAGTGGAAATATCAGTTTTGACAGTGCAGTTTTCGATCTGAAGGCATATTCATAGCAGCAAAACTATATGCTACAGGGCTCCAAATGGCATGAAAATTTACAGCACGCTAGAGAATCTTAAGTACTACAACTAACTCCATTGCACCAACCTCAAAAGATCTACTGATCACCAGAAAAACTCATGGCTAGACAGCAACAAAATATAACAAGCTTCAAACTTAGAAATATTTCAGCACCTCCAAATAAGCACTATTTTCTAGCATGTTGACAACACATAAACAACACCTAAACATGGATTTATATTGCAACCAAAATTACCAGAGGCTAGCCTACACATCCAAGGCCATATCTCTAGTTCAAAACTAATTCATATCATGCACGGAATAAATCCCACAAAATAGACAAGAGGGCAACATGGCAAAATATCACGCGCATTAACTTGCTCAAAAGCTAAAACTAAATGCACAGTTAAATTCTATAGATATTTATACCTCGAAAACATATATAATATGCGGGGTTGCAAAAAATAAAAATAGTGCCACACGTATATGCGAGAATATGTCATAAACACGACATGTCAAACCAGCGAGGAAACCTACATGCAAAAATGCAAGCCACTAGTCGAAAATACATGGAAAAGGGTCCCCAATAGCACGAACATTTCATCTATGGTATTTGAACAATCCGGACACACATAAAAATAGCTACTATTAGGACAGCGCGCAAATCTAGGCATACGGCGGGTCAAACCACTCCAAACGTGCATGCAAGTTGCAAAATATGAATCTACCCGAAAAACTAATCAAGTTACATATTTAAATCATTGCGATCCGACGCACGGTTAATTATCTAAGGGCATTTGAAAATCTAGCATTTTCCTGAAATGGATTAAATCACCGAAAATAGAAAAATCTACTCGGGCCGAAATGCAACGGTCCTAAACAACGGTGGGCGCGGGATACTAAATGCTGCCCAGGGCGGGAGATAGGGTTGCGGGGGATCTCACCTAGTGGGCCTGGCCCGATCGATGGAGAGGCAGGCCGGCTCGGGGTTGATGCCTGAGGGAGGCGCTGGGTCGAGGCGCTGGCTCCTGGCCACGGCGCGCCGGGCCTGGTCGAATGGAGAAGCTGGGCCAGGCAAGGCGAGGCTGGGCTGAACACGGGAGGAGGTGGGCTAATACGGGAAGCCGTTTCACTCGGGTGAGAGGAGGGCGAGGCGAAACAATCGCTCGTGCTCGTCTTCCTCTTGAGGCAGGAAGGAACGGCGGCTGCAGTTTGTAAATACGGTGAAGCGCAGCTCTTGAGGCGGGATCCAATCCGTCCGCGTTGGATCAAGGCGACGACGGTGTAGAACGGCATGGGCCGCGGCCATCGAGCTCCCTTCCATGGCTTCTTGGCAGAGAATGGAGAGAGAGAGAGAGAGATCCGATGAGGAGAGGGAGAAGAGAGCAAGAACGAGGGAGGAGAGAAGCGGGCACAGGGAACTCGCCTGGGTCGGGGTCGACAGCGACGGCGCACCGGCGGCTAGCTGCTCGGGGCCGGCGCGGGCAGAGAGCCATGGGGGAAGGGAGCGAGCTGCTCGGGGGCTCCTCCCTTTGGACGCTCGGGGAAGCAACAGGGCTGCCGGCGGCCAGATGGGCCCGGGAGGGCCTGACCCGGGCTCGGGCAGGCCTAGCGGCTGGGAGGAGGCAGGAGAGAGAGTCAATGGCGGCTAGGGTTAGGATTAGCACGGGAAACGAGGTGGTAGAGGGGTTTGCTGTCTTTTATAGACAGAGGGGCAAGGGTTTGCGATTTCGGGCGTTTTCGGACCCTCCGATCTCGATCGGACGGCTCCGGAAATGCCCTAGGGTTAGGTTAGGCCGTATAGAGTTGCTTAGGCGGAGATGAGAGGGAAGTAGTGCGGCGCGGCAATGCAGTTTAAAATGCCGAAAAACGTCCGACGAATAACCGAAGACGGTGCCGCTAGGGTCGACTGTTCGGGTACCACACGGACTCCGATTGCAACAAAAATTGGCAGGCGGCCTACCTATATTAAAATAAGACCGCATGCCAAGTGTCAACCCATTCAGAGAAAGTTTTATACACACTTTTAAAAACAAGGTTTGACGATGCCGCGGGCGCGTGCGTGTGTGGTCGGGCTCAAAACGGGCAACGACGAGAACGGAGAGAACCATCAACTAATAATGGATGCAAATTTTGAAAACTGGCAGCAATTGGGATGCCGATGCAATGCAGATGATGCGCATGATGCGATGATGAGTGCGACAGACAAATAAACCATATGACGAAAACGGAATAAAAGGGGAATCTTCTGGAGTGTCGGTCTGGGCTGTCACATATATATACTAGAGGTTTTAGGGTTTTTGAGACACAACTTTGCCACGTGCAACTCAAACCTATACCTCGTAGTTCTTCCTCTAGATCGGATTTCCGCGGAGCTCGGGCGGAGCCCTGCAGGAATAGATCATCACCATCACCGGCGCGCCGTCATGCTGCCGGAGAACTCATCTACTTCCCCGTCTCTCTTGATGGATCAAGAAGGCGGAGATCGCCATCGAGATGTACGTGTGCTGAACGCGGAGGTGCCGTCCGTTCGGTGCTATACCGAGACAGATCATGGGACGGATCGTGGGACGACGGTGATTTGAATCACGAAGCTGTACCACTACATCAACCACGTCTCTTAATGCTTCCCGCTTAGCAATCTACAAGGGTATGTGGATCCGATCTCCCTCTCGTAGATGAACATCACCATGATAGGTCTTCGTGTGCGTAGGAATTTTTTTGTTTCCCATGCAACGTTCCCCAATAGTATTTGCTAGATATGTTGGAACTAACTGCAGAAATGGACCACCCTTGAGGAAAATATGGGTTCCTAAAAGCAGCTTGGAAAGTCTTCACGTGAATGTCCTCATGACACCACCAGTGAAGAACAAGAACCCCATATCAATTTTCTCAAGTGGACCAAAGTCTTCACGAGGATGAAATTCCTCATATGGTCAAAACTTTGTTTGTACTCGCACTAATGCTTCTGATATGGAAGGAAACTGCAAGGGACATGAATATGTGCACTATTGCTCAAATCACTATATTCATAAGTCCTCAAAGAATTTCTCTGCATATTCATTTGAGTACTCTAACCCCCCTAATATGAAATGAAGTGCATTAGCTTCAATGCCACAATTTTCTTATGGTGCTCGCAGGATGATGAACGCTTTGCCACCACTTCAGATGTAGGTGGCGAACAAATTGACTAATCACTTCTACACGTGAGGTCTCCAGATGAATATCATCATCTGAAGGATTTGCTGGAGACCTGAGGAATTGCTTGATAGGACACAAGCTAATCATGATGAAATGTTTATTATTTCACACGTCCTCATTATGTCTTAATTCTACTCTATGTGATGAAATTCAAGTCTTGATGAATTTAATATCATATTCTTCACTCTGAAGCATATGATATGGTAAGTAGTACTAATTCATCTGCAGGATGACAACCCCAAAACCACAGAGTGAGTTCTTGATAGTGGATGTACAAATCACATGACTGGTGACAATAGTTTATTGATGAATATACCATTTACTCCATCACCACTGAAGCATATCACCTACACAGACAAAGGTAAAAGCAAGGTATTGAGCCTCGGTAAGGTGGCTATATGTAAGGACCGACACATGGACAAGGTCATGCTTGTCGAATCCCTTGGGTTTAACCTCATGTCAATCTCAATGCTTTGTGCTCTTGATATGATTGTCATCTTTGGCAAATATCGATGTGTAGTCATCATGGAATATGACAAATCCAAAATCTTCGAAGGCTTTAAGAGAGGATACTTGTACATTGTTGATTTCTCTACAGGTCCACAGCCGGCCACATGTCTACTTGCAAAAGCCTCAGAGGGCTGGTTATGGCATCAACGACTTGGTCATGCGGGCATGCGGAATCTGCACACACCGACGAAGAAGAAGCATGTCATTGCCATCAAAGGTGTCAAATTCCTCAAGGATCATCTGTGCAGGGCTTGTGAGTCTGGAAACATGACCGGATCCAAGAACCCCTCGAATACTATCATGACCATCACTCATCCTTTTGAATTGATTCACATGGACCTCTTTGGACCTGCTCATTATATTACTCTAACCAATGCATCATCACTATATGGTTTGTCATCGTTGATGACTATTCTCGTTATACTTGGGTGCATATTATCCTTTACAAAAATGAAGTGCAGGCAGTCATCAGATGATTTTCCTTAAGAGCCTTGATGAACTTCGACGTCAAGATAACGCACATCAGGAGTGACAATGGGACAGAGTTCAAGAACACTGGTCTTGATGACTATTGTAAGTGCATCTATTGCCCCTTAGTGATTTTGGTGGTTAGAAGACTTATAGGTTAAGTATCTAATGTGTTCATGAGTGTACACAGGATCTATAAGTCGCTGAGGAGTTTGAAATATTCGATGAATATCGACCCCTAAAAATGTATATCTTCAATTGAAGAAATTGGTCTGAAGCTGAAGAATTGAATCGCGAAGAATTTGCGATGAAATTGATATTCCTCATGAAGATATTGAAATTGAGGAATTCGGTGTGTCTTGAAGAAAATCCATTTGAAGACTTTGAAGCATGAAGATTTATCCTTTCTGTTTTATTTTCTTCACACTTGAGTAATAGGAACACCGTACTGTTAAAGGGGGTCAAGGTAACACATTGGAATGAATTTCCTCATGATGCTCAACCCAAGCCTAATCCTACCAAAAGCCTCAAGTGAGGAATATGAGAGACATGAGGACTCTCACAGTTGAGGGTCCCGGCCGTTATAGATAGCCATGCCACATCATTGGTCTTATCCACACCAACGGTCATATTATTTAAGGGCATTAATGTCAAATCATGTCGGGATGCTCCCAGGCTATAAATAGCCGCCCCCACAACCATTAGCTGGTTGGCTGCTCCGTTAGAAACTTACACTTGTCATAAGAGCAACCCAAATTCCTCAGAGTCTTCGAGAGTAATTCATCAGTGAGGAAATACCCCAAACACCAAATCATAAACCGAGAACCAAGTGATTGAGCATCACTGAAGAAGTTGTTCCTGTGTGGGACTGAAGCCTTTTACCTTTGAGGACTGTGCATCCTCCAGACGGTTAGGCTTCATGGTCTAGAGAAATCCAGCGGTCAATTGTGGATCGCCAGGTGACAAAGTTTGTGAGGGTTTGGAAGTCAGCCCTGAAGACTTACTACGAGTGTTGGGCGAGGACTGTGTGTTCTTAGCCCAAGGAGAATACGGTAGGGACTGTGTGTCCCGGGACTGTGTGTCCTTTGGTTTCAATACCAAGCCACTCCAAACCAGATGTACAACTATCACAGCAGTTGGAATTGGGTCATCAACCACTGTCTTTACTGTGAAACGGGTTCTATTTCCTCAACTCTTTATATTCCTCAGATTGTGTGTTGATGATTTTCACTGTCTTTGTTTGAAGAATTTGTTGAAGACTTTCTCTGAAATTCCTCAACCCCAAATTCTTCGCGCAAGTTGATCCTCATCTGTTTTCTGCGTGCCTGCATACTGTGCAAACTGTTTTCATATTCTTCATCCTGAAAAACTACTGTAGTGATACTTTGCACTCCTGATCCTTTGTTGTTTCCGCTGTAAGTTAGTCATCAGTGAGGAATTTCCTCAAAAGGAATTTCCTCAGTGTTGAAATTCTAAAAATCTCCTATTCACCCCCCTCTTGTCGATATAACGCACTTTCAATTGGTATCACAGCAAGGTACTCCCTTGTTCTGTGTGATTTTGGTTTGACCACCTGGAGTTTTAGTTATGTCGACTGCAGGCATGATTAAGGTTACTGCAGCATGTCCTACTTTCGAAGAAAAGGACTTTCCCTTCTGGAAGACCAAGATGCAGATGCATCTACAAGCTACTGACAATGATCTCTGGTATATTGTGGAACATGGTGTCCCTATCATCTGTGCTACTATCTCTGCTGCTGATGTGAAGAAATTCAAGCAACTTGATTCTCAAGCGAAGAATATCATCTGTGGCCATGTGAGCAAGGGCGAGTATGGCAGAGTGAGTGCTTTGGGCTTAGCGAAACTTATCTGGGAAAGGCTGTCCAAAGTTAATGAAGGAGTATCAACCCAGCGTGATTCTCGTGTTGATGATCTTCGCAATCTCTTCAATCACTTCAAGAGGTTTGACAATGAAAGCTGCCAAGATACCTTTGATCGCCTCACTGACATATCAAATGAACTGCAAGCAATGGGAGCTCGAGACATTACTGATCACGAAGTTGTGAAGAAACTGCTAAGATCTTTGGATTCTTCATTTGATACTTCAGTTCTGATGATTCAAGAAAGACCAGACTACAAGATGCTTGATCCAGCTGATATACTCGAAAGACTTAATACTCATGAATTCCAACAAGAAGAAAAGAGAGATCTATATGGACCAAGCTATTCTAGACCACGTGCACTGAAGGCCAAAGCAATTTCCTCATCTGAAGAAGAAGACTCGGATGGTAGCATTGGTGATCTTGAAGAATTTGGACAGGAGCTTGCAATGCTCGTGAGGAAATTCCAGAGGTTTACACGACGTGGCCAGTTCGGTAAATCTTCAAGAAGATATATGAGGAAATCAGAATCTTCATCTGAGGACTACAAGAAAAGAACCTGCCACAAATGCAAGAAATCAGGTCACTACATTGCTGATTGTCCTCGTTGGGGAAAGGAATCAAAGAAGAAGAAATACAAGGATGAAAGTTCTGATGACTCGAAGAAAAAGAAAAATCTTGAAAATCCTCATCTTCAAAGTCCTCATCGCACAAGAAGACTAGTTTCAGAAAGGCTCGGGCACTTATTGGCAAGGAAATGGATTCCGAGGCAGAATCCGAGGAATGTGATGAAGAGGAGGGTTCTGATGAAGAATCAGAATCCGGACAAGCTAGTCTTGCATTTGCAACCACATTCGTAAGCAAGTCAATCTTCAACCTTGAATAAAATGATAACACCATCCACAATGATGACTATGCTGATGACTTCGCTCCAACCTATTGCTTCATGGCAAAAGGTTCTAAGGTACCGAATGATGCTTCCTCCTCTGATTCAAGTAACTGTTAACCCGATGATTATAACAAACCCAATTATAGTAAACTTGCTATCATTGCCACTAAACAACAAACTGCCCTGGAAAAGCTTCAGAAACTGCTAGATAGAAGCGATGATCTGTTGAATGATGAAATGAATCTTACCCAAATCCTCATGAAGATATGAAAAGTCTTCAGTCTAGATTTGATAATCTTCAAGATCGTCATGTTACGCTCCTCACTGATCATGAGAAACTTTCCTATGAATTTCTTCAAAGGAAGCTTGATCTAGATAAGTTGAGGATTTCTCATGATGATCTTCGTATGGAAAATGATTCATTACTAGCTCAACAGATCAGTGCTGCTCAAGCTGAATTCATTCCTCCATGTCTTAAATGCATTGAACGTGAAACTGCTAATTCTTCACCAGAATCATCAAATGCTTCAATTGCTACAAATTCTTCAACTGCTCCTGTAGTGTCAAATTCCTCACTTGAGGAAAACACAAATGTCAGTGATGAAAATGTAGGGTGAAGGAATTGTATGTGACAAGCATATACACAAGTCTAAAAGGACATCAAACCCTTTGTGATGTGCTCAAAAAGCAGATCTTGAACAGGAACCCGAGGAAAGAAGGAATTGCCTTTGAGAGGAAATTGAATGCTGATGGATCTTATTGGAAACCTGAGAAGTATCCCAAAATCTCATGGGTTGCTGCTACTGGGCCTCCTTTTGGTCCATCCAATCTAACAGGCTTTTCATGTGAATTATCCTATTCCTCACATGAGTCATTTGACTCCAACTATAAACTGTTCAAAAATCAATCTGGTGAAGTATTTGCTTGATATGTTGGAACTAACTGCAGGAATAGCCCTCCCTTGAGGAAAACATGGGTACCCAAAAGTTGCCTTGAAAATCTTCAGGTGAATGTCCTCATGACACCACCTATGAATAATTTGAACTCCAGATCAAATTCCTGAGGAGGACCAAAGTCTTCAAGAGGATCAAAATCCTCAACCGGTCAAAACTATGCTCGTACCCGTGCTAATGCTCCTAACATGTAGGGAAATTACAAGGAATATGAATATGAGCATTATTCTTCAAATCATTATGTTCATAAATCCTCAAACAAGTTCTGTGCATATTCATATGAGTACTTTAACCCCCCTACTATTAAGAGAAGTGCATTAGCTTCAATGCCCCCTTTCTCATATGGTGCTCGCAGGATGATGAATGCTTTACCACCACTTCAGATGTGGGTGGTGAAGAAATTGAACTAATCACTTCTGCAGGTCAGGTCTCCAGATGAAAATCATCATCTGAAGAATTTGCTGGAGACCTGAGGAAATGCTTGATGGGACGTAAGCTAATATTGATGAAATAGAAATATTTCACACGTCCTTATAATTCTGTTATAATGAAATTCCTATCTGATGAAATTGATATCATATTCTTCAAGTCTGAAGCATATGAGATGGTAAGCTGTACTAATTCATCTGCAGGATGACAAACCAAAGAGTACTGAGTGGGTTCTGGATAGTGGCTGCACACACCACATGACTGGTGACAAAAGCTTGCTGATGAATATGCCACTAACTCCATCACCCCTGAAGCAAATCACATATGCTGACAAAGGTAAAAGCAAGGTATTGGGACTTGGCAAAGTGGCTATTTACAAGGATAGGCACATGGACAAAGTAATGCTTGTTGAATCCCTTGGATTTAATCTCATGCCAGTCTCAATGCTTTGTGATCTTGATATGATTGTTATCTTTGGAAGATATAGATGTGTTGTTATCATGGAATCTGACAGATCCAAAGTCTTCGAAGGTGTTAGAAGAGGGGATTTGTACATTGTTGATTTCTCTACAGGTCCTCAACCAGCCACTTGCTTACTAGAAAAAACCTCAGAAGGGTGGTTGTGGCATCGAAGACTCGGTCATGCAGGCATGAGGAATTTGCACACGCTCGCGAAGAAGAAGCATGTCATCGGCATCGAATCAGTCAAATTCCTCAAGGATCACCCCTGCGGTGCCTGTGAATCTGGGAAAATGACCAGATCCAAGCATCCCTCGAAGACTATCATGACCACTACTCATCCATTTGAATTACTTCACATGGATCTATTTGGACCTACTCATTATGCCACACTAACAAATGCAACATCTTTATATGGCTTCATCATAGTTGATGATTATTCCAAATATACATGGATGCATAGCATCTTATATAAAATTGAAGTGCAGGAAGTCTTCAAACGATTTTCTTCAAGGGCCTCGACGAACTTCGGCATCAAGATCAAACACATCAGGAGTGATAATGGAACAGAGTTCAAAAACACTGGTCTTGATAATTATCTTGATGAACTTGGTATTACTCACGAATTGTCTGCTCCTTATACTCCTCAACAGAATGGTGTCGTTGAAAGGAAGAACAGGACTCTGGTTGAGATGGCAAGAACCATGCTTGAAGAATATCAGACTCCTCGTTGCTTTTGGCCTGAAGCAATCAACACTGCATGCCATATCATCAACAGGGTATATCTTCACAAATTCCTCAAGAAAACCTCATATGAACTCCTCACACACAAGAAACCCAATGTAAGTTATTTCAAAGTCTTCGGTGCAAAATGTTGGATTAGAGATCCTCACCATAGCTCAAAGTTTGCACCTAAGGCACATGAGGGTTTTATGCTCGGTTATGGAAAGGACTCGCACACCTACAAAGTCTTCAACAACTATCACAACAAAGTTGTTGAGACTGTAGATGTCCGGTTCGATGAAACTAATGGCTCGCAAAGAGAGCAATTGCCTTCTGATCTAGATAAGTTGTCTCCTGAGGAAGCAATAAAGCTCAAAGGTACTGAAGACATTGTTCCCACTGAGGAAATTGATGAAGAAATCATTCCCATCACTGATGACACTCAAGAAGATGCTCCTGAGGAAATTGCTCCAGAACCAATTCCTCAGCCCAGACAAAATCCTCAACCAGCTCATCCGAGGATTGCAAATGAAGTGGAACTTGACAAAATCCTTAATGAAATCAACGCGCCAGGTCCTCTCACTCGCTCAAAAGCTTCACATTTAGTTAACTTTTGTGGGCATTTATCCTTTGTATCTATCACAGAACCTTCAAAAGTTGCTGAGGCTTTTCTGGAACTGGAGTGGATCCAAGCTATGCAAGACGAACTTCTTCAATTCAAGCTGAATGACGTATGGGAGCTCGTCAAACGACCAGATCCTCAGAAGCACAATATCATCGGAACCAAGTGGATTTTCCGAAACAAGCAAGATGAGGATGGTCAAGTGGTGAGGAATAAGGCACGACTTGTAGCCCAAGGCTACACACAGGTTGAAGGAATATATTTCGATGAAACTTTTGCACCTGTTGCTAGACTTGAAGCTATTCGAATACTACTTGCTTATGCTAATCATCATAACATCATCTTATATCAAATGGATGTGAAAAGTGCATTCCTCAATGGTAAGCTTGAGGAAGAAGTATATGTTGCTCATCCCCCCAGGTTTTGAGGATCCAAAGAATCCAGACAAAGTCTTCAGACTCAAAAAGGCGCTCTATGGTCTCAAGCAAGCCCCTCGGGCATGGTATCATACATTGAAGGAATTCCTCATGAAGAAAGGCTTCAAACCTGGTTCACTCGATCCAACTCTTTTCACTAAATCCTATGATAATGAGCTATTTGTGTGCCAGATATATGTCGATGACATTATATTTGGCTGTAATGACAAACGATATAGTGATGAATTTGCTTAAATGATGCATGAAGAATATCGGATGTCTATGATGGGGGAGCTGAAATTCTTCCTAGGTCTTCAAATTCGTCAACAACGCAATGGAATCTTCATATCACAGGAGAAATACCTCAAGGATGTTCTGAGGAAATTCGACATGCATGAATGCAAATGTGCCAAGACTCCAATGCCTACCAACGGCCACCTCTGCACTGACGAAAATGGTAAAGAATTCGATCAGCAGGTATATCGCTCTATGATTGGCTCTTTAGTGTATTTATGTGCATCTAGGCCAGATATAATGCTTAGTGTTTGCATGTGTGCATGTTTTCAAGCAAAACCGAAGGAATCACACCATAAGGCTGTGAAGCACATTCTTCGATACTTAGCTCACACACCAACACTAGGATTATGGTACCCCAAGGGCTCAAATATTCATCTTGTGGGATGTTATGATTCTGACTATGCTCGTGACCGTGTGGATCGCAAGTCAACCTTTGGTACATGTCATTTCCTCGGAAGATCACTAGTTTGCTGGTCCTCAAAGAAGAAGAACTGCGTTTCACTCTTCACTGCCGAAGCTGAGTACATTGCTACTGGTTCATGTTGTGCTCAATTGCTATGGATGAAGCAAACCCTCAAGGACTACGACATCAACATGAAGAATATGCCTCTCTACTGCGACAATGAGAGTGCAATCAAGATTGCATACAACCCAGTACAACACTCGAAGACAAAGCATATCCAGATTCGTCATCATTTTCTCCGGGACCATGTACTCAAGGGCAATATCCTCATCGAACATGTGAAGACTGATGATCAACTGACAAATATCTTCACTAAGCCCTTGGATGAGAAAAGGTTTTACAAGTTGCGGTGTGAGCTAAATATCTTAGAATCTTCAAATGTTTTGTAAAAACATGCACACATCCAAACACTTATGCAAAATTGATGACTTAGATGTGCAACACATGACGAATCGATTTTCTTCAACTAATGAAGAATATCACTCTGAGTGTCAAGAAATCAACGAAGAAATTGATTCTTAGGGCCCTACGACAATTGTACGCGGCGTCTATAATCAACATTCTTATATGGTGGGTCATGCCACCACCCAACGTGAAATTCCTCAAGTTCAATTTCTTCAAACCTGTATTTCTTCAAAAAAAAAATTCTTCAAAACAACTGCTCTTCAAAATCGTCTTTCTTGAAAACTGAAATTCATGATCATGACGCTTTGTCACAAAATCTTCAAGTTAAAACACTTGATGATTTTCATTTACCTAGATAGACTGTGATTTCAAGTCCTCAACAGCATTCACTTATAGCTATTTCCTCAATTTAATATTTCATCTAAGTGAATGTGGTTGGACCCTACTTTCCCTCTATGCTACTCTCACCCAGTCTATTCAATTCTTCATATGCGTTCTACTTGAAACTTTGTTCGAAATCCTCACTGCGTCCTTGTCAGCTGATAATTTCGTAACATAAATCATCAAATCTTCAAAAAAAAATACACGGTAACTAACCCCACTTTCCCCGTTCGGATAACCATGATCTCCACCGCTTCGGTCGTGCGCTACACGTGTCCTGCGGAGAAGTAGAGACAGGGGCTATTTGGTCCGATATTTTCGCGCCAACAGTTATCTCCTGGCTATAAATATGTCCCCATCTCCCTTCTGTAAAATCTTCTTCGTCCCATCGCCCTCCTGCTACAGCAAAGCTCAAAAGCCCTAGCGCCACCGCTAGAAGTCTCAACACCGGCGAAGAAGAGCTTGACTGCCTCGACCTCTCCGTCGCCGAAACCACGCCGCAACCGGACCATCTTCGTCCGCCGCTGCCGTAGCTGTCCTCTGTTGCCGAGTTAGGGCGCATTGGACTCGCACTGTAAATGCATCTACTGCTACTCCTTCTCTGTTCTTCGTGCGCGCCATCTAGGGTAAATAAAAACCCTATTTTTACAGCTAGTTTGATCTACTATTTTACCTTAGAGATGCGAAATCTGTTTTTCCTCAAGTATCCATCAATTTCTTTTCCTCAAACACTGTCTATTACCCAACTACTGATGAACTTCACTAAGCATCTAAGATTTTCACGAGATTCCTCAGTTGTGTGAATTTTTGGATCAGTACAACTCTGGAACCCAAGAACAGTATGCTTAGACGAATTCCTCAACCACTGGTCAAATTCCTCAACTGTCAAAATTTTATTTTATCAAATCTGAGAACGCATATGACCTCTCCAAATTCCTCGCAACTATACTCTGTTCACAAGTACAAACATGTCAGCTGATGAATCTCTAGGTTCTCATCAAATTAACTCATCTACAGCGTTTCTTGAAGAAAATCTGCAAGTTTCATCAGAATCCTCAAGAGTTCAATTTCCTCAGCAAAAGCCTCAGCTGAAGAAAATGGAAGATGAAAGGAAGCAAAAGGGTGGCAAGAAACTCGAGCAGAACACTGCCATAGATATCCTTGAGGATATATACCTGGAATACTGCACTCCTGATGAACAAGAATCTATGCCCAAGAGAAAGATCAGGCTTCAAAAGATAGAACGCCGATGGGCTAAGGAGTGGAAAGAGTACGGATTCGTCACTCCCAAATATGCGAAGAAATTCGGTGTGAAGCCTCCTGGCAAATGGCCTCCACTTGAGGATTATCATGAAGCACACCCCTCAAGCCTCAAGACAATTGATGACTATCGTGAAGAAAAGTCAAAACACTTGTCAAAGCTTCAGAAGCAAGCAGAAGCTGCTGTAAGGAAGTTCAATGAAGAATCTGCTGCTACTGCAACTGCCCCCACTTCCTCTGCAGCTGAGACTTCTGTTACGGCCATTCCTCAAATGAAGTATGTGCCACCAAAACCAAAGGCTTCAAAGCCTCAAGAAAGAATGCCTCAGAAAACTGCACCAGCATCAGCACCAAAACCCTCAGCACCACCAAAGGCTTCAAAGCCTGAACAGAAGCCAATAGTGAAGCAATTGCCTACTGTCTCCAACTCCTCAGTCCCGTCTGCAACAAGCTCGGAGACAAAGTCTTCACCGACTCCTCTGAAGACTAAGGTGACTTCTGGGAGAGGAACAAGACCAAGCCCAAGCAAAATCATCAAGGTTCCTTCTGCATAAGAAGGTAGTGATGAATTTGATGATGACACTCTACAAGCCATCATCAGAAACAAGCAAGAGAGGGTAGCTCAAGCCTCTGGCAGTTCCATTCCTCTGGCCATGGACCCAAAGGTCCTCCTCTATTACATCAACATCTGGTATGAGGACCCCAATACTCCAATCGATGATTTGAAGCTTCCCCCAGGCATCAGCCACATGGTGGCCACATTCATCAACGAGGCCAAGTGGAAGGAGCAGCAAGCCAAACAGGCCAAGGTTGCCAAGCTCAAAAAGGAGAAATTCATGTTGCAGAATCTCCTCAACCTGACGCTTGATGCACTTGTGGCAACACATGCTGAATTGAAGACTTTGACAGACAAGTACTCTAAGCTTTCTGATCGTCAAAGTCTCAAAAACAACTTCATCAAATTTGCCACTAACGCGGTTGATGATTACAACAAGAAGGTTGCCCCTCCAGTACAAACTCCTCAGCCTCTGATTCAAGAACCAGCTGATGAAACTGCTCATGCTGAGGAAATCCCTCAAGGAAGCCGTGCTGATGAACCGGCTATTGAGGAAATCACCAAGGAAAATCCAGCTGATGAATCTGCAACAGCTGGTGAGACTGACCCTGTTAAACCTCGTGCTTCTAAGCCAGCTGATGACTCTGCTCTAGCTAGTGCTTCTAAGCCAGCTGATACCTTTGCACCAGCTGATGAAATTGTCTCTGCTGAGAAAACACCTTCACCAAAAGCTTCAACGGTGAAGAAAATGACTCCGTCTGCATCAGACGTAAAAAATACCAGGGTTGCTGAAAAGGAAGCCAAGAAAAGAAAAGCTTCATCAGCAGAAGAATCCACTGAGGCCAAGCGCCTCAAAGCACTTGAAGAAAATGCTCCTCTGGATCTTGTGCCTCTCAACAGTGCTCCATCATATGAGATGATCCCCTTCGCAAGCGAAGGCCAGGAGCAAGGGGCAGATGAGGAAATGAAGAATGCTGAATCTGAGGAACATATTGACGAGGAAATTCGTATTGATGACAGTCCTCAGCCCTCCATTCCTCATGAAGAAACTGCACAAGGATCAGCTGCACCAGCTGATGAATCCTCCACCAAGCAAGCTAAGGAAGAACAACGTGAAAATCCTCAGCCTGATGAAAGTCACAGTCCTGAGCAAAATCCTCAACCTGAGGATCAGGCTGACCCAACTCCAACTCCTGAGAAAAACCCTCAAGCTGAGGCTCAGGATGAACCAATTCCTCCTCCAGAGCAAAACCCTCAACAGGAAGCTCCGGTTGACGATATTCCTCAACAAGAGCATGTTCCTCAGCCTGAAGCTCAAGCTGATGAAATTCCTCACCTTGAGGACCATGCTGAGGAAAATGCACCAGACCCAGACAATGCCTTTGTCATCCTCAACCTAGAATCTGCAATAGTTGTCTCCCCTCAAGTCAAGCCGCAAAATCTTCAGCCAATGCAGCGTCAACCGTTCTCCAAGCGGCCAAAGTTTCAAAAGGAGTCCTTCTTTGAAGAACGCATGTTCTTCATCGGAGAAAATCCCTATGACAAGCCTCGCATCAGGCATCTGAAGTTTTGGACAAGGACACAGCTCAACTACTATGCCTCTGTGTTATGTGGAAGAAACAAGATTTTCCAGCACAGGCACATTCCTCACGTTGAGCTTGAAGAAATACCATGCTTTGCTCCAGTCCTCAACGTCCTTTTTGAAGCTGGACTCCTCCCAATGTGCTCGGATATCTGTGATTGGAATAGTGAGCTCATTCTTCAATTCTATGCAAATCTTCACATCTCAGGAGATCCAACAGACATCAACACATGGGTGCTCGATTGGATGACGCAAACCACACACTTCAGGGCTCCTGCCAATGAGCTGTTGCGTGAACTACGAGTATCAATTCCCTCAGAGCAGGCAGTGAAGCTATATGATGATCATGAGCTGGCTAACAAGCTGATGAATGTCCTCATGAAGCCTTTGGCTAAGGGACAACCACCAAGAACAACCTTCCTAGTCCATGAGTTGTAATATGAACCCAGGATAGTTTACATAATCCTTTGCAACGTTCTTGCGCCAATCAAGGGCCATGATGATGAAGAATATGTCGTAGGCATCATGAAGAATATCCTATTCAACATCACACATGGTATTCCCATCAACATTCATGATTTCTTCTTGAGGACTTTGGCCGAGAATGCTATGGCTCCTTTTGACCACAAGATATATGCTCCATGGATCATGAGATTCATCAGAACAAGGTCAGGCATCAATTATCACGCTGATTTCAACAACCATATTGGTTATATGCCTCTTATAAGGGTCAACAAGAAGACTTTTGAGCATGTTGAAGGAAAAGGCAAGTCCGTCATTGATGAAGGCAGTCGGCCCCTTAATGGCCAGTTCAGAGAGCCAGAAGCTTATTCTTCATGGGATGACACTGAAACCCACCATCCAAGTCATGTTGCTCCTAGGGTGCTGAATACCAGAGAGCTTCTTCTCAGTCTTCACCAGAAGGTGGATCGGAATCACAAGTGGGTCAAACGCCAGTTCGTCGCCATTGTGAAAACCCTCAATGAAACTCAGAATGCTGTGAAGCTTAACCATCATTATCTTCATGAGGTTTTGATCGCACCTGGGCCACACTGGCTCATTTGAAGACTCCCGCAGAACTTGAAGAATTGGAGTTTGTGTGGGACTTCGACTGGTCGTGGCCACCAAAGAAGAAATTCATGCCAATTCCAGTTCCAGACCTTAAGGACAGTTCGTTTTCTTCATTCCGCACTACTGAATCTGATGAAGATCAACAAGACACTGCAACCGGTCCAAGGAGGAAGTCTGCTCCCAAGAATCCTCACGCGTCTTCCTCAACCGCCAAGAAGTGAAAGTCTTCACGGATGTTAGTCCTTAGTTTGTCCCTTTTTGTCACTTGATGACAAAGGGGGAGAAACTTGAGAGTTAGTCTTCACGCGGGATATTTTGGGGGCTTATAAACTTTATTTAAGTTACAAACTCTTGGCTCTTCTGAAGTGTTTTATGTAATGAGTTGTAACTTAAGCCCGATGGTACTCTGACGCTTTTGAACGTTTTTCTTCGCATGCTTATTCCTCAAAATTTTAATGCACGCATGCTGAAATTCGTCAGATACCATTTGTCATCATGCATCCTCAATTTCTTCATACTATATGTCGTATGTATGCATGATTTACAAGACTCAGGGGGAGATCTCCATGATATAAATCATCAATGTGCATTTGCTGTAAAAAGCAAAATCCTCAAGATATGCACATCTTCAGGGGGAGTCTCTCTGGATCTTGATTGCAAATTCCTCAAATGAGTATTTACACTTCATATTTTTATCCCTGTTGAAGACTTAACCTAATTGTCATCAACCACCAAAAGGGGGGAGATTGTAAGTGCATCTAGTGCCCCTTAGTGATTTTGGTGGTTAGAAGACTTATAGGTTAAGTATCTAATGTGTTCATGAGTGTACACATGATCTATAAGTCGCTGAGGAGTTTGAAATATTCGATGAATATCGACCCCTAAAAATGTATATCTTCGGTTGAAGAAATTGGTCTGAAGCTGAAGAACTGAATCGCGAAGAATTTGTGATGAAATTGATATTCCTCATGAAGATATTGAAATTGAGGAATTCGGTGTGTCCTGAAGTAAATCCATCTGAAGACTTTGAAGCATGAAGATTTATCCTTTTTGTTTAATTTTCTTCACACTTGAGTAATAGGAACACCGTACTGTTAAAGGGGGTCAAGGTAACACATTGGAATGAATTTCCTCATGATGCTCAACCCAAGCCTAATCCTACCAAAAACCTCAAGTGAGGAATATGAGAGACATGAGGACTCTCACAGTTGAGGGTCCCGACCGTTATCGATAGCCACGCCACATCATTGGTCTTATCCACACCAACGGTCATATTATTTAAGGGCATTAATGTCAAATCATGTCGAGATGCTCCCAGACTATAAATAGCCGCCCCCCCACAACCATTAGCTGGTTGGCTGCTCCATTAGAAACTCACACTTGTCATAAGAGCAACCCAAATTCCTCAGAGTCTTCGAGAGTAATTCATGAGTGAGGAAATACCCCAAACACCAAACCACAAACCGAGAACCAAGTGATTGAGCATCACTGAAGAAGTTGTTCCTGTGTGGGACTGGAGCCTTTTACCTTTGAGGACTGTGCATCCTCCAGATGGTTAGGCGTCATGGTCTAGAGCAATCCAGCAGTCAATTGTGGATCGCGAGGTGACCAAGTTTGTGAGGGTTTGGAAGTCTGCCCTGAAGACTTACCAGAAGTGTTGGGCGAGGACTGTGTGTTCTTAGCCCAAGGAGAATACGGTAGGGACTGTGTGTGCCGGGACTGTGTGTCCTTTGGTTTCAATACCAAGCCGCTCCAAACCAGATGTACAACTGTCACAGTAGTTGGAACTGGGTCATAAACCACTGTCTTCACTGTGAAACGGGTTCTATTTCCTCAACTCTTTATATTCCTCAGATTGTGTGTTGATGATTTTCACTGTCTCTGTTTGAAGGATTTGCTGAAGACTTTCTCTGAAATTCCTCAACCCCAAATTCTTCACGCAAGTTAATCCTCATTTGTTTTCTGCGTACCTGCATACTGTGCAAACTGTTTTCATATTCTTCATCCTGAAAAACTGTTGTAGTGATACTTTGCACTCCTGATCCTTTGCTGTTTCCGCTGTAAGTTAGTCATCAGTGAGGAATTTCCTCAAAAGGAATTTCCTCAGTGATGAAATTCTAAAAATCTCCTATTCACCCCTTCTAGTCGATATAACACACTTTCAATTGGTATCAGAGCAAGGTACTGCCTTGTTCTGTGTGATTTTGGTTTAACCACCTGGAGTTTTAGTTATGTCGACTGCAGGCATGATTAAGGTTACTGCAGCATGTCCTATTTTCGAAGGAAAGGACTTTCCCTTCTGGAAGACCAAGATGCAGATGCATCTACAAGCTATTGACAATGATCTCTGGTATATTGTGGAACACTGATCACGCTGCTATTAAGTACCTCATGGAGAAGAAGGACGCTAAACCTAGACTTATCAGATGGGTTCTCTTGCTACAAGAGTTTGATTTGCACGTTGTCGACAGAAAGGGTGCTGATAAGCCCGTAGCAGATAACTTTTCTAGGTTGGAGAACGTTCTTTATGACCCACAACCTATTGATGATAGCTTTCCCAATGAGCAATCGAATGTCATCAATGCCTCATGTAGTGCACTGTGGTATGCTGATTATGCAAACTATATCGTTGTCAAATATATACCACCTAGTTTCACATACCAGCAAAAGAAGAAATTCTTCTTTGACTTGAGACACTACTTTTGGGATGATCCTCACCTTTATAAGGAAGGAGTAGATGGTGTTATTAGACATTGTGTACCTGAACATGAACAGGGACAGATCCTATAGAAGTGCCACTCCGAGGCCTACGAAGGACACCATGCGGGAGATAGAACTGCACACAAGGTATTGCAATCAGATTTCTATTGGCCCACTCTCTTCAAGGATGCCCGTAAGTTTGTCTTGTCTTGTGACGAATGTCAAAGAATAGGTAATATTAGCAAACGCAGGAAATTCCTATGAACTATTCACTTGTCATTGAACCATTTGATGTTTGGGGCTTTGATTATATGGGACCTTTTCCAAAATCCAATGAGTATACTCATATCCTAGTTGTTGTTGATTACGTCACTAAGTGGGTAGAAGCTATCCCCACTAGTAGTGCTGATCACAACACCTCTATCAAAATGCTTAAAGAAGTTATCATCCCTAGATTTGGAGTCCCTAGATATCTAATGACCGATGGTGGTTCACACTTCATTCATGGTGCTTTCCGTAAAACGCTTGCTAAGTACGATGTCAACCATAGAATTGCGTCTCCCAATCACCCTCAGTCCAGTGGTCAAGTAGAGCTAAGTAATAGAGAGATTAAACTGATCCTGCAAAAGACTGTCAACATGTCTAGAAAAAATTGGTCTAAGAAGCTCAATGATGCACTATGGGCTTATAGAACTGCCTATAAGAATCCCATGGGCATGTCTTCGTACAAAATGGTGTATGGTAAAGCATGTCATTTACCTCTTGAGCTAGAGCATAAAGCTTATTGGGCAATCAAAGAGCTCAACTTTGATTTCAAACTTGCCGGTGAGAAGAGGTTATTTGATATTAGCTCGCTTGATGAGTGGAGAACTCAGGCATATGAGAATGCCAAGTTGTTCAAAGAGAAGGTTAAGAGGTGGCATGATAAGAGGATACAAAAGCGTGAGTTCAATGTAGGTGATTATGTCTTGCTATATAACTCTCGTTTAAGATTCTTTGCAGGCAAGCTTCTCTCTAAATGGGAAGGTCCCTATGTTGTTGAGGAAGTATATCGTCCCGGTGCTATCAAGATCAACAACACGGAAGGTAATTTCCCGAGAGTTGTAAATGGGCAGAGAATCAAACATTATATCTCAGGTACTCCCATAAATGTTGAAAGCAATATCATCAATACCATAACTCTGGAATAATACCTAAGGGACATTTATCAGCCTGTTTCAGACTCCGAAAACGAAGAGGTATGTGATTCGATAAGAAAACAGAGCCCAAAACTTTTCCAGTAGGAAATTTTCTCCGTTTTGGAGTATTTAAAAAAATACAAAAGTTGGAAATAGTCCGGAAAGTGCGCGAGGAGGCGACAAGCCAGCCATGCGCGGGCCCACCCCTGGCCGCGCCTAGGGGGCTTGTGGCCACCTTGTGCGCCTCCCGGACTCTGTTTTCGTGCGGAGTACTCCTTCTGGTCTGGAAAAAATCAATATATATTCTCCCCTTTGGTCTGACCCCAGTATCACGCAGATTTCCTCTGTTTTTCGTTTCGAGCATGTTTCTGTTGGAGATCTAGATCGCTATGACTTCCCCAAAAGCTCCGAAGGACAAGATCTTCGAGAAGGTCGTCAATCCCTACCTCGCGGGAGTGCTGCAACACCCTCAATCTATCGAGATGCGTGAGGGGATGTTGCACATCCGTGATGTTGAGGGGCCCAAGAAGACCGGAAGCGTGGAGACGAGGTTCGAAGCAATGGAGCAACAAGTCTTCAAGTGCCAGGGGATGGTGGAGCGTGGACTCAACGCCAACCACATGATGATCACGGAGTTCACCAACAAGCACATGATTGATGCCAATGACATTGGGAAGCACCTCTCCAGGCTCTATGACAGGATTGATCAACTCCAGGCCCAGATCTATGACATGCAGAACCAAAACTGTGAGTATGAGTATAGATTTAAATCAATAAGGTTGGCTGCAGATTTGAGGATTCCGGAGACTCGTTCATCTTTCCATGATGGAGCACCTATGCCTTGGAAGACAGAGGATCAAACCCATGTTACAACAACTCCACCACCATCACCTCCAAAGGAAGACAACTGAGCATGGGTATGGGCAATCCCCTTGGCTTTTGCCAAGCTTGGGTGAGTTGCCCCGGTATCGTATCACCATCACATCTTTTTCCTTTACCTTTGTTTTAGTTTGTTCCTTTTCTGTTTTCTTTTTCTCTAGTAGTTTAAAAGTCTTAGTGTTTTAGTCTTGAGTTTTGCTTTGTGTCACCCCCGATGTATTCGAGCTCGTGAGCCATATAATAAAGAGTGTCTTAGTTGAAGGGCTTTGCCTCTTGCCATGATCAAAAGAGTGAGAAAAGAACAAAAGCATGAAAGATCATGTAGTGATCTTATGGGAAGTGATGGCTTCACATATAAAAGGGATGATGATTGAAACTTGTTGAGGGTAGACAAACGTAGACCTTGGTCATTGTTGCAATTAATAGGAAGTGATAAAGAAGGAGAGGTTCACATATAAATACATCATCTTTGACACCATCTATGATTGTGAACACTCACTAAACTATTACATGCTTAGAAGTAGATGTTGGACAAGGAAGACAACATAATGAATTGTGTTTGCGTGGTTCCGAACAATGTTATATGATTAGAGATCCCTTAGCATGTGACGATTGCTTCCACCTCATTTTAGCCAAAACTCCCGCACCAAGTAGAGATAGTACTTGTGCATCCATAAACCTTCAACCCAGTTTTTCCATGAGTGTCCACCATACCTACCTATGGATTGAATAAGATCCCTCAAGTAAGTTGTCATCGGTGCATGCAATAAAAATTGCTCTCTAATATGTATGATCTATTAGTGTGTGGAAAATAAGCTTTATACGAACCTGTGATGAGGAAGACATAAAAGCGACAGACTGCATAATAAAGTTCTTTATCACAGGAGGCAATATAAAGTGACGTTCCTCCGCACTAAGAGGACACGCATCCAAACCTTAAAAGCGCATGACAACCTCTGCTTCCCTCTGCGAAGGGCCTATCTTGTACCTTTACCTTTTGTCCTTGAAAGAGTCATGGTGATCTTCACCAATTCCTTGTTACGCCTTTTTCTTGGCTAACGTCATATGCTTGGGAAATATCTATATTCATATGTCAACTTGGAAGTAAGCATTCATGAATTATTATTGTTGACATTACCCTTGAGGTAAGCAGTTGGGAGGCAAAACTATAAGCCCCTATCTTTCTGTGTGTCCAGCTGAAACTTTGATCTCATGAGTACCACGTGAGTAGTAGCAATTGTAGAGAATGAAAAGATGATTGAGTATGTGGATTTGCTTTACAAGCTCTTATTTGACTCTTTCTGATGTTGTGATAAATTGCAATTGCTTCCATGACTAAAGGCTATTGGTTGTTACTTCTCGGTAAGGTTCTTGATCCATGCTTTACTTTGTGAAGGAATTGTCACTTTAGCATGAGAGATTATATGTTGGTATTGCTGTTCTGATCATGATCATGATGCATGCATGTTCGTATTCTGTTTTGTCGACACCTCTCTCCCTAAACATGTGGACATGTTTATTGAGCTTGGCTTTCGCTTGAGGACAAGCGAGGTCTAAGCTTGGGGGAGTTGATACGTCCATTTTGCATCATGTTTTCATGTTGATATTTATCGCTTCTTGGGCTGTTATTTCACTTCATAGTACAATACTTATGCCTTTTCTCTCTTATTTTGCAAGGTTTACATCAAGAGGGAGAATGCCGGCAGCTGGAATTCTGGCCTGAAAGTGGAGCAAGTTTGAGATACCTATTATGCGCAACTCCAAACGCCGTAAAAATCAACGAGGATTTTTTTTGGATTTATAAAAATATACTAGGACGAAGAAGCACAGAGGGGCGCCAGCAAGTGGCCACAAGCCTGCTAGGCGCGACCACCCCCCTCGCCGCGCCTAGGGGGCTTGTGGGCAGCCTGCTAGCCCACTTGCCCCCCTCTTCTGCTATATGAAGGGTTTCGTCCGGAAAAAAAATCAAGGAGGAACTTGAGCAGAACCAATCTAGAGCTCCGGTAGGATGATCCTGCCGGGGAAACTTCCCTCCCGGAGGGGGAAATCGTCGCCATCGTCATCACCAACACTCCTCTCATCGGAGGGGACTCATCGCCATAAACATCTTCATCAGCACCATCTCATCTCCAAACCCTAGTTCATCAGTTGTAACCAATCTCCGTCTCGCGACTCCGATTGGTACTTGTAAGGTAGCTAGTAGTGTTGATTACTCTTTGTAGTTGATGCTAGTTGGATTACTTGGTGGAAGAGTTTATGTTTAGATCCTTGATGCTACTCATTACCTCTGTGGTCATGAATATTATTATGCTTTGTGAGTAGTTACTTTTGTTCCCGAGGACATGGAATAAGTCATGCTAATAGTAGTCATGTGAATTTGGTATTCGTTCGATATTTTGATGTGTTGTATGTTGTTTTTCCTCTAGTGGTGTTATGTGAACGTCGACTACATAACACTTCACCATTATTTGGGCCGAGAGGAAGGCATTTGGAAGTAGTAAGTAGATGATGGGTTGCTAGAGTGACAGAAGCTTAAACCCTAGTTTATGCGTTCCTTCGTAAGGGGCTGATTTGGATCCACTAGTTTAATGCTATGGTTAGACTTTGTCTTAATTCTTCTTTCGTAGTTGCAGATGCTTGCGAGAGGGGTTAATCATAAGTGGGATGCCTGGCCAAGTAAGAGCAGTATCCAAGCGCCGGTCCACCCACATATCAAACTATCAAAGTAACGAACGCGAATCATATGAACATGATGAAAACTAGCATGACAGAAATTCCCGTGTGTCCTCGGGAGCGCTTTTCCTCCTATAAGACTTTGTCCAGGCTTGTCCCTTGATACAAAAGGGATTGGCCACTTTGCTGCACCGTTGCTACTTTTGTTACTTGTTGCTTGCTACGAATCATCTCACCGCACAATCACTTGTTACCGATAATTTCAGTGCTTGCAGATATTTCCTTGTTGAAAACCACTTGTCAGATCCTTCTGCTCCTCGTTGGGTTTGACACTCTTACTTA
Organism: Hordeum vulgare subsp. vulgare; assembly: GCF_904849725.1. Classification (NCBI taxonomy): domain Eukaryota; kingdom Viridiplantae; phylum Streptophyta; class Magnoliopsida; order Poales; family Poaceae; genus Hordeum; species Hordeum vulgare. The sequence continues at coordinate 352,255,661 of NC_058522.1, read as the reverse complement.
TCGAAAGGACTACGATTGATCCCCTATACTTGTGGGTCATCAAAGTGCAAATTGACAAAATCCTCGATGACATCAATGGGCCAGGTCCCCTCACTCGCTCAAAAGCTTCACATTTTATTAACTTTTGTGGGCATTCTTCCTTCGTGTATATCACAGAACCCTCAGAAGTTGATGAAATCTTCATGGAGCCTGAGTGGATTCAAGGTATGCAAGAAAAACTTCATCAATTCAAGCTCAACAATATGTGGGAACTTATCAAGCGGCTTGATTCTCGCAAGCAGAATGTCATCGGTACCAAGTGGATCTACCGAAACAAGCGAGATGAAGATGGTCATGTAGTGAGGAACAAGGCACGACTTGTAGCCCAAGGCGACACACGTGTTGAAGGAATTGACTTCGATGAAACTTTTGCACCTATTGCTAGACTTGAAGCTATTCGTATATTGCTTGTTTATGCTAACCATCACAATATCACACTGTATCAAATGGATGTGAAAAGTGCATTCCTCAATGGTAAGCTTGAGGAAGAAGTATATGTTACTCAGCCGCCAGGTTTTGAAGACCCAAAGCATCCTGACAAAGTCTTCAGACTGAATAAGGCTCTCTATGGCCTCAAACAAGCCCCTCGGGCGTGGTATGACACATTGAAGGAATTCCTCATGAAGAAAGGCTTGAAACTTGGTTCACTCGACCCAACTCTTTTCACAAAATCCTATGACAATGAACTATTTATGTGCCAAATATATGTGGATGATATCATCTTTGGTTGTACTGACAAACGTTATAGTAACGAATTTTCCTACATGACGGGTGAAGAATATCAAGTGTCCATGATGGGGGAGCTGAAATTCTTCCTAGGACTACAAATTCGTCAACAATGCAACGACATCTTCATTTCTCAAGAGAAATACCTCAAGGATGTCCTGAAGAAATTCGGCATGAATGAATGCAAAGGCATCAAAATTCACATGCCTACCAGCTCCACCTGTGCACTGATGAAAATGGTAAAGATTTCTATCAGCAGGTATATCGCTCTATGATTGGCTCTTTATTGTACCTATGTGCATCTAGGCTAGATATTATGCTTAGTGTTTGCATGTGTGCCCGCTTCTAAGCAACACAGAAGAATCACACCATAAGGTTGTGAAGCATATTCTTCAATATCTAGCTCACACACCAACGCTTGGATTATGATACCCCAAGGGCTCAAATCTTCATCTCGTTGGATACTCTAACTCTGGCTATGCTGGTGATCATGTGGATTTCAAGTTAACATCAGGCACATGCTATTTCCTCGGATGATCCTTAGTATGTTGGTCCTCAAAGAAGCAGAACCGTGTGTCACTTTCCACAACCAAATCTGAGTACATTGTTGTTGGTTCATGTTGTGCTCAACTACTATGGATGAAGGAAACCCTCAAGGACTACGACATCAACATGAAGAATGTGCCAGTCTACTGCGACAATGAGAGTGCAATCACGATTGGATACAACCGAGTACAACACTCGAAGACCAAGCACATCCATATTTGTCATCATTTTCTTCGTGATCATGTACTCAAGGGAAACATCATCCTCGACCATGTGAAGACTGAAGATCAACTCGCAGATATCTTCACTAAGTCCTTGGATGAAAAGAGATTTTGCAAGTTGGGGTGTGAGCTAAATATCTTAGAATCTTTGAATGTTCTGTGAAAGGACACACATATGAAAAATTGATGACTTAGATGCGCAACACATGAAGTAACGTTTTTCTTCAATCAGTGAAGAATAACACTCTAAGTGTGAAGAAATTAATGAAGAATTTTATTCATAGGACCCTACGACAATTGTAAGCGGTGTCTGAAATCATCATTTTTATACGATGGGTCACGCCACCAACCCAATTTGAAATTCTTCAAGTTGAAATCCTTCAAAGTTGAGATTTTTGCAAATTCTTCGAATCTTCAAATTCTACAGATTTTCAAATTCCTCAAGTTTGCAAATTCCTCGAAATTTCAAATTCTTCAAACTTCTCAAAATGTGTTCTTCATTGAATATATACTTATTTGTGAGCTTTCAAATTCCTCAACAGGATTCACTTATGGCTAAGTCTTCATAGTGGTTTTACCTCTAAGTGAATGTGATCTGACCCATTCCCCCTCTATGCTAAGCTCATTCCAGTTTGTGCTCAAATTCTTCATATCCGTTCTATTTGAAACTCATTCAAAGTCTTCACTCAGTCCTTGTGAGCTCAAGAATTTGCGAACGAAGTCCGCAAAATTTATTTTAATTTTTTTCAGCCATTACCGCTCAAACCGCACCCACTACCCACGATTGGATAAAAATGATCTACACGATCTCCACTAACTCCACCGCTTACTATGTGAGTGCCACATGTCGAGTGGAGAGGAAGGGCGAGGGGAAATCTGGTCCAAAAACTTCGGGTCAGACCATTTTCACCTTGGCTATAATTATCCCACTCTAACCCCTCAGTCACTTTCTTCCTCTCGTTTCCACTTCTCACTGCTCGAAGCGAGACCTAGAGACGCCGCTAAAAATCATCATCGCTGGTGTGGAAGAGCTTCACTGCCTCGACCTCATCGTCACCATACTCACGCCACCCGCGGATCTCCTTCCTCCGCCGACGCCGTATGTGTCTTCACCCGCCGAGTTAGGGCGCTGAAGATCTGAACTGGCGAGCTTCTATTTCACCATCTACAGTTCGTCATGTTCTTCGTGTTCTTCAACTAGGGTAAATAAAATTTAATTTTACCGCTCTTGTAGATCCCTGTGTTTCCATAAAATCTTCAAAAGTGTTGTTCTTCAGCAAATTCAATAGATGAACACTTCTATGTCTAGAACACTTGATAAATTTCACTAAGTTACTCAATTCTTCAAGAGATTCTTTAGTTGTGTGAATTTTCGGATCTGCACAACTCTGGAACCCATGACAAGAACACTTAGAGAAATTCCTCAAAATCAGTATTGGTCAATTTCTCACCTTGAGTCATTTTTTGGAAATCTTCTGAGAACGCATATGACCTCTTCAAATTCTTCGCGCCTATACTCTATTCACAAGTACAAAATGTCTGCTCACGAATCAGTAGGTTCTCATCAACTTAACTCATTTGCAGTATTTCTTGAAGAAAATTTGCATACCTCATCAGATTCCTCAAAAGTTCATATTCCTCAAGTGAAGAAAATGGGTGATGAGAAGAAACATAAGGGTGGAAAGAAGGCTGATACCAACACTGCTTTTGAAATCCCTGAACACATATACGATGAATATTGCACCCGTGATGAAGAAATATATGGGAAAGAGGCAAAAGAGAAGCGGAAAACACGCTTGTAGAAAATTGAGAGGAGATGGGCCAGATAATGGAAGGAGTACAGGTATGTGACACCAAAATACATGAAGAAATTCTCTTTGAAGCTTCTATGCCAAAGGCCTCCTCTAGGCAATGAACAAGTTCGTGATGCCACAAGCCTTGCCACTAGTGAGGACTATCCTGAAGAATGGGCAAAGCAACATGCCAAACTGCAGAAAGTTGCAAAACATGTTGTGAAGAGTTTCAATGAGGAATATGTTGCCGCAGCTGCTGCTGCCTCCTCCTTTGCTGCTGAGGCCTCTGGTACTGATCCTGCTCCGAAGCGTGCTCTATTGAAGAAATCAACTATCAAGCCAAAGTCCTCAACTGCAAATGCCTCACACCAAATTCCTTAGTCAGCTCCTAAGGTGGCAGCAAAGTCCTCAGAAACTGCCACATAGTCTTCACCACCGCTGAAACTGGCTACAAGTCACCATCCAATAGGGACTTCAATTCCCTCAGGACCTTCTGCTTCTGGCTCTGCACATACTTATTCAAGTGCAAACGTGAAGACGAAGATGACCGCTGGGTGAAGAAAAAGGCACATCCCTCGCAATATAGTCCTCAATGTTCCCTCTGGATCAAAGGAAGAAGAGGAAGCTGGTGATGAAGTACTTGCTGCAATCATCCGAAACAAGCACGTAATGGTTGCACAAGCCAAAGGCACCACAATTCCCCTCATGATGGATCCAAAGGTGGTGTTAGACTTCATTGAACTCTGGTACGAAGATCCTCAAACACCTATTGACAACTTGAAGCTTCCACCTGAACCTAGTCATATGCTGACGACCTTCATCAATGAAGAAAAATGGAAGGCTGAGAAGGCCAAACAAGCTAGAAAAGCTCAGACACAAAACGAAATTTTTCTAAAGAAAAACATTCCGACTATGACCCCTGACCAGCTCGTCTCCACACAAACTGAGAGAAGAAACCTCACTGAAGAATACAGTCGCTTTCCCGAGGACTCGAAGGGTGCAAATGTCAGATTCATCAATGTGGCGACTAAAGCCATCACTGACCACAACAAAAGGGTTGCAGACTCAACGCAACCTCAAATTTCTCAAGCATGCTACATTGTTGAACTGCCTGACGACTTTGACAGGGATGAAGAAATTCTTGTACTCGACGAACCTGCCAGGGCAGCTAAAGAAATGCCTATGCGTGAAGAAACTACTACTGCGAGGACGACTTCATCAGCCGTGCGTGAAGTACCTCCTCCGGAACCAAAGTCTTCAAAGGTGAAGAAAGTGAAACTTCCTTCTACATCAGAAGTGAAGAAAATGAAGGCTGCTGAGAAGGAAGTAGCCAAGAAGAGAAAGGTTTCAACGAGTTCAGAGTCCTTAGAAGCAAAACGCTTGAGGACTTTGATAAGTTCCTCAACTGCTCCTATTGATGTCACTCCTATCAGCACGGTACCCTCTTACCAAGTGGTGCCATTTGGTGTCAAACACGTCATCCCAAAAGGGGATGAAGAAATGGAAGATACTTGATCTGCTGCTTCCACACAGCAGCTCGATGAAGAAATTGAAGCAGAACCAAATCCTTCAATTCCTCAAGTCTCATCTCCTCAACCATAGTAGAAAACAAATGTAGGAGATGAAGAAAAAGATGAAGTGGACATTGGAAGCACAACACCAGTGATCAATGACAAATGATCTGAGGAGGCTCATCCCAACTCACCAATGACAATGCCATTTTCTCAAGTTCCTCAATCCCCTGCAGTCACTGAAGAAATTCATACAGGGTCTGATGGCAAAAACACTCCACTGAAGTCCATCTCGGAGAATGGATCAGTTGCATCAGCTGTAGACACTGTGAGTCAAACAACCACTGAGGAAACTGCTGCACCAGAAATTGATGAATTTGCAGAGCATATTCCTCACACTGATAAAAGTGTGGCTGAAGAAAATGATCCTCCTCAAAGTGAGGACACTGCCTGCGAACCTCATGTTGATAATCCTCAGTCTGCACAGGTTGTGGTTGACATTTCTCAGACTGAAGATCTTCGAAGACTTGTGGGATTCAAGCCAAATCTTCAACCAAGACTCTTGAGCCTTACACTTGAACAAAAAGGCCAAAATTTCAGAAGGAGAGATTCTTCGATGAACATCACTATTTCATTGGCACAAATCCATTTGAATCTCCAACAATAAGGCGCAAGAGATTCTGGACCACTACTCAGCTAAACTACTATGGCGTTGTACTCTTCAACAAGAATAAGATTTTTTAGCATTAGTAAATTCCTCATGCAAATATGCAAAAGATTCCTTGCTTTGAGCGAGTTATTCGTTTTCTGTTTGAAGCTGGACTACTACCATTCTGCATGGATATCTGTGACTGGAATGAGGAAATCATTCTTCAATTTTATGTTACCTTATCTCAGGTGAAGCATAAGATGTCAACACTTGGGTTCTAGACTGGATGACTGAAGACACTCATTACAAAGCTCCTACCTCAAAATTACTTCATGCAGTCTGAGTTCCAATCCCCTCAGAAGGAGCCAGATGCATCTATGATGAAGCCAAACTGCCCAATCACATGATGCAAGTGCTGATGAAGCCTTTGGCTCCTGTCAAGTCGCCAAGAACCACATTCCTCATCAATGAACAGCTCTATGTGTCTAGGACAGTATACCAAATATTGACCAAAACTCTGAGTCCTATCAAAGGCCACAACTGTGAAGAAGAAGACGTTGCGGGAATCATGAAGAATTTGTTGTTTAACATCATCCATGGGATTCCAATAAATCTTCACGATTTCTTCATGAGGACTTTGGCCAACAATGCTCTGTCACCATTTGACCTGAAGCCTTATGTGTCGTGGATTATGAAATTCATCAGGGCCAGATCTTCAATCCCTTACAAGGCTGCCTTTTAGAATCACCTCATCTATTTTCCCCCACTAGTCGTCAAGAAATCCTTCGAGCTGATTGAAGGCAAGGGGAAATCGGTGATAGATGAGGGATCTCGGCCCCTTGATGACCAATTTTGCAAGGTTGCGTCCTACTCCACAGATGATGACACTGCATCACAAGACTCAGCTGCCAGAGCTAAAGCCCCTCTCGAGTATACCCCACGCATGATGACTGGCCATGAGTTTCTGCTTAGTCCTCATCAAAAGGTTGATCGCAATCACAAGTGGGCAAAGCATCCATTTGGAGCCATTGTGCGTGATCTAAATGCAACACAAAATGTTGTGAAGAAAAACCACTATTATCTTCATGAAATCTTCAACTGCACATGGGCCATTCTGTCTCACCTCAAGAAAGAAGAGGAACTCACTGAAATGGAGTTACATCAAGATTTTGATTGAATCTGGCCGCCCAAGGAGAAATTTAAGAAAGTTATAGTTCCTCATTTGGTGGCCAGTTCATATTCTTCATCGCGCACAACTGAAGGAGCTGAAGATCTTAACGACACAACTGTGACAAACGACCCCAACAATGCTGGCGCTCCTCCTCCACCAACAAGTTGATATTCTTCAGGGGCGTTAGTCCTCAGCTTCGTCCCTTTTTGTCACTTGGTGATAAAGGGAGAGAAATCTGAGTTAGTCTTCAAGGGGGTCCACTTTATGGGTATTTGAACTATATTTTCTTTAAGTTTCAACTCTCGTTCTTCTTAAGTGTTTGGTTGTATGATTTGTAAACTTATGCCAGTGGTGGTTTGACAGTTTTGAACCGTTTTCCTCACATGCTTATTCCTCACAATGATTAGTGCATGCATGCTGAAATTCGTGAGACACCACTTTCCATCATGCATTTCCATTTCCTCACGATATATATCAAATGCTTGCAAGGATTGCAAGATATAGGCGGAGATCTCCATGGTATAAATCCTCAATGTGCATTTGCAGTCCAAAGCAAATTCCTCAAATATGCACAGCTTCAGGGGAGTTTCTCTATATCTTGCATTGCAATTCCTCAAACTCTGTACTTACACTTTATATTATTATCCCTGTTGAAAACTTAACCTATTTGTCATCAGTCACCAAAAATGAGGAGATTGTAAGTGCATCTAGTGCCCCTTAGTGATATTGGTGTATTGAAGACTTATAGGTTAAGAGACTAATGTGTTTGTGAGTGTACACAGGCTCTATAAGTCGCTGAGTAGTTTGAGTTATTCGAAGAATATCGACCCCTAAAAATGTATGTCTTCGTCTAAAGACTTAAGTATTTCCTCGAAGACTTTGAAAGTGAGGAAATTGATGTGTCTGTGAAGAAATTACTCCGAGGACTTTGAAGCATGAAGACTTTTGTTTTCGTAGTTTCATTTCATGTGTTTTGTGTCATAGGACTGTCGTACTGTTAAAGGGGGTCAAGGTAAAACTAAAGAAAAGTTTCCAAGTGATGCTCATCTCAAATCCTACACATACAAATCCTTCGAGTGAAATCTTTGGAAATATTTTGAAGTTCAGTCAAATTATTCAGTGACAAAGACGAAGATCTTCTGGTCTCTGAGGAATTTTCTATAACTGAGGAGTTAGGTTTTCGCAAGTGCGAATTACCTACTAGTGAGGAACATGAGTGGTATGAGGACACAGTTGAAACGTTCCGACCGTTGCTGCGCCACACGCCAGCTGTACCCAACCTTATCCACATAATGGTGATATCATTGGGGCATTTATGTCAAATCATGTTGGGATTGCTCCGAGGCTATAAATAGCCAGCCCCATAACCACTAGCTAGTTGGCTGCTCCACGAGAGAAACTGACACTTGTCATTTAAGAGAAACCCATTCCTCGAAGACTTTGAGAGAAAATCATCAGTGAGGAAAAGCCCCAAACACCCAAACCAAAACCCCAAAACCCCAAAGTGATTGAGTTCACTGAAGAGATTGTTCCTGTGTGGAACCCATGCTTGTTACCTTTGAGGACTGTGCATCATCCATATGGTTAGGCGTCATGGTCTAGAGCATCCAACAGTAAATTGTGGATCATCGGGTGACCGACTTTGTGAGGGTTTGGAAGTCTGCCCTGAAGAATTACCACGAGTGTTGGGCGAGGACAGTGTGTCCTTTGCTCAAGGAGAATACGGTAAGGACTGTGCGTCCTGGGACTGCGTGTCCTTTGGTTAAATACCAAGACACTCCAAACTAGATGTACAACTATCACAGCAGTTGAAACTGGGTCATCAAATCACTGTCTTCACCGAGTACCTGGTTCTATTTGCTCAACCCTTTCATTTCCTCAGTTGTATGTTGATGACTTTGATCGTTACTGTTTAAAGAATTTGAGTGAAGACTTTCACAATATCCTCACCCGGAATTCTTCACTTTACTTGTTCTTTACTTGCATATCTTGAACACGCTACTTGTGCAATCCGAATGTTTCATTTCACTCTGAAGACTATGATATTGTTGTTTTGCACGCTTGCATGAGTACTTATTCCGCTGCATGCTATTCATGACTGAGGAATTTCCTCACAAGGAATTTCATTAGTGACGAATTCATAAAAATCACATATTCACCCCCTCTAGTCGATATAAGGCACTTTCACATTCAGTCCGCGCAAAAAAAACACATTTTGGGATAGATGACTTACAATGTAGTAATTCTAAATTCTCTAAATCTAGCTAGTTTTTTTTGACTTCTTTCTCAGAGCGAAAAACAGATCAATAGGAATGCGACACCTTAATTAGTTGGGGATACGGCACGCAGCAGTTCTTCGGGTGTACCTATTGATTATTGCTGGATTTGTGTCAGTGATTGTGATTGGTGCAGATGTGCACTCGATATCCGCCTTGCATGTGAGAACAGCCTCATTTGACTACTTTCTCTTTGTCATTTTCTAGTTGGATGTGTTTTCTCACGTTTTGACCACTCGTGTATTTTTTGATTTTTTTCCATTTGCGTTCTTCCTGGGCGTGCGTATGCGTGCGTGTCATGCGGTGTGACCTGCATGTTGGTGTGGTTTTTCCTGGAGGTAATAGCACCCCACGTCCTAGAACTTATGTAGCATGTGATGATTTGGTCCTACAACTTGCAAAAGGCAACTATTTAATCCTAGACCTTGTCTCCGATGTGCAACTTTGGTACTGGGCCACTCACGTGCTGCCAAGTGGGGCCAGGTGTGTTAGGCCGGTCAGCTCTTGTCTTTTTGCAAAACAATCCCTGTTATTTAGCATTTTCAAACCGCGAGACAAAGATGGTTGCCATGAGCGTGGAGATATAGGAGCGACCCGTGCAACAAGGCTGCATCATGGTCGACTTCCTCCACCTCTTCGACTGCCCGTGCATCCTCTCCGACAAGCGACGGCTCGCCACCAGCCCCAAGCGTGTGTCGTGTGACCCTGTCCGCTTTCTTCCGGTTCGTCGATCCATCTTTCTTCGAGAAGCCAGCTCCACTAGTGCTTCCGCAAAGACCGTCGTCGCCAGTGACAGAGGCGGCGCAGGCACAATGGCGGTCGCCAAATCCGGCCTTCCATAGGGCAGCCGCGCTGCAGAGGCGTAGCATCCACTTGGACGCGCGCGAGGTTTCCCTGAGCCAATGAAGCGCGTTGACTCGGGCGTCGGGCGGGGCAAGATCGCGCTCTGTGGCGAGATCGACGAAGCCATTTAGTACTACTGTATCTGCCATCTCCCAGCTCTACTGTTCTTTGCGAGAGCAAAATAGGGGAGAAACCATCAATCACCATAGATAGAGTACTAATCAATTTGGCTCTGCCACATGAACCAAAGCATAAGCACGAAACTGGATCAGCCTAATTAATTACTCATTCATGATGGTTGTCAGAGTTGTGTCGAATATTATTGTACAAGGTAGGTTATAGTTGGACTTGTAGTTGTATTGTGTTTAGATAGGATATGGAGTCGTGTCCAAGCAGGACACTTGTATCCTAGGCCTCTCATATATAGCGGGGCTAGACACATGATGTAACCTATGCCAACATAATAGCACATGCACGTGGGGGAGCCGGCGGCCGGGGTGGGGTATTGTGACGGTGTCACGGGGAGGAGCGCTCGTAGTCATGCCCCGGGGATGTAGCCATATCGGTGAACCTCGTTAACAAATCTCAGTGTCGTGCTTGTGTGATTGCTTGATCCTCGGATGATTGACGGAGTGCCTCGGATTTATTCTAACAAGTGATATCAGAGCTAGGTTGTTTGAGGCTGCGACGGAGTTGATCTAGAGGAAGGAAGTGTCGAGTTTGAGATGCAGCCTATGCGGCGTGGTTCTCGACAAGATCGCAAGAAAGCATATCAATAAGAGACGCGTGTGTGTCTGCCAGCGGCTGACAAGGTCGGGCGAGCTATATCGGCGGAACATGTGGCGATTGGTCAAGTGGATCAATTCGGGCGAGCATACGGCATGTTTTTAGGTGAATTCCCGGTGAGGTCGGATGGAGCACGCGCGGTGTCCTGGTATTCTAGATCTCGGTAGACTCACGGGTGGTCGGTCATGGTTGGTGGGCTGGAGACGCTGGTATTAGCGGGCCCATGGTGACCGATGTGTGAGGGGAGATTATTGGGTTTAGTCCCACATCGGTTGTGGGAGGAGAAGTAACACGACTTATAAGGGTGAGGGTGTCCCCTCCTAACAGGCTAGTCTTTTGGGGGGGAGGGCCCAAGGCTTGTCATGAGTCGGTGTTGCTCTTCGGTTAGGCCTGTTGACGCATGTGGGTCGGAAACGCTGGTGTTAGCGGACCTGGGATTGCGTAACAAGTGGTATCAGAGCCCAGGTGCCCGGAATAAATCTCGGTGGACTCACGGGTGGTCGATCATGGTAGGTGGGCTGGAACGCTGGTGTCAGCGGGCCCATGGGTGACCGATGTGTGAGGGGGAGATTGTTGGGTTTAGTCCCACATCGGTTGTGGGAGGAGACATACAATAAATTCTAATGGTGAGGGTGTCCCCTCCTAACAGGCTAGTCTTTTGGGGGGAGAGGGCCCAAGGCCTATCATAAGTCGGTGTTGCTCTCCGGTTGGGCCTGTTGACGCATGTGGGTCGGAAACGCTGGTGTTAGCGGACCCGGGATTGCGTAACAAGTGGTATCATGAGCTAGGTTGTTTGAGGCTGCGACGGAGTTGATCTAGAGGAATGAAGTATCGAGTTTGAGGTGCAGCCTATGCGGCGTGGTTCTCGACAAGATCGGAAGAAAGCATATCAATAAGAGGCGTGTGTGCGTGTGCCAGTGGTTGACAAGGTCGGGCGAGCTATATCGGCGAAACATGTGGCGATGGGTCAAGTGGATCAATTCGGGCGAGCATACGGCGTGTTTTCAGGTGAATTCCCGGCGAGGTCGAATGGAGAAGGCGCGGTGTCCTGGTATTCTAGATCGATCGACTCGATCTCGTTAAGATCGACGGTGATCGTAAAAATATGGACACAAGGTGGCCCAGTCCGAGGCGCGTACGGGGTGGCAACGGCTACGGTGGCCTAGGCACCTAGGAGCGCCCATGGTACGGCAAGGCACAGGGGAGCTGCAGGCGGGACATGCTGTTCGCGGAAGCATCGTGGAGTTCTGACATGTTGAAGCTGCAAGGCATCATGGAGATTTGTTTTGGACAAAAAAAAGTGACACAAGGATCAAGGGTCTGGCCGTGATATGCTATGAAGAAAGAAAAAAAATCCTAAAGCTACATACGTGTGATGAATCAGCACGTTCACACGGGAAGGCTATGGTGGAGTTTAATTTGGTTTTTTCTTTGTGGATACACGCACGTGTACGGATGGCAAGGTCACGGTGACGGCTTGAGTCTCGAGCGTGTCGCGCAGTCGAATAAGTTCGGCTGGGTCACACTGGACAGTCTGACGGATCGACGCAAGTTGGTTGTAACAGAAGATGGTGGTAGAATCGACGACGACGGCATAGGAGCGTGATGCTGATGGTGACCGACTTCTGGGCGTGGTAACACGCGGAGCAGACCCGAGGGCTTGTGTGGCTCCGACAAGACTATGGCGCGGGGTTGATTCAAGGTGGTGTACACACAGAGCTTGAAGTTGACGGGGCGTGGGGTGGACTGATCATCTACCATGGAGTCATGTTGAAGGTGGAGCTGGATTGAGGGGCTATGGTGTAAGGATCCGGAGAATCGCATCCTATTCAGCAGGAAAAAAAGCGAGTGACACGCAATTCGGACCGGAGCCTAGTGGTCCGATGAAAGCATGAAACTCGTCATCGGTCGGTGATGATCGGTGGTACTCTGCAGTGGGGGTTGAGTGGTGTGGGTTCGTGACCCTTGAGACTCGACCGGGGCAGCGGAGGCTTGACGCGGTAATAGCGGCGAGGCGTGCGATACGCACGGGACATGGAGACGGGCCAGGGCTTTGGTGGTCATACATGTGGTGAGACAACTGCGAATTTGACTCGGGATGACTACAAGAAATGGTGGAATTCCTTCAAGTTTCAGATGGGCGGTCAAGGAAGAACGATGATGTTGAGTTCAGGTAACTCTTATGTGCGACACCCAATATGAGTTGTTCACTTTCACGCAGGTCAGTGATCGGTGTGTGATGGTGTTGGATACTCTGGAAGTTGGGAGCGCAACTAGAGTAATGTGGAGCTTAATTTCGTTTGAGCGTTGACTATGGTCAGGAAAAGAAAGAACTACAAGTTGCAGGTGGAGTCACATGGAGTCTTTGGAGTAGCAGCGGTGCTCATGGGATAATCTCAAGTCCAATGTACATGGAAGTTTGACGCATGGACGAATTCAAGGTGGTGGAGAATATTCGCCAAGGTGGAGTTTGTTAGAGTTGTGTTGAATATTATTGTAGAAGGTAGGTTACAGTTGGACTTGTAGTTGTATTGTGTTTAGATAGGATATGGAGTCGTGTCCAAGCAAGACACTTGTATCCTAGGCCTCTCATACATAGCGGGGCTAGACACATGATGTAACCTATGCCAACATAATAGCACAAGCACGCGGGGGAGCCGGCGGCGTGTGCCGGCGCCCAGGCGGTCGGGGTGCGGTATTGTGACGGTGTCACGGGGAGGAGCGCCCGTAGTCATGCCCCGGGAATGTAGCCATATCGGTGAACCTCGTTAACAAATCTCAGTGTCGTGCTTGCGTGATTGCTTGATCCTTGGATTATTGACGGAGTGCCTCGGATTTATTCTAACAATGGTGATGGATCACATCGAGCGTCAGCGAGAGAACACCGCTGCAAATATACTAATCTCGACATGCCTACTAATTTCAGTACTATCAATAATTCAATATGCAGATAGCTCTTTGAATTTGAGCTCAAAAAAAGTGTGATGTATAGTATGCAAGAGAGCAATTTCAAACTCCTGGTAATAACATTTCAGCCAAGATTTGATCCTTCGAATTTCACACCCATTTTACAACTAATTTGCAAAGGCATAAACACACACAAAACGTGAAAGAAAACATTATTCAAGCTATTGAAAACTTTAGCCTCTTACTGCAAAACATGTCCACTGAAACAATGGACTGTATGATGGAGACGAACCTATGTCATGACTCATGAGTTGTAACTTGGAAGAGCAAGAAAGCGAAATGATCCGATGCGTGCTGAACTAACATCAGCAAGCAGAGGATGCTCCAACCGAGGGATATCAACATCATCGCAAGATGATGGCATCTCTGAATTATGATGATATGGTCCTCATTGGCATTCCATAATGCGCAGAAACGGGATGGTAGCTTTGTCCAGGATCATCACGACTGGGCACCTCGCACTGGATTGTCTCAATCAACGACTTCCCTACCACTCTTGCTGCTGAAGCACGACCTACCACCGGGCGGCAACCTCTTCATTGGTGGCACGGAATCTGAAACGGCATCGTGCAATGCGCGTCGGTTGCAACCCCGTCCGTTGATGTTGTTTTCGCAGCGGCACCGCCGGCAAGGAGCCCGCTTTCCTTGGTTGCAATCAACTCGTCCTCCATGGTGGACTGCAGCACTTCGGCGATGGCCGTGCGGCTATCACGGTGCAGGCTTGACCCCGTATTCGGTGGTCGCACGCCTTCTTCTCTGATCTCAGCCATGCCATTGGCCTCCTCATCCTATGCTCCCTCTCGGTTGTCCTCCGTCTCCTGATCATCGCGGTCAGCTCTGACGCCCCGATGCTCACTGGATCCTACTGCTCCTCACACATGTCCTTGAAGTCATCGATCACTACGACCACCTCATGGGTGTTCCAGTCGGCCTCGCTTGGAGCGCAGCCCTCCGGCTCCGGCGGCGCCACCTGTGCGGCGACGACGAACATGATGTTGAGCCGGCAAAGGGGGCAATTGGAGTGCGACTTGACCCAAGTGTCGATGCATTGCCGGAGGAAGTGGACCGCGTGGCTGCATTTCGGCAACAGCCGCAGAACTCGCGTGTCAGGCTCTCTGAAGAAACACCTAAAGTGAATGCACTGTTGAAGATGTGTGAAGCGTTATCGGCCACCGATCTTCGATCCAATGGTTGCGACATAAAGTGTACTATGGAAATTCCGACAACGCCCCTGGCTGGCCGCACGCGTCCCTCACCTGCTCACCGCGCGCGTCCCTCTCCTCCTCTGGCTATAAAGCCATGTAATCCCCTTTGTTTCACTTTATGCTTATTGTAATTGGGTTAGAACCCTAGCCGCCGGTGGCGAGCTACCATTTTCCTCAGTAAAACTCCTAAATTCCTCGCGATCCCTCTCAGTTTAGATCTTTGGTTTGCTTGAGCATGATCATATTCTGTTTCTAGTTAGTCTGAGCTTGACAATTGGTATCAGAGGCCCAGTCCTTCCTTGGCACATCGGGGCGGGCGCAGCAAGGAGATAGATCTCAGGTCAGGTGACAGGGCTGCTGGGTCTTCGTCCTGGTTGCTGGAGCACCCTGCTTCAGTGGTAAAACCCCAGGGAAGAGATCGATCCAGAGCAAGGAAGTTGCTGCAGGCGGCCTGAGCAGCGGGGGTGAGGTAAATTCCCTCCCTTTTTCCCTCCCTTTCAAGCAGTTAGTCTGTGATCATGGCTGGAGTAGCAGAGTCAGCTACAACTACTAATCTGCAGCTGGAATCATTAGAGTTGGACCTGAAATCACTAAGGCAAGAAAGAGATGAGGATAGAAAGGAATTCCACCAGTTTCAGGAAACTGTCAACAAGAATTTCATCACCATGCAGAAAAACTTTGACAAGATCCAAGATAATTTCAGAAGGCTGTTAATTGATCCTGATCCTGGTAAGGATGATGCTGCTGATCATGTTTCAGTGCAGGGAGCAGTGGTGCAGAAAGATAACCATGGTGGATCTCCTATGATTGCCCCACGGCGCCCAAAACAGTTGGTAGCAGACACACCTCCTTCTGTTACTATGCCTGAAAAAGCTGTTGTGGGAGTGGTGGGTACAGCAGTGTTAAGGGATCAAGCATGAAGAGAACTAAACATGGATGGCACTCTGAATCTGTTGGGGAACGTCGCATGGGAAACAAAAGATTTCCTACGCGCACGAAGACCTATCATGGTGATGTCCATCTACGAGAGGGGATTTCCAATCTACGTACCCTTGCAGATCGCACAGCAGAAGCGTTAGTGAACGCGGTTGATGTAGTGGAACGTCCTCACGTCCCTCGATCCGCCCCGCGAACCGTCCCACGAACCGTCCCGCGATCCGTCCCACGATCTAGTGCTGAACGGACAGCACCTCCGCGTTCAGCACATGTACAGCTCGACGATGATCTCGGCCTTCTTGATCCAGCAAGAGAGACGGAGAGGTAGAAGAGTTCTCCGGCAGTGTGACGGCGCTCCGGAGGTTGGTGATGATCTAATCTCGGCAGGGCTCCGCCCGAGCTCCGCAGAAACGCGATCTAGAGGAAAAACCGTGGAGGTATGTGGTCGGGCTGCCGTGGCAAAAGTTGTCTCAAATCAACCCTAATACCTCAGTATATATAGGAGGGAGGGGGAGGGAAGAGGCAGCCTCAAACCCTCAAGGTTTGGCCGAAATTGGAGGTGGAGGAGTCCTACTCCAATCCTAGTTGGAGTAGGATTCCACCTTCCCACTTGGAAACTCTTTCCACCTTGTGTTTTTTCCTTCTCAAACCTTATGGGCCTTAGTGGGAACTTATTCCAGCCCACTAGGGGCTGGTTTATCTCTTCCCATAGCCCATGAGACCCCTTGGGGCGTGACACCCCTCCCGATGGTCCCCGGCACCCCTCCCGGCACTCCCGGTACACAACCGATGAGCCCGAAACTTTTCTGTTGACCAAAACAGGACTTCCTATATATCAATCTTTACCTCCGGACCATTCCGGAGCTCCTCGTGACGTCCTAGATCTCACCCGGGACTCCGAACAACATTCGGTAACCAACCATATAACTCAAATACGCATAAAACAACGTCGAACCTTAAGTGTGCAGACCCTGCGGGTTTGAGAACTATGTAGACATGACCCGAGTGACTCCTCGGTCAATATCCAATAGCGGGACCTGGATGCCCATATTGGATCCTACATATTCTACGAAGATCTTATCGTTTGATCCTCAGTGCCAAGGATTCATATAATCCCGTATATCATTCCCTTTGTCCTTCGGTATGTTACTTGCCCGAGATTCGATCGTCACTATCCGCATGCCTATTTCAATCTCGTTTACCGGCAAGTCTCTTTACTCGTTCCGTAATACAAGATCCCGCAACTTACACTAAGTCACATTGCTTGCAAGGCTTGTGTGTGATGTTGTATTACCGAGTGGGCCCCGAGATACCTCTCCGTCACACGGAGTGACAAATCCCAGTCTCGATCCATACTAACTCAACTAACACCTTCGGAGATACCTGTAGAGCATCTTTATAGTCACACAGTTACGTTGCGACGTTTGATACACACAAAGCATTCCTCCGGTGTCAGTGAGTTATATGATCTCATGGTCAGAGGAACAAATACTTGACACGCAGAAAACAGTAGCAACAAAATGACACGATCAACATGCTACGTCTATTAGTTTGGGTCTAGTCCATCACATGATTCTCCTAATGATGTGATCCCGTTATCAAGTAACAACACTTGCCTATGGCCAGGAAACCTTGGCCATCTTTGATCAACGAGCTAGTCAACTAGAGGCTTACTAGGGACAGTGTTTTGTCTATGTATCCACACAAGTATTGTGTTTCCAATCAATACAATTATAGCATGGATAATAAACGATTATCATGAACAAAGAAATATAATAATAACTAATTTGTTATTGCCTCTAGGGCATATTTCCAACAGTCTCCCACTTGCACTAGAGTCAATAATCTAGTTCACATCACCATGTGACTCCAACGAATCCAACACCCATATAGTTATGGGGTATGATCACGTCTTGCTCATGAGAGAGGTTTTAGTCAACGGTTCTGAAATTTTCAGATCCGTGTGTTCTTTACAAATCTTTATGTCATCTTATAGATGCTGCTACTATGTGCTATTCGGAAATACTCCAAATATCTACTCTACTATACGAATCCGTTTCACTACTCATAGTTATTCGGATTAGTGTCAAAGCTTACATCGACGTAACCCTTTACGACGAACTCTTTAACCACCTCCATAATCGAGAAAAATTCCTTAGTCCATCAGTTACTAAGGATAAATTTTGACCGCTGCTAGTGATTCAATCATGGATCACTCTCTGTACCTCTCAACAGACTTGCTTCAAGGCACACATCAGGTGCGGTACTCAGCATAGCATACTTTAGAGTCTACGACTAAGGCATAGAAGACGACCTTCGTCTATTCTCTTTATTCTGCCGTGGTCGGGTTTTGAGTCTTACTCAAATTCACACCTTACAACGCAACCAAGAACTCCTTCTTTGCTGATCTATTTTGAACTCCTTCAAAACTTGTCAAGGCATGCATCTTGTTGAAACTTCCATTAAGCGCTTTCGATCTATCTCCATAGATCTTTGATGCTCAACGTTCAAGTAGCTCAATCCAGGTATTCCTTTGAAAACTCCTTTCAAACAACCTTGTATGCTTTACAGAAATTCTACATTACTTCTGATCCACAATATGTCAACCACATATACTTATCAGAAATTCTATAGTGCTCCCACTCACTTCTTTGGAAATACAAGTTTCTCATAAACCTTGTACAAACCCAAAATCCTTGATCATCTCATCAAAGTGTATATTCCAACTCCGAGATGCTTGCACGAGTCCATTTAAGGATCGCTGGAGCTTGCATACTTGCTAGTATCTTTAGGATCGACAAAACCTCATGGTTGTATCTCATACAATGTTTGCTCAAGGAAACCGTCGAGGAAACAATGTTTTGACATCCTACATGCAATATTTCATAAATAATGCAGCAACTACTAACATAATTCTAACAGACTTTTAGCATCGCTATGAGTGAGAAAGTCTCATCATAGTCAACTGTTTGATCTTGTCAGAAACATCTTTGCGACAAGTCGAGCTTTTCTTAATAGTGACTTATCACCATCGTCGTCTGTCTTCCTTACAAAGATCCATCTTTACTCAATAGTCTTACTACCATCAAGTAGTTCCTCCAAAGTCTACACTTTGTTTTATATATGGATCCTCTCTCGGATTTCATGGCTTCCAGCCATTTGTCAGAATCTGGGCCCACCATTGCTTTCTCCATAACTCGTAGGTTCACTGTTGCTCAACAACATGACCTCCAAGACAGGGTTACCATACCACTCTGTAGTAGTACGCGACCTTGTCAACCTACGAGGCTTGTAGTAACTTGATCCGATGCTCGATGATCACCATCATCAGCTTTCACTTCAATTGGTGTAGGCGCCACAGGAACAACTTCCTGCACCCTCCTACACACTGGTCGAAGTGATGGTTCAATAACCTCATCAAGTTCTACTACCCTCCCACTCAATTCTTTCGAGAGAAACCTTTCCTCGAGAAAGGATCCGTTTCTAGAAACAAACACTTTGCTTTCGGATCTGAGATAGGAGATGTACCCAACTGTTTTGGATATCCTATGAAGATGCATTTATCCGCTTTGGGTTCGAGCTTATCAGACTGAAACTCTTTCACATAAGTGTCGAAACCCCAAACTTTCAAGAAACGACAGTTTAGATTTCTCTAAACCACAGTCTATACTGTGTCATCTCAACGGAAATACGTGGTGCCCTATTTAAAGTGAATGCGGTTGTCTCTAATGCTTAACCAATAAACGATAGTGGTAATTCGATAAGAGACATCATAGCATGCACCATACCAAATAGTGTGTGGCTATGACGTTCAGACACATCATCACACTATGATGTTCTAGGTGGCATGAACTGCGAAACAATTTCCACATTGTCTTAACTGCGTACCAAAACTCGTAACTCAGATATTCATTTCTATGATCATATCGTAGACAGTTTATCCTCTTGTTACGACAAACTTCACTCCGAAACAGAATTGAACTTTTCAATATTTCAGACTTGTGATTCATTAAGCAAATACTCTAGTATCTACTCAAATCGTCATTGAAGCAAGAACATAATGATATCCACTGCGTGCCTCAGCACCCATTGGACTGCATACATCAAAATGTATCACTTCCAACAAGTTACTATCTTATTTCATCTCAATGAAAACAAGGCCTTGCTCATGTGGTATGATTTGCATGTCAGCAGTGATTCAAAATCAAGTGAGTATAAAGATCCATCAGCATGGAGCCTCTTTATGCAATTTATACCAACATGACTCAAGCGGCAGTGCCACAAGTAAGTGGTACTATCATCATTACCTCGTATCTTTTGGCACCAATATCATGAACATGTGTAACACTACGATCGAGATTCAATAAACCATTGAAGGTGATTATTCAAGAAAATAGAGTAACCATTATTCTCTTTAAATGAATAATCGTATTGCAATAAACACGATCCAATCATGTTCATGCTTAACGCAAGCACCAAATAACAATTATTTAGGTTTAACACCAATCCCGATGGTAGAGGGAGTGTGCGACGTTTGATCATATCAACCTTGGAAACACTTCCAACACGTATCGTCACCTCGCCTTTAGCTAGTCTCCGTTTATGCCGTAGCTTTCATTTCGTGTTACTAATCACTTAGCAACCGAACCGGTATCCAATACCCTCATGCTACTAGGAGTACTAGTAAAGTACACATCACTATCATGTATATCAAATATACTTCTTTCGACTTTTGCCAGCCTTCTTATCTACCAAGTATCTAGAGTTGCTCCGCCTCAGTGACTGTTCCCCTCATTACAGAAGCACTTAGTCTCGGGTTTGGGTTTAATCTTGGGTCTCTTCATTAGTGCAGCAACTGTTTTGCCATTTCACGAAGTATCCCTTCTAGCCCTTGCCTTTCTTGAAACTTAGTGGTTTTACAAACCATCAACTATTGATGCTCCTTCTTGATTTCTACTTTCGCAGTGTCAAACATCGCGAATCGCTCAAGGATCATTGTATCTATCCTTGATATGTTATAGTTCATCACGAAGCTCTCACAGCTTGGTGGCAGTGACTTTGGAGAACCATCACTATCTCATCTGGAAGATTAACTCCCACTTGATTCAAGTGATTCTCGTACTCAGACAATCTGAGCACACGCTCAACGATTGAGCTTTTCTCCTTTACTTTGTGGACAAAGAATCTTGTCGAAGGTCTCGTACCTCTCAACAAGGGCACGAGCATGAAATCACAATTTCATCTCTTTAGAACATCACTTATGTTCCGTGACGTTTCAAAACGTCTTCGGTGCCTTGCTTCTAAGCCATTAAGTATTTTGCACTGAACTATCGTGTAGTCATCAGAAACGTGTATGTCGGATGTTCACAGCATCCACAGACGACGCTCGGGGTGCAGCACACCGAGTGGTGCATTAAGGACATAAGCCTTCTGCGCAGCAACGAGGACAATCCTCTTCAAAGTTTTCTACTATCAACTTTCAACTAAATTTTCTCTAGGAACATATAAAAACAGTAGAGCTATAGCGCAAGCTACATCGTAATTCGCAAAGACCATTAGACTATGTTCATGACAATTAGTTCAATTAATCATATTACTTAAGAACTCCCACTCAAAAAGTACATCTCTCTAGTCATTTGAGTGGTACATGATCCAAATCCACTATCTCAAGTCCGATCATCACGTGAGTCGAGAATAGTTTCAGTGGTAAGCATCTCTATGCTAATCATATCAACTATACGATTCATGCTCGACCTTTCGGTCTCATGTGTTCCGAGGCCATGTCTGCACATGCTAGGCTCGTCAAGCTTAACCCGAGTGTTCTGCGTGTGCAACTGTTTTGCACCCGTTGTATGTGAACGTTGAGTCTATCACACCCGATCATCACGTGGTGTCTCGAAACGAAGAACTGTCGCAACGGTGCATAGTCGTGAAGAACACAATTTCGTCTTGAAATTTTAGTGAGAGATCACCTCATAATGCTACCGTCGTTCTAAGCAAGATAAGGTGCAAAAAGGATTAACATCACATGCAATTCATAAGTGACATGATATGGCCATCATCATGTGCTTCTTGATCTCCATCACCAAAGCACCGGCACGATCTTCTTGTCACCGGCATCACACCATGATCTCCATCATCATGATCTCCATCAACGTGTCGCCATCGGGGTTGTCGTGCTACTCATGCTATTACTACTAAAGCTACGTCCTAGCAATATAGTAAACGCATCTGCAAGCACAAACGTTAGTTTAAAGACAACCCTATGGCTCCTGCCGGTTGCCATACCATCGACGTGCAAGTCGATATTAACTATTACAACATGATCATTTCATACATCCAATATATCACATCACATCGTTGGCCATATCACATCACAAGCATACCCTGCAAAAAAAAGTTAGACGTCCTCTAATTTTGTTGTTGCATGTTTTACGTGGTGACCATGGGTATCTAGTAGGATCGCATCTTACTTACGTAAACACCACAACGGAGATATATGAATTTCTATTTAACCTCATCCAAGGACCTCCTCGGTCAATTCCGATTCAACTAAAGTTGGACAAACTGACACCCGCCAGTCATCTTTGAGCAACGATGTTACTCGTAGCGATGAAACAAGTCTCTCGTAAGCGTACAAGTAATGTCAGTCCGAGCCGCTTCGATCCAACAATACCGCGGAATCAAGAAAAGACTAAGGAGGGCAGCAAAATGCACATCACCGCCCACAAAAACTTTTGTGTTCTACTCGAGAATACATCTACGCATGAACCTAGCTCATGATGCCACTGTTGGGGAACGTCGCATGGGAAACAAAAAATTTCCTACGCGCACGAAGACCTATCATGGTGATGTCCATCTACGAGAGGGGATTTCCAATCTATGTACCC
Source organism: Hordeum vulgare subsp. vulgare (assembly GCF_904849725.1). Taxonomy (NCBI): domain Eukaryota; kingdom Viridiplantae; phylum Streptophyta; class Magnoliopsida; order Poales; family Poaceae; genus Hordeum; species Hordeum vulgare. Next base: position 352,233,102 of record NC_058522.1, on the reverse strand, counting down.
TTGCAGATCGCACAGCAGAAGCGTTAGTGAACGCGGTTGATGTAGTGGAACGTCCTCACGTCCCTCGATCCGCCCCGCGAACCGTCGCACGAACCGTCCCGCGATCCGTCCAACGATCTAGTGCTGAACGGACAGCACCTCCGCGTTCAGCACACGTACAGCTCGACGATGATCTCGGCCTTCTTGATCCAGCAAGAGAGACGGAGAGGTAGAAGAGTTCTCCGGAAGCGTGACGGCGCTCCGGAGGTTGGTGATGATCTAATCTCGGCAGGGCTCCGCCCGAGCTCCGCAGAAACGCGATCTAGAGGAAAAACCGTGGAGGTATGTGGTCGGGCTGCCGTGGCAAAAGTTGTCTCAAATCAGCCCTAATACCTCAGTATATATAGGAGGGAGGGGGAGGGAAGAGTCAGCCTCAAACCCTCAAGGTTTGGCCGAAATTGGAGGTGGAGGAGTCCTACTCCAATCCTAGTTGGAGTAGGATTCCACCTTCCCACTTGGAAACTCTTTCCACCTTGTGTTTTTTCCTTCTCAAACCTTATGGGCCTTAGTGGGAACTTATTCCAGCCCACTAGGGGCTGGTTTATCTCTTCCCATAGCCCATGAGACCCCTTGGGGCGTGACACCCCTCCCGATGGTCCCCGGCACCCCTCCCGGCACTCCCGGTACACTACCGATGAGCCCGAAACTTTTCCGATGACCAAAACAGGACTTCCTATATATCAATCTTTACCTCCGGACCATTCCGGAGCTCCTAGTGATGTCCTGGATCTCACCCGGGACTCCGAACAACATTCGGTAACCAACCATATAACTCAAATACGCATAAAACAACGTCGAACCTTAAGTGTGCAGACCCTGCGGGTTCGAGAACTATGTAGACATGACCCGAGTGACTCCTCGGTCAATATCCAATAGTGGGACCTGGATGCCCATATTGGATCCTACATATTCTACGAAGATCTTATCGTTTGAACCTCAGTGCCAAGGATTCATATAATCCCGTATGTCATTCCCTTTGTCCTTCGGTATGTTACTTGCCCGAGATTCGATCGTCAGTATGCGCATACCTATTTCAATCTCGTTTACCGGCAAGTCTATTTACTCGTTCCGTAATACAAGATCCCGCAACTTACACTAAGTCACATTGCTTGCAAGGCTTGTGTGTGATGTTGTATTACTGAGTGGGCCCTGAGATACCTCTCCGTCACACGGAGTGACAAATCCCAGTCTCGATCCATACTAACTCAACGAACACCTTCGGAGATACCTGTAGAGCATCTTTATAGTCACCCAGTTACGTTGCGACGTTTGATACACACAAAGCATTCCTCCGGTGTCAGTGAGTTATATGATCTCATGGTCATAGGAACAAATACTTGACACGCAGAAAACAGTAGCAACAAAATGACACGATCAACATGCTACGTCTATTAGTTTGGGTCTAGTCCATCACATGATTCTCCTAATGATGTGATCCCGTTATCAAGTAACAACACTTGCCTATGGCCAGGAAACCTTGGCCATCTTTGATCAACGAGCTAGTCAACTAGAGGCTTACTAGGGACAGTGTTTTGTCTATGTATCCACACAAGTATTGTGTTTCCAATCAATACAATTATAGCATGGATAATAAACGATTATCATGAACAAAGAAATATAATAATAACTAATTTATTATTGCCTCTAGGGCATATTTCCAACAGAATCAGCCTTATAGGCATCCTAATTTTGGTATTAACAAAGCTGAGGGCATGGGTCAAAATGCTATAGCTGGGCAGAATGTTCAAGGAGAAGAATTGCAGGAGATTGATGGATATGATAACAACTATAGAAGGAGGGTTACTACACCAATGGACAGTAGAAGAAGCCCTCTGACTGTGAAACCTGCTAAGCTTAACATGGTAGAGTTTGAAGGAGAGGATCCTGAATCCTGGATACAGAATTTGGAGCAGTATTTTGCAGCTGCAAGAACACCAATTGAGCACAGGACTGAGCTAGCAATATCATATTTAAAAGGGCCTGTTGTACAATGGTGGAGGGGTACTGGTTTTGCTCCTGGTAACATTGCTTGGCATAAATTTTGCTCCTTGCTGTCTCAGAGATTCTCAGTGCAATCTGTTTGTGATATTGTATCCTCCTTTCATGCTGTCAAGCAAGTAACAACGGTGGCATGATATGTGGAACAATTTGAGCAACTGATGAACATCATGAGAAGGGAGAACCCTGGAATTCCCAATGAATATTATGTGACTAGCTTCATAGCTGGGCTAAATCCCTACATCAAAAGTCATGTGGAATGTTTCAGACCCAAGGACATGCAAACTGCTGTGTGGTATGCCAGAAGGATGGAAAAAGCACAACCATCTCCTGCAGTAGTGCAGACCAAGCCTTATTTCCCACAAGTGAAGAGACAGGTAAATTTTGAGCAAGCTTCTGGCCAGAGTAATATACCTCCTCTAGCAAAAATTTCAATTATCCAGCAAGCCAAACAGAACCAAGTATGCTACAAGTGTAGGGAACCATGGGTTCCAGGGCATAGACAGGTGTGCAAGATGAGTCAGAAAGCACAGATCCGGGCATTGCTTAATCAGGAAGTTGATAACTCAGATGTAATATTTGTGACAGACTTTGAGGATCCTGATTTGGACACACAAGAAGCACCAGCACCAGAAACTGTGTTACAGGTTTCAGCTCGTGCTGCTCATGGCCTAAGTTCAGCTAAAAATACATTTATTTTGTCAGTCAGAGTTGGGGAAGTGACAGCTACTGCTTTAGTAGATAGTGGGAGCACTGCTACCTTTGTCTCGCCTGAAATGGCAAGCAATATGTCCATTGCTCCTGTAGCTAACACTAAGGTGAAAGTGGTAGTAGCTAGTGGAGAGGTTCTGTGGAATGAATTCACTGTCAAAAATTGCCCATATGAGATCCAGGGAAATGCATTCCGTGACAGCTTCAGAATCCTTAAACTGACTGGATATGATATGATATTGGGAGTGGATTGGCTGAAGAAATACAGTCCAGTGCAGATGGATTTTATCAAGATGGAGCTGAAAATTGCAGGCACACAAGGTCAAGTGATTACATTTGTGGATGAAACTGTTCCTCTGGACAAGATTACTGAAAGCAGGGATAACACTAGTAAGTTAATGGAGCAAGTTGTATGTGGTTTCTTTTTGTTTCCTGTTTGTGGAGCAAATTATGAATTAACAGCCACTAAAGTACCTGAGGATTTGCAGCCACTACTTCAACAATATGAGAAGTTATTTCAGGAGCCTAGTGGATTGCCTCCTAGCAGACCTTGTGATCATAGGATTCCTCTCGTGGAAGGAGCAAAAATTGTGAATCAAAGGCCTTACAGAGTACCACATCATCAAAAAGAAATTTTGGAGAAAATAATTTTGGACTTGCTGAAGAAAGGTTTGATCAGACCTAGTACCAGCCCCTTCTGTTCTCCTGTGTTGCTAGTAAAGAAGAAAGATGGATCTTGGAGACTCTGTACTGACTACAGGAAGCTGAATGCTATCACTGTAAAGAACAAATACCCTATACCTGTCATTGAGGACTTATTGGATCAGCTTAAGGGAGCAAAGTATTTCTCCAAGATTGACTTAAGGAATGGATACCACCAGATAAGGATGGCAGAAGAGGATATAGGAAAAATTGCTTTTTCAACTCACATGGGATTATTTGAATATCTGGTAATGTCCTTTGGGCTCACAAATGGCCCACCATCATTCCAAGCACTAATGAATCTGCTATTTGGCCTGCTTAAATTTGTAGTGGTTTTCTTTGATGACATTCTGGTTTTTAGTTTAACATGGGAAGAGCACAGAGAGCACCTCAAGAAGGTGTTTGAAATCTTGCAAGAAAACAAGTTGTATGCCAAAATAGAAAAGTGTTCATTTGGACAAAAGGAAGTGGAATACTTGGGTCATATCATTAATGAAGAAGGGGTATCCACAGATCCCTGCAAGATCAAAGCTGTTCAGGACTGGCCTATTCCTGCTAACATCACAGAATTGAGAAGTTTCTTGGGCTTGAGTGGTTACTACAGAAGATTTATTCAGGGATATGGGATCATTTGCAGACCATTATTTGATTGTTTGAAAAAGAATGCATTTGATTGGCAGCAGAAGCAAACCAAGGCATTTGAAACACTCAAGCAGAAGTTAACCAACATTCATGTGCTGGCCTTACCTGATTTCACTAAACCATTCATTCTGGAAACTGATGCTAGTGGTTATGGATTAGGAGTTGTACTAATGCAAGAAGGCAGACCTCTTTCATATTTCAGCAAAGCAATTGGCCCAAAAGCTGCTGCTATGTCTACATATGACAAATAAGCTTTAGCCATCATTGAAGCAGTAAACAAATGGAAGCATTACTTTGCAGCCACTGTCCTAGTAATCAGAACTGACCAGGAAAGCTTAAAGTACATCCAGGAGCAAAAGATAACTGAGGGCATTCAGCATAAACTTTTGTTGAAACTGTTGGGGTATAACTTTACTGTGGAATACAGAAAAGGAAAAGAAAACAGAGTTGCTGATGCTTTGTCCAGAGTGAAGCACAAGCTTTCCACACTGATTGCCACAGCTGCTTCACCAACTTGGGTTAAGGAAGTTATTAAAAGCTATGATGGTGATGATAAGATCAAAGAACTGATTGCTACATGTGTGGTTGATAAGGAAAACAATTCTTCTTACACTTTCAGTAATGGGATCCTGAGGTACAAAAGCAAGGTGGTAGTAGGAAAAGCTATTGAGCTGAGAAAAGAAATCATGAAAGTATTCCATAATTCAGAGCTAGGTGGACATTCTGGTGAGAGAGCAACTTATCACAGGGTCAAGCTGGTTTTTCACTGGTTAGGTTTAAAGCATGATGTAGTGTTGTTTGTCAAAGCTGTCATGTCTGTCAGGTTAACAAAGCAGAGCACACACCATATCCTGGGTTGCTTGAGCCCCTGTCAGTTCCTGATTTTGCTTGGGCACACATAAGCATGGATTTTGTGGAGGGTTTGCCTGTGTCTGAGAACAAAGACCTGATTCTAGTAGTGGTGGACAGATTCACAAAGTATGCCCATTTCATAGCCATGAAGCATCCTATATCAGTTCAGACACTAGCTAGAGCATTTTCTGACAATGTGTTTAAGCTGCATGGCATGCCTATGGTTATTGTCACTAATAGAGATAGAATCTTCACAAGCAACCTTTGGCAGTAACTGTTTAAGTCCATGAAGGTGAAACTACACATGAGCACTAGTTACCACCCTCAAACTGATGGCCAAACTGAAAGAGTGAATCAGTGTTTGGAGAATTACCTTAGGTGTATGTGTTTCCAACAACCTAGGAAGTGGCATGGATGGTTGGCCTTGGCAGGGTGGTGGTATAACACTTCTTACCACACATCATTGGAAATTACCCCATTTCAGGCTTTCTATGGATTTCCACCTCCAATGGTAGCTGAATCAGCACTGCCTGATTCTATTTGGGCAGAGAGTGAGAACTTGATGCAGAATAGGGAGCTAGCTATGGAAGTAATCAAGCACAATCTCAGTAAAGCTCGGGCAAGAATGAAACAGTATGCTGATCACAAGAGAAAGGAAAGGGAGTTCATAGTGGGAGACATGGTCTATTCAAAACTCCAACCATACAGACACACCTCTCTTAGCCTGCATAAGCACCTGAAGCTACATTCTAAGTTTTATGGTCCCTTTAGAGTGTTGGTCAGAGTGGGCAAGCATGCTTATAAGCTGTTACTACCAGAGGGCTATCAACTGCGCCATAATTTTCATGTGAGCCAGCTGAAAAAGCACATTTGAGAGCATGTAGTGCCATATCCTCACTTGCCTTTGGTGAATGCCGATGGAACTATCAAGAGAGAGCCTGAGGCTGTGTTGGACAGAAAACTGGTTCCTCGGCAACAGGGTGAGATAAGTGTCCCAGTGGTGCGCTGGCTGATCAAGTGGATTAATATGCCCATCGAAGAAGCAACGTGGGAGGATGCAGTCTTCATCCAAAAGATTTTTCCGGCGTTTAGAGCTTGAGGACAAGCTCGGATTCAAAGGGGAGGTATTGCCAGGCTCTCTGAAGAAACACCTGAAGTGAATGCATTGTTGAAGATGTCTGAAGCGTTATCGGCCGCCGATCTTCGATCCAACGGCTGCGACATAAAGTGTACCGTGGAAATTCCGACAACGCCCCTCGCTGGCCGCACGCGTCCCTCACCTGCTCACCGCGCGCGTGCCTCTCCTCCTTTGGCTATAAAGCCATGTAATCCCCTTCGTTTCACTTTATGCTTATTGTAATTGGGTTAGAACCCTAGCCGCCGGTGGCGAGCTACCATTTTCCTCAGTAAAACTCCTAAATTCCTCGCGATCCCTCTCGGTTTTGATCTTTGGTTTGCTTGAGCATGATCATATTATGTTTCTAGTTAGTCTGAGCTTGACATCTCCGTCGTCATCAGGGTCAAAGAGGGGGATGGACCGGAGAGCCCCGAGCGATGAGCAGGGTAAGCAGAGAGCAGAGAAAGAGAGGGAGGCACCTGTCCTGCGGGTAGATTTGGATGAAAGGCAGGGATTATTTTGCAAAAAGACAAGAGCTGACCGGCAAAGTCGAGGTAGCTCCACTTGGCAGCACGTGATTGGCCTAGGATCAAAGTTGCACATCACATACAAGTTGTAGGACTAAATAGTTGCCTTTTACAAGTTGTAGGACCAAATCATCACATCTTAGACAAGTTCTAGGACTTGGGGTGCTATTAGCTCTTTTTCCTACATAGTGTGTTTTCCTATTAAGAGGATGTGTGTATGCTTTCTTATCATTGTCATTCGTTTTATGCCAGGTGTGTCACTGTTGTGATTTGGAGTCGGTTGCCGCTTGTGAATATGTTCTGGAAACGCCCTGGATTGGTTTGAAATTGTTTTTTATTCTTTAAAAGCTGCTATAAATATGAGTCCTCTCCGGGGTTTTTTTGCGGGAAGTCATAGGTTTTTATTTCAAGATAATAGAGTTACAATCCTCAACAACTAGATCATTGGCACACGGAGGAGATTGCCCCAGCCAACATGTTGTGCTATCTCCACACCGTCCATAGTTCGCTAAACAATCTGCAACTCTATTTTGATCACGGGAAATTTTTACACGAACAAAAACCCTATCACTTAAGAGAAATTTGATCTCCTGGATCATATGACCATAGGCGGATTTATCCAACGATGCATCAGATATGGCTTTGACAGCAGCAGCACAATCCGACTGCAACATGATCGTGGAGTCGGAGTGCTCAATGGTGAGTTTAATACCCTCAAGAACAGCATGTAATTCCTCTTCAAGCACATCGTTGCAATGGACAACTTACAATACGAAGAAAATATCACCTCACCCGCCGTCGTCCTTAGAATCATACCAGAACCAGCTGAGCCATCTGTCACGCAATAGGCGCAATAGGAACCATTAACTGACAAAGCCACCATTCGTGCGGGAGGAGGTGGCCAAGGCATTCGGGGCCTGGAGTTTACTTGTTGCTCAAGCACATTGGATGGTTCCCTAAGCACCGGTGATTTTCCTTTAAGAATCTCATCCATGCTGCTTGAGATCTGACTGAAGGTGTTATAGTAACTTTGAAGGAAAGAACAAGATACATCTGGTGGAGGAAGATCTTTATCGTGAACCAATTCATTCGTGAGATGCCATATTCTCCAAAAGACCATGATAATTCTGCTTTGGATGGAAACATGTGACTCTTCCAGGAGATGAAAGAGCCATTCAGTTGTTGGGGAACGTCGCATGGGAAACAAAAAATTTCCTACGCGCACGAAGACCTATCATGGTGATGTCCATCTACGAGAGGGGATTTTCGATCTACGTACCCTTGTAGATCGCACAGCAGAAGCGTTAAGAAACGTGGTTGATGTAGTGGAACGTCCTCACATCCCTCGATCCGCCCCGCGAACCGTCCCACGAACCGTCCCGCGATCCGTCCCACGATCCGATCCGATTTAGTGCCGAACGGACGGCACCTCCGCGTTCAGCACACGTACAGCTCGACGATGATCTCGGCCTTCTTGATCCAGCAAGAGAGACGGAGAGGTAGATGAGTTCTCCGGCAGCGTGACAGCGCTCCGGAGGTTGGTGGTGATCTAATCTCAGCAGGGCTCCGCCCGAGCTCCGCAGAAACGCGATCTAGAGGTAAAACCGTGGAGGTATGTGGTCGGGCTGCCGTGGCAAAAGTTGTCTCAAATCATCCCTAAAACCCCACTATATATAGGAGGGAGGGAGGGGAGGAGGCAGACTCAAAACCTAAAGGTTTGGCCGAAATTGGAGGTGGAGGAGTCCTACTCCAATCCTACTTGGAGTAGGATTCCACCTTCCCACTTGGAAACTCTTTCCACCTTGTGTTTTTTCCTTCTCAAACCTTATGGGCCTTAATGGGAACTTATTCCAGCCCACTAGGGGCTGGTTTATCTCTTCCCATAGCCCATGAGACCCCTTGGGGCGTGACACCCCTCCTGATGGTCCCCGACACCCCTCCCGGCACTCCCAGTACACTACCGATGAGCCCGAAACTTTTCCGGTAATGCACGAAAACCTTTCGGTAACCAAATGAGGTCATCCTATATATCAATCTTCGTTTCCGGACCATTCCGGAAACCCTCGTGACGTCTGTGATCTCATCCGGGACTCTGAACAACATTCGGTAACCAACCATATAACTCAAATACGCATAAAACAACGTCGAACCTTAAGTGTGCAGACCCTGCGGGCTCGAGAACTATGTAGACATGACCCGAGTGACTCCTCGGTCAATATCCAATAGCGGGACCTGGATGCCCATATTGGATCCTACATATTCTACGAAGATCTTATCGTTTGAACCTCAGTGCCAAGGATTCATATAATCCCGTATGTCATTCCCTTTGTCCTTCGGTATGTTACTTGCCCGAGATTCGATCGTCAGTATGCGCATACCTATTTCAATCTCGTTTACCGGCAAGTCTATTTACTCGTTCCGTAATACAAGATCCCGCAACTTACACTAAGTCACAATGCTTGCAAGGCTTGTGTGTGATGTTGTATTACCGAGTGGGCCCCGAGATACCTCTCCGTCACACGGAGTGACAAATCCCAGTCTCGATCCATACTAACTCAACGAACACCTTCGGAGATACCTGTAGAGCATCTTTATAGTCACCCAGTTACGTTGCGACGTTTGATACACACAAAGAATGCCTCCGGTGTCAGTGAGTTATATGATCTCATAGTCATAGGAACAAGTACTTGACACGCAGAAAACAGTAGCAACAAAATGACACGATCAACATGCTACGTCTATTAGTTTGGGTCTAGTCCATCACATGATTCTCCTAATGATGTGATCCCGTTATCAAGTGACAACACTTGCTTATGGTCAGGAAACCTTGACCATCTTTGATCAACGAGCTAGTCAACTAGAGGCTTACTAGGGACAGTGTTTTGTCTATGTATCCACACAAGTATTGTGTTTCCAATCAATACAATTATAGCATGGATAATAAACGATTATCATGAACAAAGAAATATAATAATAACTAATTATTATTGCCTCTAGGGCATATTTCCAACATCAGTGCTTGTCCATTTGATCGATGATCTATCCGGAAGAGGCCAGTGAGTCTGCATCAGATCCGAGAGGGTAGCTGCATTGGGGAATGAAATGAGTGCATGAAAGGAGGATTCATGTTCCCTCTCACACCGCCTACAAAACCCATTCACATCAAAATGTTGTCTCTTTTTTTCAGCGTTTGTAGGCAGAGTACGAGAGGCCACTTGCCAAGCAAAGTTCTTGAGTTTGGGGGGAACCTCCACATTCCATACTAGCCTCCAGATCGGTCTATCACCCAAGGGATTGGCACTGGAAGAACTTGGGCAAAACTGGTCATAGTGATCTGCCATAGCCACATGGTATGCGCTTTTAACCGTCAACAGCCATGATCTCTCCGAGGGCCAAGATATGAAATCCTCACGCATTCCCGAAGATGTTCTGATCTTGAGGATGGATTCCACATCCGGTTGCCAAAAATGTTGTTGAAGCAGCTCCACCTTCCAGTAGCCGTGATCATCCAGGAATTCGCCGACTCTGTTGAGACGACAGTTTCTCTTGGGGTAATTGGTATGAACGGCGGGCCTCTAGGGATCCATTGATGTCTCCAGACCCGGATATTAGTACCATTGCCAACACGCCATAACATACCTTTCTTCACAAGAGTTAAGCCATGTTCGATTCCTCTCCAAACTGCCGAAGCATTTCCAGCAAAAACTGTATCAACTAAACTCATGTGTGGGTAGTATTTCGCACGAAGGAGTCTGGCACACAGAGAGGTTGGTGTCATCAGTAGTCGCCACACCTGCTTGGCTAGGAGCGCTTCGTTATAGGCCCTCATATCTCTAAACCCAAGACCTCTTGAGACTTTGGAAGAATTAGCTTATCCCAAGCAGACCATGCCATTTTCCGTCGGCCATTCTCCACTCCCCGCCAATACTAACGCACCGATTCCATAACCCGGCCAACCCATTCACTAGCAAAACCCCATTTCAATAGCGCACGCTCCAGGAACTCCCAATCAACCTGATCATAGGCTTTGGACAAATCCAACTTGTAGGCACAAAAATCCGGTCCCTATTTGAAGATGATGTATACATTCGAAGGCAATAATGGAGTTGTCAGAGATCAATCTTCCCGGGATGAACGCGCTTTGATTCTCAGAAATAATCTCAGTAAGAAACAGTCGTAGACGGTTCACCATGCACTTTGAGACTATCTTGTAAATTACATCGCATAAGGAGATAGGTCGGAAATCCTTCAGGGAGGAGGGGTGCTGGACCTTGGGTATTAACATGATTGAAGTGTCATTAACTCCCTCCGGCATCAACCCCGTTGTAAAGAACAATTGTACCGCCTTCACCATATCGTCCTTCATCACTCCCCAATTCCTTTGATAAAATCTTGCAGGGAACCCGTATGGCCCTCGGGCTTTCATAGGTCCAATTTGAAAAAGGGCATCCGAGATTTCCTTCTCTGAGTAGGGAGCCAACAGTTTTTCATTCATAGCATTTGTAACCTTTGGCAGGATCTTGTCCAACATAACATCCGCTAGTAAGGTGGGGGTCCTTAGTGTACACCTCTTTAAAGTAAGAAGCTGCCATGCGTTCCATATCGGATGGAGCAGTGCACCATGAGCCATCTTCTTTTTGAAGCCTTCGGATGTTATTCCTCCTTGCCCGCCACACAGCCTGATGATGAAAGTATTTAGTGTTGCGATCACCCTCCTTCAGCCAGGTTATACGACTGCGTTGGAGCCACATCATCTCCTTCCTATATAACAACTCGTCCAGCTCCTCCATTTTCTATTCCACTAGCACTTGGTTGGCATTATTGAGCTGCAAGGATTCCAGCTCTATTCGGAGTTTATTTATCTCTTTCTCCACATGACCAAAGTTCTCTTTACTCCACTTTCGGAGATCATCCATAACAGATTTCAGAGAGGCTGCAACGTTTCCTAAGGCACCGGATGGTTTGACCCTTGCCCATGCCGCCGCAATGACCTGGGATAGACGACAGTCTCTTTCCCACATGATTTCGTACTTGGGAGCCCCTTTCCGACGATCATCTTGCATCTCGTCGAGGTGCAGGAAGACAGGGCAATGATCTGACCACGGAGAGATTAGGTGTTGAACTCTTGCATAAGGAAACGACTCCCTCCAATCATCTGATGCACATATTCTGTCTAGGCGGACACGAATGTTGCCATGCCTGAGTTGACCATTATCATATGTATAGGGAACTCCAGAGAAGGCCAGAACCACCAGCTCACAAAGTTCAAGAGTTTCCCGGAAGGATTCCATCTCACTTTCTCGTCTAGCCGTCCTTGAAAATTGTTCATGTTGCCATAGGGCCTCATTGAAATCCCCACAAATGACCGAGGGCAGATTAGAGACACCCCTTAGTCGGATGAGATGATCCCACATGCGTTGTCGATTCTCCACACGGGGTTCCCCATATACAAAGGTAGATCTCCATTGCTTGCCTGACCCTTGATCAACAATGATGACATCGATATATCGTTGACACGAATCAAGTACTGTAACTTGATAGGCTTCATCCCAAAACAAAGCCAAACCACCACCACGACCTACACAATCAACACCACTAAAGCCTTTGAGGCCTAACCTCCATCGAAGACGTTCAATTTTTGCGCAGGTTTGTCTCATTTCAGCTAGGAAGACAAAACTTAGGGAATGGGATTTTACAAGAGCCCCAACTTCACGAATTGTCCGACGGTTCCCCGCCCCCCGGCAGTTCCAAATTAGGTGACTTATTGGGATTGGCGGCGCTCCAACTGGGAGCCCGCCGGGAGGTTGCCAGAGTCAGACTGTTCTCCATCCTTCTTCGCACGTTTACTATCCGAGCTAGTAGATGGTGAAGCTAAACTTGGAGTTTCCTTACCATCTGTGATCATCAATGGTTCCTTAGCCCGACTAGGAGCTTCCACCTCATCATTATCGACCAAGAGTCTTTTACGTGCCGATTTGTCCATATCCATTACCAATGGGAGGGTCTGTTTGACTGGACTGGATGTTGTGTCCCTGAGCTCCTTGTCAATAGCCGTCTCCCCCTTACCTACCGAAGCTTTGGCAGAAGGAGACCCCGATACGGTTTTGTCAGCACGAGCAGACTCCCATTCAGCCCTGAATTTCATATGGGGATCAACATATAGATAGTCACCAAACTTGAGATCCTTCTCTATATGCACTCCATTGCCACATTCTTTATGATCGTGTCCGATGATGCCACAAGCCTTACAGAACCTTGCTAATTTCTCATACCTGACGGCATAGACTGTCCTCACCTTTCCTGTAACGATGCTAACAAACTTTGTTAGAGGCTTCCTGATAACATGCCTAACCCGAACACGTATGTAATCCCCTCTGGAATTACCTGCAATTCTCGTTTCCAGGATTTCACCACACGATCTCAACAGTTTTCCAATGACGTCCTCCCTACAATGGCCATCCAGCAGCTTATGGATCTGAAGCCATATAAGCATATGCACCATAGGAACTTCGGTAGCCTCAGAGTAACCATCATAAGGAGCAAAAACCACGGCCATGTTACGAAACAGCCACGGACCTTGGGACATGATGCGATCCCAATCACCAAGGCAATGAGCCTGAATCACAAATAGGTTGGCCCCAATGGGGCGGAACCGCACAGGTTTTGCAGTATTCCAAGCAACCCTCATGTCCTTGAAGAAAGCAGCCTGACTGAAGTTTTTACTTGTCTGAACCCTAGCTAGGGCAAGCCATGGGATTTCATCTACTAAGTCAGGTGCTTCCTCTTCAACCACCACATCGTCGAACTCATCCTCATGGAGATCCAATTTCTCGAAGAAGTCACCGAGATCCTCATCTGGTTTACCCCGGGACCCCAGGTTCGTTAATGAAAACGCATCTGATGCCGACACCATGGACGCGGCAATGGGGGAGAGACCTGCACCATGACAACGAGGGCGTCGTGGCGGAGGGAGGTTGCGGACAAAGTATGGGCAGGGCATGGCACCGGTCGTCGAGCGCGGGGTACACTTACGACGAGGGAGTCGCCGTAAGGAGGTAAAACCCTAGCTGTCGCCAGGCGATGCAACAACTATGCTTGACGGCCCTTGGCTGCTGAGTCCTCTCCGTTGTTGCTCCATGCCTTGTGATCTATTGAACCTCTCCATTCACGACTACAGTTACTCATGGGTCGTCACAACTTTCTTCATACTCGTCCGCATTGTCCTCCTGGGATTCAAGGGGCGACATTAATTGTGTGATGGTGGATGCCATGCTCTTGGCGATGAACTGCATGATGCTTATTATTGTGATGGGGTCGCCGTGATATTTGTCGTCCTGCCACGCGTCACGCCAACGACTTCGTCATCCCAGATATATGTCCCAACGAATTTCTTTGTGTTCGTTTGACATGCTCGACATGCTGATGAGCCTAATGAAAGGACATGGATGTCACCTGAAGTGTGTGTGTGTGGAGGGTGGATGAATATGCGCTTTAAAATAATTATGATTTAAGTTTAAATAAATGCAAAATAAAACTAACGTTTAATTGGTTAAGCACAAAACCTAAATCAACTAGGTTCAACTATTTACAACAACTTATGCTAAGCAAGATAAACATCTAAATGATAACAAAATATATAACATGTAACGTTTTTTTGACACAACGATAGCACCAAAAAATGTATACTCCATATTAAGTTAAGGAAGGGGTATATGCCACCACAAAGAGCCCATTTCAAGCCAGAGACGGAGTCCTAAATAACACAACAAGTGCTGGTACACTTCGAAACAAGCTGTGTAGTACAACTTAGATATGAAATCAGAAGTTCACAAGAGATTCTGTCAAAGGTGGACCCTGAGGCTAGGAGATATATACAGTGCTGAGCACAACAACGGACAACCAAGCCCTGAGTAGTACAACTTAGATATGAAACGAGAAGTTCACGAGAGGTTCTGTCAAAGGTGGACCCTGAGGCTAGGAGATATATACAGTGCTGAGCACAACGACGGACAACCAAGCCCTGAGTCAACCGCGAGGGGCGGCCATTTGCTGCTTCTTGACTCGATCTCCAGGCTTCACCATGCTGAGGGAACATAGATGTCACAAATATCCATTTGCAAGAAACTGGAACAAGAGCAAGTACAGGGACGGCAATTTTCACAGACCTGATATCATGCGGTGTTATAAGTACCCATTGTGACCCTTGTGCAACAGCAAAATCTACCAAGGTGTCCAAGCTTATTTTGCGACTCACTGCATCCTGCACAAACCAGATACCACCAATAAGGTTTGATCTGTCATATACAGGGTGATTGTAGAAAACCATCCGATTGCTCACCATGAATACATCAAACTCATCCATGGCTCTAAAAGGTGCTTCTGTCATTCCATGAAGAGCTAAAGTGAAGCAAAGTGTTGAAAAAGATCGCTCCCCTCCTGGATCAAGATGCATAGCAAAAGTTGTGCATAGCTACAAGATACCAACAACAAAAAAACACTATCTCAGAAGTTACAACCATGGCAAACATAAAAGTACCTGACAGTCCTCTGGTGTCTCTGACGGTATCACGGGATGCATCTTGAGGCATGGTCAGCTACATCAAACATCATTAACAAATATTACATAAATCACTACAAAATTAAGCGGGCGGGCTGGTGATGAAGCAAACTTCTCCAGCCAGTAGGTGCACATCGAAGGGGCAATGTTACGAAGGTACTCACCTCAACAGACAAAACTTTACTCTCGTAATCTACGTTGATGAACCCACTGATACCTTTCTTTCCCAGGTGCTCATTGAACCTTCAATCAAAACAATAAAAGTGGTCGACCTATCAGGACTAACCGTTTCAACTGACGATAAGAGAAATCAAAACCTGCAGAAAAACAGATGATAAACATCCAAGAAACTTGTATTTACAGCCATGTCAATTGTCGCTTCAAAAGGCCAGCATTCCTCTGGAACTTCTTCCATCGCAAGTCCAATGCTTTTTGACACGACTGCGCGGCAATAAACTTGGGTCAAGAACATACCCAGCTGCTGTATTGGGTATAGGTCTAGTGAAACATTCAAAACTTTGAAAATCAATGTCGTTTTTACGTAATTAGATTGGATACATAGAAATCATATGTGTAGAGTTGACTCGAAAAGCATTTTCACAAATGACAGCTGTGAACTGGAAGTGGCATTTATGTGTTGATCAAACATTGCATGTGCCCCAAATGTTCTTACATTTAAAAGTAATAACCAATTCAACCAAATATTTCTTTCCGACTAAAGCACCAGTTTGAAGAAGTCAAAGATGTAACTTACATTTAATTTCACCCTAAAACCTGCATACAGCTGTTGCTTTCTTAAGATTTTCCGTTCCTTTTTGTCATGCAATGCCCTCAGATCATCTATGGACTCAGCATATCTGCTCACATATTATTACTGTTAACGAAGAAGGATAAAAACTCATAGGCATCAGCTTTTTTCTGCCACTACGATTAAGTTAGTGGTTCCAAACCTTCTGCTTTCTTGATCAAATCTCTGTGTCAGTCTAGTTATCTTAGCACTTAATTGTTCAGGGGTGGATCCAGCAACATGACTCAGAGCTTCCATGTCACTCTCAGGGCAAATAATCGAAGCCTTCTTAAAGTACTCCTACAGAATATAAGGTCATCACTTGACGTGTGAGTCAGGAAACACAGAATATTTGACATATCCAGATATTAAAAATGCTTCATAGAAATTAACAGAACATGCTTGCTGGATGTACCAAGTTGACAATATGCAGTACACAAATGCTAAGATGAAGTTGCTAATTTAAGTTCAGACACCATTCAAGGTATCACTTGTGCCAAGAGGTCCTGGGTTCGAACCAGCCTCTCTGCATTGCACTGTAGCAGGGGTAAGACTAGGTTCCTATAATCCCTCCCCAGACCCCACCTTGTGTGGGAGCTTCTATGCACTGGGTCTGTCCACTATTCAAGGTATGACCTCTTCTAAGAGTACCAAAACAACATGAGATTGGTGATTCTTGACCATCCTGAAACACCATCAGTCCATCCAACAGATAAAAAACAAATTATTTGAATATTCGCTCTAATCTTACTATTTGTAGTTCATCCTGTCAATTAGTCAAATTGAGCATCATCACTTTTACTTCCTCTTGCAAGGGGGTTAATTCCATCAGAATGTTTGACACTTATTAAGAAACTGTTCTCTTATCAAGTTTTATAATTCTTTTGGCGATGTGAATTTTCAGGCGCACACTGCCTGCACAACTATAACAGAACATACTTCTAGAGAAGAACCATACGGAAACAATCATAATTCAACAAAATGAAAATAGGCCATTAGTGCCAGTAAAGAATAAAAACCTGCCGACGCTGCTGAAGATCTGCATACTCTGCTTCAGCCGTTTTAATAACAGATAAAACTTTAGTTGTCATGACACCTTCATAGTGAACCTTCTCCTGGTTCACATATTCATTGAAAGAAACTACCATCAGTAATACAACCTACAGACAACTGAGCGATCACAATTTTCCAACTTCCCAATAGGAATAGACACCGCTTGGTTGACCAAGCTGTTTATGGTGATAATCTATGTCCAGTAGAGGCAACTTTTAACAAAACAAAAAAACCATAGAGTAACTGAATAAATGGAGTGGGTGAAGAGCAATTGCCATATTCTAACAAAACATTAATGTGACTGCTTATCCACTTCTACAGTATAATAAATACGGAATTGATAAATCCCGAACGTTTGGATTTTAAGCATGGCAACTTTAGTTCACGAAAGGTTGGCAAACATGGCAATTTTCTGACAAAAAAAACAAACTGGGAGAAAGCTGCCATGTTTTAATAACTAAAGTTGTCACCTCACGTCAACTAAAGTTGCCATGAAAAAACCTTCGGGATGAATGCTTAAAATCCGAACGTTTGGGATTTAACAGGGTCCAATAAACATCCGCACGTTCGAACCAAAATTAAAATAAAATCCATGATGGAAATATCAAATGTGATACTAAGGTCGGGAGGGTCACAAGACCATAGGAGCCATAGTGCCTGTAGAACAAAAGAATGACAGCTCTAATTTCAGCAAAAGGGGGTCATTTAGGGCTTGTTTGGCACTGCTCTGCTTCATCAAAATCAGTTCCGCTCCACCAAATTCACTTTGGAGCAGTTTCATACAGGAGTTGCAACTCTTGCAAAGAGAATGTTTGGCTTTGATCTAGCTCCAGCTTCACGAATTGAAAGTATGATGGAAAGGGTCTATTTGATTGGATGAGAGGGGACAACGAAGGGGTATCCACTTACTGGTGGCAGTGGTGGGTAATTTTCTTCCAACTACAATTCTACAATTTTATGAAGCACCTCCTAGAGAGTTTCACAAAAAACAAGGAGTTGTACCCCAGATTCTAGTTTTTTGTGAAGCGGCATATCGTGGAGTTACCCTATTTGGCTTACGTTTTCTAGAGCAGAGCTGAATTTTCTGAAGCAGAGCAGTCCCAAATAGGCCCTTACAATGCAACGTTTACATGGGATGAGAAAGAAAAAGGAAAGATATGTGGCTCGTTGATGCTTTCATGAAGCTGATGGACTAAGAGCAACTCCAACGCGCCGACCCAAACTGTCCGTGCGTGTCCGTTTGGGTCCAAACGGACGAAAAGGCCAGCCCAACACACCGACACAAACGGACAAGCATTCCTTTTTTGACCATGCGCGGCCCATTTCAAGCCCAAATTTGGGTCAGATTTGCGTCGGTGCTGACACAAAGCCGTTCACCCTCACCCATTGTTGGATGATCATAAAAAAGCAATGAGAAATTCAAGGAGCAATATGCCGCCCTCAAGAAGCACGGAAAGACAAACTCCAAGAAAGATGAGAAGCGTGATGCGGCGTCATTTGCCTTGCAAGAAACTTTGCAAGGCATGGTGACCCAAAAGGAAACAAGAGAGGAGAAACGTCAGCAAGATAAAGATGAGCAAATGAAGGCCAAACGGTCAGACACAGGTGGACAGCGAGCGCCAAGCCGATCCAAATGGACAAACTGAGCGTCTGTTTGAGTCGGCTTGTTGGAGTTGCTCTAAAGAAATGCTCTCCCAGTACATCTAACCTATACTCAAAGCATCAAAAGACCATAGAAACACAAACCTAGAGCAAACTGTATAGCACTTGTGGATTTGAGGTAAGGAGAAGCACCTGCTGAGCTGCATCTATTTTACGCTTAACAAGATCTACTTCATCATTTGCGCTGCTAAAATGCAACCTCTCCTCATTCACAGAATCTGAAACCAAAAAAAAGATGCTGTTAGAATCCGCAGAGAATGGTAGTTGCAGCTAAGAGCGCAGCCACAGACAGCAGAAATAAACTTTCTCAGTTTCAGGCATTGAAGAGCATAGTCTGTAAAAGGATATCCAGGCTACAAGTACGGGACAAGAGAAACCTCGCCTCAAACCACCAAGTTTGGAAGGAAAAATGATTTTGGCCAACAGGCGCCACCGGGACCAAACCAATCAAATGCAGGATCTCCACCCAAACTTGTTTAGTGGGCTCAGACAACCATCAAGCGTGTAGGCCTCTTTGGTTCAAAGGAAAAGTGGAGATAACACATAGGAATAGAAAAATTTCCTATACTATTCAAGCCCTTGGTTCAAAGGAATGTAGCAAATGGAAAGTGCAGTTTCAAAAGAAAATCGCAGGAATTTTACAATCCACTGAGACCTCTTTTCCAAATTCCTACGCATGAAGAACGAGACAGAGATCCTTAGTGGCATAATAACATGCTTATTGTACATTTTCATGTGATTTGAGATTGGTTTGACTCTGTTTATGAGGATTCATGTATTTTCCTACTCCTGTGAACCAAACAACTAATCTGCAAAATTCCTGTGTTTTTTAATCCTCTGTTTTACACATGTGTTCCTATCCAATTCCTGTGTTTTTAGAATCATGTAAACCAAAGAAGGCCGCAATGGTCACAACCACCTGATTTTTTTATGCGTCAACGACGGGCTTACGCCTGCCTGAAACTTTATTGTCAACCGTCAGGGATGCTACAGAGCACAGGGCACCAGAAATACATGGGGTGTAGAGGTAGGAGAAAGAAAAGAAAATTACATTATGCCATGGGACTACATAAAACTAGTGCAGCTTGTGGGGTGAGGCAAGGCATCGGCGTTCAAGCTGATCTCAGAAGTCTGGCAGCGGCTATCCGTAAGTTTCAGCATAAAACTAGTGCTTGATGGGGGGAAACACCAATTATTTCCAAACACTATATTGTAAATAAAAGAAAAACAAAGTTTCAACTGGAAAAAAGTTGAGAAACAAGTTTCAACAGGAAAGAGCTAGAAGCTGTTGAAAGTTGTATATATTAGACGTGCAATATGCCCGTTGTATATGGGGTTTCAGCATGTTTTGTCAGGCCTGTAGGTGTATATGTGTTGGCTCATGACCTCAAAGAAATACAAATTGCATATTTCCTATCATGTTAACGAAGTACTAGATTTAGGGGTTTAGTTTTTTTGGACTCCACAACTCATCCTTCTCTGATCGAATTTGTCTCAATCTCAATTTCCTCTTTCGATCAATTTTTATCTCCACATATTGCATACGATTTTCTGCTTCCCGTCCCCCCCCCCCCAACCAATTCCTTGATGAG
The DNA here is from genome assembly GCF_904849725.1 of Hordeum vulgare subsp. vulgare. NCBI lineage: Eukaryota > Viridiplantae > Streptophyta > Magnoliopsida > Poales > Poaceae > Hordeum > Hordeum vulgare. Next base: position 352,212,863 of record NC_058522.1, on the reverse strand, counting down.
ATCACATCTGCCGACCGTCATACTTGCAGTGGCAATGCCCCAATCTGTCCTACCACGCAATCACAAGACACCGCACCCGACCATCAGCTCCTCCCACCATCATCTCTACTCAGCAGCTCCATCGACCACCCAATCCAGGCTGCTTTAAGTCAAGCAGCTGCTGCCCCCACCCCTGTCTTCCGGCCCCACGGCACACACATCTGCTAGATCTTCACCGTCAACATGCTGCAGTTGCTCTGGTTGACTGACACCGCTTTTAGTCACCAGCTTGCTTCCACTACATAGCCTCTACCCACCTCTGACATTCGCCGAATGCCACTCTGTTTCTCTAGCCCGGCAGGAGTCCTCCGGCCACCGGCATCTCCTAGGTCGCTGCCCCTTCGCCAGCAGACTCAGCAGTTCCAGCGGCCGCTCTAGCATTCAGGCTCCCCATCAAAGAACATGCACGAAGGAGCTTGTCTATTTCATTCTGCGTCGCTATCCTTTTGTAAAAACAGGTACAGTGTCATCAACCAACCTTTTCTTCCTTCTCTTTCTCTCGTTCGTTGATTTTTCTTACAACGTTCATCCCATCAACTCTATCTCAGACATGCGCCTTCCATTGGTCTATTATAAAGTTAAGACTCGCTCCGGCTATTCTCTTTACTGTTAGGAAAGCGTATGCAATAGCATTGCATTTGAAGAAGTGTAATACTAAAAAAACAATGATAATCCAAATCCTCGTCGTAGCATGAAGAGTCTTCAAAACTTGTCGAGCCGCCGAAGGAGAGAACGAAGAGATGGCACATCAGAGGTAGACACTGCATCACTTGAAGATACAAGATAAGTATCAAGAGAAGATGGGTTGTCAAAAGAAGATGGCACATCAAGAGAATAAAGCATTGTGCAGAAAATCATAGTCCACGACAACCGTCGGCGAAAGAAGCTCGGCGGATAAGGCACGATGGACGTAGATCGACAATGCAAAAGAAGTCCAGACAATCCTATAGAAAAACAACAAGGGCAAGTAGGCCACAAAAGTTGCATAGAAAGGATCAGGACGAGAGAAAGGCTGACGGACTAAGGTATGGTGGACTCGCATGGCATGAGAAAACACAAAATATCAACGGATTTGGTGGACGCAGCGGAAAACAATAGAAAGCTAGAAGCATAGACTAGATTAGGGATGATGGCAGCAGAAGAGAAAAAATAATATGATGGCAGCACGTCGGGGCTCAAACTCCTTACAGAGCCGAGACAGGAACTCGTAGACGTGATGAAACTCCAAGTTGGCCTGGACAGCCTGGCAACAGGGACAAGTACGACAACCAGCAATGCGGAGAGAATCGAGCTGGCACCAGATAGCAGAACTCTGTGCATAGAAGTCATCAACAGTAGAGTCACCCTGCTGAATAGCATGCTCCTGACGAACCACGGAGAGGTATAAGGCATCATCAGAGGGCGCATAGCGCTGACGAAGGCGAGTCCACATCTCAAAGGCAGTAGAAAGGCCCAAAAACTCAGAGGCAAACTGAGGCAGAACACTAGCAGTGAGAACAGCTGCAGCACGAGCATCATCATCAACCCACTGGGTGTAAGCGGACAGAGCACCGTGATACACCTGAAGAGCCTCCTCATAAGACAAGACCTTCTCATCATAAGCACTCACAGCGGCTTCATCAGCAAGCTTAGCCGCATCCTTTGCGGCCTAAGGAGCATCCGTAGGAAGAGCCGGTGAGGTCGGCGGAGTAGGAGCCATGGGAGGAACCGGACATGGCGGACAGCAGACCTCGCCAGAAAGAAAACCCCATAGACGGATGCCACGCATATGGATGCGCATGAAGCCAATAAACTCGGTGTAGTTAGTGCCATCAAAGATCACCGGACAACGAGGAATAGCAACTAGCCGAATGCAGCAGACATTTTTTTTATTTTGGAAAGCAGAGATCACTCTCTAGACTCTAGCCAGATTGATTTTGTCCTCTCTAGAAGAGAAGACAGACGCGCTTGCATTGATTGTAAAGCGATACCTGGAGAGAGTGTTGTCCCTCAACATAAGCTTGTGGTTGCTGACTTCCGCTTTAGGATTCGTGTCAAACGGGATAAGCGCGCCAAAGTCGCTAGAACGAAGTGGTGGAAGCTCAAGGGGGAGGCATCCCAGGCTTTCAGGGAGAGGGTCATTAAGGAGGGCCCTTAGGAGGAAGGAGGCGATGCAAACTTGATGTGGACGAGTATGGCAACCTTCTTGCGGAAGGTCGCTGTAGAGGAGTTTGGGGTGACCAAGGGAAGTAGAAGGGAAGCTAAGGACACCTGTTGGTGGAACAATGAGGTCCAGAAGGTTATTAGGGAGAAGAAGGACTGTTTCAGATGCCTATATCTGGACAGGAGTGCAGCTAACATGGAGAAGTATAAGGTGGCGAAGAAGGCAGCAAAGCGGGCGGCGAGTGAAGCGAGAGGTCGGGCGTATGAGGACCTCTACCAACGTTTAAACACTAAGGAAGGCGAAAGGGACATCTATAAGATGGCCAAGATTAGGGAGAGGAAGACGAGGGATGTCGGCGAAGTCAAATGCATCAAGGACGGAGATGATCAGCTTCTTGTGAAGGATGAGGCGATCAAGCGTAGATGGCGGGATTACTTTGACAGCCTTTACAATGGAGAGGTTGATAGCTCTACCATTGAGCTAGACGACTCCTTTGATGATACCAGCATGTGCTTTGTGCGACGTATCCAGGAGTGTGAGGTTAAGGAGGCGTTAAAAAGGATGAAAGTAGGCAAAGCGATGGGTCCTGATGGTATCCCCATCGAGGTGTGGAGAGGCCTTGGAGACATAGCGATAGTATGGCTAACTAAGCTTTTCAACCTCATTTTTCGGTCAAACAAGATGCCCGAAGAATGGAGGCGGAGTATTTTAGTACCAATCTTTAAGAACAAGGGGGATGTTCAAAGTTGTACTAATTACCGCGGAATCAAGCTGATGAGCCATACTATGAAGCTATGGGAGAGAGTCATTGAACACCGTTTAAGAAGGTTAACAAGCGTGACCAAAAACCAATTTGGTTTCATGCCTGGGAGGTCTACCATGGAAGCCATCTTCTTGGTACGACAGCTGATGGAGAGATACAGGGAGCAAAAGAAGGACCTTCATATGGTGTTCATTGATTTGGAGAAGGCCTATGATAAGATACCTCGGAATGTCATGTGGTGGGCCTTGAAGAAACACAAAGTCCCAATAAAGTACATTACCCTCATCAAGGATATGTATGATAATGTTGTGACTAGTGTTCGAACAAGTGATGGCGACACCGATGACTTTCCGATTAGAATAGGGCTACACCAAGGGTCAGCTTTGAGCCCTTATCTTTTTGATTTGGTGATGGATGAGGTCACAAGGGATATACAAGGAGATATCCCATGGTGTATGCTCTTTGCGGATGATGTGGTGCTAGTCGATGATAGCCGGACGGGGGTTAATAGAAAGTTAGAGTTATGGAGGCGGACTCTAGAATCGAAAGGTTTTAGGCTTAGTAGAACTAAAGCTGAATACATGAGGTGCAGCTTTAGTGCTACTAGGCACGAGGATGGAGAGGTTAGCCTTGGTGGGCAGGTGGTACCGGAGAGACACGTTTCGATATTTGGGGTCCATGTTGCAGAAGGATGGCGATATCGATGAAGACGTGGGCCACCGAATCAAGGCTGGGTGGATGAAGTGGCGCCAAGCTTCTGGCGTACTCTGTGACAAGAGAGTGCCACAAAAGCTAAAAGGCAGGTTTTATAGGACAGCTATCCGACCTGCGATGTTGTATGGCGCGGAGTGTTGGCCAACCAAGAGACGACATATCCAACAGTTAGGTGTAGCAGAGATGCGCATGTTGAGATGGATATGTGGCCACACAAGGAAGGATCGGGTACGGAATGATGATATACGAGAGAGACTTGGGGTAGCACCGATTGAAGAGAAGCTGGTCCAGCATCGTCTCAGATGGTTTGGACATATTCAACGGAGGCCATCGGAAGCGCCGGTGCATAGCGGACGGATAAAGCGTGCTGAGAATGTTAAGAGGGGTCGTGGTAGACCAAACTTGACATGGGAGGAGTCCGTTAAGAGAGACCTCAAGGTTTGGAATATCTGGAATATCGACAAAGACTTAGCCATGGACAGGGTTGCGTGGAAGTTAGCTATCCACGTTCCAGAGCCATGACTTGGTTTCGAGATCTTATGGGTTTCAACTCTAGCCTACCCCAACTTGTTTGGGACTGAAAGGCTTGGTTGTTGTTGTTGTTGTGGAAAGCAGAGATCACAATCCAATCGGGATCAGGACGGGCTCCAGCAGCAGGTGGTGGAAGCAGCGGCGGTCGTTAGCGCTGATGCGAGATCCGCCACGATCTGGCAGATGGGGAGGCGTCGGTGCTGGGCGAGCTGGATCCGCCTCGATCTGGCAGGCTGGAGGCGGCAGCTTGGACCTGCGGGAACGAGATGTCGCGGCGGCTGATGGCGATTCCACTGTAGGAGAGACGCTAGTGGCTCCGGTGGTTGCCTCGCAGTCAGAATCTGGTAACCCCGTGACATGTGGCGGAACGCGGGGCCGGTCCGGCTTGCCACGGCAACGCCAGTGAAGAGATGTCGCGGCGGCGAGCCTGCGGGAGAACGGCGAGCAGGGCAAGCAGAGAAACCGGATCGAGGACTGTCGGTGGTGGCGGAACACAACGGACGGCGACGGAATCCGACTGAAGATCACGAGAGACGGCGGCCGGCGACAAGATCCGGCTGGAGGACTTGCAACCGAGGCACGGCCAGAAAAAGATAAGCTAGCAGAAAAGCTAGCAGCAGCAAGACGTGAGGAGAGCACGTCCGCAAGAAGAGAGGATCGAAGAAAAATACAAGAACGATACGAAATCGATCTGTACGAGCACGAGTTGCGACGTGCGAGAAAAAATAACCTAAGCTCTAATACCATGTTAGGAAAGCAACTTATCTATATTGAAGGCCCAAGGGGCATATATATATTACACATGACTTGAGGTGCAAGGAAAGTAAACATAGACTAATAAGGACTCCTAGACTAATACTAATAGACTAATAAGGACTCCTAGACTAATACTAATACTTCCTAACATTTACAAGGCTTGTCTTGTTGCATGTGGCTTTAAGCAGGAGCATGGTCATGACCACGATGAGGCATTTGTTCTTGTGGCCCACATGACCACACCCTTCTTGCTATGGCTTTCGCCACTAGTCTGTAATCAGTTTAATGTTTACAGATGCTTTCTTAAGAGTGGCTTGGTGAGTTGTGTGAGAAGGTCAAACTGCAAATGTGTGTTTTTCTTGATGGTTCTCATCGCCTGGGAGAAAAGAAACAAAGCTGCAGTTTCCCGTTCAGAGTGCAGACACTGAGTTGCAAGTTGTGGCTCTTTTGGCAGGAAATTAAAAAGGAGTGTATCATCCAGGTATATTATTGTCATCAAAGGACAGATATAACCTAACAAATTGAACAGTCACATACTAGCTTTATCACGATGCTATATTAAATCCTTTTACACACACTTGTTGCTAACTATTGCCTAACAAAATGAACGGTCAAATTTGTTGTATGCCTACTTCAAAGAAGCTAACGCCACAGTTCTGCGTGCATCATATACATAGGTCTAAAATAAGCATAATTCTGAAGTAAAACACTACCATGTGGCAAGCATGGTTAGCCATCACAAGATCGAAACGGGAAAAATCAAATGCTAAACAACTTGCATACATATCAGCAAGAGATGATAAAATCATCAATACCGACATCGTGGAATTTTCATACCCATAAAGGTCTTGTAAGCCGTTTTTCTATCATTCACTTCTCGTAAAGCTGCAGTTAACTTTACATTAATCTTCTGCAGTGATTGTTCTTTCTGCTCAATGTTATTCTTCTCTTCCTGCAGAAATAGGTACCATGAGAAAATTGATACAGTTCTTGCTTAGATAACAAAGATTAGTATACCTAGTGCAGTGAAATGAGATAGATGGTTCCTTGGAAAGGAAATTGGGAGCGGACCTTTATGTCCTCCTCTAGTTCAGTGGTATCCACAGCAGCATGCCTATTATTATCAGCAGTATCTCTCTTTGCATCATCAAGTTGCACTTTTTTATTCATTAAACGTTGCTCCTCAGGTCCTCGTTTTCTCTACAGACCAACATGGGTAGTTAATAGATAATTGAAATGAATTACACATCAATAAGAATTTTACCTTCAAATTTGCTATTTTCTGTTCAAGGTTACATCGGTCATTAACTAACTTCCTTTTCTGAGCGTTCTTTTCTGAGATTATTCTTTGAATGCCGTCAACTTCATTCTTCAGTTTAGCTATTTTTTCTGCCGGTGAACTGCACCAACGCTCAGGTCTTGGCCTTTTGTTTGGAGGAAGAATAGTCTGAACAGAACCCCTAGAAAACCTAAAAGAGAAAATCAATGGCAAAATAAAGTCAATGAATGAGCATACAGAAATCAGATATCACCTAGCATGCTCATTTCCATAATTAAGCAAGTTATCTAGCAATTTGCATGATGCTTTATTTCCCAAAAGAAGTTCATGAATAGAAAATGCATCAGTGAACTGTAAAACTGCTGTGGGAGCTGAAACACAGACACGATAAGGGAGCACTGCTGCTCCTCCGATCGGAGTTGCTCCTCCACGCTCCTCTTCTACAAAGAAGACGACCTCTGCTGGCAGCTGGCCCTGCAGCCCCGCGCCGGCGCAACCAGGACCTCTAGCCTGCCCATCCAGCCACCTCCAGCACACGCTGGATCCACTTCACAACAGCCTGCCATCCAGCGAGCCCAAGCCCACACCGGATCCTGGGCTTGGGATCTCTTCTTTAACTTTTCTTTGGTTTCTTACTCCTGATGAATGGATGCTTGTACAGATAAATGGATGATAGTTGATGAAATTACAGGAGGAACGGATTTCAGGTTTAGCTGAGCGCTTGTAATCTAGATAAATAATTGAGGCCAAAAAACCCATATGGGTTCTTGTCCATGTGACACTGTTCTTGCTGCCATGCTATGCATTTTTTAGGTAATTACATGTATGTGTAGCAATTTGGTGGCAAATTTTATTCACTTGGAACTTAAAATACTTTACATATGGATGAAATTAAAAACATATGATTGAATACACCATCTTGAAAATTTCACATCAGGTTCTCCAATTGGTTGGTAGGCCAAGATCGATGTTGGACGGCGGAGCGGCTTGCCCGACGCGGCCTGCCACACCACCCCAGATGCCTACTGTGTGACCAAGCCCCCGAGACTATCCAGCACCTGCTTTTGGCATGCCCATTTGGCCGGCAAACTTGGCACGACATCCTGGCCTGGATACGCATACCAGCACGACCCCCCACCAATGAACCTACACTATTGGACTGGTGGCAGAGTGCGAAGTAGCAGACACCCGAGGCGCTGCACAAAGGCCTGCATTCCATCGCCATGCTCGTCCCCTGGATGATTTGGAAACACCGGAACAAATGCACCTTCGACAACGTGCGGCCCTCGATCGATGCATTAGTAGATAGGATCAGAGATGAGGCCAAGGGGGTGTTTGGTTGCCTGGGGGGCTCCAGGCTGCATCGCATGAAGGAACCTGGGTGAGCGTGGCCTGGTTGAGCTGATGCAAATATGAACCAAGATGTGTGTTTGGTGGACGGTATGATATGAATGCATGAGAGATGCTATAGACAACATATGATATTTGGTAGACTGCATTTGAGCTTAATTATGTGAACCTTTTTCTTCCAATAAAAGATGTGTTTAATGAGATGGAATTAAACATGAAACAATCAGATTGCAGGTACTAATTAAATCTACGAATGACAGCACTAACAACCTCAACCTTACATCCTGTCAACTCTCCTAGAGATCTCACAGATCCTACAGAACCCAAAGAAATATACTACAAGAATGTACCTAACGATAATCTCGCTACAACAAATCAGAAACAAAAACTGTAGAAATCTAAAGATCAAGGCTACGACATGAGCTTACAGGTGGTCATCAAAATCAAAGACGAAATCGACATGCATCCATGCATAGATGAGCATAGGTGGCGTCGCGAGCTCCAACTCTCGCCCGCAGGGCTGGGTGCACGTGGCTATGGCGAAGTTTGGGGGCGTTGAGGCTGCGATGGAACCCGGCGAGTCGAGGCAGGGAGGCGAGCCCCCGACGTGGGCGTGGAGGAGCGCCGGCGACGGAGCTTCGACCGATGGAGGGCAAGAGAGCTCCAACCAGCTGCGCACGCGGGGGCTTAGACGACAGCGGCGACGGGTTGGTGTGCTCGATGCCTCGATCTAATGCATGGGAGAGAGAAAGAGGATTGTGGTCGAGGCATGGATGCAGCTGCGGGCCTGGCTCCCGGATACGCCCGATTTCTGCGTTCCCCTCGGCCTGGCTGAGCGGGCTCCTTTTGCATGGATCGGGCCAGGCTGAGGACGCCGCGCAGGAAACCAATCACACTCAAATTTGCATGGCGGGTGCGAGCTAGGTGTGGGCCACTCATCCAAACACGCCACAAGTGTTGGGCACTCGCTGGGGCGCAGGGCCTACGGGTTGTTCTGCCCACATCCTGGGATGTCCACTGACCGGTCGCATGGCCCATGTATCACCAGCCTCTTAGGAGGATTGTACTCCCCATCTTTTCAATGAAATTAAACGCAAAGATCCTTTTGCATTTTCTCAAAAAAAAGTACATATTTAAAAAAGAATACAATAGCTCAAAGTATGTTAGTACATGAAACCATTCTATTAAATTGGCTAAAAGTATGTTATTCCAATAAGCTTACATACAATAGCTCAAAAGTCAGTGAAAATTTATCTAAATCAGCAAAACATGAGGCTATTATTATTAAACCGGTACATAAACAGAATATCGGCCTCCTAGGGGTTTAGAGTTATGCCCGGTCATTGGCAAACTGGCTGTCCGGTCATTGTACAACACAGCTCATGACCCAGACAGCCAGTTTGCCAAACGACTCCACTGCTCAGGTGCTCCGAACAGGATGTCCAGTTCGCTGCTACCAGATTCACTGGAAGAGGCGTCGGACCCTGATCCCGATAGAGCAATGTCAATCGGGCTTCCAGATCGCTCCAGATCACAATCGATTCACTCGCGATTCATAGAGAAGTGAAGCTAAATCCAAACGAGACAGCAGAATTGACACTGTTGCTGTCACTGCTTGATTATGCCCTTGCTGACGCTGCTCGATCAGACCTGCATTGCAGCTGTCTGAACATGCCTGTGCCGCCCCCGTTGAACTGAAACTCACTTGGTCGACCTTGCTGTTGGGTAGCCGACTAGCCGTCGATGACATTGCAGGAGGAACAGGCTGAGTGCTGAGAGGTTTAGTTGGGTTGCCAGAGAGAACACGGTAAAAAAAGAAGAGAGAAAGGATGAGATCCTAAGGGGGGTGCCCAGCCATCAAACTTCTCACTTTCTTCAATTCCTTCTCTTTTGTTAAGCTACAACCGTAAGCTGGATGCCAGCCCTTCAACTTCTCTCTTTCTGCATTTTCCTTTGTGTTATTAAGCTACAATCTTCTGTGGTCAATTTGCTTGCCAGCCACTAATTCCTATATTGATTATCACACGACTATAATTTACCGCTTTGGGGACCCCCATTATTGGTTTGTGAATTGGAGCTGTATATACCCCCAAATAAATCTATTTTTAGGAAGCAGCGACCACGAATCACAAATCAGTGGATTGTGAATCAGGTAACTGTGGTTTTGGGGTGCCCTCCAAGTGGTCCCGTATGTCATCGAACCATTCCCCTGCGGCTACCTTGGACTGCCTCTTGGCACTGGGAAACTCCAGAAAACTGATCTCAAGCCACTAATCGATTCCACAAAATTGCAAGATCATCAAAACTAAATCTATAAGTGGGAATCTGCAATTACATAAACATGTGGAGGCACATGGAGATAGAAATGCCTATAGGATTCTAAAATTATTTCTAGCAAAGGATTAATTACGGTAAACTACATCTAAACTGTTAGATATAACAAGTTAATTGCTGGAATAAGACCAAACCTAATACGAGCAGAGTACCACCACCGAGACTTACATTCTGAACCCATCAGAGGTATACACTTCCTTTATATTCCGCATCCTGTGATCAAATGCAACAGATTTTCCATCTTCATAATCTCGAACCAGGACTTGCCTTTCAGCATGTCCCTGACACAAAGAAACTTTAGTAAATATCTGCTGTAATAATAGTATCTCGAACAGAAGGATACAAAAACTAAGAGAACAAACAGTGTGATGCATATTGATATCTCATAATTAAAAACTATTTCATAATAGATATTCAGTTTATTTGGGTTCTTCAATTCAAAAAAATTATCCATTCAGGGAATTAAGAATTCAGTTGTTGCAACTTGCAACTTTTCCATCATCAACCCACGCCATTAATGGTACAAAATATATCAAGTAATTAAAATACGACATTAAATAGGAGTAAGCATAGTCAAATTCCATTATATAATACTCCAATTTTGTGCCTCCTTGCTGTTTGGAGTAATTGGACCACTTTACTGAACCAACATAGTTGCTTGTCTGCACTAGCTGCTAGCCTGCAAGCACCCTTCATGCTACAACGACACTCTCAAGACGCGGAAGGCCAATTCCAACCAGAGTGGGCGTGAGACGGTCCTGACTGTGTAGAAGGTGGTTGCTCAGTGCGGGAAGCCTCAGTCACAAAACCAGCAGTACCCGTCGAGGAAGAACCTGAAGCAGCGAGCAGATGCTTAAGTCTCAGAATATCCTGCTCAGTCAAAGCAATGACTGAAGCTGTCAAGGTAGATGACGAAGTCTCTGTAGATGATGATTGCGCCTGGCGCAAGTGTTTCTTCTTCGTGTAGCAGTGAGACTCAATATGACCATCATTGTTGCAGTAGCCACAATGTGGACGGGGGCGACCTGAGCCTCCAGAAGGAGTGGGCAAGAGCGGCGGAGCACTTGAGTGAGAAGTGGTCGGTGCAGCAGGTGGCGTAGAAGTAGCCCGAGCAGCGAGCACCAAGGGAACCTCCAGCAAACCAGCACCACGTAAGCGAGTCTCCTCAGCACGAATCTCAGAAAGCGCCTCCATGAGAGAAATACGGCCACGAGCAAACAACTGAGCACGCCGGGGCTCAAACTCCTTACGGAGCCGAGACAGGAACTCGTAGACGCGATGAAACTCCAAGTTGGCCTGGACAGCCTGGCAACAGGGACAAGTACGACAACCAGCAATGCGGAGAGAATCGAACTGGCGCCAGATAGCAGAACTCTATGCATAGAAGTCATCAACAGTAGAGTCACCATGCTGAAGAGCATGCTCCTGACGAACCACGGAGAGGTATAAGGCATCACCAGAGGGCGCATAGCGCTGACGAAGGCGAGTCCACATCTCAAAGGCAGTAGAAAGGCCCAAAAACTCAGAGGCAAACTGAGGCAGAACACTAGCAGTGAGAACAGCTGCAGCACGAGCATCATCATCAAGCCACTGGGTGTAAGCGGACAGAGCACCGTGATACACCTGAAGAGCCTCCTCATAAGCCAAGACCGTCTCATCATAAGCACTCACAGCGTCCTCATCAGCAAGCTTAGCCGCATCCTTTGCGGCCTGAGGAGCATCCACAAGAAGAGCCGGTGGGGTCGGCGGAGTAGGAGCCATGGGAGGAACAGGACATGGCGGACAGTAGACCTCGCCAGAAAGAAAACCCCATAGACGGATGCCACGCATGTGAATGCGCATGAAGCCAATGAACTCAGTGTAGTTAGTGCCATCAAAGATCACCGTAGAACGAGGAACGGCAACGTAGCCGAATGCAGCAGACATTTTTTTTAGGAATCAGAGATCAGAGAACCAGATCCGATCGGGAGTGCAAAATAGCACGCCCTGGAGTACGGCGACGTGCAGAGCGCCTCGATCTAGCGAGATTGGGGCGACCAACAGGGGAGCTGCTGGAGGCAGAACCAATCGGGGCTGGCGGCGGCTGGCAGCAGCGACTTGGCGGCGGCTGGTGGAGGCGGCGGCTGGCGGGGCCCTTGGTGTGGCGGCGCGTTCCTAGAGGAGCGCCGGCTGGAGAAGACCTGGCGCCCGAGGAGGAGGCGCGTGCCTGGAGGAGCGCTGGCAGGCGAAAACCTGGCGCCCGAGGAGGAGCGCCGGCGGGAGAAAACATGGGACCTGGCGCCAGGGGAGAAGGGGGAAACGCCAGCAGGAGGGATCGGCAGATGAGGGGCACGGCGGACAGGGAGAACCTTGAACGGCAGCGAGATCCGGCGGCCCAGCAACAGCAGGACGAGAACGAGAGCTGCAGCAGGAGGAGATCGGGAGCAGCAGCTAGACGAACAGCAGCTGCGTGGAGAAGGATCGGAGCACGAGTTGCGCATGCGAAAAAATAACCTAAGGCTCTAATACCATGTTAGGAAAGCAACTTATCTATATTGAAGGCCCAAGGGGCATATATATATATTACACATGACTTGAGGTGCAAGGAAAGTAAACATAGACTAATAAGTACTCCTAGACTAATACTAATAGACTAATAAGGACTCCTAGACTAATACTAATACTTCCTAACAAAGATTACATAATGCAGTACCTGATCTACCAATACATTCAGCACAGTGTGGTTCTCTGACTGAATAACTGATAGTACTGTAGGGTGCTCTGTTGTAGGAAGTGAACCATCTGGAATGATCAATCTATAGGAGATCACAGAATTAGAGTTCATAAGAAATAAACAGAAAATGTCGAAAAAGATAGCCTTTAATCTTACCGCTGTCTAGTGAAATCATACACAATAATTCGAAGGTTATTGTAATACACTCTACTCGCGCATTCTCGCAAAACTTGTAAATCCTGATGACACGAGACAATAAATGCATCCAGAAGCCCTCCACATGCACAATCAACTGCGACAGACCAGGACTCGCTAGCAAGTTGCTGCATGACAGAAAGCATTATGAAGATTTGGAAGAAGTAACACAGCCATAACTTACATTATAGATAAGGCAATACTAGAACCGGCTATAATTTATATCATTCCTTTGCATTATAAAGTAAGTGCAGTACCCAAACTTCGACAAGGACTACAAGCATAATTATAACAGCTTAGTGGCATCATCCCTGATAAGACCGTGTAAAGCTTAAATTTGCTTAAATTTCTATTTCCACGGGATAACATAAGACAACAAACCTATTTTGCATTCAAGTTATTTGATGCAATGAGAAGACATATGAATACATTTGCTCTAATGAACTGGAATCAACAGGAAGGATTGAGCAAATTGTTTAATTTCTGAAGGGATGAATGAATTGAGTGGGTCAAGAACTCAGGGTGCAAACACCAGTCAACATTGAGGTTGTTAGAGAGAAGTACACTCTGTAATATGTTTCTTGTATTTCCTTTTTATATTTTCGGATTCCTAGTTTATCTCCTGTAATTAAGGTCCTAGAGCTTTGGCAATAAATAAAGTTGATATTCCTATAGCAAGTTATCAATAGCCGATTAGATTAAGATCTTTTTTTCCATAGTACAAAAAAAGATTGTGTTTATATAAAAAAGATCCATGCAATCTTCTGTCCTTTTGGTGCACCTGCACAAACGGCCAAAACTTTGCACACGATTTTAAGTTTCCATATTCTAATTTGAAGCACATGTATGAAAATCTTGGACATTTCCAGACTTTAGTACTTTCCAGAGTCAACACAGGCTCTACAGCAGTTGAAGATGCTATGAGGAATAGAGGACAGAGCAATATGGATGACCGGTCACAGTAATAAAGTAGTTGGATGGGTTAGAACTGCATAAGAACCAATACAGCTGCACTAAACGAACACAACCGACATGTAGCTGGGAACAATAGTTAGGCTGCCACCTATAAAGCCATGGATAAACAAACAGATAGACAAAACGACATGCTACAAACATGTGAGATGGTAACAAAACAAGACTAGGAGAAAGCAATATGGGTTGATGAAGTTTTTTTTGTGGGATGGGTTGATGAAGTGTATTACTGAACACAGCAGATCAGAACAAATGCTAAATGATATAAGTAGCAAATTATCATTTGCAAGTTACTTCACAAGGTATTATTAGTACATACTCTAGACTCAAGACTAACAATTTCAAGACAAGAATCATGATAAATCAGCACTTTCATACCAGATGAGCCCCTATCGGACCAATAGGCGGGCTTTTGAATCTTCTGTGGTTTGATTCTATTAACTGCAAGAGTTTCAGAACTTTTTGTCCCCCGAATGCCGTTACCTAAGACGAAGCATTAATTGCATATAAACAAACATGTTAGAGAGAAGTTGCTACTAAAATCAATTACATCCTGAGAAGCAGGGTTATAATCATAAGGACTATACACTGCTTAGTGGCTACTGTAAAGAGAGAATATACCGTATTACTTTGACGCTGTTGAAGATCATCCATGTGAGATTTCAATTCAAGTATCCTTTTATCACTTTCAGCTATCTGCAGAATAAAATTTAATGGCATAAATGGTACAAGACCCGCATGTTTCAATGCAGACAAAAGTTGGCCAACAACACAAGAAAGCATAGAGGACTTTGTGAAGTTCAAATAGTGCAGATAATTATAAGTGATGTTTTTCAGATAAATGTTGAAGGAACACTTCTTCAGAGGTACCTAATGCTGAACCAAAGCTCATTCCGAGCTTGAAATCAGCCCACAGTATTTAAACAGGTAATCGAACTTTGAGCCAGATGTATTTTACCCCTAACTCTGGATTTTCAGCCTCACTCGGAGTTCTTTAAGTTCAGCAAAAGGGAGAAAAATGTGATAAAAGAACAGGATTAGTAGAGTGTCAACTAAGTTCTTTAAGTTACGCATGGACATGGTGCTCTTTCATACATTACATGTCATGTGCAAACATATTTGGAATTTTAATGAATCTAATCAGAGTTGACTTGTACATGGAAAATGTAAATTTAAGCCTAATTATTACTATGCGTAACCACATTCTGCTGCTCTTTTTTCCACATCAAGTATTAGGAATCAGAAAGAAGCAAAACATACAAGAAGCAGCAAAAACAATCTCTAAGAATAATGTAATCCAGAATACACATTCTTTAAGTATAACATTATAAATAATTACATTATCTAGAAAACATATTCCTGTATCCATACATCAATAGGGAATGGATGCCACCAAGGAACTATGAAATACAAAAGGTAATATAGTTGTTGCTCGTAAATTATTCTCCAAACTGACCAAACAATATCTTAATGGAGATTTAGGTCACACGAAAATGGTAGAGTACATTCCTCAAGAAATACATCCATAAAACAAAACAAAATATGATTCAATTTACGGTTTAGGGACCTTCCTTTAGCAAATGTTTCTAGTCCAAAATGTGTCTTACTAGTGACTCGGGTGGACGAGTAACATTATCACATTTATTGTGTTTAGAGTTTAAAGTTCAGTATGCAGGAAAGCAGTATTACTGGCACCACATTGAGTTTAATATCATCACCCTGTACTAAGAATGGCATTGAGTTTAAAGTACCTCATTTGCTATGTCACTGATAGATTTTTGGATGCCCGATAACTCTTCTGAAAATTCTTTTTCATCCTCTCTTAACCTGAATGGCACACGAGGTGGAGTCAAGCAACCAAGATATTTACTTGGACGTAGTTAAGCAATGTAAGAAGTACAATTAATAAGAATGACCTTTTAACATTTGAATCAAGATAATCAATCTCTCGTTGTATGTTCTGCATGTCTTCCTCAATTTGAGATGCCTCAGCCTTCAGATTGATAAAGAAGTGATTCAGACAGAGTAGCTAAACTCAAACATACAAAGCCAAGGAAATACAAAGAAATCAAGAGCATGCTATGGCAGCGTATATCTTTTGGAACAACTGATATCAAGGTCCACCGATTATTGCATACTTATGGGATAACCCAACTTCTTCTGAGGAACAGGTTATCATCTCATTTGACAATATAGGTACAAAGTGGTCATAGTTAGCTATTGTGGAAACCAAAAATGTGATTAGTCCAGTTAATAGAGCAATGCCTCCCCTTATTTAAAATGAACTATCACCTCCGTTCACAAATATAAGATGTTCTACTTTTTTCTGATTTGGATGTATAATGTGTTTGTTTACTCATTTCAGTTCGTAGTTAGTCCATAAATTTTTTGGAGTATTTGTGAATGGAGGGAGTACTTTAAGGTAACACTAAGATTTGTGTGAGGGGTCCAATCTGTTAAGCTTCATGCACTAGCCAACGCAACCAAAAGTCCGAACTGATGGAAAGGGCTAGTGCAATTCACATATACTGTAACACCCCCTCTCGCGTGTGACGGGAAGACAAGTCAACACGTGCAACCGGAAGAGAGCGCCGGCGCGCGAAACTCGCGTATGACTCAAGAGGCCTTTACGTGGACACAAAGGGGGGCTACCGGCAATTTTTTTAAATAAATTGCGAAAGCCAGGACTTGAACTCAAAACCTGGCTCTAATACCCATGTTAAGCTTCATGCACTAGCCAACGCAACCAAAAGTCCGAACTAAGGAAAGGGCTAGTGCAATCCACATATAGTGTAACACAATCAAGCCAACCCTAATCAGAGCATGTTTTGTTTGTAGCCAAATATTACAAAACATTAGACAGACAGTTTGGCAGTTGTTGGTTGCAGACACAATTGTCAACTGCCACCCTTTATTAGATTCTTAACCCACCTATCACAGTCTCATTTGTTAGCCAACTTTTGCCAAGCTGAAACCACAAGACTGGGGCTTGCCAGACTTGAGACACAAGTTTGGTAATATGGAAGGCAACCAAACATGCCTTTAGTATTTCTATCCAAAAGTTCTCTCATCCGAGTCTATGGTAGATAAACCTTTCAATGCTTAGTCCCCTTCGACATTGTCATCTGCCCCTCAACACAACAATTACCCTAAAGTTCACAGCAGATGAAATCATATATTCATAATCTTTAAGAAAGATGATGTGACCATCCGTATACAGGGATGGTGACATGAAGCTTTTTCAGCTCCGCAATTAGAAAAAAGAAAGAGAGGTTGTCCACCGATTCATTTCTTGATAAATGGCCAGGGTCTCAACCATGACATTCGAGATCATGCCACAATTCACAAAAGGCAGCAACCAAAGCACCAAGCCACCCAGTCTGAAGGCAGCTAAAGGCAGTGAATTTGAGCTCATCGGGGTAGCCAAAAGGCAGCACCTGGTAGAGCTGGCAAAAGCTACGAGGAGCACAGCGTCAAGAAGAGCAATCTAGGAATACCAGCACAGGCGACAGCTGTGAAGTTTGTTAAGCAGAGGATTGTACGAAAGACTATTAAGAGGACAGAAGGAAATTGAGGTGCCCTCAACACTCAATAATAAAAAACTTAGGTTTTCATTGCCGCCTCAGTATCACGGATTCATAATCTCCACAAATCACCACCTCTCTTTCTCAATCTCAATCGCCTAGCTAGATTCCTTCTCAACCATCACCAGATCCCCTAGCCTTAGTAGTTTTAAGGCGGTAAGGTAAGATGCCCAGCACTTAGGCCAGGTAAGGCAACGCCTTAGATACTGTAGGAACAGACAATCAAAACATCTACTATGAGAGAAAATGAAAAACGCCGACAGATTGCCACTATCCATACAGTAGATAACTTCCTCACAGCCCAAAAGACCCCTTGCGGTGATGGGGACTTCTCCATGGCAGTCAAGTGTTAAATGTCAAAGGTGAGGGTTATGCCTTACAATCCTAGGGCACCTTCGCGGTGACGCGTATGCCATAGCTTAGATTGACGCTTTAGGAACCATGTTATCCTAATTGTTGGTCTGATTCCCCTGCCCCATCCTCTGCTGTGGATCCAGATTGCAGCTCACCCCTTCACTGCTCCAGTGCACTTTTTAGAGCAATGTGGTAGCTACAGTAGCATGCGGTGGAATAGCATTGGACTGTCATGCAGGCTGCTGTGAGTTGTGGTGTATTAGATTTCCCCTTCTATCTTTATCAATCCATGCAGGCTGCTGTGCTCTGCCTTCCATTGGCAGGCAGCTGCCTAGGCAGGTGGACGGACTAAATCTTTTGTAACACTATCTACTAAATAGTTGTATGGTGGAATTATTTTTATGTGGGAGAACAGCTTACTTGAGTAAATTGCATATGCTGCATTTGGAAATCACGGAGTTGTGCCTGCATTTGTTTCAAGCGGCCATTCATTTTCTGCAGCATACGTGTACCACGCTCATGCTCCGCCTCTAGTTCTATCTTCAACTTCACAACCTGTGAACAAACGGAACATGACAATTGTTAAGAAAGACAAGTAGAAGTCATTCTACAATCATGTCCGTGGCAGATAGATGTCCATGATGTTAACGTTTTGAGAATAAGGGATCAGATAGTGTGGGTATTTACTCAGAAATGAGGAGAGAAAATGAGAGAAAAGAATACAATCAATATTTTCAAACAAGATTACCAAACATGCAATCCTTATATTTCAAACAGAATTAGTACTAGGCAAAATTAAGCTGACACCAATAGGAATCCTAGCACCTCATATGTGGCAGTATTTCAATACAGCCAAAATGAACATATCATTAAGCAAAAATTATTGCATATTTAGTTCTGCGCGAATAGCCAACATCAGAACTTGAGATAATAACAACTTATAGGCCTAATAAGCACTGTAGACACAAAGATGTGACAACCAGAAGGATTGCTAACAATTGATGCCTTGACGGTCATAATTTGCCTACATGTATCATGACTATCACTTTTTCACTTCCATGTACAAAGACAACAGAGCTGCATGTGGCTCTACAGCCTTTTGGTTGAAATATGACTAAATTTCCCTGAACATAATGGATGCTACATCAACTACTCACATACCTCAGCAATGTTATCTTCCATACTTTTCTTCATGTTGTTCACTTCATGAGTCTTATCGCCTAAAGATCTTACAAGTTCTTCCTTTTCAATTAGCTCTTTCTTCAAGTCATCTATAATGACCTAAAAGATACATAGATATAATCTAGTAAATGATCCATCAACATTTAAGTCCTGATATACAAGGAACATGTACTTTCAAACATAACTACACAGGATGATTTTGGCACACTATTGCAGTAGTTCACTCCATCAATATCTTGGCCAAATCATCACCTGAATTAGTCAAACAGATGATGTTCAAATAGGTGACACCATAAGCAAGCTCGCATAAAGTTAGACAAGCCAACCATATGGCAATTCAACATATGTTCAAGAAATTATTTGAGACCATTTTGAACTGTATTAAGATTATCCCTCCATCCCAAAAATAAGTGACATGGTTCTAGTTCAAATTTGAACTAAAAGCATGTCACTTATTTTGGGACAGAGGGGGTACTTTCTTAGACAGTACCACTGCAAACGGTATAGCTAATACATTTTCAAACGAATTTGGCAAAATATTGACCAAGAAACATCGATTTCTTCGCGACGCTGAATTGAATTGTTAGTGTGGTGGAATTATTATATAACGTTTTTACACAAGGATAGAGGGTTATCTGCCTTATGTGTTGCAATGATTTATGTTTTATGTTAAAAAAAATTACAATAGCACAATGTTTGGGAGTAAAGGCTCAGTTGTTGTTTGTTGTTGTTGTTACAAAAAAAAACACTGAAAACCATATTGGTGCTCAAAGGACACAATGGCACAATGGAGTTTCTAGTAAAAAGGTCATAACTTACTGTATTTCGGTCAATTCTTTCTTGGCATGCAGGAATTCGCTCTTTGAGTTTCTGGAGTCTCACTGTCTGTTCCTCAATTTGCTGGTCGACTTCATAAACCCATGACCAGGCTAACTTTTTCTTCAAATTATCGATATCATGTGCTATCTCTTCTATGTGTTCCATATTCTTTATCTTCTCTCGTAATTCATCAAGTTCTCTCATCACTGGCTTAATTGACTTCTCCAACTCTTGAACAACAGAGTTTGCATTGTTCAGCTGATCACTTATTGTCTGCAGTAACTCATTGACTTGTTGAAGAAGAGTAGCCTTGAAAAAGAACTGCAAACATAATGTATGGACAGTATAAGAACAAGAGCAGTGCTCAGAGTTATAACAGAGGAAGTGGTATAGCAAGGACAGGTATAAGGCAGAATTATGAGCTCAGATCAACAGCATCACTGCATTATATAGCACTAGCACTTCAGCTCAAGGGTCATATGAAGTCGTAAGCTACCAAAAGATATATTGCCTGCCATTGAATACATTGAGTACCATGTTCTCATCAAATAATGATCTATTGGGATCTATCAAAATGCTACTCTCTCCGATCCATATTACTTGTCGCTCAAATGGATTTATTTAAACGTATTTTAGTGCTACAAACATCTGTTTGAGCGACAACTAATATGGACCGGAGGGAGTAATTGGTTATACGGAAAAGTGGAAACCCATCCGCCGGGACGCAAATAAACATGCAATCACAGTGTTATACAATTGACTAACAGAAGGTGTGCTACACATGACGACTGATTACATCTAGAAGTGACTAAATACCATGGGACCCTGCAGAATATGACTGTACAATTCCATTCAAGTCCATAAAACCATAGATGCTCCAACACATAAAATAAAACAAGGTAAAGCACACATATTGATACAGCGGTATCGGCAAGGAACTGAAAGAACTGATGATTACCTTAAACTTATCCTTGTCGTTTCCTGAGTGCAGGAATTCTCTACTTTTGTCTTGACTCATAATTACACAAGGATTTTCAACATCGATCTGAAAAGTTGCATATGGATCAGGATGTAGAAACATAAAACATCCATGACATTCAATCAAGGACTCGAGGTATTTCCACAGAAAGGTATAAAAAACTGTTTGAGATCCATATCATGAATGGTAGAATAATGCTGATACACGGCGGTGAAATCCTAGTCGAATCCAACTCCAGGTATCGACACAACGAAGTTTATCATAAAAACTACTGATGCACCAATTGCTTACACTCCAAGGTTCTTGCGACTATCTTACGACGATTTACACAAGTAAAGTGCTGCTATGTACAGACATGTTGCTCTTCAGGAGGTTATTTTGGTTCACAGGAGTCATCCAAAGTAGATTTCTAGTAGCAGCTAAATAATATCAAGAGGAGGTATCACGTTAAAGGTTTCCAAATTGGAGCCATGCTTTGTTAGATGGAAGTAGCCATCGGCCACCAAGACCAGATACTTTATTGTGCACGTTTTGGATGCAATTCAGTTTATTATAGAAAATCAGCTTGAAGAGAAGAGAACCAGAAAAGGCTGAAATTAGGGATTTTGTTTTTTCACCGAAGAAACTTGCCAATACAAGAAGGTGCAAAAGCAAAAAAAGAGACAATGAATTCCTGTTTTACTTTCCTTGTGTTTAACCGAGACATGAAATTAGATCTCTGTTCTTTATTTCCTTGTGGGTCAAGTTAGGGAGTCGCTTGCTACTATAAAGGCATGCCATGCGGTTAGTAAAATGCAATTATGTTCTGAATAAGACCACGATGTGTGTTTCAGGGTAGATGCCAGTTACCAACTTTTGGGGTAAGCTTGTCCAAATCCCTCGTTTGCTGCATGAGTTGCTGCCTTTTAGACCGGTTCCTGTGTGCTGAATCGCAAGGTTCAAATCCTCTACTTTGTCTACACCATGTGTGTGGGCAAGACGCCAAATACAAGGCGGAGGAAGTAACGTGAAAGCCGGGCCATGACAACAGACCAGTTCCTTGCTTTGAGGGTTTGTCCTCATAAGGTATGATTAGCGAAGATGACAGACCAAGGTGCAAGAGGGAATTAGGTGAAGTGCTAATATGATTGCGCACTTGTGCACACAAAGCCCTGCTTGACAGCTCAGTAAGCTCCATACACAAAGGCTTGATTGATAATTCAGTAAGCTCTGCACATATGAAGGCCTCCTTGACGATTCAACAAGCTCTTGTACATAGGCAGGCGTAGTGCACCAACTGAACTGTGTCACTTTATCCTTTCCCATTGGTTGACATGCCATGTGTTACTGACAGATCTGGCAGCATGGGCTAGGGGCGAAAAGCAGACATGGCGAGGGCAATGGCAAAGGCAAAGGAAGGAACTTCAGCTCGCTTTAAAGTTCCTTGAGGTGATGGTGCCGCGCATCTGCTGCTCTGCGGAGGCACGTAAAGCACAGGTTTTACTTTCTCTTCCACATGGTCTCTACTTTTATGTTTTATCCCTTTCTTTTCAATTCCTAAACCCATACTCGTGGAAAGAGCTTGGATCAACGCCCTTCCCCATTCCTCACCTAGCGAGTAACATATCTTCCTCCCCTCTCATAAATATAGCACAAGCATGTTAACATTTATTTTGTAAAGTTTATACTGGTTAGTGAGTTTGTCATATCTTAGAATGTGCATGCATGTTGAATTAGCTGGGTTACTAATAGGAGAGAACATGGGTATAGGATGAGTTATTAGCCCATGAATATACTTAGGCCTCCTTTGCTATACAGTAATTTCATAGGAATTCTAAAGGATAGGAATCTTATAGGAAAAATCCTTTGGAGCCCTTTGATTTGTAGAAATGGATTCCTATTTCTATGTAGGATAGGAATAAATCCTTGACATTTCAAAGGAAATAAAACATTAGCATAGACTCAATGAAAAAATTCCTATCCTATGCATCAAATGAAATCTCTTTCCCTCCATGAATTGATACACATGTCATCTCACTTCCTATGATTTTATGGGTTTCAGCTCTAGCCTACCCCAACTTGTTTGAGACTAAAGGCTTTGTTGTTGTTGTATGTTATTCCTATCCTATGAACCAAAGGAGGCCTTACAGTAATAAGACAAAAACAAAACAATTAGCATGTATATGCGCATCCCAATGAAATCTCTTCATGCATGTCTCGTGTCTGAGTAGTCAGTAGAGAGAGAACAAGGAGAGCAAGCAGACAGGAAGGGGGGGTGGATATGTGATTGTGAAGCTGACCAATAGCATAATCGCGGCAGAGAGAGAGAAAAAGCCAGAGAGGAAGAGAGCATGGTGTCTTCTTGTAGCTGTTTTAATATATCTTCCCTTACATACAGTTATTTATCTATATGAACACACGCAAGGGTGCAGCGAGGACAAGTAGATGAAGGGTCCATCAGTTTCTACACCTTTTTCCCGTAACTGACCCAATACAGAAAGAGAACAGTAAACAAACAATTGGATGAGTGAAACCACTACATAAAATTAGTATTCATCAGCAAACAAGCAACTTACATTAAAATGTTCAATTATCTCATTAAGATCATCTTTGCGATTTGCCACCTTCCTACCTGTTCCAGCACATATGATCACAATATGCACAGTATAGTATAGCATGGTAAAATATTGTGCAGTTAGTAAATACAAATACAAGAATGGCTACTGTAGTTAATTAATTAATATACGCTCCGATCCATATTAACTGCCGCAGCTTTAGTACAACTTTATACTAAAGCTCCAACAAGTAAAATGGTCGGAGGGATTGGTAAATTTACAGCAATCATCCATTTGATCAATTTAACCAGTTCAGAATTTACTGTCACTTTCAATTTAAGCGAGGACTCTCATCTAACAGCAATCAGATGTGCATGATGCGATTTGGACCATGCAGAAGTCTTTTGTGGTAGCACCATCTGTAGGTGAGCTCAACTGAGATTAAGTTTTTTTCCCTGGAAAGAATGAATTAAGCGCTACCAGTGTTTATTTTCATGCCTAACTACTCCCTCTGTTCCTAAATATAAGATGTTTTGGCAGTTCAATTTAAACTGCCAAAACGTCTTATACATTTATAAACAGAGGTAGTAGCATTTAACAATGTATGCAACATGTAAATACCTAGTACACATAAAGATTATCTGAGCCTAATTACAAGTAAAAAGGCAGACTTTCTGCAGCCATGCAAACATGTACAGTAAGTAGTCAAGCACAAGCAACACGTGTGTCGTTTGCCAACATGGAAAGTTGAGACAACTAAGGATAGGAAAGATGTGATAATTTAATTAAAACTTGAGATAACCACTAAACAGAATAAAGATATGCAGTCAACACACAAGAATGGATAATGAATGGAGAAATGCAACAATCACAAGTTCAGAATGTGTCATCTTTGAATAGAAAAATACTACTAAAAACTGAGAACTCTGGTAAGGTCACAGAAAAAATAGGATTGCCATTAAAATAATACAGAGTAGAGGTTAGCAAAGTGAGAACTGAAACCTAAAGTACTAAATTTGACAGCTAAAACAGAATCTAAACAACTTTACACATGAAATGTTTATAATAGACGGGCACAACCAACAACTGGGAGGAAGATGGATCAAGTATGAGTACCATGTTGATCCTTCAAAATCGTAGAACTCGATGACTCAGTAATCCTGCGTTCCAATTTAATTAAGTTTCCATATACATCAGGCTTGAACGAGTCTTCCCCTTGGTTGTTGATGTCGACAGCAATCGCTGCATAACTGCGATTTAAATTTAACAAAATAAACTATACTAAATCGAACACGAAAGAGAGATAGAACAGTCAGAGGATAAATGCTATCATGATCGATGCAGTCATCAATTCCACAATCATACGTAAGACCATAGCTACTAAAGCAGGGCCGGTCATTCACCCAGCCAACCTTCTGATTTAATGTTCAGTCGCTCAACTGGTGGTTGACCATTTGGAATGATTAACATTATTTTATTAGGCCAAGGGCAGTCCTTTGGTGAACCAGCAGGTTCAGACGCTATTTCACCAATTTGCAAAGATCTAACCCCAGAGACTGTATGCTTTTAATAGGCAGCCTCTGTTGAATTTTTACAGAAGAATCTTCAAGCTAAACTAAGTTACTATGCTATATGTTTATTATAGAACAAAATACATGCATACAGATTGTTGTTAGAAAAACACTATATGACCCATGAAAAAAGAATGATGGATGTCTGGATTACCCGAACATGTATGGAATTTTTCAACCGAAATGATGTCTTTCTGAGTAAAACTATAGGCATATAGGAGTATTCATACGATAACATGTATGATTTTTTATGGATCTTTTCAAACAAGTGCTTGTATGGGACCTACCAACCTAATATTATTGTGCTATATCTGGCAACAGTTAAAACTTCCGTGTGACCTGCTGCAAAGTGAAAGAAGTGGCAACCTGCCTGGTGCAAAGTGCAAACTCTTTTAATATTAATATCAACAGTGTGATGTGCGACAAAAATACATCAATTAATGCAATAAAACCAGACCGGTGTTTTAAGTTTTTTGACAAACCATGTGATCTCTCTTCTTTGCTCTGAACCATACAGCTGCAACATTGCCTAAAAATGACTATGGCATATTTTCAGGTTATACAGCTTTGAAGAATATTAGTGACAATTTAAGTGCAACGCATGCTGTTCAAATGTTCAATAAATATTTTCATATAATAAAAATTGACCCAAGTGCTAGCAGCATAACACTACTTTTGCTTTAATCCGGTCCCAACACCTCACCAACTTGTTAGGACCGACAGGGATCATGCCCAACCAAAGAGATTGTCTAACCCTCAATGTTCCTAAATGGTGTGCAAAAACCGTATCCGGAAACCCATCTACAGAAATGCAGCAATCATCATACCAATCTGCACCATACAGCAGCTATTCCCAACCAACAACTATCTCGCGACAAAATCTATTTTTTCCGTAGTGACTCAGCTATTATTAGTGATTTAGAAGACAAAACAAAAGATACTGGAGGGTGCAGAATGCGGACGCAACCTGCAGCCAGTCTTGATGAAATCTTTAATGCTGGCGGCCCGCTGCGTGTTCTTGGCGCGGCAGCCGAAGGCGATGCACAGAGCCGTCAAGATCGCGCTCTTTCCGCCTGCGCCAGCACGACCAAGAAAAGGCGCGTCGGTGAGGGAGAGAAAAGGGGGGGAACTAGGGTTTGGGTGGAAGCGTACTGCCGTTCTGCCCGGTGATGAAATTGACGTGCTCGCCGAGATCGATGTGCAGGCTGGAGTGGCACATGAAGTTCTCCAGCCGGATGCGGGAGATAGTCCCCGCCATCGCCGCTCCCTTCCACCTCGCCGGCGATTCGGAAGCTGGGGCGCGGGGGGGGGGGGGGGGGGGGGGGGGCCTTCTAGTGGGGGGGGGTTTCTTTTTTTTGGGGGGGGGGACTTCTGGTGTGGTGGGCGGTTCGCTGGCGGGAGAAAGCCCGCTAAAACTGAGGACTGGCGGGAGGGGGCGAGGGGAGCGGGAGGTCCTATTGGACGGGGGTTGATCTGCCCCGGCGCGCCGGCCCAGATTTTCGGTGGGCCGGCGCGGGCTGCAGGATCCATCAATCCCGCTCGTCCGCATCGTTGGATTCGCATGCAATATTTTTCTTCCTATGCAGCAAAATTTCGATGCCATGCAGTAATTTTTTCAACGGTTGCAACAAAAAATAAAATTTGTAGCAAAAAAAATATCTACGTGATCGTAGCAAAAAAATGAAGCTGATGGTATGTGGTAGCAAAAGTCAAACGCCGGTTGTAACAAAAATTTACGTGACGTGTATGCAACTTTTTAGTAAACGGTTGCAGCAAAACATGATGCCGCTTATAGCAAAAATTAACACGGTTGTAGCAAAAAATCCGACGAACTAGAGTTGCAACCAAACGTATATGCAGCTTTTTTACTGAGACAAAATATAGTAAAAAAACGCTTGCAGCAAAAATGACGCAGGTTGCAACATATTTAGACGAAAAATGTTGCATTCATTAACCGGAGAAGCGCGCGGATGAAAAAATGTTGCAAGGGCCCGCGCGCGTCAGGGAACGACCGGCGCGTCTGTTCGGCCGGCGCGCGGGTGGGAAACGATTCCCTATTAAATGCTCTTTGCGTCAGCAGCGCGCGGACGTATAGAGAAATCGCGACTGAGCCGGCCCACTAACAGAAAATAAAGGATAAAATCCAAAACATTTAGATACAAATTTACCCCATGATACATGAAGTTAGCAAAATCCAAATTCAAAAAAAATTATATTTTTTCATATTTCGGAATATTTTTGCGTAAAATCCGAAACATTTCTATAAAAAAAATTGGAACATTTTTTCAAATTCCCGAACGTTTTTCTAATTCCGTAACATTTTTTCAAAATTTCAGAAGATTTTTTTCAAACTAAGGAACATTTTTAAAATTCCAGAACATTTTTTTCAGATCCCAGAACATTTTTTCAAATTCTGGAACATACTTTTGAAAATACGAAACATTCTTCAAATTGCGGAACTTTTTTTTCAATTCCGAAACATTATTTTTTCAAATTCCAGATATTTTTTCAAATCCCGGAACATTTTTCTAAAATCCAAAAAAAATGAAAACCAAGAACACTTTTTGAAAGTCAAAACTTTTTACAAAATCTAGAACATTTTTTAAAATCCAGAACAATTTTTTAAAAAGCGAGAACATTTTTAGAATTTGAATAACATTTTTTAAAATAGAAAGGTAAAAAAGAAAAAAACTGGTTCAGGGATCCTTCTAGAAGTTTTCCAAAACCAAGAAAAATCAGTTGGAACCTCTAGAAGGTTTCCAAAACCGGAACGCTCGAGCAGTTATATGGTTTGGCCCGTTGCGTCACTGCTCGACCGCTTGCATGTGCGAAGCGGCGACTGCTTGACGCAACAAGCGACAAATAGAATATTCCGAGGGGAGCGCCTACGCTTCACGGGGAAGAGCGCGATCTCTACACGGGTTGCGATCCATTAGCTTTGACCGCTAGTTGTACCCTTGCAAAATCACTCTCACCTTCCCATGTTACGACAAATGACGCACATATGTGTCATTTGTTGTAACCTGGATTATTTTATTTTTCATAGATCCATTATTTTCAAAATGTTTTATTTTTAAAAATATGTGTTTAAATCTCGAACCATTTTTGTCGTTGAATTATTTATATCGAGATCTTCAAAACTAGATTTCATATTGATAGGTTTTGATGAAAAAAAATCATGAAAAAATTGTGTCTCTCGTGAAAGAAAGAAATGAGTTATCCGTACCTCTCCCGGAAGCAAAAAAAACGTGTTTCTCGTGAAAGAGAAAAAAGAAAAACATTGTTTTTCGTTTTCGGGAGGCGCGGACGAGTCTCGCGCAAAAACAAATTCGTGTCTCGCGTGGAAGCACAACAGTGCCTCTCGCAAAAGAAAAAATAGTAAACACATTTTTTTTATGAGGGGCACATCTGTGTCTCTCAGTTCACGACTCCGACGAAAGAAAAACGTGTTTTTCAAAGAAAAATCGTGTTTTTTTGTTTATGAGGGGGGAAGCTAGGGTTTGGGTGGAAGCGTACTGTCATTCTGCCCGGTGATGAAATTGACGTGCTCGCCGAGCTCGACGTGGAGGCTGGAGTGGCACATGAAGTTCTCCAGCCCGATGCGGGAGTTAGTCCACGCCATCGCCGCTCCCTTCCACCTCGTCGGTGATTCGAAAGCTGAGACGACGAAGATTTAGGGATTTTTCGGGGGGGCGGGCTTCTAGGGTTTTCCTTCTTTTTTTCGAGGGGGGGACTTCTGGTGTAGTGGGTGGTTCGCTCGGCAGGAGAAAGCCCGCTAAAACTGAGGACTGGGCGGGAGCGGTCGAGGGGAGCGCCTACGCTTCAGGCGGAAAGAGCGCGATCTCTACACGGGCCGCGCCCCATTAGCTTTGACCGCTAGCTGTACCCTTGCACAATCACTCTCGCCTTCTTATGTTACGACAAATGACGCACATGTGTGTTATTTGTCGTAACCTAGAAATTTCCGGGAGGCACATACGTGTATCTGACGACAAAACAAATATGTGCCTCTCATGAAAGCACAACAGTACCTCTCGCAAAAGGAAAAAACAGTAAACATTTTTTTTGTTAATGAGGGGCACATCTATGTCTCTTGCAAAAGCAATTACGCGCCTCCGACAAAAGAAAAACGTGTTTTTAAAGAAAAATCGTGTTTTTCGTTCAAAAGATGATTATTATTTTTGTCCAAAACCTAAGAAAGAGTAGTGAAAAATCGAAACACCGGAAAACATGAGAGAAATACCTTAAAAACGAAAACGTGTGCGAACAAAATAAAACGAAGGAAACACTCAAAACACACCACGTAGCAACGACTGAGAACGCGTTAAGTGATGACGCGTGGGAGTGATCGTTGAAAGACTCTCCAAGGAGCGCTTGGCAGCTAGTTGCTCTCTGAAGGAGCGCTCGCCTATTAGTTACCACTTGGCACGTTCTTAGTCGTTGTCATATGTCGCGTTTTGAGCGTTTTCTTTGGACTTTTTATTTTTATTTTTTGCACGCGTATTCGGCCTTTTAGGTAAAAAAATTGGGGTTTTCGGTGTTTCGGTTATCCATCAGTTTTTCTAAGCTTTTGGATAAAAAAACTTGTTTTCTTTTTTTTGCTAAAAAATACGAATTTTCTTTCGCGATAGGCATGGATTAGGAGAAATGGAAAAAATACTCTCTTTTTTGCTTCCTCGAGAGGCACGATTTTGCTTCCGCGGGAGGCACAATCGTGCCTCTTGGAAACGAAGAAAACTTGAGAGGCACGTTTTTTATTCTGTGAGAGTCATGGTCATGCATCTCTGAAATGAAAAAAACATGTTTTCTGTTTTTACCTCGGTTTTGCTTCCACGAGAGACACGGGTTTGCCTTAGCGAGAGGCATGATCATACCTCTCAGAAACAAAAAAAATGTTTTTATTTCCCTTCCGCGAAAGGAATGGTTTTTTTGTCTTTTTTTTGTGAAAAAAAAAATCATCGAAAACCTACCAACATGGATCTAATTTTAAAGATCTCGACACGAAAAATGCAACAGTAAAAACAATTTGAGATTTGCACGCATGGTTTAAAAGATAAAACGTTTTGAAAATAACGAATCTATGAAAAAAACAAATTGCGATAAGCACCACACATGCAGTGTGCCACTTATCGCAACCTGAGGAGGTGAAAGTGATCTTTGAAATGAATACTCCTCAATTAGTGATTTCGACCAACTCTGCACTTACGGCTAGCTTTGACCGCTCGTGATTTCTACACGTCGATTATTTTTTATTTCAACTATATTTTTATTTTTAACCTTTTATTGAGAATGAATTTTAAATTTCTCAAAACCATTGATTTGGAAAAATTCATGAATTGAAAAGGTTTATGAATTTGAAAAAAAACTTGACTTTTAAAAACATTTGTGAGTTTGAAAAAAACTCGTGAATTAGAAGAAAAAAACAAGAATTCAAAAATATTTTGTGAGTTTTAAAAATGTTCACGAATTTAAAAAGGGATTTTTATCCCCATGCCCCTGGTTCCTTGGTCGTACTCAGTTTTCCCCACACGCTCATTTTGGGTAAGTTTTGAGACATTTTTCAGGGGCAAAAGTGAGGAAATGTGAAAGCAAAATTTCATCACATGAGGAAAAGTGAGCAAAAACTAAGAAAATGACGAAAACTTAGTACGACTAAGGAACCAGGGCCTGGGAATAAAAGTCCCATTTAAAAACATAAATTTGAAACCAAGAGTTCACAATCTACAAAAAATCGGGAATATGAACAGTAAATCAATAATTTCAAAAATCATGGTGAATTTGAAAAACAAATCGCAAACTTTAAAATTGATATGGAGTATGGATGTGCTTCACACGTGATCTTCACTCCCTCACAAGAGCAAAATTTAGGTTGCTTAGGTGTTACTAAATATAAGTCATTTTGAAGATTCAACGAACTACAGACGAATGCGTATAGACATATTTAAGATATAAATTCTTTTATTTTAATGCGTATATAGTACATATTAAATTCTTTAAAATAACTTATATTTAGGAGCTGGGGGGGTATATGATTGTGCTATCTCATGGGAGCGTATGTTATTGTAGGTAGGAAGCACATGTTAGTCTTAGTTATGTTATTAGTTTATATTGGGAGCACATATTAGAATTGATCTAGAGCACGAATTAGTACGGGACGAGAGCATATATTTGCTGAAAAAACATCCTAAAATCTATCAATATGGGTCTAATTCGAAGATCTCAACGTGAAGAACACAACAACAAAAACCTTCCACATGGACTAAAGGCTTGAGAGACATGATTTTTTGTGATTCCATAGTGTCATGTTGATAAGACTTCCTACATAAGAAGAAGAAGAAGACAAATCACTTTATTGATGCTAGTAATGTTTTTAATGCATATGTGAAGGTGCGCGTTTGAATGCGTCCATAAAGATGTAAGGACGATTTCAATAGGTCAACCTAAAAGGACAAAAAAAATATTTTTTATCAGTTTGAATGGTCATACACACATCAAATGTCCGCCCGTGCCCGCCACTGCATTCAACATATATATATATATATATATATATATATATATATATATATATATATATATATATACACACAACCTACCATTAGGTGGTAGTTATCTTCACCACATCCACCGTGCATTGTTCCCAGATTCGTGCAGCCCCATGGCCATTTTGGAGGGCATGCACACTAAGCGGGAAGCGGGTTAAAGTATAAAAATCCAACCCGCAAGGGCCAACAATTCTCCCTATATTCCAGGGATATCTTGCCGAAAGAAAATTGCCGGAAGAAACAAAGCACATATAGAAAGAAGATGGTGTATGATGGATCACGTTTGCTGACATAACGACCCTACATGCATGAAACTTCATACATCTTTTCCCACATACTCTATACTTTTTTTCACACATACTATATACAGAATAAACACACCATACTGTTGTCTTGTATATACTTCATACTACTTTTCAAAGTACATGTACTACATAGCAAATACTACTTCACACGTACTATGTACTCCATACTAGCTTCAGTTAGAAGTATATGTACTCCCTATTTAATATCGCAATTCGAAGTATCTGTACTGCATAGCAAATACAACATACGACCATACTTCATACAACTTTCTATAAGAATTACAAGAGTATATAATCTATACTACTCACCCACAAAAAGGAAATCTCTATAATACCTTATCTAATCTTCTTTTTGGCATATTACTACCTTACCTAAACTGACATCTACGTACATACTCCATACTCTATGCTACCATACTATCATACTCCATACTTCCCTATCTATACGGATGTGTATACATACTACCTTGTTTAAAGAAAGTAACATATACACATTTTATAAAGAGGTCGTTCCTTCTAGACGAGAATACAACAGAAGGATGAACTAACATGTACATTTATCATCTTCCGCAAAAAAAACATGTACATTTATTACTATATATTAGAATAAAATCACATGATTTATCTTACACAGCCAGCAGTGGCAACCACCAAGCGATCTGTACGTAAAGTCCCAATAACTCGCCCAATAAGTCAGCGCCGGTAATTATCTTAAGTACATGTTCACGTGGTAGGAGTGTTAACATCTTTAGAACGTCCCAGCTTACGCTCATTCACCCAGTTGGTTTGGTGCTAACCGTGGGACACGTGGTGGGCAAACAAATAGATGGTAACTACCAAGCAGTGGTAGTTACCACCATTTTCTTTGGCCTCCACGTGTCCCTCTTTCCCTCGATCAAATAATGGCATCAAGTCAACAGGGTAATGGATACTGTGTTAACGGGTGCCGATGCAATTTTATAGGCAGCAACTAATTCAGTTTATACAATAAAATAATCTGGCAAGCCATTGAAAGGTTGTTGCAACTACCTCCTTAATCGAGGGTGCATACAACAATATAAGCATCTGAACATGATTCTGTTTTTTTATTTTTGTTGGAAATAGATAGTATGGTACAAATAACTCCTTTTGGATTCTGCTATTATTGTGCGAAATATATTCCCCTTTTTAGAACCACATAGAGTATAGTCATACATGTAGTATGGAGTATTGACATGTAAATTTTGTAGTATGGAGTATTGACATGTAATTTCATTAGTATGTAGTATGCACTGCTAACGAAAAATTGGAGTATGAAGTATAAGCATTTGATTATTGGAGTATGGAGTATTAACAACAAGCTGGAGTATAGAGTATTAAGATTCTTATGTGGACGTACAAAATGTCTCCTAAAAAATTGTACTTTGCATGTAATATATAGTTCCTTTTAGAAGTATGGTGTGTACTACATACTACTATAGTGCTACAGTATGGAGTATATTTGAAAAGGTGAATGAAGTATGGAGTACGTCCAAATAAACAGTATAATTCCCAAAATAAGGAGTATCTTTCCACACAAAATGTACATATACTCGAAGATAAGAGGAGTATCTCCAGAATAAATATATACTGATCAAATGTACAAAATTATGGATGTGTTTGTCATGTTCTTTTTACGTACAAAAATAAGATTGCAAAATAAAAAATTCACCAAGATATGAAATCTTCAATCAATTACATATGCTAGCTAGAACATGACTGAGCTAAAAATAATATGGGGATACAATTCAACACGAAGTGATGATACATGTCCACACATGTACGTATACTGATCTGTAACATGAGAACTGGATTGGAATTCATGGTAGTGATGAATGTAGTGATAGTTTGGAAATGTTCCAGAACATGAGGACGATGCAGCAATGGTGAGCTCCTCAATGGCCGGCGGCTGTGTCATCGGCGGAGCGCGCAACTCGACGGCGGCTGTGTCGCCGCCGGCGATGACTCCACGATGGTGGCGCTGGGACGCCGTTCATAAGGTCTTAAAAATTTGATGCATGGTTGACATCGGTCATGACTGCTTATCAAAGAATTAAATTAGATAAAAAAAGTCAATGCCCATGGCTGCTGGTCAAAGAATTCAATTAGATAATAAAATCTATCAGGAACAATTTGAAAGATTTTGTCCGCGGGATCAATACCTTGCCACATGCATCGATGCTCATAATGCGAATTGACTGGGATTGCCATAAAATCTGCTGTAGCTGTGTCACGCCCAAGATGCGAGCCTATCCTCAATCTGGCACGAAGGCCTCGTCAGGGATAGAAGCGCATCTCGTCGTGTCGCAAGAATGGATATCGTTACAAGTACATGTACTGAAAAGAAGAGATATATATATATAGTTGGCTTACACTCGCCACAAGTTACATCAGAGTCACATCAGTACATTATATAATCATCAAGAGTAAGAGCAGGGTCCGACTACGGACGAAAACAAACGAGAAAAATAAGAACGACGTCCATCCTTGCTATCCCAGGCTGCCGGCCTGGAACCCATCCTAGATCGAAGAAGAAGAAGAAGAAGAAGAAGCAACTCCAAATGAACAATCAACGCGCTCGCGTCAAGTAACCTTTACCTGTACCTGCAACTGGTGTTGTAGTAATCTGTGAGCCACAGGGGAATCAGCAATCTCATTTCCAAAGGTATCAAGACTAGCAAAGCTTAATGGGTGAGGTATGGTTAAGTGGTGAGGTTGCAGCAGTGGCTAAGCATATATTTGGTGGCTAACTTACGAGTACAAGAAATAAGAGGGGGAAGATCTACGCATAACGGTCGTGAACTACAGATGATCAAATGAATGATCCTGAACACCTACCTACGTCAGACATAACCCCACCGTGTCCTCGATCGGAGAAGGAACTCACGAAAGAGACAGTCACTGTTACGCACACAGTTGGCATATTTTAATTAAGTTAACTTCAAGTTATCTAGAACCAGTGTTAAACAAAGTTTCCACGTTGCCACATAACCGCGGGCACGGCTTTCTGAAAGATTTAACCCTGCAGGGGTGCTCCAACTAGTCCATCAGAAATTACCACAAGCCGCATAGAAATCCTCAATCACGAAGCTCGCGATCTCGTCGGATTCCCTAGTGGAAAACCTCAACTCTGAGATTACCCAAAGCATCACCGGAATCCCGATGCACAAGATATCTCGTCAAAGGTAAAACTAATCCAGCAAGGCCGCCCGACGTGTCGGCGATCCCGATAGGAGTCGCGTACCTCGTTCTCAGGACACGACGGATGAGCGATGGTTACCACGCCAAACGCCGAGTTGCCCCGGGTAGCGTTAATAAGCTGCTCTATTTTGGACCAACACTCATGAGGAGCACTGGCCCGGGGGTTGATTAAAATAGTCCGCGGGTGCCGGCGGGTCCCTATGCAATTTTATTAGGTGATTAGGCAAATGTAGTACCAACGTTGGGCCTTGCCAGACCAGCTTTAATCTAAAACGAATTATCAAGGGGGTCCACATAACAACCTCGATCGTGTTAGGAGCGCTCAATTATGAAACATAACACCGGTAGCCGGTAACTAAAGGGGGCAAAGGTGGAACAAAACACCAGGCTAGAAAGGCCGAGCCTTCCACCTTTTACCAAGTATATAGGCCCATTAAATTAAATAGCATTAATATGGTGATATAACAAGGAACCCATGTTTCACATGGAAGCAACTGCACCTGCAACTAGCAACGCTAACAACAGGGTTAAGCAAGCAGTAACATGGCCAATCAGTGGTTTGCTAGGTTGAACATGTTGAAGGTTAACATGGCATTGTTGAGAGGCTGATATTTAACAGGTGGTAGGCAACGAGACATAATCGACAGAAGTGATAAAACTAGCATGGCAAGGATAGTAATGGTATATGAGGAAATGATCATCTTGCCTGAGATCCCGCTTGGAAGAAGAATGACTCCGTGAAGCAGACAAACCGATATAGTCGAACGGGTCCTCACAATCCGACACGCTTGCGGAACTCTATCGAGACGGAGGAAAACGAAAACAAGAATCAACACACGATATTCACCACACGATGCACAACACAGATGATGCATGAGCTACTGAATACATGCAAGTCACGGCATGACAATTCACACAATCAAACACTACACATTAAGTGAAGTTCAATATGCAACGAGTTGCATATTGGCGAAACTCCACGTTAATTATTTAGTTCACTCCCGGTTATCTACACGGCAATATTAATGTTGTCAAACATGCAAGAGGTGAAGCGGAAGTTAAACTACCTATCTAGGCATTTTAAGTGAGGTCGGAAATGACATATAGCACCTCCAAAACGACCTCACATGTTAATTTCCAATTATGACCAGATCTGAACTAATGCATTTAATTAGTTGTTAAACAGCAAAACAAATAGGTTCACGTGATTCTACGCGTCAAGGCAAGCAATCTACACATAAAGAACATCTCCAACGGAGCTACGGTTCAAAAGATATAAGCACCGCAATATATGATGGCATGAATGCAAAATGTGTGCAATGACAGCTACGAGCACTTCAAAACAAACAACCTGCAAGAGAAAATGAAACCACACAAGATTCTAAGCAAGTTTCATGTAGGACTCGATCAAAACGGAGCTACGGTTCACAAACTACGAGCAAAACAAGAAATCTCTACAATCTGCCAAAATCAGCCACATAGCATTTACTACGCCCCACAACTACGGCTACACACTCCGATAAACTCAAGCAAGGCATGGCATGAAAGAGGGCAAGACGCACTACTACAAAAAACTAACAACAACTAGCATAGCAGCAAGGAGCACTAGGAAAAGAAGACACAAAATGACATCTCGCGCACTATTTCAGACTTAGTGAAAATTACACCTCATGAAAGTGCAGTTTTCAGTCTAAAGCTATATTCACAGCAGCAAAACCTATAGCTACAGGACTCCAAATGGCATGAAACTTTACAGCATGCTAGAGAAACACAAGGGGTACAACTAACTCCATTGGACCAACCTCAAAAGATCTAGAGATCACAAGATGCAAGCAAGACAAGACAGCAACAAAATATAACAGATTTCAGACTTAGAAATATTTCAGCTCGTCCACAGCAGCACTATTTCTAGCAACTTGAGAGCAAGAAAATCACACCTAAACATGCATTTCTATTGCAACCAAAAATACCAGGGGCTAGTCTAAACATCTAAGAAGAACTCCCTAGTTGACAACTCCGTCAAACGACGCACGGAATAAATCCTACGAATTAATCAAAAGGGTAACATAGCAAAA
Source organism: Hordeum vulgare subsp. vulgare (assembly GCF_904849725.1). Classification (NCBI taxonomy): domain Eukaryota; kingdom Viridiplantae; phylum Streptophyta; class Magnoliopsida; order Poales; family Poaceae; genus Hordeum; species Hordeum vulgare. The sequence continues at coordinate 352,175,910 of NC_058522.1, read as the reverse complement.
TATCTCGCGAACTAACTTACTCGAAAGCTAAAACTAATTGGACAGGAAAATCCATGGGATTTTTCTACCCCGGAAACATATAAAATAAGTGGGGTTTGCAACACAAAATAAAGCCGCACAAAAATGCGAGATAATAACCTATACACGAGAAAATAAACTACCGGCAAACCCTACACGCAAAAATCCAAATGACCGCTCTAAAAAGCAAGGAAAAAATGGTCCCTAAAACATATGCATTTCTATCATGGCATTCGAGCAATTCGAACACGCGCGGAAAATATATACGGGCACCATCCTATCTAGACAACACGTAAACCTAGGCATATGTCGACTCAAACTACGTCAAACAAATATGCAAGTTGCACCAACGTAATCTACGCGTAAAACTACACGAAAACCGTATACTACACGTTCCGATACGACTAAGGGAATAAAAGTTACGGTCGTTTTAATATATCTATAACCCTGAAATTATAATACCGAAAAAAACTTAAAATAAATAAATACTACCGGGCCTAATATTCTGCCAGACCGGAAAAAAAGCTGGGCGCAATATAACTAACACGCGCGCAGGGCGCTGGTGAAAGGGGCTCACCTTCGGGCCAAAGTAGGCCGGCCTGGGGGGAGGAGGAGCTGGGCCGGCTCCGAGCGGTTGCTGCTGGGCCAAGCTGGGCCGGGGCGCGCCTGCTGCTGGGCCGGGCGAGCTGGCCCACGCGGCCAGGGTGAGGCCGAGCGGTGCGCTGCGCTCGAGCGACACGGGACGGACCTCCTCGTCCTCCCGTGCGAGATCCCGTGGCGGCGGCTGTTGCCGGCGACGCAGGGCGGCGGGGAGGCGCCGGTAGGGGAGGCCGACGAGCTGGGGCTGCCGGCGGCGGGGTCGTGGGAGGCCAGATGCAGGCGGGAGGCGGCCGGAGGAACCGAATCCGGGAGGTTCCACGGCGACCGGCGAGCTTCGGCAGGCGGAGCATGGCGGCGGTGCAGAGGGCACCAGCGTGCGGCTGCTAGCCTGGCGGCGAGCGGGGATGGGGCTCCAGCGAGGCATGGCGGCGGGGCACCGGCAACGGGCAAATTCTTGCAGGAAGGCGGCGCGCGACGGTGGCTCGGGCAACACGGCGCCATGGAGGGGCTCGGGAGGAGCTGCGGGAGCCTCGGGCGGCGGCGGCGTTTCGGGCCCGGCGGCGCGAGGAGGAGGCTGGAGGTGGGGCTGCGCGGTTAGGGTTAGGAGGGGTGCACGGAAAACGAGGAGGGATGTCTAAAATGCACGGGGGGTCTATTTATAACGAAAGGGGGGCTCGGTTAACCGGAATCGCGTTCCGGATCCAACCGCGGGGTCGGATTCGGACGATTCCGCACGCGGGAATGGGTACGCGGCCGTGTAGAGGGGATATCCAGAGACGAGAGGGAGAACGGGCGGCGCGGCACGAATTTTAAAACACCGACAACCGTCCCGTCGGTAGACCGAATACGGTGTCGCTACGGTCGACCGTTCGGGTACCAGACGGTCTCCGATCGCGACGAAATTCGACAGGCGGCCTAGCTATATCTAATCGCGACCGCGTGCCAAGTTTCACCTTGATCAGAGAAAGATTTTAAACGCACTTTAAAAACATGGTTTCGACGGTGCCGCGGACGCGTGCGTGTGCGGTCGGGCTCAGAACGGACAACGACGAGAACCGGCAACTACTAACGGATGCAAGTTTGAAAACTGGCGGCAACGGAGATGCCGATGCAATGCAGATGATGTGAATGATGCGATGATGATGCGATCAAAGAAAATAGACAAACGACGAAAACGGAAAGAAAGGGGGAAGCTTCTGGAACGTCGACACCGGGCTGTCACAAGCTGGCAGCCAAATGTGAAAGCTAGATATGTGTTGGGCGTGTGGTAGTTATATCCATACATGAAAATAGGAAATGCACGATTAGTTGCTTTATGGGATGAAAATAAAAATGGTGTATTACTAGAACCAAACCCGTTAATCAAAGCGTCCATCACACACGAGATCAGACGGTGTTGGGCATGGGGTAACTAGCCCCTAGTGGTAGTATTGATTTTCCCTAGCATTTAATAGTTAGCATGTCAATTCATTAGCATTTACTAATTTGGAAAGAATTAAAACAGACATTAATTGATGAAGAGAGAATAAGAACATAAAAGGAAAAATGTTTACATGTTTACTTGCATCTTTTTCAGATCAATGTATATATATATATATATATGTACGCTCAAGGTGACTCGTCAGTGAATGAAAATTCTACGCATGGATGAACACATATATATACACAGACATTGATTATTTCATTAGGTATCCAAAACAATATATTTTAATTATTTAGAACTAATAAATTATACATCGACTCCAAATCGCAGAGACATGCCCATGGCATATAATACCTAGTAATAAATTATGTAGATATGCCGTTATATATTTTTAATGATTTATTTTAGGTTGTAGCTAGTAAAAAATTATATACATATGCGGATATATATGTATACCTATTAATTAAATTGTGTACATATGTAGATATGATATATCTACTAACAAAGTAATATACATGTGCTGGTATATATCCAATGATTTGTTCTAGTTTGTAGCTAGTGAAAAAAATATGTACATACGCGGATATGCATGTACCTACTAATGAAATTATATATACACAGGTATGCATATCCCTACTAATAAGGTTACGTACATACATCAATATATACATACCTAGTAATTTATTCTATGAATCAATGAATGCTATATAAGGATACAATAAATGCTAATTTTTTTTCTCTATAATATATAAAATGATCTTCCTTTTATCAGGTGACATGCATGCATGAGATGGTCAAATAATTGATGCCTGCCAAATTACCTATTAATTGAGGCATTTACATTGGTTTCCATATCAACCGCCAAATATGATCTAACGATGGATAGACAAGGTGCCCAGATACCTAGGTGCCCAAACAATCGTTGATGGGGTTATAGTTCCAGGATAGGGTCATAGGCCTGCCCTATAGGTCCTACCTAAGCACTGCCCTCATAGAGGACAAGACCCTTAGACAGTTCCGACTGAACTAAGGACACCCCCATCATCCAGTCGGCGACGAGCACTCGGAGAATATTTAACGTACCGACTGGAATCCACTCTGTACATCGTAACCTCCCAAGAGGGCAATGGTCATACGTTTTCATACACCATTATTAGCATTTAAGGCTTACGTTACCTGTAACGTAGGCATTTATTCGCCACTATTCCGCCCTTGTCCATCGGGCCATTATGAAGGGCAGCGCACTCTATATAAGCCGTCCTTCCCCACTGGAGCAAGGGTTGGCACTTGCTGTAACCCTATAATCCACTCGACACTAAGCTCCCAAGAGCACTGAGACGTAGGGCTTTTACCTCCACCGTAGAGGGGCTTGAACTCATACATCCTCGCCGTAGCTAAGACTCTGCCCATCCTTTCGTACCCCATACATCTACTGTCAGACTTATACCCACGACAGTTGGCGCCCACCGTGGGGCAGGCGTCTAAGCGACTTCCGGCGAGTTTGCGATTTCATACTTTCGTCATGTCGTCCGGTGGAGATCTGTGCATGGGTCATCAGATCCTCTTCGGTGCCCTCTCCTTCATCGCCGACGATTCGGCATGGCTTCGGGATGCGCCCCTCGACGTTGAGGCGCTTCCCAGTCGCGGGGCTACGCACTTCTGTGCCAGTTCCTGCGGTGTTCTTCTTCTCCAGCCATCGGCCCCGGTGTCGATCTTCGCCCCCGTCACGCGTCGCAACAAGCGATCTCGTCGTCCGCGGCTCCAGCGTTGGGTGCAACACGCCCAGGCGCGACAGAGCGCGTCCTCTCAAGTGGCGGTGCTCGAATTGGTTGTGGTCCCACCGCCATCCCAGTGCTTGGACTCAGTTCCGACTAAGCTACCTTCAGAGTACCCGGGTCGCGGGCCTGCAGCCGAAGTTCTCATGGCCGATTCCCATGAAAATCCCCTCCGGACTGGTCGGAACGAGCATGAGGTCGGAGAATCATCCGGCGCTCGTCGTCAACACCATAGTTCTGCCAGTCGACGCACTTGCCAGAGCAACGTCGAGGTGTTCCATACACCCATCCTCAACCTGGCTGCGGCTGCCAGGATAGCTGATTCTCTCCAGCCGACTGATTCGGAGGCTGGTAGAGGGATCGAGCAGATCCGTGCCCTGTTGCATACGGCGCATCAGCAAAATTCGGCGGTCTCCCAGTCGTACAACAGGATCCACAACAGTACTGTTCACGCGAACACGCATCGGTCGGTTTTCAGTCCCGACTCTCATCAGCGGCGCAGAGGAGGCAACCGTTCCAGGGACCTGAGTCGGAATCCGCTTCCCATTCGGTCTCGTCTAGAAGATCGTCGCCGTTCGCATACTCCTCCGCGGGGTGGGCCTTACGGGCCTCGGCATCACGATGATCGTCGTTCGGTCGGTGACGCGCATGATCCAAGGCCTGACGCAAGAGGGTACATCGCCAAGAAGAAGGTCGACAGAAGTCGAGCCCACCGTGATGGTCACGATAGAGACCGTCCGAGTGGAAGCAGGACCGTCGTTTTTGGCCCCGAGTGCTTCAGTCGGGCCATCCGTTCAGCTGACATCCCTCCCAACTTCTGATTGGCGACGGGAATCAGCAATTTCACAGGAGAGTCCAAGCCAGAAACTTGGTTGGACGACTACAGAGTGGCGGTCCAGATCGGTGGCGGAGATGACCATGTCGCCATGAAACATCTCCCCCTGATGCTCGACGGCTCGGCGCGAGCTTGGCTAAACCAGTTGGCTCCATCAAGCATCTACAGCTGGGCAGATCTGTCCCGAGTCTTCATCGGGACCTTCGAGGGCACGTGCAAACGCCCTGCTGGTCTCGTGGAGCTCCAGCACTGCGTCCAGAAGCAGAACGAGCCCTTGCGCAATTTCATCCAGCGCTGGACGACCCTCTACCACACGGTGGAGAATGTCACAGAGCATCAAGCAGTCTGCGCCTTCAAGGCAGGCGTGCGGTACAGGGATTTGTACCTGAAGTTCGGTCAGACAGGCGACATCTCCATGAGCAAGATGATGGAGATAGCCGCGTGCTATGCAAATGGCGAAGAGGAGGACCGCATACGTAGCGGCAAGCATAAGTTAGTTGCCGATGGAGATGGAAACAGCAGTCAGAAGCAGAAGCAGAAGGCTCAATCCACTCCGCAGGCAGAGGCAGCTGCTGTTACAAATGCCAAGATCAAAGGCAAGGGGAAAGCTCAGTACACCCCCAAGAAGAGGCAGTCAGGAAATTCCATCCTGGATCAACCGTGTCCAATCCACACGAAGATGGACGAAGAAGGCAACGCCATATTCCCGAAGCATACCACTCGACAGTGTCGCCTCCTGATTCAAGGATTCGGTGAAGGTCAGCCGAGTGAAAAGGACACCGAGCAGGATGATGAGGACAAGGAGGATCCGTTCCCCCAAGTCCATGCAACGCTGATGATTTTTGCTGATGTGGAAAGCAAGAGTCGACTGAAGCTGGTTAACAGGGAGGTGAACATGGCAACCCCAACCACCCCACGTTCCTCAAATGGTCACAGACTGCGATCACCTTTGATCAGTCAGACCACCCAGCACACGTACCCACCCCACGGAGGAAAGCTCTCGTCGACCCGGTGGTGGAAGGAGTCAGGCTGCGCAAAGTCCTCATGGACGGTAGCAGCGGCTTGAACATCATGTACGCCGACACTCTCAAGGGGATGGGCATTCCGATGTCCAAACTTAGCGAGAGCAGTATGCAGTTCCACGGAGTCGTCCCAGGACGAAAGGCCAAGTCACTCGGCCAGATCGCGTTGGATGTCGTCTTCTGCTCTGACAAGAACTTCCGCAAGGAGAAGATGACATTCGAGGTGGTGGACTTCCAGAGTGCATACCATGCGATTCTGGGCCGTCCGGCATATGCGCGTTTCATGGCCCGACCATGTTACGTCTATTTGAAGCTCAAGATGCCAGGCCCCAAAGGTGTGATTACGGTCACAGGCAATCGGCAGCGGGCCGAGGAGTGTCTACAGCAGGGGTCGAGGATTGCCGATCAGTAGATGGCTATTCTCGAGCTGGATGAGTACAAGAAGACCGCCGACCCCGCTGACCTGATGCGTTCAAAGAAGCCAGCTTCTGAGTCCGCATTCGAGTCGGCAGGAGACACGAAGAAAGTCAGCATCCACCCGACGGACGACATCGCTGCCCCGACAAACATCTCCACCACCCTTGATCCAAAATAGGAAGCCGAGCTCATCCAATTCCTCCGTGAGAACTGGGACATTTTTGCGTGGAAGCCCGCTGACATGCCAGGTGTACCCAGGGAGTTGGCTGAGCACTGACTGCATGTGGATCCTGCTGCTCGGCCCGTCCAAGAACGCATGCATCGGTCCGCCGCGCACAAGAGGAAGGCAATCGGAGAGGAGGTGGCTAAACTTTTGGCGGCCAACTTCATTCGCAAGGTACACCACTCCGAGTGGCTCGCTAATGTTGTCATGGTGCCCAAGAAGGACAAGTCTCTCCGTATGTGCATCGATTTCAAGCATCTCAATAAGGTCTGTCCGAAAGATCACTTCCCGCTCCCCCGCATTGATCAAATTGTTGATTTGACTGCGGGTTGCGAGCGTTTATCTTTCCTTGATGCCTATTCGGGCTATCATCAGATCCATCTGTATGGTCCGGATGAATTAAAAACAACCTTCATCACCCCATTCGGGTGTTTCTACTACATCACCATGCCATTCGGTTTGAAGAATGCAGGAGCAACTTTTATGCGCATGATCCAAAAATGCCTCCTAGACCAGATCGGTCGAAATGTGGAGGCATATATGGACGATATCGTAGTCAAGTCACGCAAAGGTTCCGACCTGCTGACCGACTTGGCAGAAACATTCGCCAACTTACGTAGGTACGATATCAAGCTCAACCCAGCCAAGTGTTCATTCGGCGTTCCCAGCGGGAAGTTACTCGGTTTCTTCGTTTCCGAACGAGGGATCGATGTCAACCCCGAAAAGATCGGGACCATTGTCCGAATGGAGCGGCCGGTAAGAATACATGATGTTCAAAGGCTCACAGGTTGCCTAGCGGCTTTGAGCAGGTTTATCGCTCGACTCGGCGAGAAGGCGTTACCTCTGTACCGACTCATGAAGAAGTCAGATACCTTCGAGTGGACAGACAAAGCCCAAATTGCATTCGACGACCTCAAAGCCCTGCTTTCCACCCAGACGGTTCTTACTGCCCCGCTCAGTAAAGAACCCCTTCTTCTGTACATCGCGGCTACAAATCAAGTCATCAACACCGTTCTGACAGTCGAACGCGAAGAAGAAGGCAAAGCGTACAAGGTTCAGCGACCAATATATTATGTCTCCGAAGTCCGGACTCCTTCCAACCAGAGGTATCCCCATTATTAGAAGCTTATTTATGGGATCTACATGACTGCAAAGAAGGTGGCTCATTATTTTCAAGACCACTCGATGTCTGTCATATCTGATGCTCCGTTGTCGGAAATTCTCCACAATCGGGACGCATCAGGCCGAGTGGCAAAGTGGGCAATGGAGATGCTATACTGAGACATCAAGTTCGAAGCCAAGAAAGCTATAAAGTCTCAAGCTCTGGTTGATTTCATAGCAGAATGGGTAGAACAACAGCAACCGACTCACATCTACTCGGCTCATTGGACCATGTTCTTCGATGGGTCCAAGGTGTTGAATGGCTCCGGCGCCGGCGTAGTGATCATATCCCCAAAAGGTGATAAACTCAAGTATGTGTTGCAGATACATTTTGATTCTTCCAACAACGAAGCAGAGTACGAAGCTCTCCTTTATAGATTGCGCATGGCCATCACACTCGGCGTCCGTCGCCTGATGGTCTATGGCGACTCAGATCTGGTGGTTAATAAAGTAGTGAAGGAATGGGACGTAAGGAACCCCACCATGACTGCATACTGCAACGCAGTAAGGAAGCTCGAGAAGAAAGTTTGAAGGTATGGAACTTCACCATGTTCCCCGACTGAAAAACCAAGCAGCAGATGAACTGGCAAAACTTGGATCCACTCGGAGACCGGTCCCGAGTGATGTCTGCCTCGAGCACCTACACCTCCCCTCTGTGAAAGAAGATCCTTTTATAGAGGAACCAGTGCAACCGAAGAGCTCAACAGATCCGACTGAAGTCGAGGTCCCCGCTATGGTTGATTTGATCATGGAGGTCCTAGCTGTCATTCCCGAATGGACTGTGCCGTTCATTGCGTACGTCCTGAGGCAAGAGTTACCAGAAGACGAAGTCCAAGCTAGGAAGATCGTCCGCAGGTCGAAGTCCTTCATCGTCATTGATGGCCAGTTGTACAGGGAAAGTGTTTCAGGCGTCCTTCAGCGGTGCATCTCCCCTGAGGAGGGACAGTTAATCTTGGAATAAATTCACTCGGGAACCTGCGGTCATCATGCCTCCTCAAGAGCAATCGTCGCCAAAGCATTCAGAGCTAGTTTCTTGTGGTTGCAGGCGAATGAAATGGCAAAAGATATGGTCGACCGTTGCGAAGGCTGTCAGTTCTATTCAAACAAGTCCCACAAGCCAACATCTGCGCTGAAGACAATTCCTCTTGTTTGGCCGTTCGCCGTGTGGGGATTAGATACAGTCGGACCATTCAGAACAGGCCAAGGAGGATTCACTCATCTGCTGGTAGCAGTCGACAAGTTTACCAAGTGGATTGAAGCCAAGCCTATCAAAAAGCTCGACGCCCTTACGACCATCAAATTTATCAGAGACATCATCGCCAGATTCGGGGTTCCGCACAACATAATCACCGACAATGGCACAAACTTTGACTCGGACAGATTCAAAGGTTTTTGCACAGGCCAAGGTATCCGAGTGGATTTTGCATCCGTGGCACACCCCCAAACAAACGGGCAAGCAGAGCGGGCGAATGGACTTATTCTTCAAGGGTTGAAGCCTCGACTCCTGTGAGAAGTTGGACATGCCGCTGGCGCATGGGTCACCGAGCTGCCTTCGGTGTTGTGGGGCCTCCGCACAACTCCGAATAGATCTACACAGCGATCCCCGTTCTTCCTCGGTTATTGAGCAGAGGCAGTCCTTCTGAGTGACTTGCTTCACAACTCTCCACGAGTCGAACTCTTCTCCGAAGCCGAAGCAGAGCAAGCCATGCAAGACGGAGTGGATCTTCTAGAAGAAGAGCGCGAGATGGCACTGATTCGTTCAACAATTTATCAACAAGATCTGCGGCGATTTCACGCGCGGCACGTCAGGAGCCGCACATTCCAAGCGGGCGACCTGGTGCTCCGAGTGGATCAGCAGAGACCACACAAGTTGGCTCCCGCCTGGGAAGGACCCTTCATCGTCTCTAAGGTGCTGAACAACGGAGCATATCGACTCTACAACCTCGACAGGGAAACGGACGAGCCGCGAGCATGGAATGGAGATCTCCTGAAGCGCTTCTACACATAACCGCTGACGGAGACAATGTAAAGAACAAGTATCATTGAAGTAATACAAAGCAGATTGATTTCTTGCCGATTCAAAATTCTTCCACGTTTGCAGACTCCGGTCTAAAAAACTAACTCCGAGTGTGCACTAAAAGTCGCACTCGGAGACTTAGCTGCGGCCCAGAGTCGCCTAAGTACAAACTCGCTCCAAGTGTGCACTAAAAGTCGCACTCAGAGACTTAGCTGCGACCCATAGTCGCCTAAGTACAAACTCACTCCGAGTGTGCTCTAAAAGTCGCACTCGGAGACTTAGCTGCGACCCAGAGTCGCCTAAGTACAAACTCACTCCGAGTGTGCACTAAAAGTCACACTCGGAGACTTAGCTGCGGCCCAGAGTCGCCTAAGTACAAACTCGCTCCGAGTGTGCACTAAAAGTCGCACTCGGAGACTTAGCTACGACCCAGAGTCGCCTAAGTACAAACTCGCTCCGAGTGTGCTCTAAAAGTTGCACTCGGAGACTTAGCTGCGACCCAGAGTCGCCTAAGTACAAAATCGCTCCGAGTGTGCACTAAAAGTCACACTTGGAGACTTAGCTGCGGCCCAGAGTCGCCTAAGTACAAACTCGCTCCGAGTGTGCACTAAAAGTCGCACTCGGAGACTTAGCTGCGACCCAGAGTCGCCCAAGTACAAACTCGCTCCGAGTGTGCTCTAAAAGTCGCACTCAGAGACTTAGCTGCGACCCAGAGTCGCCTAAGTACAAACTCGCTCCGAGTGTGCTCTAAAAGTCGCACTCGGAGACTTAGCTGCGACCCAGAGTCGCCTAAGTACAAACTCGCTCCGAGTGTGCACTAAAAGTCACACTCGGGGACTTAGCTGCAACCTGCGACCCAGAGTCGCCTAAGTAAAAAAGCTTCCTCCGAATGTATACTCGAGATGCACTCGTAGGCTTAGCAGACCCTCATTGAGGCTCATGTGGATGTGAAGACAACTGACAACTACATGAGTAACAACTCGCTCCGAGTGCGCACTAACAGTCACACTCGAGGACTTAGCCGCGACCCAGAGTCGCCTAAGTAACAACTCGCTCCGAGTGCGTACTAACAGTCACACTCAGAGACTTAGCCGCGACCCAGAGTCGCCTAAGTAAAAGCTCGCTCCGAGTGCGCACTCGGAGGCTTAGCAGACCCTCATTGAGGCGCATGTGGATGTGAAGACAACTACATGCTCCGCATGTTTGCCATCGGCTTCACCAAAAGACGCCGAACAAAAACCACGAGCCAAAATCGTGTCAAAAAATACTCAGCGAAAGAAGAGCAAAAGATCCGATTCGAATTCAAAGTTGGATCTACGATCAGTCGGCTCGGTGTGAATCAAGTTTATCCACACCGAACCACGAATGTGACGGCCAACAGCAGTGGCCAAAGTTTAATACAGATACCACTCGGCATACCGAGGCAAATGTGCGTTCACCATAAAGTTTTTTCAAGCGTCGCCAGGACTGGCAGGCTCCACAAAGGTGTCAAGGTCGATTCCGTCTGCGATGCGAGTGGCTGTGTCGAGGAAGGTCTTCATGAAATCTTCGAATTGAAGCTTCTTGGTGTTGGCGACCTGCAACGTCTTCAGCTTTTCTTCGCGGGCTTCCTTGTAGTGCACTCGGACCAGAGATAGCGCCACGTCCGCACCACAACAAGCGGCAGACTTCTTCCATGCCTGCACTCTGCTTGGGACGTCTTCCAGCCGAGTCATCAACCCATCTATTTCTTTCCGGGAGTCGTCTTCAGGCCACAGCTCCTTGTCGATCCGGCCGACAACTTTTCTCAGGCGGCCAATGAAAGGGTCCACCTTGTTAAGGCGAGAATGCGCTCGGAGCATGTCCCGGTTAGCTTCATCGCCGAGTGGAACATTCGGAACAAGCGACCGCTCAATGTTGGCTGCTTCAGCCTCAACGTCCCAACAGAAGTCTGCAAAGAAAAGACAAGCAGAAAGTAAGCGCGGATTGAACTCTACAGTCAATAAGCACTCAGGAACAACTTACCACCAAGCAGTGCGACCATCTTCCTTGCCCAGTCGCTGACGTAGTTCTCTTGCGCCATGCACCGAGTGTTCATCACCTTCAGCTGGCCCATCCATTCGGATCTCTGACTCTTCATTTTTTCAACTTCGGCTAGCAATGCCTTGTTGGTCTCCCAAGACTCCTCCAGAGATTTCTCTCGGTCAGCAAGAGCCTCCTTCACGCCAGCCAGGTCATTCACAGCCACCTCCAAGTCGGCAGCAAGCTGAGTCTTCTCAGCCTTCAGAGCATTGTACGCAGATTCTATTTCGCAAGTCTTCTGCCAAAGAGACACAAAGGGAGGATCAACCACATTCAACAAGGAAAAAGTCTCGACAGATACGACAAAACAATCAAAGATCAAAATTCTTCAGACCCCTGCCGATGCAAGCAATCGACAGCGGTCTCGGGGACTACACCCAGTGGGTTCACTAAGAGTGACCCCACTGGTATGAAGCTCGAACAGGTCGGCCCTATCGAGCTCCATAGCAAATGGACAACACTATGAGACTACTATTACCCGACCCGAGTAACACTACTCTCGGGGACTACACCCAGTCGGTGCACTCGGAGTGCCCCCACTGGTACCATTCGGGCAGATCAGCTCTGATTTGTTCAGATTACGGAAAATACATATAAAGACAACTGCCGGTGCAAGCACTCGGTAGAAGTCTCGGGGACTACACCCATTGGGTTCACTCGGAGTGAACCCACTGCAAAATCATCCTACTGTATCCGAGTATATCGCTAAAACCCCTAGTGGGTAACAAGAGGAAAGTAAACACTTACTAGCGCACTTACTCGGATATCATCCCGGAGCTCCAAGCTTTTCTTGTACAAAGACGCGATGGAGTCATACGCTCCCTTGGCGTCACCCACCATCAGCTCCACCTGGACCATGGCGTCCTTGGCGGCCCCCACCTAGTCTTCCGGGAGGCGTCGGGCGTCATATTGAATAGTTGACGGACCCGACGCGACAGAAGACTCCCTGGGCATCCCGAGCTCCGCTCCAGTCGGTTCCGCCGTGAGGGGCACCGTCTCAGTCGGCGACACGTTCATGGTGGGAGCAACAGTAGATGGGACAACCTCAGGGACAGGCGCCAAAGCTGGCTCCGACCCCCTTTGGTCGTCGTCCTCCAGATTGATCACCTCCAAAGGAAGCCCGACTGAACAAAATGAAATTACAGAAAAAGGTCAAGATCAAAGACAGCACTCCCGAAACAATAATACAGCTCTCGGAGTCGTGACAACGTACCTTGCTGGGATGTGGCGGCATTATCCGTGTCCATGGGATCATCGTCCTGGCGCGGCAGAGAGGTGGCGGAGGTAGCAACTCTGTTGAGTGAAATCCACTTGACGGATAAGCATGAGTTCCCAAAAAGAGGAGTTCAGTCAGATACTGAAAGGAGATGGAAGAACAAGACACTTACGCTGAAGCGAGCGGAACAACGATCCTCATCCGAGGCAAAGCTTTCCGAGGCTTAGGCCCACTAGGTTTGGCCACCTTGGACGGCTGGTTCACGGGCTCGGCAGCAGCGTCCCTCGTCCTCTTCATGCTCCGAGCACTCGGAGCCACGGGAGGAATTGGCGGAGCACTCGGGGCCGCTGGAAGAGCCGGCGGAGCAGCAGGGTCATGATGGCGCTTGGTTCGGTGCTCTGGTGGTGAGGGTGGCGAGCTCTGCTCCCCACCCTCCTCCTCCTCTTCTGTCTCCTCCTTCGTCTTCCCACTGTCGGAGACGTACTCGGCGCTATCCGCGCTGCCCTCCTGGCTACCCTCCTCTTCCTCGGCTGGATTCCCGTTCGAGATCGCAGAATGTCAGTTAGTCCACTCCTGCACAAAACACAGTCGACAACGTCAGTCAGCGGGACAAGAAAAGCAATGAAGCTAAGAAGATTAAAAGCACTCGACAAGATGTACTCACCTCATTCGGAGGAGGATTTTCGGCGCGGAAGGGCTTCACTCGCCGGGCTCCCACGGGGTTATCACACGCGCCTGTGATGCCGCGGACCCACGCACTCACAGTCTCCCCGCTCACGTCCTTTGGATGCGACCGAGTGGAATCTGAAGGCCCCGCGTAGTGCCACATGGCGTGGTGTCGGGCCTACAGCGGCTGGATGCGCCGACCCAGAAAAGTATCCAGCAGGTCCGTGCCGGTGACTCCCTTACGGACGACGGCTATCAACGCGTCAACCAAAGGCTGGATCTGGATCCTTTCCCCCTTAGAGAGCGCAAGCTTCCTGGGAGGGCCCGGACGGTCTAAACTAAACGGTGGCAACCCACTCGAAGCATTCGGACAAGCAATGTCCTGGCAATAGAACCAGGACGATTGCCAGTTCCTAACTGACTCGGACAGCTGGAGGGAGGGATAGCTACTCTTTGTTTTCTTCTGGAAGTCTAAACCCCCGCAGAGCTGGAGGATATGGGTCTTATCGTCCGACTGGCTAAGCTTTTTGACGGCTTGGGATCTAGCGGAGAAGACATACTTAAAGAGCCCCCAGTGGGGGGGGGGCATCCAATAAAGCACTCGCAGAGGGTGATGAATGCAGCAAGGTGGGCTATTGCGTTCGGAGGAAAATGATGGAGCTGCGCCCGGAAGTAAGTCATGATACCTCGGAAGAAAGGATGGGGAGGCAAGGAGAAGCCTCTGAACACATGGCTGAGCAGCAGAACGCGTTCCCTTCTTCGGCGCCGGCTCCGTCTCACCTTCCGGCAGCCTCCAGGACATGTTGACGATCATGCCATTCTCCACCAGCTCCAGCAAGTCGTTCTCCGTCACCGAGGAGGGGGGGAAATCCCCCTGGATCCAACCCGCCGGCAGCGCCCCCGCCGCTGAGTAGGAGCCGCCCCCTTCTTCTTCTTCTTCTACGACTCGAGCTTGCTGGTCTGCCCCTTCATCATGGCGAAGGCAGCGGATCTGCAGAGGAGGAGGGGAAGGAGGAGGCTTGAGGCGTGCAGAGAGCTGCGGGAGGAGCGGGATTAATGAGAGGAGGTTGAACAGCGCAACAGGAAATCCCGCCGGGGAGGCTTAAATAAGCTTCCGACTGGGTCACTAACAGGTGGACCCGAGATCTTATCCCCCCAACCGGCCGCTGCGATGTTAGTGGAGAATATAAAGGCGCAGTAATCGAGGAGGCAAAACCTACTCGATGGCGATGTCGTCATCCCCGCTGAGCGCGCGACAACCGAAATTTGAGGATCCCGGAAAATCCGGCGCTGTCAGTTTGACCAGTCACGTCGAAAGATTCCGCGGAAGCACTCGGTCCCTGACGGTTCGTTTCACTGGTATATTCACTCGGATCACTGGTTCAAAGGATAAAATGGATCGAGGCAAACAACGCCAAAGTCACCTCCATACCAGTCGGTTCCATACTCCAAACATCACTTCATCGTTCCAACCCCGATCCATTCGGGGACTAATGATGGGGTTATAGTCCCACGGTAGGGTCATAGGCCTGCCCTATAGGTCCTACCCAAGGACTACCCTTCATAGAGGACAAGGCCCTTAGACAGTTCCGACTGAACTAAGGACGCCCCCATCATCCAGTCGGCGACGAGCACTCAGAGCATATTTAACGTACCGACTGGAATCCACTCTGTACATCGTAACCTCCCAAGAGGGCAACGGGCATACGTTTTCATACACCATTATTAGCATTTAAGGCTTACGTTACCTGTAACGTAGGCATTTATTCGCCACTATTCCGCCCTTGTCCACCGGGCCATTATGAAGGGCAGCGCACTCTATATAAGCCGTCCTTCCCCACTGGAGCAAGGGTTGGCACTTGCTGTAACCCTATAATCCACTCGACACTAAGCTCCCAAGAGCACTGAGACGTAGGGCTTTTACCTCCACCGTAGAGGGGCCTGAACTCATACATCCTCGCCGTAGCTAAGGCTCTGCCCATCCTTTCGTACCCCATACATCTACTGTCAGACTTATACCCACGAGAGTCGTTATATATATATATATATATATATATATATATATATATATATATATATATATATATATAACGTTTAGATGGTTATGCACACATCAAATGTCCGCCCGTTAGTTTGACGAGGGCTCTTTGAGAAACCTAACATTGCATGTTTCAACGTGTTGTGAAAAAAGTCGTTCAAGTCGCAAAAAATACAACTTATGGTGCCACCATTCCACAAGTCTAATAGAGAAATTCGGCATTTGATGCTCAATTAAGTGTTTTTTTGGATACTGGGAGTTGCACGCAGTGCAAAAATCAAAATGTTTTACTTTACTTTGTCATGTGACCAAACACTGGATCATGCAGTGGTTAGAGCATCGTGTCATTGACTAGTGGTTGTAGGGTTGTTTCTTGCCACTACTGGGTGTGTTGAGCACACAACGTTTTGCCCCATGATTTTTTTTCAGCGTAACTTTATGATGGGTGTGTTTGTTATGTGACACCACAAACGTAGTTCCTCTATTCCTAAATATAAGTATTTTAAGAGATTTCATTAACTGACTACATACGGAACAAAATGAGTTAATCTATACTCTAAAGTATATCTATATATATCTGTATGTTGTCCCCTAATGAAACCTCTAAAAAGACTTATATTTAGAAACAGAGGGAGTAGCATGGTACGATTGATACGTCCCAAACGTATCTATAATTTATGCTTGTTCCATGATCTTTGGGTGACATTGTTATATGTTTTGTTACACTTTTATATCTTTTTACACATATTTGGACTAACCTACTAACTCAGTGCACCCAGTGCTAGTTTCTGTCTGCTGATGTCTTTTTTGCAAGGACTTTTACCATAATTTACACAGTCCCAAAAATACCGAGAAAAATATTTAAAAATCAGCGTGACGGAAGCTTTCGGAGCATCAAAGATGGGCCACAGGAGAGCCAGGGCCTACCCAGGCGGCCTCCCTATGCGGCCTGGCCCCTGGCCGCACCCACAGGTCGCCTGGGTGGGGCCCACCTCCTCTGACACCCTTCTTTGGCCTATATTTACCCCTCCGATCGGAAACCCTTCGAACATATCCAGAATAGTGAATTTCTCCATCGTTCCGCCGCTGCAACGCTTCCGAGATCAGGAGCGTCACGAGACCTCTTTCCAGCACCCTGCCGGAGGGAGGATTGACCTCCGGGAGCTTCTCCACCATCATGGACGCTTCCTGGACGTGTCGTGAGTAGTCCTCCTTGGACCATGAGTCCATGACCAGTAGCTATGTGATGTCTTCCCTCCAATCTTGTGCTTCAATGATTAGCCCTTGTGAGTTGCCCTACATGATCAAGGCATCCATGTAATTTTCCTGCTATTGCTATGCTCGGTTTGCTGGGATCCGATGGATTATGAGATTATGTTCAGATTGTGATGAGTTATATATTTGATTATCCTTTTATGTTATGTTCTTTAGTGATTCATGCATGTTCTCCGTTGCTCTTTATTGCTTCGGCCGAGTAGTAGATTGTAACTCCAAGAGGGAGCGTTATGCATGATTGTGGGTTCATGCCCCCTGATGTCTAGCTTGAGTGAAAGAAACAAGAGACTAGGGGATGTGTTGTTGCTACTAGGGAGAAAACAACGGTTCTTGTGACCACGGTTGCAAGGATTGTTTACCTTACGCAAAGTTCGTTAATACAGTTGTCCGTTGCTTTGAGTTTACACTTTGGGTGGGGCTCGCAACTTAATACCAGCGAGATGTTCTAGATAGATATCTCAAGGTGGATGATTAGTAAGTAGATGCTCATGAATAAACAGTCTACTTGTCTTGGCGTACTGTCGATTACTATTGAGCCTCTAACTTTCAAGTAGCATAATTAGCATTGCGATGCGTTTATAATTCTGTCAATTGTCGAGCTGTAATTTGTTTACCCATGCATAGTTGTTTATCGTCTTTTGGGAGAGAGACATCACTAGTGAACATCATGTGACTCGGGTCCATATTACCACCATTGTTTACACCTCCACCATTTACCGTTTTTATTTACTTTTCCGTTGCAATCACTATCACTATTCCCGCTTGTGTTTTGATCCTTTGCAAACTACAAGGCCGGAGAGATTGACAACCTCTCTGTACTTGTTGTGTGTGCAGGTCCACGTCTTCTGCTAGCGCCGGAGCAGCGAACACCTAGTTGTTGATCCCCGAAGTCCTCCTGGATCGATAAATCTTACAGTCCCCGTTTAAGGGAAATTTGCTGCTGACTATATCTCCACCTTCCACTTGGGGTAACCAACGAGGGGCGAGAAGTATATCCATCAACTCGCCATCAAGCAAATTTCTGGCGCCGTTGTCGAGGAACTCCAGTCTTCAAGATAGGGGAGTTGCACGCTATCTTTTACCTTTGCTTTTTAGTCTTGTTAGTTTGCTTTCTAGTTTTCGCTTTAGAGTTTTATACCAAAAACCACACAAAAAATCAGCTACTTTGCTTTGTTTAGTTAGTATGTCTAAGTCCTTTCCCTTTGGTGTTGCACCCGAAGGAGATATTCTTACCTTCAAACAAAGGGTTGGAGAAAGTTTGAAAGATGCTTGGTATAGAATTAAAGGTTCTCAAGATAGAGCCACCAAGAAGCAATCCACCGCTATTTTGCTTAGAAATTTTTATGTTCGTATTACTTCTTGGCATAGGTTTGTTCTAGACACGACAATAGGTGGGAATTTCTTGGAAGCTCCCGTTTGGGAGGCTCTTAGCGTTATGGAAAATCTTGTTGGAATCCCACCTATTGCTGACATAAAGGATGATATCACTTTAGCTCACATTATGAGTAAACTTGAGAATATAGAGCTAAAAAGGCCAAGCATGAGTAAAATGAATGAAGTAGATCATAGGATTCAAGGGAACTTAAATATACTTGATAGCTCCATGCACAAAATTTACAAAACTTTGGAGACCCTTAAATCCCATGATGTGGATCCTTCTAGGATCGATAAGATCGAGGATATTATTGAAACTTTAGGAACTACTCTATCCTCCATCAAGACTAAAAAGGTAGAAACCCCCACAAGTAAGGAACCTAAGTTCGTTCTCGTACCCAAGGTTCCTCAACCCAAAACGAGTATACCTATTGCTAGGGGTGTTGAAACTGTGAAGACCTTAGAAGAGATACCTCTCTTAAATAGAATTAGAAATGAAATTCCAATTGGTATTACTACAGTTGCTTTTGTTCCTAGTAGTGTTGCCACCAAGCCTCTCTTTGAGAGTCCTCTTAAGATTAGTTGTACTATTGAAGAGCTTTTTGATGATCTTTGTGATGGTTCAATTGATACAACTTGATCTTTTTGCATCATGCCTGGCTCAAAGGCATAAAAGTAAGCGCTTGTTGGGAGGCAACCCAATTTGTCTTTACTTTCAGTTTTAGTGGTCTTGATGCTTGTTACTAATGTAGCAACATCATTGTATCTTTATTTTCAAGCTTTGTGTCAAATTTTAGCCTCCGATTACAAGAAAGTTCAAAAAGTTGTGACATGTTGTCCAGAAACAGATTCTGTCTGCTTGACGGAAAAAATCGCCAAGAATCACCAGATCATCTTTTTGATGTGAATTGTTTTGACAACATGCTCTATATAATTGTCTTTCTGGAATCTGTTCTGCGTTTTTTGATTTGAGTTGCAGAAGTGCCCCAAAAAAATTATTTAATACTTGCTGTTCTGTTTTTCACAGATTCTGCCACGTTTTGCATTTTCATCATTTTGCAAATCTTAAGCTTGCTTTTCCTTTGCAAAAATCTTTTGGCAATCATGAGAAAGAGTAGATTTTCTTGAAAATCTTTATTTCCAGTAGGGAATAAATTATTTTATTATGGGCACTAACCACTCTAATCAGCTTATGATGAGTTTCGTATGAAGGGAGTTTTGAGGTATGTGATGGAAGATAATGAAAGAAGATCCAGTAGTGTCAAGCGCTCAAGCTTGGGGAATGCCCCCATGCACCCCCAAGAAATATTCAAGGAAACTTAAGTGTCTAAGCTTGGGGATGCCCCCGTGCATCCCCTTATCCATCAACAATCATCAGTTCGTCCATCTCCATGCTATATTTTTATCACTTCATATGTTATGTGCTATGCTTGTAGCGTCCCGCTCTTTACTTTTTAGTTTGTTTTAGTTTTGCTTGCTGTTCATAACAAGTCGGAACCTAGCCTTCCTTGTTTGGGAGAGAAACACGCTCCACTCCACCCTAGAACACATCATAAGTTTTCATGCTTATCTTTTTTGTGTGTTCTTTATCTTTTCATAGCTGTTGTCATGCTTAGCTCTTATTTTTCATGATTTATCTTTTTAAGGGATTTTATTTAGGTTTATTTTGGAACTCGCTTGAGTTATCATGCTTATCTTGTTTAGAGAGTTGGCTTGTTGCACTGAGTCATGTGTCTTGCATGAGTAGGTAATTGAGGTTGCTATTTAAGTATAGTAGTAACTTGCAATAGTTTTGAGACATTAATTTGAGTAATGTTTGGACTATTGGTGCGAAGAGCTTGAGCCTATTAGTGATAGGTGTCGTATTTTGGGAAATCCGTGTGTTTTTAAAAACTAAAAAAATAGTTGAGAACTCTAGCTACTAGATGGATCGCTAACCTTTGGAGGGGTTGGAATATATAGAATACCCTCACGTTACCATGGGTCGAGGATGCGCAAGGATAACCAAACCCCCAAACACTCCTCCTCAGGGTTCTTGTCTCTTTGTGAATTTACTGACTAGATAGAGAGTTACCGATAATAAGTGGATGAGTTCTTCGGACTAATGCAAGTATTCGATTATTGGCACTTCCACCATCCATATTTTGCACTCCCCTTTATCATCTTGAGAGTTGGTGCAAACCTCGCTGGTGCATCCAAACCCTTGGCATGATACACTCTGTCATCATAAGCCTCATTATATCTTTCCTCAAAACAGCCACCACACCTACCTATTAAGGCATTTCCATAGCCTTTCCGAGATACATTGTCATGCAACATCCACCATCTCATGACTTGATCTTCATGTCATATATGCTTTTGCTTGATCGAGGAGTCGCATGCTAGTCGGGCCTTGCCCTTATTATTGTTACATGACACACTAGCTTCATTGCATATCCTGCTACACTAGGAGAGGCATACATTTGCATACATCATGATAGTTTTCATTTATCTTTATGTGAGTACTTCTTATAAAGTGTGATGATCTTCTTTTTATTCTTGTATAATAAAACATAGAGTGTTTCCCTTAAGTGAGGAAAAGATCCCAAAGAGGACAAATTAAAAGATCCCAAAGAGGACAAATGAAAAGATCACAAAGAGGACAAATGAGAGATAAATAGAAAGAACCAAAGAGGCCAAAAAAAGGGAAAAAAGAAAAAAGAAAAAAGAAAAAAAGAGAGAAGGGGGCAACACTACTATTCCTTTTGAAAGATCCACACTCGTACTTCATTGTTATATTTGTACTCCATAGAGATTATCATTCATGCATAACTATGTGGGGACCCTTACACTATAGAACTTGGCTTGTATATTCCAATGATGAGCCTCCTTAAATGAGCTCTAGGTCTTCATGAGCAAGCAAGTTGGATGCACCCCCACTAGTTCCATTGGAGAGCTTACCTTAGCTCATATGTGCATCTGTTGCATGGCAATCCCTACTCCTCACATCATATCTATAATTTGGCTTTATCTCGCCAATGGTTGTCCTCATTGATGTGAGCCTTTCCCACCTTTTTGTATTCCTTCCCCATCATTATTATCTTTGCCATCCTAAGTGCCAACATATCTTGCTTGCACTCATCCATTGCATGAGTGCTCAAAGTCGAAAGGGAGAGGATCATTTTGACTTGTGCCTGACTAGTGGTCTCGGAATGAGTCAAAATAAGATTTCGAAGGAGACCAAGTGTGAAGTTTTAGTAGATTGAGTTCTCAATTAAAAATATGTTTTTATGCTCTAAACACATCTCCCACTTCTTGCACGCAAACACCATTTGAAGACATTCGAGTCACAGACAGCGAGAGCTCTTGCACCTTTATGTTCTTACTTTGCTATTTTCAATACTAAATATAGACTCTTGCTTGTTATTGTCTTGACTTGAATTGCATATCTTACTTTCTTTACTTTGAAGTTCTCATATGTGTGTTAGCATGTCACCACAGAAATTATTTGTGTTATCATTTACCTACTCGATGACGAGCAGGAATTAAGCTTGGGGATGTTGATACGGCCCAAACGTATCTATAATTTCTGCTTGTTCCATGATCTTTTGGGTGACATTGTTATATGTTTTGCTACACTTTTATATCTTTTTACACATATTTGTACTAACCTACTAACTTAGTGCATCCAGTGCCAGTTTATGTCTGTTGATGTCTTTTTTGCAGGGACTTTTACCCCAATTTACATAGTCCCAAAAATCCCGAGAAAAATATATAAAAAATAGCGTGATGGAAGCTTCCGGAGCATCAAAGATGGGGCAGAGGAGAGCCAGGGCCTGCCCAGGCAGCCTCCCTGCGCGACCTGGCCCCTAGCCGCGCCCACAGGTCGCCTAGGTGGGGCCCACCTCCTTTGATGCCCTCCTTTGGCCTATATTCACCCCTCCTATTGGAAACCCTTCGAACATATCCAAAATCGTGAATTTCTCCATCGTTCCGCTGCCGCGGCGCTTCCGAGATCGGGAGCATCAAGAGACATCTTCCCGTCACCCTACCGGAAGGAGGATTGACCTCCGGGAGCTTATCCACCGCCATGGACGCTTCCCGGACGTGTCGTGAGTAGTCCTCATTGGACCATGAGTCGATGACCAGTAGTTATGTGATGTCTTCTCTCCAATCTTGTGCTTCAATGATTATCCCTTGTGAGCTTCCCTACATGATCAATCATCTATGTAATTTTCCTGCTATTGCTATGCTCGGTTTGCTGGGATCCGATGGATTATGAGATTATGTTCAGATTGTGATGAGTTATATATTTGATTATCCTTTTATATTATGTTATTTAGTGATTCATGCATGTTCTCCGTTGCTCTTTATTGCTTTGGCCGAGTAGTAGATTGAACTCCAAGAGGAAGCGTTATGCATGATTGTGGGTTCGTGCCCCCTGATGTCTAGCTTGAGTGAAAGAAACATGAGACTAGGGGATGTGTTGTTGGCACCAGGGAGAAAACAACGGTGCTTGTGACCGCGGTTGGAAGGATTGTTTACCTTACGCAAAGTTCGTTAATGCAGTTGTCCGTTGCTTTGAGCTTACACTTTGGGTGGGGCTCGCAACGTAATACCAGTGAGATGTTCTGGATAGATTTCTCAAGGTGGATGATTAGTAAGTAGATGGTGATGAATGAACGATCTACTTGTCTTGGCATACCGCCCATTACTATTGAGCCTCTAACTTTCAAGTAGCATAATTAGCATTGCGGTGCGTTTATAATTATGTCAATTGCCCAGCTGTAATTTGTTTACACATGCATAGTTGTTTATCGTCTTTTGGGAGAGAGACATCACTAGTGAACATCATGTGACTCAGGTCCATATTACCACCATTGTTTACACCTCCACCATTTACCGTTTTTATTTACTTTTCCGTTGCAATCACTATCACTATTCCCGCTTGTGTTTTGATCCTTTGCAAACTACAAGGCCGGAGAGATTGACAACCTCTGTGTACTCGTTGGGAGCAAAGTTATTTGTTGTGTGTGCAGGTCCACGTCTTCTTCTAGCGCGAGAGCAGCGGACACCTACTTGTTGATCCTCACAGTCCTCCTGGTTCGATAAACCTTACAGTCCCCGTGTAAGGGAAATCTGTTGCTGACTACATCTACACCTTCCAATTGGAGTAACCAACGAGGGGCGAGAAGTATATCCATCAACTCGTCATCAACGATCAATGGGGAAGAGCTAGCTATTGCCGCTACCTTATGTTTTTATGCAATGTACTACACTTGGCTGAGAGGTGGCACAAGTCGGCCCATCATTTTTGGCGAACAAGCTTGCGTCATGGTAGGCACCCCACTCCGCCCATCATTTGCTTCACATGTTCATCCGTGATAGCAGGCACCCCACCTCGCCCGCCCTCTAAGAGGTTGGTTTGAACTAGCTCACCAAACACAATAGAACGACAAGGGCACGGGTAGGAACATGTGTGGACATAGACGACGACATGGTAGGAGGCCAGAGCGGAAGCATGGAGTAGGGCGGTGTCCCCAACAACCTCCATCGGCTCGCCCGTGGCCATCATGGCTATTGCAACCGACAACGTGGACAGGACCACGCGTGCCCGCATCGGAGGCAACATGCGAGTCGGGCCGGAGTCGCACTGAGGGGTTCCTTTCTGACTCCATCGGCTTGACGGTGGTAGCGTCGAACGACTTGGAGAGCTCACGGGGTGAGGTGCGTGGAATTGCCGCCCAACCTGGAGTTCGCGCCCGAGGTATTCTTTTTCATTTTAGGAATCACCCCCATGGTATTCGTTACTTCGGAGTTGACTATTTTTGTTTGACCTATACTTGAGTAACACAATCTTGGTTAGCGTATGTGTACCCTTTACACGTCCATACATGCATTCTCATGTATCGTCTCTATTATAGGCAGTTTGTTAGTTTCCACAATGTGCATTTGTTTATGAGTTTTTACTAGGCATGTGTTCTTGAGAGAAACCATGAGAGAGTTTATGAGAGACAAGGGAGGGGCTAAGAGAGTCACCTCCAAGAAACAACATACAACTTCCATCTAATTTTGATGTGTTGTTGTTGATCTTTTTGTTCACTCAGCCCGCCAACCAATGCGAGGTAGCTGTATCCTGTGCTTTGTTGATGTTCTGACAAGCATTGTTAGTCATTTCTGTTATTTCTTATATCTATCTATATAGAGAATTCTTGTTCTTAACAATTAGGTCAGCTATAGCTCTTCTAGATATTGCTATAGAATATCTATATATGGGCAATAACATTTGAGGTTGCGAGGTGCTTGCAATTTTTTGGATTGGCACCCAAGATATGGATACTTTTAGATCACTTTCTCCATCTTGGTGTCTCCCTGTGTGCTCGTCTCTCTCTACATCACGTGCACAACTGGCGTCCAAGTTCTAGCATGGGACAAGCAAAGCAGCAACTTCAAAGCCAAGCTTATTTTTTGCTCGGTACATTTTTGTTCATTGATCTACACTTTTTGAAGATGAAGAATATTTTTGCATGGGTTAATTGATGTGCAAATGTTATTATGTAGTAAGGCTCCATTCGGATCATAGGAAAGGTTGGTCCAATCAGTAGCAAATATAGTACAAGGGTTTATTAACTATATATGCAAAAAAGTACTTGTCTCAAGACTTGTATTTCTGCTTCATCTTCTTAGTGTAGTTACTGCACCTTCTATAAATGTTTAGGTTAACTATGCAAAAACTTTTTTAGTGTAATTTCTGCTCCTCTTGTCCTCACCTCGTTCATGTTTTAGGATTTGAAAAGCTAGAGGTCCTTTCTTCTTTTCTTCCAAGGAGCTTGACACAGATTCTATGATGGACGTGGCCCATCGGATAGAGTCTAACTCAGTTCACAATCTACTTTGTATTCTTGTGTGCATATCAAGATCCTTGACGGGATCGAGCTGAGATGCCTTTGTGCTTGTCATACCAAGAACTTTGTAGTTGATTTTGATAATTCTTTGTATAAAACAACGATGATGTTGCAAACTGGTAGATACAAGATTTTGGCGATCTCTGTACATTATGACTTTGGTGAGAGAAAATTCCGGGTTGCTCTTTGCATATCACCTATCCAAAAGTGGCCACTAATTATTCATGTACTGGATCTTCAATTCGAAGCATTTGACAAAACACCCTTTATACCATGAACATTGTACCCCTCGAGACACCGCAAATATCGAGCAACTCCCTTTGATGGTTTGCCACTAACGACAATCCATATGGTCACAACCTCACTCTCTCTCTCCACATGAATATCCCATGTCTCTCCCTCTCTATCTTTTTTCTGTGTGTGTTTGTATAAAGATATACATGTTAGGATTTAATTTGGGTGTTAACACTTGACATAGTTAAGCTCACACGGGAATACATGTTTATAAAGTCAGCATAAGAGGAAATAACAATTACGATGAACACTTGTAAAACATTTAAGTTATACCCATTGTGATGGTGTAGTATCCACATATTAGTACAAGGACACGAGAACCTTTAATTCTCATTTCCCAAACCTTGCACAATAGTATGTGTGCACCTTTTTTTATTGGAATGAGCAGCTTTTATACCATGAACATTGTACCCCTTGGGTTACTACCTGGCCGACCAACCTCCATCGGTGCACGAGTACCTCCGGGTGTCTCAAAATACTTGCAGAGTTTTCAGGATCAGGTTTTCTACTAAAGTGGCCAAGCTGTGTGCGTGCCTCTCTATGTGTGTCAGTTTAGTAACAGACAGAGTAGGATTGCCCAATCCTTACACGTGAACCTTTATTTTCATTTTCCTACCTTGCACATTGTATGTGTACCCTTTTTTTTGATAGGTCACCTTTTACCCCATCCTTCTCTCTATCTATTCCTCTCGTAATAACAACATGGAAACCCTTTCTTTATGGAGAATGGCTTTTCTAAACCTCAGCTTGGTGCACCTATGATGCACCCATGCAAAAAAATATAGTAAAACATTTTGAAAAAACTGAAACTTTATGGGAATGATTGTGAACAAGATTGTAGGTGTTTGGGTTTAGTGGTGAGATGATAATTGAGGAGCTATGTATAAAAAAAGTTACTCAAAATGTATGTGTACTATTTGGTTAGATTTTTGTATAAAATAAATTGGTAGAGAGCTCCTCAGATGTTATTTGACCACCAGACTTTTCAAGCATCCATAACATTTGTCCATAATCATTCCCACAAAGGTTGATTTTTTTAATATTTTACTATATTTTCTTGCTCTGGTGCACCGTAGGTGCACTGGAGCTCGATGCAACCACTACTTCCCCTTCTTTATATCCAAGATTGCACACACGTATGTGTGCATTTTTATCCGATTGATCATGTTTTATACCATGAACGTTATACCCCTTTGGGCACCATCCTTTATCAAGCAATTCACCGCTGTCGCGAATCATGTACTCCCAACCTCACTTTCTCTCCATGTCAATGTCCCATCTCTCTCTCTCTCCTTGTATGTGTTGGTCTAGAGTTAGACGTATTAGGATTGCCAAAACGTTACATATGAACCTTTATTTTCCATCCCGCTCTCTCTATCTATCCCTTACTCTGAGTATATTGACATAGAAACATTTATTTTTCATTGCCCAAATATATGTGTGCACTCTTTTTATTTGATCGGGCTCCTTTTATCACATCTTTATTTATTTATCCACCTCTCCCTCTCATTATAATGATAGGTGAACCTTTAGTTTTCATTGCCCAACCTTTCACAATCGTACGTGTGCACTATTTTTATTTGACCGTGCACCTTTTATCACATTCGTCTCTATATATCCCCTTTCTCTCATTGGAATGAAAGGGGAGCCAATATTTTATGTTGCTCGAACCTTGCATAGTTGCATGTGTGCACTCTTTTTTACCGAATCATGCACCTTTACCCCATTAACGTTATACCCCTTGGGGCACCACCATGGATGTGCAACTCCCTCTCACAATACATCATCGCTCCCAACAATCGATATACTCATGACCTCATTGTGTGCTAGTATCCCCGTGTCATTAATGGCACGAGAACCTTTATGTGTCATTGACCAAACCTTCCACATCCTATGTGTGCGATCTTTTTAACTGATTGGTCATCTTTTATACTATGAACGTTATACCCCTTTGGGCACCATCCTTTATCAAGCAATTCACCGTTGCCGACAATCATGTACTCCCAACCTCGCTTTCTCTCCACGTCAATGTCCCATCTCTCTCTCTCCGTCTCCGTCTCCGTCTCCGTCTCCCCTCCCCCTCCCCTCTCCCTCCCTCTCTCTATATATCTCCCTACGTCTCTCTATCTCTATCACACCCTATGTTTGTACCACTTTTCCACAATATGTTTTTATAAAATTTGGAACCATTTAAAACTTTTGTGTGCTTGTGGTGATTGAATTGGTTGTTATATGCTTGTTTGCCTATTTGGGTTTTAATCACAAAAAAATCTACTTCTCTCAAAGCTCATATTCTTGCTCCAAATCCTTGCTCAATGATCATAGCATGTGTATAGGACCGAAAACTATTTTTACAAAATATTATTTTGACTAAAAGGCATTTATTTATTTTTAGCCTTAAAAAACCCCTCAGTTAACATTTGTACTTCAAGTCCTCAATTTAGGAGAAATATTTTGCCCCAAATATTTTATTTGGATCCTATTTGTAGGGGAACGTTGCATGGGAAACAAAAAATTTCCTACGCACACGAAGACCTATCATGGTGATGTCCATCTACGAGAGGAGATTTGGATCTACGTACCCTTGTAGATCGCACAGCAGGAAGCGTTAAGAAATGCGGTTGATGTAGTGGAACGTCTTCACGTCCCTCGAACCGTCCCACGTACCATCGTGTGATCCATCCCACGATCCGTTCCGATCTAGTGCTGAACGGACGTCACCTCCGCGTTCAGCACACGTATAGCTCGATGATGATCTTGGCCTTCTTTATCCAGCAAGCAAAACGTAGAAGTAGATGAGTTCTCCAGCAGCGTGACGACGCTCCGATGGTTGTGATGATCTACTCCTGGAGGGCTCCGCCCGAGCTCCGCACAAATATGATCTAGAGGTAGAACTATGTGGTCTAGGGTTGAGTTGCACGTGGCAAAAGTTGTCTCAAATCAGCCCTAAAACACCACTATATATAGGAGGGAGGGGGAGGGCCTTGCGTGCGCCGACGCTAGGAGGAGGACTCCTCCTCCTCCAATTCGGTTTGGGGAAGGAGGAGTCCTCCTCTTCCTTCCCACCTCACTCTTTTCATTTTTCTTTTGGTATTTCTTTATGTGGCACCATGGCCCCCTTGGGCTGACTCCACCAGCCCACTAAGGAGTTGTGGTGCCACCCTAGTGCCTTGGGCTCACTCCCGGGTGGGTGGGCCCCTCCCGGTGAACTCCCGTAACCCATTCGTCACTCCCGGTACACTGCCGGAATTGCCCGAAACTTTCCGGTGACCAAATGAAACCATCCTATATATCAATCTTCATTTCCGGACCATTCCGGAAACCCTCGTGATGTCCGTGATCTCATCCGAGACTTTGAACAACATTCGGTAACCACACATATAACTCAACTATACTAAAACAGCATCGAACCTTAAGTGTGCAGACCCTACGGGTTCAAGAACTATGTAGACATGCCCCGAGGCACTCCTCGGTAAATATCCAATAGCGGTACCTGGATGCCCATATTGGATCCTACATATTCTCCGAAATCTTATCGGTTGAACCTCAGTGCCAAGGATTCATATAATCCCGTATGTTATTCCCTTTGTCCTTCGGTATGTTACTTGCCCGAGATTTGATCATTGGTATCCGTATACCTATTTCAATCTCGTTACCGGCAAGTCCCTTTACTCGTTCTGTAATACAAGATACCGTGACTTACACTTAGTCATATTGCTTTCAAGGCTTGTGTGTGATGTTGTATTACCGAGTGGGCCCGAGATACCTTTCCGTCACACGGAGTGACAAATCCCAGTCTTGATCCATACTAACTCAATGGACACCTTCGGAGACACCTGTAGAACACCTTTATAGTCACCCAGTTACGTTGTGACGTTTGATGCACACAAGGTACTCCTCCGGTGCCAGTGAGTTATATGATCTCATGGTCATAGGAACAAATACTTGACACGCAGAAAACAATAGCAATAAAACGACACGATCAATATGCTACGTTCATAGTTCGGGTCTAGTCCATCACATGATTCTCCTAATGATGTGATCCAGTTATCAAGTGACAACACTTGCATATTTCCAGAAAACATTGACTATCATTGATCAACTGGCTAACCAACTAGAGGCTTGCTAGGGACATTGTTTTGTCTATGTATCCACACATGTATCTATGTTTTCATTCAGTACAATTATAGCATGGATAATAAACGATTATCTTTAAACAGGAAATATAATAATAACTATTTATCATTGCCTCTAGGGCATATTTCCAACACTATTATCCAAAAGACTTCCCAAAACCACAACATCATTATTTTCAAAGTTATTTTACTATTTTAATTAAATACTTCTTTGTGAGGCGAGAAATGATCTTTTGTGAAGGAAAATTATTTTTTGCGCTTCAAAAATATTTGAGAAATTTTAGGGCTACTCGGTGGACATGTATTTTGCATATATAAGAATTTCAATCCATGGTCATATGAAAAATTTGGACAAAACCCGTGAAAACCCTTCCTATCTATTCCAAGCTTTTGAAATGTTTCCATATGATATATTCTCAATAAATTCCAGGAAAATTGTAGAAAGTCACACATGATATATGTGATGATCTTACAAAGTTTAATCAAAACCAAATAGATATGGTTCCCAAAATTTTCCAAAACCCTCTTTGTCCAAAACCAAATTTGAGCAACTCTACATTGCCAAGTTTTTCCAATTACCTGCAAACTTTGCAGGAGTGATCTAGTCCCCAAATAATGATGCTACACTAAGTTGTGCATTTGTGGGAGCAGGTTTGCTTACCTAGATCTACAGAAACTTGATTGTGTTGATTTCAAGGGTTTCCAAAGTTTGTATTGCCAACTTTCTTCAAATGAACCCAAACTTGGTGAGCAAGCTTATTTATTCGTGATCTCCAAAGCTATTCCTCTTTCCCCAAAAAAATTACCATAGCCTCACAGAGACCCACAACACCTCCACGATCAACCCCAATAGCTATATCCATGATTGTGGGGGTGAAAGCTGATAACCCACAAGTATAGCGGATCACAACAGTTTTCGAGGGTAGAGTATTCAACCCAAATTTGTTGATTCGACACAAGGGGAAGCAAAAGAATATTCTCGAGTATTAGTAGTTGAGTTGTCAATTCAACCACACCTAAAAGACTTAGTATCTGCAACAAAGTTTTAGTAGCAAAGTAGTGTGATAGCAACAGTAGCAACGGTAACAGTAGCAGCAGTGACAGCAGTAGCGGTAACAGTAGCAGCAACGACAGCAGTAGTAGCAAAATAACGTAGCAAGGACGAGTAGGAAAAGACTCGTAGGCATTGGATTGGTGATGGATAATTATGCCGGATGACATTCATCATGTAACAGTTATAACATGGAGAGATATGTAACTAGCTCCAGTTCGTCAATGTAATGTAGGCATGCATGCATTCTGTATATAGTCATACGTGCTTATGAAAAGAACTTGCATGACATCTATTGTCCATCCCTCCCGTGGCAGCAGGGTCCTAATGGAAACTACGGGATATTAAGGTTCTCCTTTTAATAGAGAACCGGAACAAAGCATTAACACTTAGTGAATACATGAACTCCTCATACGATGGTCATCTCCGGGAGTGGTTCCGGCTATTGTCACTCCGGGGTTGCCGGGTCATAACACATAGTAGGTGACTACAACTTGCAAGATAGGATCAAGAACACACATACATTGACGAGAACATAATAGGTTCAGATCTGAAATCATGGCACTCGGGCCCTAGTGACAAGCATTAAGCATGGCAAAGTAGTAGCAGCATCAATCTCAGAACATAGTGGATACTAGGGATCAATCCCCATCAAAACTAACTCGATTACATGATAGATCTCATCCAAACCATCACCGTCCAGCAAGCCTACGATGATATTACTCACGAACGGTGAAGAGCATCATGGAAATGGCAATGAAGGAAGGTTGGTGATGATGATGGCGACGATCTCCCCTCTCCGGAGCCCAGAACGGACTCCAGATCTGCCCTGCAGAGGAAGAACAGGTGGTGGCGGCGCCTCCGTATCGTAAAACGCGATGAACTCTTCTCCCTCATTTTTTTCCAAGCGAAAGAGACTAAATAGAGCTGTAGTTGGAGGCGGCGGAGCCCCGAGGGCCCCACAAGCCTGCTAGGCGCGGTCAGGGGGGCCCGCGCCTCCTGGGCTTGTGGACTCCTCGCTCCACATCTCCGGTTGATTCTTGCGCCAGTATTTTTTATATATTCCACAAAAAATCCTCGTAAATTTCCAGGTCATTCTGAGAACTTTTATTTCTACGCAAAAACAACACCATGGCAATTCTGCCGAAAACATCGTTAGTCCGGGTTAGTTCCATTCAAATCATGCAAATTAGAGTCCAAAACAAGGGCAAAAGAGTTCGGAAAAGTAGATACGATGGAGACCAATCAAAAAACCCACTTGCAAATCTGTGGACAACCTCTTTTGTCCTCTCTCTCTATATATATTCTTTCTCTCTCGTGGCCAGTCTCGAGAGCATCCCATGCCCCCTCCCCATTTGTTTAATCCTTCCGTGGCAGATGGACGCAAGTGGCCACACCAGAGCGCGTCAAGGGCATCATCATGCCAGCCAAAAGCACGCTTTGGAGCATGCTACAGGACTCTCGAGATTGTACTTTGCTCGATGCCCATCCCCTAGCCACCTCAAGCCCCTCCCCTCGTGCCAGTCGTTGCATCTGAATCATGTTGAATTGGAGATCACCTTGGTGGGTTGTCTCCGATAACCCCTTGTTGATACTTGCACTCAGCATGACCTACCATCCTATGAGGGTTGTGCGGGTGGGAAGTAGATATGATATTAAAATAGTTGCTATGCAAATCGGATGGGAAATAGTCATGGTGTCGGAAAGGAAATGATTTCAAGGACCTTTCGAAAACCCGTCGGGTGCCACTAATGCCCGAGGGAGATGGTGTTGAGCTAGGTAACCACTTGAGAAAGAAGTAGGGTACTGAGGCAAGTGAGTGTGTTGTTTTCGAAAACGGATCGGTTTAAGTTGCGATTGTTACTCCAACCTTACATGTACGACCATGATACCCCTTATGGGTGGGGCTTTGTTGATTACTGTGGTCGGTACTAGCTGAGAGACTGCATTACTAGTGGCACAAGTGAGGTGGTCACTCTCGACATGAGGTCGTGCCGGAAAGGACGATCATGGGTTGTTTTCACATACACCGGCACACTGTTGCGTGCCCTCATGGATGATACTTGTGATGTACATCACGAGGGACGACACCAACGAGTGGAATCTCAGTTAGTATCGTCATGGGAAAAACACTGTTTGGGTACTTACCTCGGGTATGGAAAATACCACGAGTCGTGGATTGACACGGGAGTTTACCGAGTCATGTGGGTAAAGTGTGCAACCTCTCCAGAGTGTAAAACTATTCAAATAGTCCCACTGTCAAGGACATTTGGATGACTGCTCTTGGGCTACATCCATTGTTACAAAATTGTGTGTGTGTGTGGATTGATAAGGATGTGATTTGAACTAAGTTAAATGACTTGATATAATGACGAAACATGAGATGTTCTACCCCGGTTCATATTGATATTTGTAACTTGTTCACATGGATATCGGTTACCTCATGATGCATGCCTTCATATGATATTGATCATGTCATTGCACTTAAAAATTAGCTTTCTGCAACTTACATGTTAGTGTTATATCATGCATTGTTATTACCTCGTTCCGAAACATGGTTTGCTTGCGAGTACATTCAAAGTACTCATTCTCTTGCCATTGGTTATTTAAATGGGCATGCATGGAAGAATAGGAGTATGACAAAGAGTTTGTTGGAGACGAACATGCCAACTAGTACGCTTCCTAGTTTGAATACCCATAGGGTTGAGGCAGATGACATGGGTTCACGCTTTCGTTCAAGAATTCCACTGCTAGTTAAGTTTGGTGTGTGATGCTGGCTACGCCTATAGGGATTTCCTTGGCAAATATGAAAAGGATTCCCCCGCGGCCTTGGAGTCTTGCGTTGGTGTTCCCTTGAAGAGGAAAGGGTGATGTAGCACAACGGCGGTAAGTATTTCCCTCAGTTTGAGAACCAAGGTATCAATCCAGTAGGAGGATCGCGTCAAGTCACAAGTACCTGCACAAACACAAAGAGCTTGCACCCAACGCTATGAAGGGGTTGTCAATCCCTTATAGATTGTTTGCAAAGTGAGAACTGAAAGCAAAAAGTAAACAAAGCAAAGTAAAAGTAAAAGCGGAGATGATAATTGTGAGTAGACCCGGGGGCCGTAGTGTTCACTAGTAGATTCTCTCATGAAAGCAAGTAGACGGTGGGTGAACGAATTACTGTCGAGCAATTGATAGAACCGCGCAAAGTCATGACGTTATCTATGGCAATGATCATACATATAGGCATCACGTCCAAAACAAGTAGACCGATACTTTCTGCATCTACTACTATTACTCCACACGTCGACCGCTATCCAACATGCATCTAGTGTATTGAGTTCATAAGAACAGAGTAACGCCTTAAGCAAGATGACATGATGTAGATGGACAATCTCAAATCTATGATGAAAGCCCATCTTGTTACCCTTGATGGCAACACACAATGCGTGCCTTGCTGCCCCTTCTGTCACTGGGAAAGGTCACCGCACGGTATGAACCCAAAACCAAGCACTTCTCCCATTGCAAGAATCATAGATCTAGTTGGCCAAACAAAACCCAAGGCTCGGAGAGACTTACAAGGATATCAAATCATGCATATAAGAAATTAGCAAAGACTCAAATATAATTCATAGATAATCTGATCACAAATCCACAATTCATGGGATCTAGACAAACACGCCGCCAAAGAGGATTACATCGGATAGATCTCCATGAAGATCATGGAGAACTTTTCATTGAAGATCCAAGAGAGAGAAGAAGCCATCTAGCTACTAACTACGGACCCGTAAGTCTGAAGTAGACTACTCACGAGTCATTGGAGAGGCAATGATGTTGATGTAGAAGCCCTCCAGCTCCAAAGTCCCCTCCGGCAGGGCACCGGGAAGGGTCTCCAGATGAGATCTCGCGGAAACGGAAGCTTGCGGCGGTGGAAAAGTGGTTTCGTGGACGCCCTTATTTTTTCTGGGATTTTGGGGAATATATAGGCGAAAGAGCTAGGGCAGAGGAGCTGTTGGAATTATGCCCTAGAGGCAATAATAAATATAGTTATTATTATAATTCCTGTATCAAGATAATCGTTTATTATCCAT
This sequence comes from Hordeum vulgare subsp. vulgare, assembly GCF_904849725.1. Classification (NCBI taxonomy): domain Eukaryota; kingdom Viridiplantae; phylum Streptophyta; class Magnoliopsida; order Poales; family Poaceae; genus Hordeum; species Hordeum vulgare. The sequence continues at coordinate 352,141,348 of NC_058522.1, read as the reverse complement.
GCTATAATTGTATTGAATGAAGACTCATTTACATGTGTGGATACATAGACAAAACACTGTCCCTAGCAAGCCTCTAGTTGGCTAGCCAGTTGATCAAAGATAGTCAGTGTCTTCTGATTATGAACAAGGTGTTGTTGCTTGATAACTGGATCACGTCATTAGGAGAATCACGTGATGGACTAGACCCAAACTAATAGACGTAGCATGTTGATCGTGTCATTTTGTTGCTACTGTTTTCTGCGTGTCAAGTATTTGTTCCTATGACCATGAGATCATATAACTCACTAACACCGGAGGAATACTTTGTGTGTATCAAACGTCGCAACGTAACTGGGTGACTATAAAGATGCTCTACAGGTATCTCCGAAGGTGTTCGTTGAGTTAGTATGGATCAAGACTGGGATTTGTCACTCCGTGTGACGGAGAGGTATCTCGGGGCCCACTCGGTAATACAACATCACACACAAGCCTTGCAAGCAATGTAACTTAGTGTAAGTTGCGGGATCTTGTATTACGGAACGAGTAAAGATACTTGCCGGTAAACGAGATTGAAATAGGTATGGGATACTGACGATCAAATCTCGGGCAAGTAACATACCGAAGGACAAAGGGAATGATATACGGGATGATATGAATCCTTGGCACTGAGGTTCAAACGATAAGATCTTCGTAGAATATGTAGGATCCAATATGGGCATCCAGGTCCCGCTATTGGATATTGACCGAGGAGTCTCTCGGGTCATGTCTACATAGTTCTCGAACCCGCAGGGTCTGCACACTTAAGGTTCGACATTGTTTTATGCGTATTTGAGTTATATGGTTGGTTACCGAATGTTGTTCGGAGTCCCGGATGAGATCACGGACGTCACGAGGGTTTCCGGAATGGTCCGGAAACGAAGATTGATATATAGGATGACCTCATTTGATTACCGGAAGGTTTTCGGAGTTACCGGGAATGTACCGGGAATGACGAATGGGTTCCGGGAGTTCACCGGGGGGCAACCCACCCCGGGGAAGCCCATAGGCCTTGAGGGTGGCGCACCAGCCCTGAGTGGGCTGGTGGGACAGCCCAAAAAGGCCCTATGCGCAATGGAAGAAAAATCAAAGAGAAAAGAAAAAAAAGGAGGAGGTGGGAAAGGAAAGAAGGACTCCACCCACCAAACCAAGTAGGACTTGGTTTGGGGGGGAGTCCTTCCCCCTTTTGGCTCGGCCGACCCCCTTGGGGCTCCTTGAGCCCCAAGGCAAGGTCCCCTCTCTCCCACCTATATATACGGAGGTTTTAGGGCTGATTTGAGACGACTTTTCCACGGCAGCCCGACCACATACCTCCACGGTTTTTCCTAGATCGCGTTTCTGTGGAGCTCGGGCGGAGCCCTGCTGAGACAAGATCATCACCAACCTCCGGAGCGCCGTCACGCTGCCGAAGAACTCTTCTACCTCTCCGTCTCTCTTGCTGGATAAAGAAGGCCGAGATCATCATCGAGCTGTATGTGTGCTGAACGCGGAGGTGCCGTCCGTTCGGCACTAGATCGTGGGACTGATCGCGGGATTGTTCGCGGGGCGGATCGAGGGACGTGAGGACGTTCCACTACATCAACCGTGTTCACTAATGCTTCTACTGTACGGTCTACAAAAGTACGTAGATCACTCATCCCTCTCGTAGATGGACATCACCATGATAGGTCTTCGTGCGCGTAGGAATGTTTTTGTTTCCAATGCGACGTTCCCCAACACGAGCTCCAGGGGGTCACAGGCCTGGTAGCCGCGGGCCCCCGTGGCCGCGGCTACACGGCTTGTGGGCTCCCTGTGGGCCTCCTGCCTTGGCCCTCAAGTCCCCCGATCTTCTTCTGTTCTGGAAAAATTCATTTCGGGGATTTTATTCCGTTTGGACTCCGTTCCAAAATCAGATCTGAAAAGAGTCAAAAACACAGAAAAAACAGGAACTGGCACTTGGCACTGAATTAATAAGTTAGTCCCAATAAAGATATAAAAGGTATATAAAACATCCAAAGTTGACAAGATAACAACATGAAACCATCAATAATTATGGATACGTTTGAGACGTATCAAGCATCCCCAAGCTTAACTCCTGCTCGTCCTCGGGTAGGGAAGTGATAAAGAATGAATTTTTGATGCTTTCATGCTACCTAGCATAGATGTACTTTGTAACTCCTCTTATGTGACATGAATGTTCAGATCCGTTAGATTCAAAACAATAGTTTGCTATTGACATGGAGACAATAATACTTCAAGCAAACTAGCAAGGTAATCATGAACTTCCAAAATAACAAGGCCAAAAGAAAGTTATCCCTACAAAATCATATAGTCTGGCTATGCTCTATCATCCTTGCACAATGAATTTAAATCATGCACAACCTCGGTATTGGCCAAGTAATTGTTTTCATACCTTTACTTTCTCAAACTTTTTCAACTCTCACGCAATACATGAGCGTGAGCCATGGTTTTAGCACTATAAGTGGAATGGAGTGTGGTGGTGGTTGCAAGGCAAACAAGGAGAAGATGGTCACATTGACTAGGCATATCAATGAGCTATGGAGATGCTCATCAATAGATATCAATGTGAATGAGTAGGGATTTCCATACAAATGATGCACTAGAGCTAAGAGTATGTGAAAGCTCTTAAAGAAAACTAGTGGGTGTGCATTCAACTTTCTTGCTCACGAAGACCTAAGGCAATTTTGAGGAAGCCCATCATTGGAATATACAAGCCAAGTCATATAATGAAAATTTCCCACTAGATATATGGTGGTGACAAAATGGGAGACTCTCAATCATGAAGATCATGGTGCTTAATATGAAGCACAAGTGTGGAAAGGAGATAGTAGCATTCTCCCTTCTCTCTTTTTCTCTCATTTTTTTGGTGGGCTCTTTGGCCTCTTTTTTTTGGTGGGCATATTTGGCCTCTTTTTGTAAATGGGCTTCGCTGGCCTCTTTTATTTCCTCACATGGGACAATGCTCCATCAATGATTATCATCACACTTACAACTCAAAACTTAGAGCAATGATGACTCTATATGGAATGCCTTCGGTAGTGTACCGTGACAATGATCTAGCATGGCATAGACATCAATGGAAACATCATGCTAGCTATCTTATGATCATGCAATGGCAATGTAGAAGCTGTGGCACATGTCATGGTGGTAATTGCATGGCAATATATCTTGGAATGGCTTCGAAAAAGCCATAGTAGGTAGGTATGGTGGCTGTTTTGAGGGAGGCTAATGGTGGGTTTTATGCACCGGCGAAAGTTGCACGGCACTAAAGAAGATAGTGATGGTGGAAGGTGAAAGTGCATCTAAACCATGGAATCAACATTAGTCATGAAGAACTCATATACTTGTTGCAAAAGTTTTAGTAGTAATCGAAACAAAGCATTCAACGCATACTCCTAGGGGAAGGGTTGGTAGGTATAAACCATCACGCGACCCCGACCGCTACACAAAGGATGACAATCAATAAACTAATCATGCTCAGACTTCATCACATAGCGGTTCACCATACGTGCATGCTACGGGAATCACTAACTTCAACACAAGTATTTCTAGATCCACAACACCTTACTAGTATAACTTCAATATAACCACAACCACAACTCAAAACTAATTGAGATGAATCAAACTTCTCTAACTACTCAATGCACATAAAGGTGGAAGTTTTCATATCCCTTTGGATAACTACCCCTTTTGAGACTACTTTCATAGCATGGATCAACTACCACGCCACGCACTTCCGTTCTCTAAAAGATATAAGTGAAACACATAGAGCAAAATCAACTAGCTCAAAAAATATAAGTGAAACACATGTGAGCTGAATTGCCTAATCAAAGGATATAAGTGAAGCTCGACAAAATCAAGGTGAGTGCATGTCTCTCTCTCTAGGTGTGCAGCAAGGAAGATTGTGACAAAAAAAAAAGACTCCTACGATACAAGACGCTCCAAGCAAAACACATAACATGTGGTGAATAAAAATATAGCCCCAAGTAACGTTACCGATGGATTGAAGACGAAAGAGGGGATGCCTTCCCGGGGAATTCCCAAGCTTAGGCTTTTTCGGCATCCTTGAGTCAACTTGGGGTGCCTTGGGAATCCCCAAGCTTGAGCTCTTGCCACTCTTTATCTCTTTGTCCATAAGAACTTCACCCAAAACTTGAAAACTTCACAACACGAAACTTAAACAGAAACTCGTGATATCATTAGTATAAGAAAGCAAATCACCACTTCCTTAGGTACTGTAGCAAACTTAAATTCTACTTATGTTGATGTTGGGTTACTATATTTTCAATCTTCCATGGCTAATACCCCTCGATACTATCCATAGTTTCATCAAAATAAGCAACCAACTCAACAAAAACAATATCAGTTAACAGTAGAGCAGTCTGTAGCAATCTGTATACTTCATATAATTCTGGTACTTCAAAAATTCTGAAAAATTACGGCAGTCTTAAGAATTTGCATAGAAATCAGCAGCAAAAAGAATCAACTCAAAATCTCTCACAGAAAAAAATGAAAATTCTTTTCGTGAGCAGAAAGTTTCTGTCTTTTCCAGCATGATCGAACGATCATCCCCAAGACTAATCATAACGGTTTCACTTGGCACAAACGCAAAAGAAACACAAAAAACACAATCATAACATAATTATGAAAGTGTGGAAAACACAAAACAGAAAGAAAAAGGATAGATTCGTTGGGTTGCCTCCCAACAAGCGCTATTGTTTAACGCCCTTAGCTAGGCATTGAAAATTCAATGATGCTTACATAAAAGACAAGAATTGAAGCACAACGAGAGCATCATAAAGCATGTGGAAATCACATCTAAGTCTAACATACTTCCTATGCATAGGCATTTTATAGGAAAACAGATTGTCAAGACAACCAATAGTTACCATATGCAAGGAAGAAGAAAGAGACAATAGCAATCTCAACATAACGAGAGGTGATTTAGTGATATGAAAGTTTCTACCACCATATTTTCCTCTCTCATAATAATTACATGTGGGATCATATTCGAATTCAACAATGTAACTATCACATAGGATATTCTTTTCATGATCCACATGCATGCAAAGTTGACGCTCTTCAAAAATAGTGTGATTATCATCACCTAAAGTCATGACTTCTCCAAACCCACTTTCAATCTTATTGCAAACATCATATTTATCATGAGGCTTAAACAAATTTTCAAGATCATAAGAAAAATCATCGCCCCACTCATGATCATTGCAACAAGTAGTGGACATAGCAAAACTAGCATCCCCAAGCTTAGGGTTTTGCATATTCTTAGCATGATTGTCACTAATAGAATTTATAGTGAAACCATTGCAATCATGCTTTTCATCCAAGGAGCCCTCGTGAATCACTTCATAAATTTCCTCCTCACAATTTTCAGATTCACGCACCTCAAGCAAAACTCCATAAAGATAGTCAAGTGCACTCAACTTACTAGCAATTGGATCAACATAATTGGATATCTTAAAGAGATTAGCAAGTGGATAAGGATCCATATCACTAGATTTTCAGCAAAGGGGATTACATCGGATAGATCTCCATGAAGATCATGGAGAACTTTGTATTGAAGATCCAAGAGAGAGAAGAAGCCATCTAGCTACTAACTACAGACCCGTAGGTCTGAAGTAGACTACTCACGAGTCATTGGAGAGACAATGATGGTGATGTAGAAGCCCTCCAGCTCCAAAGTCCCCTCCGACAGGGCATCGGGAAGGGTATCCAGATGAGATCTCGCGGAAACGGAAGCTTGCGGCGGCGGAAAAGTGGTTTCGTGGACGCCCTTATTTTTCTGGGATTTTACGGAATATATAGGCCAAAGATCTAGGGCAGGGGAGCTCCAGGGAGGCCACAAGCTTGGTAGCCGCGGGCCCCCCTGGCCGCGGCTACAGGGCTTGTGGGCTCCCTGTGGGCCTCCTGCCTTGGCCCTCAAGTCCCCCGATCTTCTTCTGTTCTGGAAAAATTTATTTTGGGGATTTTATTCCGTTTGGACTCCGTTCCAAAATCAGATATGAAAAGAGTCAAAAACACAGAAAAACAGGAACTGGCACTTGGCACTGAATTAATAAGTTAGTCCCAAAAAAGATATAAAAGGTATATAAAACATCCAAAGTTGACAAGATAACAACATGAAACCATCAAAAATTATAGATACGTTTGAGACGTATCAGTGTGTTGTCCTTCGTGGCCCTATCTATGTAAGACTCGACCTTAGTGGTCTCTATTTGTATCAAACGGTATGTACGGATGCAAGATTCTTATTATTCATCAAATGTGTATTCAGTGAGCATTGATCTCTTGGATCACTGTACATGTGGGTTCGGTGATCACGACTTATGAGTCGGGGTCCCCACACAGTTGGTATCAGATCCATCTTGACCGTAGGAAGCCTTAGTTAGCATGGGTGTCAGTTAGGATAAAACCCTTTCAAAACCTATACCTAGCATCTATATTTAGGAGTTTTTTGTACTTCTTACCTATTCCACTCTACTTTCAAACTTTATTTACACCCTCCCCTTAAACCTTGTAGATGGCCGTCATACTGAGAGACCTCCTAGGATTCAACTTTCCCCTACCCGTTGAGGATAGCCTGGAGAAGTGTCAGTTTCGCCGATCACTTGTTTTCCTATACCACGAGCACTGGGTCGATACCACCATGAAGGATTACCATGTTGATGCGGTCGTGAAGGCACGACTCCCCAACAAGCTGGTTCTTTGAAGGACCAAAGATGGAGACATTCGTGTTAGCAGTCGATACAGTTGGATGGAAGGCACTCGTCCACCTTTGAGACATCATCCCAGAGATGGTTGACGAGTAGGCTACTCGCCACCTCCTAGGATTGATGGCTCATTTGGTCACCAATGATGGCACTGAGTCCGGAGATATCTTTATCTCTGACCAACCCTCTGCTTCTGGCAGCACCTCACACTTTAAGGCGTCTCACCATCAGATCAACGGGATCACTCTAGGGCAGGAATTTAAGTTCGACAAGTTGGAATTTGTTGCCAATGCCCGGGGCGACCAGATATTTTCCGAGAATCTGGTTACTTCCGAAAACCTGAGAGAATCTGAAGCCTTAACTTCGGGCCCTATTCTGGACTTTGAGTCCGGGATAGGTTTTATCTTTGATTTGACCTCGATCCAGGATCCGACTATGGAATTCGAGGGCACGAGGGTCGTCCCGCCCGAATACACTTCTTATGCCGGAGCCTCGGAATGCAGTCCCAGCGGGGCTTCGATTGCTGGTCCAGTGGATCTCTCATGGTCAAATGAGACTAAGACCCAAGTACGAACCGATGACTATTCGGACAAGCGGTCTCCTATCCAGGGCCTTTCCGACCCTAGAGCTAGGTGTAGGGAACTTTATTCCCCGCCAACCACCCACTTTGTCGCCATCATGGAAGATCTAACCGATCTATTAGACTTCGCTTCTCAAGAAGCCAAAGATATGGACATGGCTATTCAATCACCAGACCCTCCCATCACGGGACGATGGACTGCCACCTCCACTTACGATGTCTACATGGTGGACACCCCCACGGACGAAGGTGATACAGGAAAAAAGCGATGATGACACCCCAGCCAAAAACTACGGTGACGAACCTGTCAAACACCGCCACTAGCGCAAAAATCCTAAAGATCGTAAGGGCGAGGAGAGCAATATCGACACATGGGAAAACCCAAATCCCAAGGACATAGAAAATCTCGCCGAATCCCCAAAACCTTCAGACCCCACATATAACCCTGATTTACCAGGACACATGGATACAGACTAGCCTGAGGATCTTGACGACTCCGAAGACAACAACTACGTTCCTCCGATTGAGGAGGACGAGAGCCTCGGAGTCGAAGAATTTATTGTCCCGAAGACCCGCTGGATTAGGGAGTATTTAGGCAACAACTCATCGCAACTGTGTGGAGCCTTAAGCTAAAGTAGAGATAGCTCAAAGCCGAACAAGACTGCATTAATGAAAGATTGAGCAAAGTCTTCGCTGCAGAAGAAGGGTACAGATAGGAGCGGCACGGTCCAACCTAGAGCTACCAACGTCGACGCGTGTTACCGGAATTCTAAGACGAGGCCTTGGAGCCCACACCACCATATTTCGCACAAGACGATCAACCAAACCATCCTCCTTGAGGACGGGATAAGCAAAACGAACCGGTTCAAACCACGAACCAATATGATTTGCGACAAAATAATAATTCTGAAGCAGATCAAACTAGATCCATTTACGGATCTGGAAGTCGCACTCCTGCAAGACATAACAGATACCAAGCTCATCCAGCGAGAATGATGGAGTTCAGGACGCCCTCCGAGGTAGAACCTCTACCGATCTCCATCATGACACAACTCGGATAAGGGGAGCCACTAACCCAATGTGCTTTACGGACGAGGTAATGCGACATCAGTTCCCCAAAGGGTTTAAACCCGTTAGCATAGAACAATATGATGGTATGACATATCCGGCTACGTGGATCGAGGATTTCCTCCTTAATATTCATATGGCCCGTGGAGATGTTCTCGACACTATCAAGTACTTACCACTTAACTTCCAAGGCTCGGCGAGGCACTGGCTGAATAGCCTCCGAGAAAATTCTATCAGGAGTTGGTAGGACCTTGAAGACGCCTTTCAAGACAACTTCCAAGGCACTTACATTCGGCCACTTGGTTCCGATGACTTAAGACACATAATCCAGCAGCCCCACGAATCATCCCGACAATTCTGGAACAGATTTCTCATGAAGAAAAAACAGATTGTTGATTGCTCAGACGTTCAGGCATTAGCTTCCTTCTACAACAATATATGAGATGAATGGCTCGAACGGACGCCGGGACATGAACGGCTGAGTACAATGGCCGCCCTCACCTCCCTCATTACCGGCCATTGTGCGGGCGAGGATACTTGACTGGCTCGGCGGAATAACCCTTCCTCAAACCCTGGCATTTCTATAGTCTGGGATAGCTATGGAAAGTCACGACGCAACAAAAGCAAGCGTCAACACAACGTCGGCAAAGTCGATGATACGACAATCAATGCAGGATTCAGCAATTCCAGGCGTGGACCCAAGAAGAAGGCCTTCATAAGAAATTAGTACGGGTCGATCGCACTCGGCAAAGTACTTGAGAGGCCGTGTCAGATACATGGCACTCCAAATAAGCCTGCTACGCACACCAACCACAATGGTTGGGTGTTCAAAGCGGCAGGTAAAAGCATGTCCGAAGACCAGGCCAAAAGCCCGCACAACAAGGACGATGAAGATCCTCGTCGCCCAAATGATGGGGACCAAAAGCAGCCTCCCCCTAAAGTAGAGACGATGAACATGATCTATGTCACCATTTTCCCAAAAAGGAGAGGAAGTGCGCGCTTTAGGACGTATATGCCATAGAGCCGGTAGCCCTGAAGTACAATCCATGGTCGGCATGTCCAATCACCTACGATCGCACGGACCACCCAACGAGTACTCGGCACGGGGGATCATCGACCTTGGTACTTGATCCTTTCATTAATGGTTATCACCTCACACGTGTCCTCTTGGATGGGGACAACAACCTTAATCTTATTTACGAGGATACCGTGTGGAAAATGGATATTGACCCATCAGAAATTAAACTTAGTAAGACCACCTTTCAAAGGAGTAATTCCTGGTGTCCAAGTTTGCTATTTAGGCACGATAAACCTAGAGGTAGTGTTCGGCTCACCCGACAACTTTCGAAGCGAAGATTTAATCTTTGATATAGCCCCTTTCCACAGTGGGTACCATGCACTCCTTGGTCATATGACATTTGCTGGCTTCAACGTCGTCCCCCATTATGCATACCTCAAGATGAAGATGTCAGGACCCAAAGGTGTCATTACTATCAATGGTAACACCGAACGATCCCTTCGGACCGAGGAACACACTGTAGTCTTAGCAGCCGAAGTGCAGGCTGGTGACCCGACTCTTAAACCAAAGGTATCCATCAAGGAGCATAAACGGTCTCGTGACCCACCATAGTCGCATACCTCAACAGAAAAATAGGGGTATGCCCCTCATAGCACCACCTTGCCTCCAGGAAAGTATGTGCCTCGAAGACACAACTTTGCACTTAAGATACCATGGGAAGCTACGAGGACCAAAAATACACGGCTTACTGTTCGGATAAACCGAACCATGGGCAATACATTCTTCATACATATACAAGTACCATTAAGGACCAATATTTGCGTCAAGCACACATACACATCGACGACTTCTCAAGACCACCATTGACCACAAGAGCTGTTCATCGAAGTTCCCTCCTGTCCAAGGAGTATCCTCCGACGAGTAAAGGCGCAAACATGGAGTAGGGTGCTTACAGGAACATCAAATTAGTCATATCCAACCCTGTGTGAACCTCTACTATGTACTCTTTTATTCATCTATGTATTTACAACTGCTTGTGAAGATTGAATTATACAATTCATAATTCTTCAGAAGTAAGGAACATTCTTTGTTACTTATGAGCTCCGCAATAATCTTTTGCCTCCTACTTTGCCCGAACTACTTCCCGAATACTTACACAAGTTTGTTTTGTACGCACACATTGGCTGAATTAACAGGGGGCTTGGTATTCACAACCACCCCTTTTAGACCATTACATTGCTATTTCGAATTTCACTAGTGTGGGGTCTTGGATTTGTGTTATATGCATCAGTTTTGAATTATGTCTTTGATCAAATGTTGGGTTTCCCTGCTATTGTATTTACCCATTTACGTTCCACTAGTTCGCCTAAAAGGGTAAAGGGAGAACCACTGCGATTGTATTTCCAGTTCGTTTGGTTAAGTACCTTAGTGAAGAAAGACAAAAACTGACCGACACGATGAGCGGGACTCGTTCGTGATCCGAAGACAAGTGTCAAACTACGAAACCATTGGAGGTTCATCGCTTCTTGCGACGGGTTTGAAGTCATTCATACCAAGTGATTACAGTTTTTTTACACCACGACATAAGCCGAATATCACAAATTTTCGAGAGGGTTATACTTAGCACTCATGGTCATGCTCTTATGGTTAAATGAAAGTATTAAATGTTGGGGAACGTTGCATGGGAAACAAAAAATTTCCTACACACACGAATACCTATCATGGTGATCTCCATCTACAAGAGGAGATTTGGATCTACGTACCCTTGTAGATTGCACAGCAGGAAGCGTTAAGAAACGTGGTTGATGTAGTGGAACATCTTCACGTCCCTCGAGCCGTCCCATGAACCATCCTACGATACGTCCCACAATCCATTCCGATCTAGTGCTGAATGGACGGTACCTCCGCGTTCAGCACACGTACAACTCGACGACGATCTCGCCCTTCTTGATCCAGCAAGCAAGACGGAGAAGTAGATGAGTTCTCCGGTAGCGTGACGGTGCTCTGGTGGTGGTGATGATCTACTGCTGCAGGGCTTCACCCGAGCTCCGCAGAAATCCGATCTAGAGGTAAAACTACGTGGTATAGGTTTGAGTTGCGCGTGACAAAGTTATGTCTCAAATCAACCCTAAACCACCAATATATATAGGAGGGAGGGGGAGGGCTAGACTTGAGGCACAAGGCCTCAAGGGTGCACCAGCCAAGGGAGGAGGAGGACTCCTCCTCCAATTCGGTTTGGGAAGGAGGAGTCCTCCTCTTCCTTCCCACCTCCCTCTTCCCCTTTTTCTTTTATTTTCCTTTGGTATTTTCTTATGTGGCGCCATGGGCCCCTTGGGCTGACTCCACAAGCCCACTAAGGAGTTGTGGTGCCACCCTAGTTCCATGGGCTCACTCCCGGGTGGGTGGGCCCCTCCTAGTGAACTCCAGGAACCCATTCGTCACTCCTGGTACACTACCGGAATTGCCCGAAACTCTCCGGTGACCAAATGAAACCATCCTATATATCAATCTTATTTTCCGGACCATTCAGGAAACCCTCGTGACATCCATGATCTCATCCGAGTCTCTGAACAACATTCGGTAACCACACATATAACTCAACTATACTAAAACATCATCGAACCTTAAGTGTGCAGACCCTGCGGGTTCGAGAACTTGTAGACATGCCCCGAGGCACTCCTCGGTAAATATCCAATAGCGGGACCTGGATGCCCATATTGGATCCTACATATTCTCCGAAGATCTTATCGGTTGAACCTCAATGTCAAGGATTCATATAATATGGTATGTCATTCCCTTTGTCCTTCGGTATATTACTTGCCCGAGATTTGATCATCGGTATCCGCATACCTATTTCAATCTCGTTACTGGCAAGTCTCTTTACTCGTTTTGTAATACAAGATCCCGTGACTTACACTTAGTCACATTGCTTGCAAGGCTTGAGTGTGATGTTGTATTACCGAGTGGGCCCCGAGATACCTCTTCGTAATACGGAGTGACAAATCCCAGTCTTGATCCACACTAAGTCAACGGACACCTTCAGAGATACCTGTAGAACACCTTTATAGTCACCCAGTTACGTTGCGACATTTGATGCACACAAGGTATTCCTCCGGTGCCAGTGAGTTATATGATCTCATGGTCATAGGAACAAATGCTTGCCATGCAGAAAACAATAGCAATAAAACGACACGATCAATATGCTACGTTCATAGTTTGGGTTTAGTCCATCACATGATTCTTCTAATGATGTGATCCAGTTATCAAGTGACAACACTTGCATATAGTCAGAAAACCTTGACTATCATTGATCAACTGGCTAGCCAACTAGAGGCTTGCTAGGGAGATTGTTTTGTCTATGTATCCACACATGCGTCTAAGTTTTCATTCAATACAATTATAAAATTGATAATAGACGATTATCTTTAAATAGGAAATATAATAATAACTAGTTATCATTGCCTCTAGGGCATATTTCCAACAGTCTCCCACTTGCACTAGAGTCAATAATCTAGTCCTCACATCGCCATGTGATTTACATTGTAATAAATCTAACACCCATACAGTTCTAGTGTTGATCATGTTTTGCCCGTGGAAGAGGCTTAGTCAGCGGGTCTGCTACATTCAGATTCGTGTGCACTTTGCAAATATTCACGTCCTCTCCTTCGATGTAGTCGCGGATGAGGTTGAAGCGTCGTTTGATGTGTCTGGTCTTCTTGTGAAACCTTGGTTTCTTTGCTAAGGCAATGGCACCAGTGTTGTCACATAACAAAGTTATTGGATTTAGTGCGCTCGGCACAACTCCAAGATCTGTCATGAACTGCTTCATCCAGACACCCTCCTTTGCCTTTAAGAATAAATATGTGTCGAAGCTTGCGTCGACGTAACCCTTTATGACGAGCTCTTCGTCACCTCCATAAACGAGAAACATTTCCTTAGTCCTTTTCAAGTACTTCAGAATATTATTGACCGACATCCAGTGATCCACTCCTGGATTACTCTGAAACCTGCCTGCCATACTTATGGCCAAGCTGACGTCTGGTCTAGTGCACAACATTGCATACATGATAGAACATACGGCTGAAGCATAGGGGACGGAACTCATTTGTTCTCCATCTTCCGCAGTTGCTGGACACCGAGTCTTACTCAATTTTATACCTTGTAACACTGGCAAGAACCATTTCTTGGATTGATCCATTTTGAACTTCTTCAAAACTTCATCAAGGTATGTGCTTTGTGAAAGTCCTATCACGTGTTTCGATCTATCCCTATAGATCTTAATGCCTAGAATGTAAGAAGTTTCTCCTAGGTCCTTCATAGAGAAACTTTTATTCAAGTAATCCTTTATGCTCTCCAAAAACTCCACGTTGTTTCCAATCAGCAATATTTCGTCCACATATAATAGTAGAAACGCCACGGAGCTCCCACTCACTTTCTTGTAAATACAACATTCTCCAACCACTTGTATAAACCCAAATGCTTTGATCACCTCATCAAAGCATTTATTCCAACTCCGAGATGCTTCAACCAGTCCATAAATGGATTGCTGGAGCTTGCACACTTTGTTAGAATTCTTTGGATCGACAAAACCTTCGGGTTGCATCATATACAACTCTTCCTTAAGAAAACCGTTAAGGAACGCCGTTTTGACATCCATCTGCCAGATTTCATAATCAAAAAATGCAGCTATTGCTAACATGATTCGGACGGACTTAAGCATCGCTACCGGTGAGAACGTCTCATCGTAGTCAACACCTTGAACTTGTGGAAAACCCTTTGCCACAAGTCGAGCTTTATAAACGGTCACATTCACGTCTGCGTCCGTCTTATTCTTAAAGATCCATTTGTTCTGAATAGCCTTGCGGCCTTCAGGTAATACTTCCAAAGTCCATACTTTGTTTTCATACATAGATCCTATCTCGGACTTCACGGCCTCCAGCCATTTGTTGGAATCTGGGCCCACCATTGCTTCTTCATAATTCGCAGGTTCATTGCTGTCTAACAACATAATTGATAAGACATGATTACCATACCACTCAGGAGCAGTACGTGATCTTGTCGACCTGCGAGGTTCGATAGGAACTTGATCCGAAGTTTCGTGATCATCATCAACTTCCTCCTCAACCGGTGTCGCAATGACACGGGTTTCCCCTTGCCCCGCGCCACCATCCATAGGGTTTAGAGGTTCGACAACCTCATCAAGTTCTATCTTCCTCCCACTCAATTCTTTCAAGAGAAACTCCTTCTCAAGAAAAGCTATGTTTTTAGCAACAAACGCTTTGCCCTCGGATTTGAGATAGAAGGTGTATCCAACTGTCTCCTTTGGGTAACCTATGAAGACACACTTCTCCGCTTTAGGTTTCAGCTTTTCATGCTGAAGCTTTTTGACATAAGCATCACATCCCCAAACTTTAGGAAACGACAACTTTGGTCTTTTGCCATACCATAGTTCGTATGGTGTCGTCCCAATGGATTTTGATGGTGCCCTATTTAAAGTGAATGCAGCTGTCTCTAATGCATAACCCCAAAACGATAGCGGCAAATCGGTAAGAGACATCATAGATCGCACCATCTCTAATAAAGTACGATTACGACGTTCGGACACACCATTACGCTCTGGTGTTCCAGGTCGTGTCAACTGTGAAACAATTCCATATTGTCTTAAGTGAGCACTGATGGTTGCTGTGTATCCCTTGCAACGACGCCAGAAATAGTTGTGTCGACGGCACGAGGAATCCTTCAGCTACGGCTACGCCTTAAGGGATTTCCTAGGCAAGTATGCAAAGGATTTCCCCCGTGGCCTTGGAGCCTTGCGTTGGTGTTCCCTCGAAGCGGAAAGGGTGATGTAGCACAGCGACGATAAGTATTTCCCTCAGTTTGAGAACCAAGCTATCAATCCGGCGGAAGAGTATCTCAAGATCCTGCACAAACACAAAAGCTTACACCCAACGCTATGAAGGGGTTGTCAATCCCTTATAGATTGTTTGCCAAGTGAGAACTAAAAGCAGCAAAGTAACAAAGCAAAGTAAAAGCGGAGATGTAAACGATGGATGTGAATAGACCCGGGGGCCGTAGTGTTTACTAGTGGCTTCTCTCATGAAAGCAAGTAGACGGAGGGTGAACAAATTACCGTCGAGCAATTGATAGAACTGTGCAGAGTCTTGACGATAGCTATGCAATGATTATTTCTATAGGCATCACGTCCGAAACAAGTAGACCGATACTTTCTGCATCTACTACTATCACTACTGGAAAACAATTATTTGCCATCTGCTGCTTCTTTGCCGTCTGCTGGCTAATGGCAAAGAGCCTCTTTGCCATCAGCTACCATAAACCAGACGGCAAAGAGCAGGTTGATGCCAAAGGTACTATTTGCCATCAGCCAGCTCTTTGCCATCTGCCAGCTCACGGCAAAGAGCATGCAGGCAGACGGCAAATAGCATGGGCGGCCCACCCCGCAACCCCTCTCTCCCTCCTAACGGCCACTTTCTTTGCCGTACGCTTTTCTACTCTGTGCCGTCGGGAGGCGGACGGCAAAGAGGGTGCCCCCCTAACGGCCGTTAGCCCCACCCCCACGCACCTCTCTCTCCCCCTAACGGCCACCCCGACACCCCTCTCTCTCACCCCCGACGCCACCATCGCCGCCGCGCCCTCCTCCGGCCTCCCTGCGCCGCCCTGCGCCCTCCTCCTCCCCGGAACGCCCTGCGCCCTCCTCCTCCCCAGCCGCCTTGCACCCTCCTCCACCGTCTCCCTGCGCCCCCTCCTGCACCCCGACCGCCCTGCACCCTCCTCCACCGCCGCCCTGCGCCCCCTCCTCCGCCCCGGCCGCCCCTGCACCCTCCTCCACCGCCGCCCTGCGCCCCCTCCTCCACCCCGACACCCCTCTCTCTCACCCCGACACCACCACCGCCACCGCGCCCTCCTCCGGCCTCCCTGCGCCGCCCTGCGCCCTCCTCCTCCCCGACCGCCCTGCGCCCCTCCTCCCCGGCCGCCCTACGCCCCTCCTCCACCGCCTTCTCCTCCACCGCCGCACCCTCCTCCTCCCCGGCCGCCCCCCTTCGGTGAGTCCCTTTTTTCTTTTCTTTTTTTGCTAATTTACAGATTTAGTTTAGTTTTGTTAATTAGTGGTAGCTAGATTATTGTTAGTAGTTTTAGTGGTAGATTTAGTTAGGTTAGTAGTTTTAGTTAGGTTAGTTAGTTAGCTTGGTTAGTTAGGTGGAGGAGGAGAAGAGGAGGAGGAGGAGGACAAGAAGAGGAGGAGAAGAAGAGGAGTAGGAGGAGGAGGAGGAGGAGGATAAAAAGAAAAAGAAGAAGAAGAGGAGAAGAAAAAAATAAGAAGGAGAAGAAGAAGAAGAAGAAGAAGAAGAGAAGAAAAAATAAGAAGGAGAAGAAGTAAAGAAGAAGAGAATAAGAAAAAAATAAGAAGGAGAAGAAGAGAAAAAAGAAGAAGAAGTTGATTTTTTATTGTTTGGTATTTAGTGGTAGCTAGATTCTTTTTTAGTTACTTAGTGGTAGATTCTGTTTTTTTGCTGTTTAGTGCTATCTAGGTTTAGCGATAGGTTTAGTTAGCTTGGTTAGTTAGGTTAGTTAGTTAGTTAGCTTAATAGAAAGAATAGGAAGAAGAAGAAGAGGAGGAGGAGGATAAGAGGAGAAGAGGAGGAGGAGAACAACAAGAAGAAGAAGAAGAGGAGAAGGAGAAGACAAAAATAAGAAGGAGAAGAAGAAAAGAAGAAGAGAAGAAGAAGAGAAGAAGAGAAGAAGAATACCTTCTCCTCCTCCTTATTCCTCCTCCTTCTCCTTCTTCTTGATTTCTTCTTCTTCTTCTCCTCCTCCTCCTCTTTCTTCTCCTCTATCTTATTATCCTTACCTTATTTTCCCCAACAATGAGATAATTAGCCCATTTAGCTACAAAATGGCATAAAAACCTTGGTTAGCTCATGAATATTATATTCTTAACTTGTTTTCCTCTAAAATGACATAATTAGAATATTTGTGTTGATCGGGTGGATTTACATTTGATAGTTGTCTCGTCGCTGTGAGGTCTGCTGTGCAAAGACCTCCCCGTGCGTTGTACAAGCTCCGCCCCTGCATTCGTGGGTCGGTACAAATTTCATCTCCTCCCCGCCCCTTCATTTACTGTGGCTTGGTTTCCGGATGAAACTTTCTAGATTTAGGTAATTAAATTAATTTATCAGTATGTATGACCAGTATGCGTCTCCCGTTCGAAAGGGCGACATCTATAAATATGCATGTCTTTGCATATTTATAGCCGCCATCCTTTCGAATTGTCCAACATTATCCATGGACAGCCCGAGTATGTGTAGATTGGGTTCGTTTTCCCGTATGCTGTGCTCTGGATCCGATGCGGAATTTCGTCAGTGCCTCCCTGTTGTTCTCCGGATGCACATCCTCTCTGTTTATTGCGGAGACGTGTATCAGGAGAACAGCGGGGAGGTGCTGCAGAAATTTTGCATTGGATCCGGAGCAGAGCATGGGAAAACAAACCCAATCTACACATACTCGGGTGGGATTAGGACCTATCTTTACCTATTAGAGTGTAGGTTGCCTGGACGTAATAAAAATGGCGAACCTGATTAACCGATGAATATAAATGCTAAATTATATATAAATATATTTCTTCTGCCTTTAGTAGCTATGCAAGATGAGTGATCGTGTGTGGATGTATACCAGTCACCCTAGTCAGAAAGAGATGACGAAAGAATGGTTTGTAAAAACAAAGGAATTTGTGAAAGCCGCATTCGCAAATGGCCAGGAAAGAAACTATTGCCCCTGTCCTGGATGCGACAACTATAAAAAGATGACAGAGGCTGTAATGATTAAACAGGTGCAGAGGAGGGGTTTTGAGCCTAATTATACGGTGTGGACATTTCATGGTGAGTCTATACAATGCACAAGAGCGGAGGTGGTCCGTCGTCGCACGGACGAGCATGGTACCGGGATCGAAGACATGGTGCAAGACTTTGATGATGCTCGGGATTCGGAAGATGAGATGGAGGAATCTGCAAAGGCCTTTTATGAAATGTTGGAGTCTTCAAAACGTCCTCTCCATGAGCACACTGAGCTCTGTCAGCTGGATGCAATTGCACAAGTAATGGCTCTGAAGGCTTAGTTCAACTTGGGAAGAGAATGCTACGACGCGATGATGACACTATTTCGACGCTTCCTACCTAAAGGCCATGTCATGCCTGCAAACCTGTACCAGTCAGACAAAATACTTCGTGTACTTAAGATGCCCTATGAGAAGATAGATGCATCTGAGAAAGGATGCATCTTATTTAGGAAGGAGTATGCACACTTGGACTATTGTCCCAATTGCGAGTCTTGTAGGTATCATGTGGTAGACAACGGTATGGGTGAGAAGAGGCAGACCAAAATCACAGTTAGTGTTCTTCGGTATATGCCAATCGTACCAAGACTTCAACGTCTTTTCATGGTCGAAGAGACAACCAGACAGATGACATGGCACAAATTGGGCAAAAGAACCGAACTAGATGCGGATGGGAATAAGATGATGGTACACACATCGGATGGGGAAGCGTGGAAACATTTCGATGGATTGCATCAGGATAAAGCGGCAGATCCAAGGAATCCTCGAGTCTGCGCCGCCACGGATGGTTTTAATCCCTTCGGCATGACGGCAACCCAATACAGTTGTTGGCCTGTATTTGTCATTCCACTCAATCTCCCCCCCGGACAGATTATGCAAAGAAAGAACATATTTCTGACGTTGATAATTCCAGGGCCCAATTATCTGGGGAAGAATATGAATGTGTACCTGCAACCACTTAAGGATGAATTGGAAGAAGCTTGGGATAATGGGGTCAAGACATACGATGCCGCTAGAAAAGAAAACTTCAAAATGCATGTGTGGTACATGTACTCTATGCATGACTTGCCAGCGTATGCGCTATTCTCTGGATGGTGTGTGCATGGAAGGTTCCCGTGCCCCCAATGCAAGGCATCTCTTCAGTTTCATTGGTTGCAGGAGGGTCGGAAGTATTCTTGCTTTGACTTGCATAGACAGTTCCTGCATCCTGACCCTCAGTTCAGAAAAGACAAGAAGAACTTTACCAAAGGTAAAGTTGTAAAAAACTTGGCACCACCTGCGTTCACAGGCCAACAGATCCTAGATCAGTTAAACGCCCTCGAGCCTGATCGAGAGCATCCCGGGTATTTCAAGGGCTATAATTCAAAACACGCTTGGACTCACAAGCCATGCTTCTGGGATCTGCCTTACTTCAAAGACCTCCTTCTTCCACACAATATCGACATGATGCACACTGAAAAGAATATCAGAGAGGCTATTTTTGGTACATTGTTCGACACAGATGGGAAGACAAAGGATAATATTAAGGCTAGAGTCGATCAAGAGACACTATGTCATAGATCGTTACAAAACATGCGAGAAGGCAAAGGAAAACAGAAGTGGTCGAAGCCAAAGGCCTGGTTCAATCTTGGAAGGCCAACTATGAGGGAAATTATCTTATGGGTCAAAATGCACTTGATGTTCCCCGATGGGTATGTAGCGAATCTAAAGAGGGGAGCGACTCTTGAAAAATTAAAAATCTTTGGTCTCAAGAGTCATGATTGGCACATATGGCTAGAGCGGGTAATGCCGGTGATGTTACGTGGCTTTATTCCCGAGGATGAATGGCTAGTACTGGCGGCGCTGAGCCATTTCTTCCGTGTTCTTTGTGCGAAAGAATTGTCGCCTGGCGTGGTAGAAGACATGGAGGAGTTTGCACCGGAGTTGTTGTGCAAGTTAGAGAAGATCTTTCCACCGGGGTTCTTTAATCCAATGCAGCATTTGATTTTACATCTACCGACCAAGGCAAGATTGGGTGGGCCCATGCAAGATCGTTGGTGCTATGCAACTGAGAGGATGCAGAAGACCCTTCGAGCTAAATGTAAAAATAAGCGTAGAATTGAAGCATCGATGGCTGAGGCATTCATTACTGAGGAGGTGGCAAAGTTTGTGACAGCACACTACGAAGCCAAAAATCATCATTTGCATAATCCGAAGCCTCGGCACAATGATGCAGACCCTAAAAAAGGTGGGTCCAACCTCAACCTATTCAAAGGGAAGCTCGCACGAGCCGGTGCTTCGAAACCAATAACGTTGGATGTCGAAGAGTGGCGGAACATTTCGTTGTATATCTTCAACAATCTAACAGAAGTGCGGCCGTACATCGAGTGAGTTCTCGGCACATTTTCCCGTAACTTCTAATTCATTTGAACTGCTCTTACTCCCGGATATTTCAAATAGCCGTTACGTCGCCAAATTCTTGGATGGAGCGGTGATCGAAAGTGATTCCGTCGAAGAGTATGAGCTTCTGTCAAAGACACGAGGCGGCTATCCCGGTTTCATCTCTTGGTTCAAACAAACGGTAATTATCAATAATGGACCATTTCATTTCTTGGTCTAACTTGCGGCTAATGCAACAATCATTTCGTATTAAACTTGTAGGCTAATTGAGAGTCTATGGACGCCGAACTGAGACAAGTCGCTAATGGTTTTGACTATAAGGTCCGTTCATTTGAGAAATACAACATCAACGGGTATCTCTTTCGTACCTTTGGCAAAGAGCTATCTATGCCCGACCGGAAATATACAAATTGTGGTGTCTCTGCTATCGGCGAAGGTGTTATTGAGTATTATGGAAGAGTTGAAGCAATTTATGAACTTCAATTCTATGGTGAAAACCCACCGAATGTCGTAGTCTTCAAATGTTATTGGTTCCGGCCGAAGAAGACTAGAAGGACTCATGAACATGTAGGACTAGTCGAAATCAATCCAAACACCCATTTAGATGTTCCCGATGTCTATATTACGGCTCAACAGGCGACCCAAGTTTTCTGTCTACCGTGGGCATGCCAAACGGATAAGAATCTGGAAGGTTGGTATGTTGTTTATGAAGTGCCGCCACATGTCAGACCACCTCTCCCAAATGAACAGGATTATGAACCTCACATTAACCAAGACACATATGATGGAGAATTCTTCCAGGAAACACGTCTTTCCAATAAACGTTTCAAGAACCGCCGTGCTTCACCCAAGAACATGGAAGTAGACAGCGACAATGAATCTGACTCCAGCCCTGAGCCGGAACCAGAAGACCTGGAACTCGTAGAGGTTACCGATGCGGATGACCTGTCAATGCTTCAACGATTAAAGGAAGGCCTTTTACAACTTCACGCCGTTGAACCCGACGAGCACGTCATTCATGAAGACATGCGTGATAGTGATGATGATGATGCATTTATTGATGATGATTATTAGTTTGTAAGATTAACAACTTAAATTATATATATTTTAATCTTTATTATTCATGTACATATTATTATTTATGTCAGTTATTCAATTTTTTTATGTTGTACTAATTTCTTTTAATCTTTATCATCGCAGGTCACCAAGTGTGGAAAGATGGTGGGCGCTGGTCCAGATCGCTCGACGGGTTCTTCCCAGGCGCCCCGCACGAGGGGTGGTACTTCCCTTCCAACCCTATCTCTCCGTAGGGCCTTGGCAGACAGTCTGTCGACACCATCCGTGGGTTCTTCTTCGTCGGCGGCATTGCCCACTGGGAGAGGTGCTGGTCGGGTAGGGAAGAAGGGGAAGGGTACAGGGAGAGGTGGTGGCCGCGGAAGATCCAGGAGGACTGTTGAGCCATCCTCGCCACCACCACCAGCTCATTCACCCGAGCATAGGACTACTATGGTCGACCCGTTTGCGGAGGAGGCTACGGGGACTCCGTTCCAGGAGCCTGTTGTTGACGGGCATTCATCCCATGAGACTCCGGTCCAGGAGCAGCCTCGGGTCGAGGTTCCTTCGGCCCACGAGACTACGGTTCTGGAGGCTTCACCCGACGTGGAGAGGCCCGGATGGGAGACCTGGCCGGATCGTACCGAGTTGCCGGATTGGACCGAGGGTCCGGGTGGCTCAGGGGGCGGGGATGGCGGGGATGAGCTTACGAATAGTGAGGGCGATGTGCAGGTGGACGGGGCCACCGTGTACAAGCGTGGTCGTACACGTCTCCCGGTCGCGCCGGCTACCCGCGAGCAGAGGCCGGTGATTAAACCTGAAGGAGATAGGTAAGTACATTTACTCTTTTTTTAGCTTTTGCCTTCAAGTTTGTTCAAATATCTAATGCCTTGACCTTATCATACTGCAGGGGATGGGTACACCCTCTTGGAGTCCGCAGGCCGAACTCCGTCCTTGGTGTGCTTTGCCGGACAAATTTCCCGGGGTTTGTCACGTTGCCTGGTGAGGGTCAGGTTCCTACACTAGGATTTTCCTGGGAGCACTACCAGGCTGCCTAGGCCCCGCCGGAGGAGATTATAGATGCTGTATTGTGCCACACGAGGGCCGAGATGGTGATCAAGAGCTTTTGGGTAAATTATCCTTTTAGAGAATCTAAAATTAACAATATAGCTAATTATTATACTAATCAGTGTTTTCACGTTTGATTGCAGACCTTCTATAGGTGTGAGGATGGATATGAGGAGGAGGCGGCCAGGGTTCTCGAGGCCGAGTGTAGGCGGTTACTACAGAACTTGCGCCACGAGGCTCGGCCGCAGGCTATTCGAGATTACTACGCCACGCGTGGTATTAAGAAGCAGAAGAAGGATTGCCGCGGAAAGTTTCTGAAGAAGGAGCAATACATGAAGGTAATTACCTATTCTTAAGTCCTTCTACGTAGTTTTCTTGATTTCATTCATAGGCGTAGCGCTGAAAATTCTTTCTAATAGCTTACAGGTGCCCCCGAGATGGTGTGCGGATAAGATGGATTGTTGGGAGGCGTTGGTTGATGAGTGGTGCACAGGTAGCTGGCGAGCCGTCCACGAGAATGCGAAGGATCGGCGTAGCCAAATGGTTGGTGTGCCACACCATCAAGGCAATGCCAACTTACTTCAGTTTGGACGAAACTGGGTATGTGATTTGCTTCATGATTCATGCAATTCATTCTTGATGCTAATATTTTGTTCCTATCTTTTAGGCGCATCACAATAAGACGGAGATGCCACACTTGTATGACCTTTATGGCATGGCCCATACTGCCTTGTACAAGAAGGCGAAGGCATTCTGTGAGTTTGACCTGGATGATCCCAATAACTTCACCAACATATCATCCCACCAGAAGCTCGTGGCATACAGGGACGCGGGGAAGGCTACGAAAGGGGATGACTTTAACCCTAGCCAGGAACCTTTGGATCCAGAGCTGGTGATGATATCTGGTGGCGGGAGGCCCCATGGCTCGATAGCCATTGGAGATGGGATAATACATTGTCCACTCACTCTCCCGGAGATCAAGGCGCGCCAGTCGAGCAGCTGTCCTGAGATAACGCGTCGTCCACGGCGAGTCGAACTTGCCATCGAGGTTAGTTGTACGGACTAAGGACAGTTTCATCCATTTCATTATGTGTGTCACCATAGATCATTACTGTGGTAACGAGGAATGGTGTTTCAGGCTGCTCTTGAGAAAGAGAGATTGGCAAACCAGGCTGCTCTTGAGAAAGAGAGATTTGAAAGCCAGGCTGCTCTTGAGAAAGAGAGATTGGCAAGTTAGGCTGCTCTTGATGAGAGGGACCAGACCACGACAGGATTGATTGAGGAGGAGAGGTCCCGGAATGAGGCGGGTCAACAGGCCATGTACGAGCTTTTTGTGGTAAGTTTTTTTTCACATTAGCCAAATCATGTGTGTAATGTCTGTTTCATTACTAACTAATACGACCCACTCTTCAGGGTCTGTGCGAGAAGAGCGGTCAAGTCCCACCGCCGATGCCCGTCTTCTCTTCGATTGGCACGGTGAGTTTCATTATAAACTAGTATTAATAATTGAGTGTCATCATGCAAACTGAGACATTGCAAAATATCTATTCTGCAGAATAACTCCCAAGCGGCATCGCACGACCCTTCTCCACGTGTTTCTCCTCCTTGATGACCACTACGGTAAGTTTCTCTTCTCCTCTTTCATATTCTCCTTGCCTTAATTTCCCCAACAATGACATAGTTAGCCCATTTAGCTCCAAAAATACATAATTAGCCCCTTTAGCTCCAAAATGCCATAATAACCTCAAAATGGCATAAGAACCTTGGTTAGCTCATTAATATTATATACTTAGCTTGTTTTCCTCTAAAATGAGATAATTAGCCCATTTAGCTCCAAGAAGACATAGTTAGCTAATTTAGCTCCAAGAAGAGGAGAAGAGGAGAAGAAATAGGAAAAATGAAAAGAAAGAAGAAGAAGAAGAAGAGAAGAAGGAGAAGGAGGAGGAGAAGGAGGAGGAGAAGGAGGAGAAGGCCAAGGACCTTCTAGTCCCTCTCCTCCTCCTCCTTCTCCTCCTTCTTCTTGATTTCTTCTTCTTCTTCTCCTCCTCCTCCTCCTATTTCTTCTCCTCTTTCATATTATCCTTGCTTTAATTTCCCCAACAATGACATAATTAGCCCATTTAGCTCCAAAATGCAATAATAAGCTCAAAATGGCATAAGAACCTTGGTTAGCTCATGAATATTATATACTTAGCTTGTTTTCCTCTAAAATGGGATAATTAGCCCATTTAGCTCCAAAAAGACATAATTAGGTAATTTAGCTCCAACAAGAGGAGAAGAGGAGAAGAAATAGGAAAAATTAAAAGAAAGAAGAAGAAGAAGAAGAAGAAGAAGAGAAGGAGAAGGAGGAGGAGGAGGAGGAGAAGGAGAAGGCCAAGGACCTTCTAGTCCTTCTCCTCCTCCTCCTTCTCCTCCTTCTCGTCCTTCTTCTTGATTTCTTCTTATTCTCCTCCTCCTCCTCTTTCTTCTCCTCTTTCATATTATCCTTGCTTTAATTTCCCCAACAATGACATAATTATCCCATTTAGCTCCAAAATACCATAATAACCTCAAAATAGCATAAGAACCTTGGTTGGCTCATGAATATTATATACTTAGCTTGTTTTCCTCTAAAATGGGATAATTAGCCCATTTAGCTCGAAAAAGACATAATTAGGTAATTTAGCTCCAACAAGAGGAGAAGAAATAGGAAAAATGAAAAGGAAGAAGAAGAAGAAGAAGAAGAAGTGAAGAAGGAGAAGGAGGAGGAGGAGGAGGAGGAGAAGGCCAAGGACCTTCTAGTCCTTCTCCTCCTCCTCCTTCTCCTCCTTCTTCTTGATTTCTTCTTCTTCTCCTCCTCCTCCTCTTTCTTCTCCTATTTCATATTATCCTTGCTTTAATTTCCCCAACAATGACATAATTAGCCCATTTAGTTCCAAAATACCATAATAACCTCAAATGGCATAAGAACCTTGGTTGGCTCATGAATATTATATACTTAGCTTGTTTTCCGCTAAAATGGGATAATTAGCCCATTTAGCTCCAGAAAGACATAATTAGGTAATTTAGCTCCAACAAGAGGAGAAGAAATAGGAAAAATGAAAAGAAAGAAGAAGAATAAGAAGAAGAGAAGAAGGAGAAGGAGGAGGAGGAGGAGGAGGAGGAGGAGAAGGCCAAGGACCTTCTAGTCCTTCTCCTCCTCCTCCTTCTCCTCCTTCTCCTCCTTCTTCTTGATTTCTTCTTATTCTCCTCCTCCTCCTCTTTCTTCTCCTCTTTCATATTATCCTTGCTTTAATTTCCCCAATAATGACATAATTAGCCCATTTAGCTCCAAAATACCATAATAAGCTCAAAATGGCATAATAACCTTGGTTAGCTCATGAATTTTATATACTTAGCTTGTTTTCCTCTAAAATGGGATAATTAGCCCATTTAGCTCCAAAAAGACATAATTAGGTAATTTAGCTCCAACAAGAGGAGAAGAGGAGAAGAAATAGGAAAAATGAAAAGGAAGAAGAAGAAGAAGAAGAGAAGAAGGAGAAGGAGGAGGAGGAGGAGAAGGAGAAGGCCAAGGACCTTCTAGTCCTTCTCGTCCTCCTCCTGCTCCTCCTTCTTCTTGATTTCTTCTTATTCTCCTCCTCCTCCTCTTTCTTCTCCTCTTTCATATTATCATTGCTTTAATTTTCCCAACAATGAGATAATTAGCCCATTTAGCTCCAAAATACCATAATAACCTTAAAATGCCATAAGAACCTTGGTTAGCTCATGAATATTATATACTTAGCTTGTTTTCCTCTAAAATGAGATAATTAGCCCATTTAGCTCCAAAAAGACATAATTAGGTAATTTAGCTCCAACAAGAGGAGAAGAGGAGAAAAAATAGGAAAAATGAAAATAAAGAAGAAGAATAAGAAGAAGAAGAAGAGAAGAAGGAGAAGGAGGAGGAGGAGGAGGAGAAGGCCAAGGACCTTCTAGTCCTTCTCCTCCTCCTCCTTCTCCTCCTTCTCCCCCTTCTTCTTGATTTCTTCTTATTCTCCTCCTCCTCCTATTTATTCTCCTCTTTCATATTATCCTTGCTTTAATTTCCCCAACAATGACATAATTAGCCCATTTAGCTCCAAAATGCCATAATAAGATCAAAATGGCATAAGAACCTTGGTTAGCTCATGAATATTATATTCTTAGCTTGTTTTCCTATAAAATGGGATAATTAGCCCATATAGCTCCAAAAAGACATAATTAGGTAATTTAGTTCCAACAAGAGGATAAGAGGATAAGAAATAGGAAAAATGAAAAGAAAGAAGAAGAAGAAGAAGAAGAGAAGAAGGAGAAGGAGGAGGAGGAGAAGGCCAAGGACCTTCTAGTCCTTCTCCTCCTCCTCCTTCTCCTCCTTCTTATTGATTTGTTCTTATTATCCTCCTCCTATTTCTTCTCCTCTTTCATATTCTCCTTGCTTTAATTTCCCCAACAATGACATAATTAACCCATTTAGCTCCAAAATGCCATAATAAGCTAAAAATGGCATAAGAACCTTGGTTAGCTCATGAATATTATATTCTTAGCTTGTTTTCCTATAAAATGGTATAATTAGCCCATATAGCTCCAAAAGGACATAATTAGGTAATTTATCTCCAACAAGAGGAGAATAGGAGAAGAAATAGGAAAAATGAAAAGAAAGAAGAAGAAGAAGAGAAGAAGGAGAAGGAGGAGGAGGAGGAGAAGGCCAAGGACCTTCTAGTCCTTCTCCTCCTCCTCCTCCTTCTCCTCCTTCTTCTTGATTTCTTCTTCTTCTCCTCCTCCTCCTCTTTCTTCTACTCTTTCATATTCTCCTTGCTTTAATTTCCCCAACAATGACATAATTAACCCATTTAGCTCCAAAATGCCATAATAAGCTAAAAATGGCATAAGAACCTTGGTTAGCTCATGAATATTATATTCTTACCTTGTTTTCCTCTAAAATGTTATAATTAGCCCATATAGCTCCAAAAATACATAATTAGGTAATTTAGCTCCAATAAGAGGAGAAGAGGAGAAGAAATAGGAAAAATGAAAAGAAATAAGAAGAAGAAGAAGAGAAGAAGGAGAAGGAGGAGGAGGAGGAGAAGGCCAAGGACCTTCTCGTCCTTCTCCTCCTTCTTCTTGATTTCTTCTTCTTCTCCTCCTCCTCCTCTTTCTTCTCCTCTTTCATATTCTCCTTGCTTCAATTTCCCCAACAATGACATAATTAACCCATTTAGCTCCAAAATGCCATAATAAGCTAAAAATGGCATAAGAACCTTGGTTAGCTCATGAATATTATATTCTTAGCTTGTTTTCCGCTAAATTGACATAATAACTCAAAAACATCATATTTTGTTCTTCTTCTGACTTTCTTATTCACATTTTTGCAGATTGGATATACTACATGCATGGAAGCTGGCATTCATGGAGTTGAACAATGTCGATGGATGAACTTTATATGTATATCATCTAGTTTTCATTTGAGTTGATGAACAATGTTGAACTATATGTATATGTATATATGGATAAACAGTGCAATACTTTGTATGTTGGTTCTTTCGATATATGGGGATGTACATTGATTTATATGTATATCATATATGTGTGGTGAATTATATATATGTGTTGTCAAGTATATGTGTGGTGAACTATATATCATATATGTGTGGTGAATTATATAAATATGCTGTCAAATATATATATATATATATATATATGTGTGTGTGTGTGTGCGCTATGAAATAATATAAAACAAAAAAAACAGATACTATATGGGCTCTTTGCCGTCTGCCAGCTGATGGCAAAGACCTGTGCCATCAGCTGGCAGATGGCAAAGGTGCCACATGGCACCCAGTTGTGCATCCTGGGGGTGTCTATATAGGCTCTTTGCCTTCTGCTTCCAGGGTGGGCAGAGGGCAAAGAAGAGGGCACAGAGGAGGGCGGGGGGAGGAGGAGGCAGATGACAAAGAGAGGAGGGGGGGAGGAGGAGGCAGACGACAAAGAGTGGAGGGGGGAGGGAGAAGGAGGCAGACAACAAAGAATAAGGGGGAGGCAGACGGCAAAGAAGAGGGGGGGGGGGGAGGCAGACGGCAAAGCCTCCGTTAACCCCTAACGGAGGCAACGCCTGTCGGCTGCCGTCTCGAGCACTTTGCCGACTGCTCCTATGGAAAGCTAACGGCAAAGAGCTTTGCCGTTCGCTTTGGGGAGGCAGATGACAAAGAAGGTACGATGCCGTCGTAGGCTGACGCAGAAATATTGCCGGCCGTGAGATTCTTTGCCGTCTGTGGTATTCTCTTTGCCGTCCGAGATTTAGCCTTTGCCGTCTGTGATGGCAGACGACAAAGAAGCTGATTCCTGTAGTGTATTACTCCACACGTCAACCTCTATCCAGCATGCATCTAGTGTATTAAGTCCATAAGAACAGAGTAACGCCTTAAGGAAGATGACATGATGTAGAGGGATAATCTCAAACCAATGATAAAAACCCCATCTTTTTACCCTCGATGGCAACTGCTTGATGTGTGCCTTGCTGCCCCTACTGTCAGTGGGAAAGGTCACCACATGGCAGAACCCAAAACCAAGCACTTCTCCCATTGCAAGAATCATAGATCTAGTTGGCCAAACAAAACCCAAGACTCGGAGAGACTTACAAGGATATCAAATCATGCATATAAGAAATCAGCAAAGACTCAAGTATATATCATAGATAATCTGATCACAAGTCCACAATTCACCAGATCTCGACAAACACACCGCCAAAGAAGATTACATCAGATAGATCTCCATGAAGATCATGGAGAACTTTGTATTGAAGATCCAAGAGAGAGAAGAAGCCATCTAGCTACTAACTAGGGACCCGTAGGTCTGAAGTGAACTACTCACGAGTCATTGGAGGGGCGATGATGATGATGAAGAAGCCCTCCAGCTCCAAAGTCCCCTCCAGCAGGGCGCCGGGAAGGGTCCAGATGAGATCTCGCGGAAACGGAAGCTTGCGGCAGCGGAATAGTATATTCGAGGCTCCCCTGATTTTTTGCGGAATATTTGGGAATTTATAGGCCAAAGATCTAGGTCAGGGGGCGACCAGGGAGGCCACAAGCCTGCCCACCGCCGCCTCCCCCTGGTGGCGGAGTGGGGGCTTGTGGGCTCCCTGGAGCCCACCTGGCTTGGCCCAAAAGACCCGTGGACTTCTTCCGTTCGGGAAAAAATCATTTCGGGGTTTTTCTTCCGTTTGGACTCCGTTCCAAAATCAGATCTGGAAAGAGTCAAAAACACGAAAAAACAGGAACTGGCACTTGGCACTGAATCAATAAGTTAGTCCCAAAAAGATATAAAAAGGTACATAAAACATACAAAGAAGGCAATATAACATCGTGAAACCATCAAAAATTATAGATACATTTGAGACGTATCAAGCATCCCCAAGCTTAACTCCTGCTCGTCCTCGAGTAGGGAAGTGATAAGAATGAATTTTTGATGCTTTCATGCTACCTAGCATAGGTGTCTTCGTAATTCCTCCTATGTGACTTGAATGTTCAGATCCATTAGATTCAAAACAATAGTTTGCTATTGACGTGGAAACAATAATAATTCAAGCAAACTAGCAAAGTAATCATGAACTTTCAAAATAACAAGGCCAAAAGAAAGTTATCCCTACAAAAGCATATAGTCTGGCTATGCTCTATCATCATTGCGCAACGAATTTAAATCATGCACAACCCGGTATTGGACAAGTAATTGTTTCACACCTTTACTTTCTCAAACATTTTTAACCCTCACGCAATACATGAGCGTGAGCCATGGTTATAGCACTATGGATGGTGTGGAATGTGGTGGAGGTTGCAAGACAAAAAGGAGAAGATAGTCACATTAACTAGGCATATCAATGAGCTGTGGAGATGCTCATCAATAGATATCAATGTGAATGAGTAGGGATTGCCATACAAATTATGCACTAGAGCTACAAGTATGTGAAAGCTCTTAAAGAAAACTAGTGGGTGTGCATCCAACTTGCTTGCTCACGAAGACCTAAGGCAATTTTGAGGAAGCCTATCATTGGAATATACAAGCCAAGTTATATAATGAGAATTTCCCACTTGCTATATGGTGGTGACAAAACGAGAGACTCTCAATCATGAAGATCATGGTGCTCAATATGCACAAGTGTGGAAAAAGTGGTAGCATTGTCCCTTCTCTCTTTTTCTCTCATTTTTATTTTATTTTATTTTGGTGGACTCTTTGGCCTCTTTTTTATGGGCTTCTTTGGGCTCTTTTATTTCCTCACATGGGACAATGCTCCAATAATGATGATCATCACACTTTCAACTCAAAACTTAGAGCAATTATGACTCTATATGGAATTCCTTCGGTTAGTGTACCGTGGCAATGATCTAGCATGGCATAGACATCAATGGAAACATCATGCTAGCTATCTTACGATCATGCAAAGGCAATGTAGACGTGGTGGCAAAAGGCATGGTGGTAGTTGCATGACAATATATCTCGGAATGACTTTGCAAAAGCCATAGTAGGTAGGTATGGTGGCTGTTTTGAGGGAGGCTAATGGTGGGTTTTGTGCACCGGCGAAAGTTGCGCGGCACTAAGGAGATAGTGATGGTGGAAGGTGAAAGTGCATCTAAACCATGGACTCAACATTAGTCATGAAGAACTCATATAATTGTTGCAAAAGTTTTATTAGTAATCGAAACAAAGCATTCAACGCATACTCCTAGGGGAATGGTTGGTAGGTATAAACCATCGCGCGATCCCGACCGCCACGCAAAGGATGACAATCAATATACTAATCATGCTCAGACTTCATCACATAGCGGTTCACCATACGTGCATGCTACGGGAATCACTAACTTCAACACAAGTATTTATAGATCCACAACACCTTACTAGCATGACTTCAATATTACCATAACCACAACTCAAAACTAATTGAGATGAATCAAAGTTCTCTAACTATTCAATGCACATGAAGGTGGAAGTTTTCGTATCCCTTTGGATAACTACCCCTTTTGAGACTACTTTCAAAGCATAGATCAACTACCAATCCATGCACCGCTGTGCTCTAAAAGATATAAGTGAAGCACATAGAGCAAAAGTATCTAGCTCAAAAGATATAAGTGAAGCACATGTGAGCTGAATTGTCTACCAAAAGATATAAGTGAAGCTCGACAAAATCACGGTGAGTGCATGTCTCTCTCTCTAGGTGTGCAGCAAGGATGATTGTGACACAACAAAAATAAAAGACTCCTATGATACAAGACACTCCAAGAAAATACACATAACATGTGGTGAATAAAAATATAGCCCCAAGTAACGTTACCGATGGATTGAAGACGAGAGAGGGGATGCCTTCCCGGGGCATCCCCAAGCTTAGGCTTTTACGACATCCTTGAATCTCTTGGGGTGCCTTGGGAAAACCCAAGCTTGAGCTCTTGCCACTCTTTATCTTTTGTCCATAA
The DNA here is from genome assembly GCF_904849725.1 of Hordeum vulgare subsp. vulgare. Taxonomy (NCBI): domain Eukaryota; kingdom Viridiplantae; phylum Streptophyta; class Magnoliopsida; order Poales; family Poaceae; genus Hordeum; species Hordeum vulgare. Next base: position 352,109,142 of record NC_058522.1, on the reverse strand, counting down.
GAACTTCACCCGAAACTTGAAAACTTAACAACACGAAACTTAAACAGAAACTCGTGATAACATTAGTACAAGAAAGCAAACCACCACTTCCTTTGGTACTGTAGCAAACATGAATTCTACTCGTGCTGATGTTCGGTTACTTTACTTTCAATCTTCCATGGCTAATACCCCCCGATACTATCCATAATTTCATCAAAATAAGCAACCAACACAACAAAAACAGAATCTGTTAACAGCAGACCAGTTTGTAGGAATCTGTATGTTTCGTATACCTCTGGTACTTCAAAAATTCTAAAAAATTACGTCAGTGTGAAGAATTTGCGTACAAATCAGCAGCAAAAATAATCAACTTAAAATATCTTATAGAAAAAAATGAAAATTCTTTTCATGAGCAGAAAGTTTCTGTCTTTCCCAACATGACCAAACGATCATCCTCAAGACTAATCATAACGGTTTTTCTTGGCACAAACGCAAAAAGAAACACAAAAAACACAACCATAACAGAATCATGAAAGTGTGGAAAATACAAAACAGAAACAAAAAGGATAAATTCGTTGGGTTGCCTCCCAACAAGCGCTTTTGTTTAACGCCCTTAGCTAGGCGAAAAGTGATGGAATCATTTATAGTCATCTTTGGTGCTCAAACCATAAGTAGTGTGATGATTTATCATCTTAAGATTTTCATCTTTATTTGATGACTCACCACTAGCTTTAGGAACAAAAACAGGCTTGACGGTCTTTTTGAGAGTAAGATTTGGAGTATTTTGCACAGGGGCAAAAGCGGAACCCAAGTTGGTTATAGCATCTTCTAATTTGCCAATTCTAGAAGAATCATTAACTATAAGTTCCTTCTCCTTTAAATTTTTCAAGAAGTTTCCCACTTTGGATCCGTACTGAGTAATTTGATTGTGGATCTTTCTATCCAAACCCTCAATAAGTTCAACTGTGGCAATTTTGTTTTCAATAGCGTCAAGCCTTTGCATCACGTGTTCCAAGGTCAAGATAGTTCCATTAACCATGAGTAGGGGTGAGCCTACCAAATTAATGATAGCTCTATAGGAGTCAACAGTATGGCTCCCCAAAAAGTTCCCGCCTACAATGGTATCGAGGATGTACCTATTCCAAGGAGAAATTCCAACATAGAAACTACGAAGGAGGACGGTAGTGGATTGCTTACGAGTAGATCTACTTTGAGCATTGCAAATCCTGTACCAAGTGTCCTTCAAATTTTCTTCCTCATTCTGCCTGAAATTGAGAACTTCATTTTCAGGGGTATCGTTTGGAGTGGTGGGTCTAGCCATTGATGGACTATCTCACACACAAACGAGCAGGAAGAGAGAGTGAAACGGGCAAAAGAAAACATCAAAAAGGCAAAAGAAAACGGCGAAGGAGAAAGGCGAATGAAAACGGCAAATGTGAAGTGGGGGAGAGGAATACGAGAGGCAACTGGCAACAAAAGTAAATGCAAGAGAAGAGTTTGTGAGACCTACTTGGATAGATCTTGATTTCTCCTCCCCGGCAACGGCGCCAGAAATACTTCTGATGGTTGCTGTGTATCCCTTGCAACGGCGCCAGAAATAGTTGTGTCGACGGCACCAGGAATCCTTCAGCTACTTCTACGCCTTAAGGGACTTCCTAGGCAAGTATGCAAAGGATTCCCCCCTTGGCCTTGGAGCCTTGCGGTTGTGTTCCCTCGAAGCGGAAAGGGTGATGTAGCACAGCGATGGTAAGTATTTCCCTCAGTTTGAGAACCAAGGTATCAATCCGGCGGAAGAGTATCTCAAGATCCTGCACAAACACAAAAGCTTGCACCCAATGCTATGAAGGGGTTGTCAATCCCTTATAGATTGTTTGCCAAGTGAGAACTGAAAGCAGCAAAGTAACAAAGCAAAGTAAAAGCGGAGATGTAAACGATGGATGTGAATAGACCCGGGGGCCGTAGTGTTTACTAGTGGCTTCTCTCATGAAAGCAAGTAGACGGAGGGTGAAAAAATTACTGTGGAGCAATTGATAGAACTGTGCACAGTCGTGACAATATCTATGCAATAATTATTTCTATAGGCATCATCTCCGAAACAAGTAGACCGATACTTTCTGCATCTACTACTATTACTCCACACATCGACCGCTATCCAACATGCATCTAGTGTATTAAGTCCATAAGAACAGAGTAACGCCTTAAGCAAGATGACATGATGTAGAGGGATAGTCTCAAACCAATGATAAAAACCCCATCTTTTTACCCTTGATGGCAACTGCTTGATGTGTGCCTTGCTGCCCCTACTGTCACTGGGAAAGGTCACCACATGGCAGGACCCAAAACCAAGCACTTCTCCCATGGCAAGAATCATAGATCTAGTTGGCCAAACAAAACCCAAGACTCAGAGAGACTTACAAGGATATCAAATCATGCATGTAAGAAATCAGCAAAGACTCAAATATATATCATAGATAATCTAATCACAAGTCCACAATTCATCGGATCTCGACAAACACACCGCCAAAGAAGATTACATCGGATAGATCTCCATGAAGATCATGGAGAACTATGTATTGAAGATCCAAGATAGAGAAGAAGCCATCTAGCTACTAACTACAGACCCGTAGGTCTGAAGTGAACTACTCACGAGTCATTGGAGGAGCGATGATGATGATGAAGAAGCCCTCCAGCTCCAAAGTCCCCTCCGACAGGGCGCCGGGAAGGGTGTCCAGATGAGATCTCGCGGAAACGGAAGCTTGCGGCGGCGAAAAAGTATTTTCGAGGCTCCCGTGATTTTTTGCGGAATATTTGGGAATTGGTAGGCCAAAGATCTAGGTCAAGGGGCGGCCAGGGAGGCCACAAGCCTGTCCACCGCTGCCTCCCCCTGGTGGCGGAGTGGGGACTTGTGGGCTCCCTAGAGCCCACCTGGCTTGGCCCAAAAGCCCCATGGACTTCTTCCGTTTGGGAAAAAATCATTTCGGGGTTTTTCTTCCGTTTGGACTCCGTTCCAAAATCAGATCTGAAAAGAGTCAAAAACACGGAAAAAACAGGAACTCGCACTTGGCACTGAATCAATAAGTTAGTCCATAAAGATATAAAAAGGTACATAAAACATACAAAGAAGGCAAGATAACAGCGTGAAACCATCAAAAATTATAGATACGTTTGAGACGTATCAAGCACCAAACTCGAAACTCATATATTCACCCCACGATCAGACCTTAGGAATTTGATCTTCTTGTTACGATGATTTTCAACTTCACTCTGAAATTGCTTGAACTTCTCAAACGTTTCAGACTTGTGCTTCATCAAGTAGACATAACCATATCTACTCAAATCGTCAGTGAAGGTGAGAAAATAACAATATCTGCCGCGCGCCTCCACACTCATCGGACCGCACACATCGGTATGTATGATTTCCAACAAGTCGCTTGCACGCTCCATTGTTTCGGAGAACGGAGTCTTAGTCATCTTGCCCATGATGCATGGTTCACACGTGTCAAGTGAATCAACGTCAAGTGACTCCAAAAGTCCATCGGAATGGAGTTTCTTCATGCGCTTTACACCAATATGACCTAGGTGGCAGTGCCACAAAAACATGGTGCTATCATTGTTAACTCTAACTCTTTTGGTCTCAATGTTATGTATATGTGTATCATCGCTATCAAGATTCAATATGAACAATCCTCTCACATTGGGTGCATGACCATAAAAGATATTACTCATAGAAATAGAACAACCATTATTCTCTGACTTAAACGACTAACCGTCTCGCAATAAACAAGATCGAGATATAATGTTCATGCTTAACGCACACACTAAATAACAATTATTTAAGTTTATAACTAATCTTGATGGTAACTGAAGTGAAACTGTGCTGACGGCGATTGCATCAACCTTGGAACCATTTCCCACACGCATCGTCACTTCATCTTTCGCCAGCCTTTGTTTATTCCGCAGTTCCTTTTTCGAGTTGCAAATATGAGCAACAGAACCGGTATCGAATACCCTGGCACTACTACGGGAGTTGGTTAAGTACACATCAATAACATGTATATCGAATATACCTGATTTTTCCTTGGCCGCCTTCTTATCAGCGAAATACTTGGGGCAGTTGCGCTTCCAGTGAGCCAGTCCCTTTCAATAATAACACTCTGTTTCAGGCTTAGGTCCAGCCTTGGGTTTCTTTGTCGGATTGGCAACATGTTTGCTACTCTTCTTGGAGTTACCCTTCTTGCCTTTGCCGTTTCTATTGAAACTAGTGGTCTTATTCACCATCAACACTTGATGCTCTTTACGGAGTTCTGACTCTGCGACTTTCAGCATCGCGAATAACTCTCCTGGTGACTTGTTCATCGCTTGCATGTTATAGTTCAACAAAAAGCTCTTGTAGCTTGGTGGCAGTGATTGAATAATCCTGTCATTGGTAGCCTCTTGCGGGAGTTCAATCCCCAGCTCAGCTAGACGGTTTGAGTACCCAGACATTTTGAGCACATGTTCACCGACAGTCGAATTCTCCTCCATCTTGCAAGCATAGAATTTATCGGAGGTCTCATACCTCTCGATCCGGGCGTTCTTCTGAAAGATAAACTTTAACTCCTGGAACATCTCAAATGCTCTATGACACTCAAAGCAACGTTGAAGTCCCGGCTCTAAGCCATACAAGACTGCACATTGAACTACTAAGTAGTCCTCCTTACGTGTTAACCAAGCATTCTTAACATCTTGGTCAGCCGTAGCGGGTGGTTCATCTCCTAGTGCAGCATCAAGAACATGCTTCTTCTTCCACTCAAATTACTTGCTAAACTCCCACTCAAAAAATACATCTCTCTAGTCATTTGAGTGGTACATGATCCAAATTCACTAACTCAAGTCCGATCATCACGTGAGTTGAGAATAGTTTCAATGGTAAGCATCTCTATGCTAATCATATCAACTATACGATTCATGCTCGACCTTTTGGTATCATGTGTCCCGAGGCCATGTCTGCACATGCTAGGCTCGTCAAGCTTAACCCGAGTGTTTCGTGTGTGCAACTGTTTTGCACCCGTTGTATGTGAACGCTGAGTCTATCACACCCGATCATCACGTGGTGTCTCGAAATGATGAACTGTAGCAACGGTGCACCGTCGAGGAGAACACAATTTCGTCTTGAAATTTTAGTGAGAGATCACCTTATAATGCTACCATCGTTCTAAGAAAAATAAGGTGCATAAAAGGATTAACATCACATTCAATTCATAAGTGACATGATATGGCCATCATCTTGTGCTTCTTGATCTCCATCACCAAAGCACCGACACGATCTTCTTGTCACCGACACCACACCATGATATCCATCATCATGATCTCCATCAACGTGTCGCCATCGAGGTTGTCATGCTACTTATGCTATTACTACTAAAGCTACGTCCTAGCAATATAGTAAACGCATCTGCAAACACAAATGTTAGTTTAAAGACAACCCTATGGCTCCTGCCGGTTACCGTACCATCGACGTGCAAATCGATATTAACTATTACAACATGATCATCTCATGCATCCAATATATCACATCACGTCATTGGCCATATCATATCACAAGCATACCCTGCAAAAACAAGTTAGATGTCCTCTAACTTGTTGTTGCATGTTTTACGTGGCTGCTATGGGTATCTAGTATGATCACATCTTACTTACGCAAAAACCACAACGGAGATGTGCAAATTGCTATTTAACCTCTCCAAGGACCGCCTCGATCAAAACCAATTCAACTAAAGTTGAAGAAACCGACACCCACCAGTCATCTTTATGCAACGAGGTTGCATGTCAATGGATGAAACCAGTCTCTCGTAAGCGTACGAGTTATGTCGGTCCGGGTCGCTTCAATCCAACAATACTGCCGAATCGAGAAAAGACTAAGAGGGCAGCAAATCGAACATCACCATCCACAAAACCTTTTGTGTTCTACTCGAGATAACATCTACACATGAACCTAGCTCATGATGCCACTGTTGGGGAACGTTGCATGGGAAACAAAAAAATTCCTACGCACACGAAGACCTATCATGGTGATGTCCATCTACGAGAGGAGATTTGGATCTACGTACGCTTGTAGATCGCACAACAGGAAGCGTTAAGAAATGCGGTTGATGTAGTGGAACGTCTTCACGTCCCTCGAACCGTCCCACGAACCGTCCCGCGATCCGTCCCACGATCCATTCCGTTCTAGTGCCGAACGGACGGCACCTTGATACGTCTCCAACGTATCTATAATTTTTGATGGTTTCATGCTATTATCTTGTCAAACTTTGGATGTTTTGCATGCCTTTTATTTATTTTCTGGGACTAACTTATTAACTCAGTGCCAAGTGCCAGTTCCTGCTTTTTTCCATGTTTTTGACCCCTTTCAGAGGAGATTTTGAAACGGAGTCCAAACGGAAGAAAATCCCCGAAAAGATTTTTTCTGGAACGAAAGAAGATCGGAGGACTTGGGAGCCAAGCCAGAAGAGCCCCAGGGGCCCCACAAGCCCCCACCCCGCGGCCAGGGGGGCGCCATCCAGGCTTGTGGGCACCCTGGAGGTCCCCTGACCTAGATCTTGCGACTATAAATTCCTAAATATTCCCAAAAAAATCAGGAGACGATCGAAATTACTTTTCCGCCGCCGCAAGCTTCTATCTCCGCAAGATCCCATCTGGGGCACGTCCTGGTGCCCTGCCGGAGGGGAGATTCGGACACGGAGGGCTTCTTCATCAACAGCATGACCTCTCCGATGATGCGTGAGTAGTTCACCATAGACCTACGGGTCCATAGCTAGTAACTAGATGGCTTGTTCTCTCTCTTGGATCTTCAATACAAAGTTCTCCATGATCTTCATGGAGATCTATCCGATGTAATCTTCTGTTGCGGTGTGTTTGTCGAGATCCGATGAATTGTGGATTTATGATCAGATTATCCATGAATCTTATTTGAGTTTCTTCTGATCTCTCTTATGCATGATTTCATATCCTTGTAATTCTCTTTGAGTTGTGGGTTTTGTTTGGCCAACTAGATCTATGATTCTTGCAATGGGAGAAGTGTTTGGTTTTGGGTTCATACCGTGCGGTGACCTCACCCAGTGACAGAAGGGGTAGCGAGGCACGTATCGTGTTGTTGCCATCAAGGGTAAAAAGATGGGGTTTTCATCATTGGTTTAAGATTATCCCTCTACATCATGTCATCTTGCTTAAAGCGTTACTCTGTTCTTCATGAACTCAATACACTAGATGCATGCTGGATAGCGGTCGATGTGTGGAGCAATAGTAGTAGATGCAGAAAGTATCGGTCTACTTGTCTCGGACGTGATGCCTATATGCTAGATCATTGGCTTAAATATCGTCATGACTTTGCGCGGTTCTATCAATTGCTCAATAGTAATTTGTTCACCCACCGTGATATTTGCTATTATGAGAGAAGCCTCTAGTGAACACTATGGCCCCCAGGGTCTACTCCACACCATATTTTTAGCCTTACACTTTTACTTCGTTGCACTTTCCGCCTTCAGATCTCACTTTGCAAACAATCTTGAAGGGATTGACAACCCCTTTGAAGCGTTGGGTGCAAGCTTGTTTGTGTTTGCGCAGGTACTTTGGACTTGATGAGGCCCTCCTTCTGGATTGATACCTTGGTTCTCAAACTGAGGGAAATACTTACTGCTCCTGTGCTGCATCACCCTTTCCTCTTCAAGGGAAAAACCAACGCAAATCAGAGAAGTAACAAGAAGAATTCCTAAGTGCCAGGGAAGGACTTTTGTTGCCGCAGCAAAAGAATTTCTGGCGCCGTTGCCGGGGAGGAAGATCAAGTCAAGAACTCATCCAAGTAGGTGTCGCAAACTCATCTCTTGCATTTACTTTGTTTGCCAGTTGCCTCTCGTTTTCCTCTCCCTCACTTCACAAATTTGCCTTTTTCGTTCGTCCTTTTTCTCGCCCGCTTTTTGTTTGCTCGTGTGCTTGCTTGCTTGCTGAAGTCACCATGAACGAAAACACCAAGCTTTGTGACTTCTCGAATACTAATAATAATGATTTTATTAGTACTCCGATTGCTCCCGCCACTAGTGCGGAGTCATACGAAATCAATGCCGCTTTGCTGAATCTTGTTATGAAAGAGCAATTCTCTGGCCTTCCTAGTGAAGATGCCACATCCCATCTCAATACCTTCACTGAGCTTTGCGATATGCAAAAGAAAAGTGATGTCGATAATGACGTGATTAAATTGAAGCTTTTTCCTTTCTAGTTGCGAGATCGCGCAAAAACTTGGTTTTCTTCTTTGCCCAAAAATAGTATCGATTCTTGGGATAAGTGCAAAGATGCTTATATATCCAAGTATTTTCCGCCGGCTAAGATCATCTCTCTCTGTAATGATATCATGAATTTCAAGCAACTTGATCATGAACATGTTGCACAAGCTTGGGAGAGAATGAAATTAATGATTAGAAATTGTCCCGCTCATGGCTTGAGTCTTTGGATGATTATTCAAATCTTTTACACTGGCTTGAATTTCGCTTCTAGAAATATCTTGGACTCCGCCTCAGGTGGAACGTTCATGGAAATCACGTTAGGAGAAGCCACAAAGCTCTTAGACAACATCATGACGAACTACTCTCAGTGGCACACTTAATGGTCACCTACTAGTAAGAAGCTACATGCTATAGAAGAAATTAACTCGTTGAGTGCTAAGATGGATGAGGTAATGAATTTGATTGCTAGTAGAAGTGCTCCTTTGGATCCTAATGATATGCCTTTTTCTTCTTTGGTTGAGAGTAGCAACGCTAGCTTGGACGTTAATTTTGTTGGTAGGAATAACTTTGGCAACAACAACGCTTTTAGAGGAAACTATGTTCCTAGGCCTTTTCCTAGCAACCCCTCTAATAACTTTGGCAACTCCTACAACAATACCCATGGAAATTACAATAGATTACCCTCTCATCTAGAGAGTAATATCAAAGAGTTCATCAACTCTCAAAAGATTTTCAATGCGTCCATAGAGGAAAAACTACTCAAAATTGACGATTTGGCTAAGAGCGTTGATAGGATTTCTTGTGATGTTGATGCTTTGAAAGTTAGATTTTCTCCTCCCAAAATCAACATGGATGAAACTTTGAAAGCTATGCGTGTTTCCATGATTGAGAGCCAAGAAACAACCACCCAAATTCGTGCTAGACATGAATGGCTTAAAAAGGCGTGTTCTCGTGATGAGAATCACGAAGATCTTAAAGTGCTTGGTGTGACTCCCATTGAATCTTTGTTTTCTTGTGTCAAACCTAATGATTATGGGGCTGGATATGAATCCACTTTGGTTGAAAAGTGCCCCAATGATCCGGAGTCCATCTATCTTGATGCTAAAAGCATTAAAAGTGGAGTAGAAGACGTTAAAACTTTGAGTAGTAATGAAATTACTACCGTGGATTTCAAGGAATTAAATTATGATAGTTGCTCCTTGATTTAATGCATTTCTTTGATGCAATCCATGTTGAACTCTCCACACGCTTATAGCCAAAACAAAGCCTTTACCGATCATATCGTCGAAGCTATGATAAAAGCTCTTGAAGAGAAAATTGAATTGGAAGTCTCTATCCCTAGAAAGCTTCATGATGAGTGGGAACCTACCATCAAAATCAAAATCAAAAACTATGAGTGCAATGCTTTGTGTGATTTGGGTGCTAGCGTTTCTGCGATTCCGAAGTCTTTATGTGATATTCTGGGTTTTAATGAGATTGAAGAGTGTTCTCTTAATTTGCATCTTGCTGATTCTACTATCAAGAAACCCATGGGAAGGATCAATGATGTTCTTATTATTGCAAATAGGAACTATGTACCCGTGGATTTCATTGTGCTTGACATTGATTGCAATCCTACCCGCCCTAGTATTCTTGGTAGACCTTTCCTAAGGACTATTGGTGCTATCATCGATATGAAGGAAGGGAATATTAGATTTCAATTTCCTTTAAGGAAGGGCGTGGAACACTTTCCTAGAAATAAAATAAGATTGCCTTGTGAATCCGTGATGAGGGCTACTTATGGTTTGAGCACCAAAGACGACGATACGTGATTCTATCGCTCTTATGCCTAGCTAAGGGCGTTAAACAATAGCGCTTGATGGGAGGCAACCCAATGAATTTATATTTTTTTCTGTTTTGTTGCATACACACTTTCATAATTCTGTTGTGATTGTGATTTTTGTGTTTCTTTTTGTGTTTGAGCCAAGCAAAGCCTTTATGACTAGTCTTGGTAATGGTTGTTTGATCTTGTTGGAAAAAGACAAAAACTTTTCGCTCACGAGATGATTTTTCATTTTTATTCAGAAAGAGATTTTGAGTTTATTCTTTTTGCTGCTGATTGATATACTTTTCCTCCTGACTGTCGTAATTTTTTAGATTTTGTGAGGTACTAGAAGTATACAAAGTATATAGATTGCTACAGACTGGTCTGTTTTTGACAGATTCTGTTTTTGTTGAGTTGGTTGCTTGTTTTGATGAAACTATGGTTAGTATTGGGGGGTACTAGCCCAGGAAAAGTGAGAATACAGTAGCCCATCATCAGTATATATGGAATTCAAGTTTTCTGGAGTACCAAAAGAAGTGGTAGTTTGTTTTCTTGTACTAATGTTATCACAAGTTTTTGTTTAAGTTTTGTGTTGTGAAGTTTTCAAGTTTTGGGTGACGTTCTCATGGACAAAGAGATAAGGAGTGGAAAGAGCTCAATATTGGGGATGCACAAGGCACCCGAAGCCAAATTCAAGGACACCAAAAAAGCCTAAGCTTGGGGATGCCCCGGGAAGGCATCCCCTCTTTCGTCTTCAATGCATCGGTAACATTACTTGGAGCTATATTTTTATTCACCACATGATATGTGTTTTGCTTGGAGCATCTTGTATCTTAGGAGTATTTTCTTTTTGTTGTGCCACAATCATCCTTGCTGCACACCTTTTTGAGAGAGAGAGACATGCACTCATCGTGATTTTGCTAGAATGCTCATAGTGCTTCACTTATATCTTTTGAGCTAGATACTTTTGCTCATAGTGCTTCACTTATATCTTCTGAGCTAGATACTTTTGCTCTAGTGCTTCACTTATATCTTTTGAGCTAGATACTTTTGCTCTTGTGCTTCACTTATATATTTAGAGCAGGGCGGTGCGTGATTTGGTTGTTGGCTTATGCTATGAAAGTAGTCCCAAATGTGCTAGGTACCCAAAGAGGATGCAAAAACCTCCATCTTCATGTGCATTGAATAGCAAGAGAAGTTTTGATTCCTCTCAATTAGTTTTGAGACGTGGATTCGGTAATATTGAGAGTTATGTTAGTAGGATGTTGTGAATCTAGAGATACTTGTGTTGGAGTTAGTGATTCCCGTAGCATGCACGTATGGTGAACCGCTATGTTAGGAAGTCGGAGCATAATTGATCTATTGATTGTCATCCTTTGTGTTGAGGTCGGGATCACGCGATGGTTAACACCTACCAACCCTTCCCCTCGGAGTATGCGTTTAGCACTTTGTTTCGACTACTAATGAAAACTTTCACAATAAGTATATGAGTTCTTCATGACTAATGTGAGCCCATGGTATAGATGCACTTTCACCTTCCACCATTGCTAGCCTCTCTAGTGCAGCGCAATTCTCGCGGGTGCACAAACCCACCAAATTCCTTCCTCAAAACAGCCACCATACCTACCTACAATGGCATTTTCATGGCCATTCCGTGATATATTGCCATGCAACTCCCACCGTTCTGTCTCATGACTTGTGCCGTCACTCTCATATTGCCATTGCATGATCGTACTAGATCGTTTCTCATCCGGGTACACTGCCGGAGGCATTTCCTATGGAGTCATCATCATTGTGATATTTGAGCTTTGAGTAACTAAAAAGTGTGATGATCATCATTATTAGAGCATTGTCCCATGTTAGGAAAAAAAGAGGCCAAAGAGCCCAAAAACAAAAAAAAGAGAAAAGAAAAAAGAGAGGCCTAAGAGCCCCCCAAAAAGAAATGAGAGAAAAAGAGAGAAGGGACAATGCTACTATCTTTTCCAGACTCGTGCTTCATGTTAGCACCATGTTCTTCATGATTGAGAGCTTCTTGCTTTGTCACTACCATATGCTAGTGGGAATCTTCGTTTTATAACTTGGCTTGTATATTCCAATGATGGGCTTCCTCAAAATTGCCCTAGGTCTTCGTGAGCAAGCAAGTTGGATGCACACCCACTAGTTTTCCTCTTGAGCTTTCACATACTTATAACTCTAGTGCATCTCTTGTATGGCAATCCCTACTCATTCACATTGATATTTATTAATGGGCATCTTCATAGCCTATTGATACGCCGAGTCAGTGTGACCATCTCCTCCTTTTTGTCTCACAACCACCACCACACTCTATTCCACCTGTAGTGCTATATCCATGGCTCGCGCTCATGTATTGCATGATAGTTATAAAAAGTTTGAGAAAGTAAGAGTGCGAAAACAATTACTTGGCCAATTCCGGGGTTGTGCATGATTTACATTAGTTGTGTGAGGATGATGGAGCATAGCCAGACTATATGATTTTGTAGGGATAACTTTCTTTGGCCTTCTTATTTTGAAAGTTCATGATTACTTTGCTAGTTTGCTTGAAGTATTATTGTTTTCATGTCAATAGCAAACAATTGTTTTGAATCGTACGGATCTGAATGTTCATGCCACGTGAAAGAAGTTGCAAAGGACAACCATGCTAGGTAGCATTCCACATCAAAAATTCATTCTTTATCACTTCCCTACTCGAGGACGAGCAGGAGTTAAGCTTGGGGATGCTTGATACGTCTCCAACGTATCTATAATTTTTGATGGTTTCATGCTATTATCTTGTCAAACTTTGGATGTTTTGCATGCCTTTTATTTATTTTCTGGGACTAACTTATTAACTCAGTGCCAAGTGGCAGTTCCTGTTTTTTCCCATGTTTTTGACCCCTTTCAGAGGAGATTTTGAAATGGAGTCCAAACGGAAGGAAATCCCCAAAAAGATTTTTTCTGGAACGAAAGAAGATCGGATGACTTGGGAGACAAGCCAGAAGAGCCCCAGGGGACCCACAAGCCCCCACCCCGCGGCCGGGGTGGGGCATCCAGGCTTGTGGGCCCCCTGGAGGTCCCCTGACCTAGATCTCGCGCCTATAAATTCCCAAATATTCCCAAAAAAATCAGTAGACGATCGCAATTACTTTTCCACCGCCGCAAGCTTCTGTCTCCGCAAGATCCCATCTGGGGTACGTCCTGGTGCCCTGCCGGAGGGCTGATTCGGACACAAAGGGCTTCTTCATCAACAACATGACCTCTCCGATGATGCGTGAGTAGTTCATCATAGACCTACGGGTCCATAGCTAGTAACTAGATGGCTTGTTCTCTCTCTTGGATCTTCAATACAAAGTTCTCCATGATCTTCATGGAGATCTATCCGATGTAATCTTCTGTTGCGGTGTGTTTGTCGAGATCCGATGAATTGTGGATTTATGATCAGATTATCCATGAATCTTATTTGAGTTTCTTCTGATCTCTCTTATGCATGATTTCATATCCTTGTAATTCTCTTTGAGTTGTGGGTTTTGTTTGGCCAACTAGATCTATGATTCTTGCAATGGGAGAAGTGTTTGGTTTTGGGTTCATACCGTGCGGTGACCTCACCCAGTGACAGAAGGGGTAGCGAGGCACGTATCGTGTTGTTGCCATCAAGGGTAAAAAGATGGGGTTTTCATCATTGGTTTAAGATTATCCCTCTACATCATGTCATCTTGCTTAAAGCGTTACTCTGTTCTTCATGAACTCAATACACTAGATGCATGCTGGATAGCGGTCGATGTGTGGAGTAATAGTAGTAGATGCAGAAAGTATCGGTCTACTTGTCTCGGACGTGATGCCTATATGCTAGATCATTGGCTTAAATATCGTCATGACTTTGCGCGGTTCTATCAATTGCTCAATAGTAATTTGTTCACCCACCGTGATATTTGCTATTATGAGATAAGCCTCTAGTGAACACTATGGCCCCCAGGGTGTACTCCACACCATATTTTCTGCCTTACACTTTTACTTCGTTGCACTTTCCGCCTTCAGATCTCACTTTGCAAACAATCTTGAAGGGATTGACAACCCCTTTGAAGCGTTGGGTGCAAGCTTGTTTGTGTTTGCGCAGGTACTTTGGACTTGACGAGGCCCTCCTTCTGGATTGATACCTTGGTTCCCAAACTGAGGGAAATACTTACTGCTCCTGTGCGGCATCACCCTTTCCTCTTCAAGGGAAAAACCAACGCAAATCAGAGAAGTAACAAGAAGAATTCCTAAGCGCCAGGGAAGGACTTTTGTTGCCGCAGCACACATCCCCATTCAGCACACGTACAACTCGACGATGATCTCTGCCTTCTTGATCCAGCAAGCAAGATGGAGAAGTAGATGAGTTATCCGGTAGCATGACGGTGCTCTGGTGGTGGTGATGAACTACTCCTGCACGGCTCCGCCCGAGCTCCGCAGAAATCCGATCTAGAGGTAAAACTACGTGGTATAGGTTTGAGTTGCAGGTGGCAAAGTTGTGTCTCAAATCAACCCTAAACCACGAATATATATATAGGAGGGAGGGGGAGGGCTAGCCTTGAGGCACAAGGCCTCAAGGGTGCGCCGGCCAAGGGAGGAGGAGGACTCCTCCTCCAATTCGGTTTGGGAAGGAGGAGCCCCCCTCTTCCTTCCCACCTTCCTCTTTCCCTTTTTTTATTTTCCTTTGTATTTTCTTATGTGGTGCCATGGGCCCCTTGGGCTGACTCCACCAGCCCACTAAGGACTTGTGGCACCACCCTAGTGCCTTGGGCTCACTCCCGGGTGGGTGGGCCCCTCCCGGTGAACTCCTCGAACCCATTCGTCACTCCCGGTACACTGTCGAAATTGCCCGAAACTTTCCGGTGACCAAATGAAACCATCCTATATATCAATCTTTGTTTCTGGACCATTCCAAGAACCCTCATGACGTCCGTGATCTCATCCAAGACTCTTGGCAACATTCGGTAACCACACATATAACTCAACTATACTAAAACATCATCGAACCTTAAGTGTGCAGACCCTACGGGTTCGAGAACTATGTAGACATGCCCCGAGGCACTCCTCGGTCAATATCCAATAGCGGGACCTGGATGCCCATATTCGATCCTACATATTCTCCGAAGATCTTATCGGTTGAACCTCAATGTCGAGGATTCATATAATCCCGTATGTCATTCCCTTTGTCCTTCGATATGTTACTTCCCGAGATTTGATCGTCGGTATCCGCATACCTATTTCAATCTCGTTACTGACAAGTCTCTTTACTCGTTCTGTGATACAAGATCCCATGACTTACACTTAGTCACATTGCTTGCAAGGCTTTGGTGTGATGTTGTATTACCGAGTGGGCCCCGAGATACCTCTTCGTCATACGGAGTGTCAAATCCCAGTCTTGATCCACACTAACTCAACGGACACCTTCGGAGATACGTGTAGAACACCTTTATAGTCACCCAGTTACGTTGCGACGTTTGATGCACACAAGGTATTCCTCTGGTGCCAGTGAGTTATATGATCTCATGGTCATAGGAACAAATGCTTGACATGCAGAAAACAATAGCAATAAAATGACATGATCAATATTCTATGTTCATAGTTTGGGTCTAGTCCATCATATGATTCTCCTAATGATGTGATCCAGATATCAAGTGACGACACTTGCATATAGTCATAAAACCTTGACTATCATTGATCAACTGGCTAGCCAACTAGAAGCTTGCTAGGGACATTGTTTTGTCTATGTATCCACACATGTATCTATGTTTTCATTCAATACAATTATAACATGGATAATAAATGACTATCTTCAAACAGGAAATATAATAATAACTCTTTATCATTGCCTCTAGGGCATATTTCCAACATTAAAGCCCGATAGTACGATTGCGTGGTTTTATCCTGCATTACCGCCTTGAGGGTGCCAATACGTTGGCTAAGGGTAACTATGCGAAAGTTGAAAACACCCTCGCTACAATCTGGTGGGGGGTTGAAGCCGACAACCGAAAACTTCCAGTATTAAAATAACCAAAACAAGAGTTGCAATTAAAAGGCATGGTCTACCATGCAAAAACTCAAAGGCATTGTATCATACAAGAACTTATACATGATAGTATCCTCTAATCAAGCACTGTGTCCTTCATGCATAGTGCCTCTATAGCTCGGGCATCCTCCATAGCAATGGAGAAATAACGTTCGGGGTGCATGTGCTCATCCCCAGGCGATGGAGGTCTAGTGGCCATCTTTGTGGGCTCCAACTTCTGCAAATGCATCATTGTTTTTTGCAATAGCCCTGCGTGCTCCTTCAATGCACACCGAGCGCTTCATGACATCGGTTTGAGGCGACGCAGTAATCAACTTCTGAACCAAGCCGAAGTAGCTGATGGGCAACGGTTCAGCTGGCCACAACCTGATGCACAAGTCCTTCATGGCCGGCTTGATCATCTTTTGTAGTTCCATCAACTGCTTCAACTGGTCACACGCTAGTTGAGGATGCTCCGGATTCAGTAACTATGTCGAGAAGAGCCTCTGCCGCGCCGCATCCTCCTAAGAAGCATAGTACTTCTGAGCCTCAGCCGCACTCTTCGGCAGATTGACAATCGCACTTGAAGAGGTCCATACTTGGTTAAGAGATACAAATCTTCACCCGCCAAAGGTACATTGTAATAAATATCTCTTACCGGTCGCGATTTGTTTGATTGGATGAACCTCCTTCCGGAGATCATGTGCCTCCTTCCATGTTTCTTGGAGGGTAGTGGTGACCGAAGTTAGTTTGGTCGAATTTTCTCTTTATATTTGCTCGAGGGCCTCATTCTTCGTGCTGAACTTTGCTGACCCGAGCTTCAGATTTCTCGCTGATAGCCTTAGCTTGTACGATCGCCGCCCTCTATTCGGTGGCCTCTTGCTTAGCTTGGCTCAGTTCAGGCTTGAGTCGATCAACGTCGGCAATCACAATTGTAATAACTACTTGACAAGCACTCATTTAGAGACAAAATTACATATAATTCCATATAACCGCTAAGGCTCGCGCACTCACATTCAGTGTCTTTCAAACGCTTGTTGATGTGATCTAGCTCCTCTCCACAAACTCCTAGTTTTCGATTCATCTCCTCCAACTCCAAAGAGTTGGGGCTGCAGCTTATGTAGATGCTTGCAAAAGAACATATTGTGTTGATTTTCAAATTTTTCAAATATCTTTTTTTGGCAGGACGCGTTCTGGTCAACCCACCAAAGCCTTGGGGGCTGCACGCATTATTTTCCAAATAATTCTAACCCCTGCACAAGTCTTTCAAACTCACACACGCCTTGGGGGCTACTTGGTATAATAAAACTTTTAGACAACGCATAATTATAAACAAATAAGTATGCGGATTACCTTGATGCCTCCTAACAGTGTGTCGAAAGCTCCTTTCACCCAATTTTTTTTGTGGTTTTTAGTATAAGACTTTAAAGCAAAAACTATAAAGCAAACTAAAAAGACTAAAAAGCAAAGGTAAAAGATAGTGTGCAACTCCATTATCTTGAAGACTGGAGTCCCCCGCAACGGCGCCAGAAATTTGCTTGATGACGATTTGATGGAACTATACTCCTCGGCCCTCGTTGGTTACCCCAAGTGGAAGGTTGAGACGTAGTCAGCACAGATTTCCCTTACACGGGGACCGTAAGGTTTATCGAACCAGGAGGACTCCAAGGATCAACCAGTAGGTGTCTGCTGGTGTGGCGCTAGAAGAAGACGTGGACCTGCACACACAAAAAATAACTTTGATCCCAACTAGTTCAGAGAGGTTGTCAATCTCTTTGGCCTTGTCGTTTGCAAAGGATCAAACAAAAGTGGGAATAGCGATGGTGATTGCAACGAAAAAGGAAATAAAAGCAGTAAATGATGGAGGTGTAAACAATGGTTGAAATATGGACCAGAGTCCCATGATGTTCACTAGTGATGTCTCTCTCCCAAAAGATGATAAACAACTATGCCGGGTAAACAAATTACAGCTGGGCGATTGACAGAATTATAAACGCACTGCAATGCTAATCATGCTACAAGAAAGTTAGAGGCTCATAAGTATGGGCAGTACGCTGGTATTAAGCTCCGAGCCCCAGCCAAAGTGTAAACTCAACGCAACGGACAACTGCATTAACAAACTTTGTGTAAGCTAAACAATCCTTACAACCGTGGTTACAAGCACCGTTGTTTTCTCCCTGGTGGCAACAACACATCCCCTAGTCTCATGTTTGTGTCTCTCAAGCTAGACATCAGGGGGCATGAACCCACAATCATGCATAACGCTCCCTCTTGGAGTTACAATCTACTACTTGGCCAAAGCAATATAAAGCAACGGAGAACATGCATGAATTACTCAAGAACAAAATATAAAAGGAGAACCAAATATATAACTCATCACAATCTGAACATAATCTCATAATCCATCAGATCCCAGCAAACTCAGCACAGCAACAACAGGTAAATTACATAGATGCCTTGATCATGTAGGGCAGCTCACAAGGGCTAAGCATTGAAGCACAAGATTGGAGAGAAGACATCACATAGCTACTGGTCATGGTCCATGGTCCAAGGAGGATTAGTCACGACACGTTCGGGAAGCATCCATGGTGGTGGAGAAGCTCCCGGAGGTCAATCCTCCCTCCGACAAGGTGCCGGGAAGAGGTCTCGTGGCGCTCCCGATCTCGGAACTGCTAAGGCGGCGGAATGGTGGTGAAATTCGTGATGAGGGATATATATTAAGGGTTTTCGCTTCGGGAAGTAAATATAGGCCAAAGGAGGGCGCCACGGGGTGGACCCGCCACCCAGGCGACTTGGTGGCGCGGCCAGGAGGGGGCCCGCGCCACGTGGCCGCCTGGGCGAGGCCTGGCTCCCCTCTGGCCCATCTTGGTGCTTGCTGAAGCTTCCGTCACTGTGATTTTTATATATTTTTCTTCGGGTTTTTCGTACTCTGAAAATTGGGGCAACGTCTCTACAATTAAAAGAGATTACCAGACAAAAATTGGCACTGGGTGCACTGAGTTAGTAGGTTAGTCCAAATATGTGTAAAAAGGTATGGAAGTGTAGCGAAACACATAACGAGCATGAGTCTATGGTAAAATGTTAACACACATATAAGAACTTCAAAGTAAAACAAGTAAGATATGCAATTCAAGTCAAGACAATAACGAGCATGAGTCTATATCTAGTATTGGAACTAGCAAAGTAAGAACATAAAGGTGCAAGAGCTCTTGCTATCCGTGACTCGAATGTCTCCAAATGGTGTTTGCGTGCAAGAAGTGGGAGATGGGTTTAGAGCATAAAAAATACTATATAGTTTAATTGAGAACTCAATCTACTAAAACTTCACACTTGGTCTCCTTCGGAATCTTATTTTGACTCATCCCGAGACCACTAGTGAGGCACAAGTCAAAATGATCCTCTCCCTTTCGACTTTGAGCACTCATGCAATGGATGAGCGCGAGCAAGATATATTGGCACTTAGGATGGCAAAGAGAATAATGATGGGGAAGGAAGACAAAAAGTTGTGAAAGGATAGGCGAGAGAAAGCCAAATGATAGATATGATGTGAGGAGTAGGCATTGCCATGCAACGGATGCACATATGAGCTAAGGTAAGCTCTCCAATTGAACTAGTGGGGGTGCATCCAACTTGCTTGCTCATGAGGACCTGGAGCTCATTTGAGGAGGCTCATCATTGGAATATACAAGCCAAGTTCTATAGTGTAAGGGTCCCCACATAGTTATGCATGAATGATAATCTCTATGGAGTAAAAATATAACAATGGAGTACGAGTGTGGATACTTCAAAAGGAATAGTAGTGTTGCCCCCTTCTTATTTTTTTCTTTCTTTCTTTCCTCTTTTTTATTTTATTTTTTGTGGCATCTTTGGCTCTTCTATTTGTTGGAAATATGCCCTAGAGGCAATAATAAATTAGTTATTATTATATTTCTTTGTTCGTGATAATCGTTTATTATCCATGCTATAATTGTATTGATTGGAAACACAAATACATGTGTGGATACATAGACAAAACACTATCCCTAGTAAGCCTCTAGTTGACTAACAAGTTGATCAAAGATGGTCAAGGTTTCCTAACCATAGACAAGTGTTGTCACTTGATAACGGGATCACATCATTAGGAGAATCATGTGATGGACAAGACCCAAACTATGAACGTAGCATATTGATCGTGTCGTTTTATTGCTATTGTTTTCTGCGTGTCAAGTATTTGTTCCTATGACCATGAGATCATATAACTCACTGACACCAGAGGAATACCTTGTGTGTATCAAACATCGCAACGTAACTGGGTGACTATAAAGGTGCTCTACAGGTATCTCCGAAGGTGCCCGTTGAGTTAGTACGGATCAAGACTGGGATTTGTCACTCCGTGTGACGGAGAGGTATCTCGGGGCCCACTCGGTAATACAACATCACACACAAGCCTTGCAAGCAATGTGACTAAGTGTAAGTCACGGGGTCTTGTATTACAGAACGAGTAAAGAGACTTGCTGGTAACGAGATTGAAATAGGTATGCGGATACGGACGATCGAATCTCGGGCAAGTAACATACCGAAGGACAAAGGGAATGACATACGGGGTTATATGAATCCTTGGCACTGAGGTTTAACCGATAAGATCTTCGAAGAATATGTAGGATCCAATATGGGCATCTAGGTCCCGCTGTTGGATATTGACCGAGGAGTGTCTCGGGTCATGTCTGCATAGTTCTCGAACCCGCAGGGTCTGCACACTTAAGGTTCGGTGACGTTTTGGTATAGTTTAGTTATAGGTGTTGGTAACCGAAAGTTGTTCGGAGTCCCGGATGAGATCCAGGACTTCACGAGGAGCTCCGGAATGGTCCGGAGGTAAAGATTGATATATAGGAAGTCCTGTTTTGGTCACTTGAAAAGTTTCGGGCTCATCGGTAGTGTACCAGGAGTGCCGGGAGGGGTGCCGGGGACCATCGGGAGGGGTGTCACGCCCCAAGGGGTCTCATGGGCTATGGGAAGAGATAAACCAGCCCCTAGTGGGCTGGAATAAGTTCCCACTAAGGCCCGCAAGGTTTGAGACGGAAAAAACACAAGGTGGAAAGAGTTTCCAAGTTGGAAGGTGGAATCCTACTCCAAGTCGGATTGGAGTAGCACTCCTCCACCTCCAATTTCGGCCAACCTTAAGGGTTTGAGGCTGCCTCCTCCCCTCCCTCCCTCCTATATATACTAGAGGTATTGAGGGTTTTTGAGACACAACTTTGCCACGTGCTGCTTGACCCTATACCACGCAGTTTTTCCTCTAGATCGTATTTCTAAGGAGCTTAGGCGAAGCCCTGCCGGAGTAGATCATCACCACCACCGGCGTGTCGTCACGCTGCCGAAGAACTCTCCTACCTCTCCGCCCCTCTTGCTGGATCAAGAAGGTGGAGATCGTCATCGAGCTGTACGTGTGCTGAACGCGGAGGTGCCGTCCGTTCGACACTAGATCGGAACGGATCATGAGACGGATCGCAAGACAGTTCGTGCAACGGATTGCGAGATGGTTCGTGGGATGGATCGTGGGACGGTTCGTGCAACGGATTGCGAGACGGATCGTGGGACAGATCATGGAACGGATCACGGGACGGTTGGTGCGACGGTTCGTGGGGCGGTTCGAGGGACGTGAGGACGTTCCACTACATCGACCGCGTTTCTTAACGCTTCCTGCTGTGCGATCTACAAGGGTACGTAGATCCAAATCTCCTCTCGTAGATGGACATCACCATGATAGGTCTTCGTGCGCGTAGGAATTTTTTTTGTTTCCCATGCAACGTTCCCCAACACTATTTATCTCTCATTTGTCCTCTTTGGGATCTTTTCCTCACTTAAGGGCAACACTCTATATTTTACAAGAAATAAAAAGAAGATCTTCACACTTTATAAGAAGTACTCAACATAAAGATAAATGAAAAGTATCATGATGTATGCAAATGTATGCCTCTATGAGTGTAGCAGGATATGGAATGATACTAGCGTGTCATGTAGCAATAACAAGGGCAAAGCCCAACTAGCATGCGGCTCCTCGATCAAGCAAAAGCATGAATGACATGAAGATCAAGTCATGAGATGGTGGATGTTGCATGGCAATGTATCTCGGAAAGGTTATGGAAATGCCTTAGTAGGTAGGCATGGTGGCTTTTTTGAGGAAGGATATAATGAGGCTTATGATGACAGAGCGTATCATGCCAAGGGTTTGGATGCACCGGTGGAGTATGCACCAACTCTCAAGATGAGAAAGGGCAATGCACGGTACCGAAGAGGCTAGCAAAATATGGATGGTGGAAGTGCCAACAATCGAATACTCGCATTAGTCCAAAGAACTCATGCACTTATTATCGGTAACTCTCTATCTAGTCAAGAGATTCATAAAGAGACAAGTACCCCAAGGAGGAGTGTTTGGGGGTTTGGTTATCCTTGCGCATCCTTGACCCATGATAATGTGAGGGTACTCTATATATTCCAACCCCTCTAGAGGTTTGCGATCCATCTAGTAGCTAGAGTTCTCAACTATTTTTTTGTTTGTTTTTGAAAATAAACACAGGTTTCCCGAAATACGACACCTATCACTAATAGGCTCAAGCTCTTGACACCAAAAGTCCAAACATTACTCAAACCAATACCTCAAAACTATTGCAAGTTACTACTATACTTAAATATCAACCTCAATTACCTACTCATGCAAGACACACAACTCAGTGCAACAAGCCAACTCTCTAAACAAGATAAGCATGATAACTCAAGAGATTTCCAAAAGTAACCTAAATAAAAGCTCTTAAAAAGATAAAGTATGAAAACTAAGAGCTAAGCATGACAACAACTATGAAAAGATAAATAACACACAAAAAGATAAACATGAAAACCTATGTTGTGTTCTAGCATGGAGTGGAGCGTGTTTCTCTCCCAAACAAAGAAGTCTAGAGTCCAACTTGTTATGAACAGAAACCAAAACTAAAACAAACTAAAAAAGTAAAGAGCAGGACACTCCAAGCATAGCACATAACATATGAAGTGATAAAAATATAGCATGGAGAAGGACGAAATGATGATTGTTGATGGAGAAGGGGATGCACGGAGGCATCCTCAAGCTTAGACGCTTGAGTCTCCTTGAATATTTATTGGGGTTGCATGGGGGCATCCCCAAGCTTGAGTGCTTGACACTCCTGGATCTTCTTTCATCATCTTCCATGCATACTTGAAAACTCCCTTCATAGGAAACTCATCATAAGCTGATTAGAGTGGTTAGTGCCCATAATAAAATATATTTTTCTCTACTGGAAATAAAGATTTTCAGGAAGAGCTATTGTTTCTCAAGATTGCCAAAAGGTTTTTTTGCAAAGAAAAAGCAAGCTTGAGATTTGCAAAACAATGAACATGCAAAACAGGGCAGAATTTGGGAAAAACAGACTAGCAGGTAGTAAATGATTTTTTTGGGGCACTTCTGCCACTCAAATCAAAAAAATCAGAATAGATGCCGGAAAGTCAATTATACAGAGCATACTGTCAAAACAATTCAGATCAAAAATATGATGTGGTGATTTTTGGCTAATTTTTCCGTCAAGCAGACAAAATCTGTTTCTGGACATCATGTCACAACTTTTGAACTTTCTTGCAATCGGAGGCTGAAACTTGGCACAAAGCTTGAAAATAAAGATACAATGATGTTGCTACAGTAGTAACAAATATCAAGACCACTAAAACTGAAAGCAAGAACAGATTGGGTTGCCTCCCAACAAGCGCTTTCTTTTTATGCCTTTGAGCTAGGCATGATGCAAAAAGATCAAGTATTATCAAATCCAAAAGAATAACTTGCCCAAGTAACGGACTCATAAGGTAACTTAATCTTATTTCGAGAGAAGTGTTCCATTCCTTTTTTAAGGGGAAATTGGAATCTCTTGGTCCCTTCTTTCATGTCAATGATAGCACCAACGATGCGGAGAAAATGACGTCCCAAAATAATTGGACATGAGGGATCACACTCAATTTCCATAACAAGAAAATCAACGGGAACATAATTATCATTGACAACAATAAGAACATCATCAATCCTCCCTAAATGTTTCTTTATGGAAGAATCAACAAGACGAACACCAAAAGAACATTGATCAAAAGGTTTCAAATCAAGCATATCATACATTCTTTTGGGCATAACGGAGGCACTAGCTCCAACATCACATAAAGCAAGGCAAGATAAATTATTCAATTTAATCTTGACCATAGGATCCCAACCATCTTCTAATTTTCTAGGAATAGAAGTCTCTAGCTTGAGCTTCTCCTCCCTAGCTTTGATAAGAGCATTGGTAATATGCTTGGTGAAGGCAATATTGAGTGTACTAGTGTGGGGGTCTTTAGCCATTCTTCGCAAAAAAGTGATAACTTCAGAAAGACTACAATTATTAAAATCAAGATTACTACCATTAATTAAAGTGGTGGTGATGTCATCTAAGCTCATTATTTTGGTGGTCTCTAAGTTCAAAGGACCTTCTTGTTCTAAAGTTAAGGTATTAGTATCACCATTAATAGGTCCATTGGGACTAGGGATGTGATGGGTGCTAAAAGTTTTGAGATCCTCAACAACTTGTATAGTAGCAAGGTTAGTGTGTGTAGGAAGGCTATTAATCATATCTTCCTCTTCTTTTTCTCGAGCCCATCTATCCTTAAGTTTGGCTAGCATTCTAATGTTCTCATTAATTTGGACTTGGATAGCATTCATGGGTGTGGTTTTCCTTTCCTCAAGGGGGGAAGTTCTAATTTTAAGCATCTCCACATCATGAGCTATGTTGTCTACCTTCAAAGAGAGACTATCTAATTTTTCTAGTTTCTCTTCTACACTCTTGTTGAAGGCTTTTTGAGAAGTGACAAAGTCCTTAAGCATGCTCTCTAATTTAGAAGTGGAGTTTTTGGTGCTAGGATAAGTATTGTTCTTCCCATAGTTGTTAGATAGGAGCCGTCTAGGATTGCTACCAAAATTACTCCTATAAGCATTATTATTAAAGTTGTTCCTAGAGTTAAAATTAACATCAACTTGCTCTCTTTCTTGAGCAACCAAAGAATTTAAAGGAACATCATGAGGATCAATAGGAGCTTGCTTAGTAAGTAAAGACATGATCATGTCAACCTTATCATTAAGGGAGGAGATCTCCTCAACAGAGTTTACCTTCCTACCTATTGGATCTCTCTCGGTGTGCCATTGAGAATAATTTGTCATCATCTCGTCCAATAGCTTCGTGGCAGCACCAAGTGTGGTTGGCATAAAGGTTCCTCCCGCGACCGAGTCCAACAAATTCCACGAGGTAAAGTTCAATCCTGCATAGAAAGTCTGGATAACCATCCAAGTAGTCAAACCATGTGTAGGGCAATTCTTAACAAGAGATTTCATACGTTCCCAAGCTTGGGCAACGTGTTCATTATAAACTGCCTAAAATTCATAATGTCACTTCTCAACTGGATAATCTTAGCAGGCGGGTAATACTTCTCAATAAAA
Source organism: Hordeum vulgare subsp. vulgare (assembly GCF_904849725.1). NCBI lineage: Eukaryota > Viridiplantae > Streptophyta > Magnoliopsida > Poales > Poaceae > Hordeum > Hordeum vulgare. The sequence goes on along the minus strand of NC_058522.1, from coordinate 352,083,580 downwards.
GCATCCTTGCACTTATCCCAAGAGTCTATGCTATTCCTAGGCAAAGATTGAAGCCACACTTTAGCTCCTCCTCTCAAGGAGAAAGAAAAAAGCTTAAGTTTAATAATATCACCATCTACTTCTTTGTACTTTTGCATATCACAAAGCTCAATTAAATTATTCAAGTGCAAAGCAGCATCATCTCCAACACCGGAGAATTGATCTTTCATAACAAGGTTCAGCAAAGCAGGTTTAATCTCATAGGAAGTTGCCTCAGTGGCGGGAGAAGCAATAGGAGTGCAGAGAAAGTCATTGTTGTTGTGACTAGTGAAGTCACACAACTTGGTGTTCTCAGTGGAACCCATAACAACAACAACAAGCAAGAACAAAGCAACTATTTTTTTGTGGTTTTCAGTATAAGACTTTAAAGCAAAAACTATAAAGCAAACAAGACTAAAAAGCAAAGGTAAAAGATAGTGTGCAACTCCCTATCTTGAAGAGTGGAGTCCCCGACAACGGCGCCAGAATTTTCTTAATTACGAGTTGATGGAACTATACTTCTCGCCCCTCGTTGGTTACCCCAAGTGGAAGGTTGAGATGTAGTTAGCAGTAGATTTCCCTTACACGGGGACTGTAAGGTTTATCGAACCAGGAGGATTCCAAGGATCAACAAGTAGGTGTCTGTTGCTCTGGCGCTAGCAGAAGACATGGACCTGCGAGTTCAGAGAGGTTGTCAATCTCTCCGGCCTTGTCATTTGCAAAGGATCAAACACAAGCGGGAATAGCGATGGTGATTGCAACGGAAAAGGAAATAAAAATAGTAAATGGTGGAGGTGTAAACAATGGTGGAAATATGGACCAGAGTCCCGTGATGTTCACTAGTGATGTCTCTCTCCCAAAAGACGATAAACAACTATGCTGGGTAAACAAATTACTGCTAGGCAATTGATAGAATTATAAACGCACTGCAATGCTAATCATGCTACAAGAAAGTTAGAGGCTCATAAGTATGGGCAGTACGCCAAGACAAGTAGACAGTTTATCCATCGTCATCTACTCACTAATCATCCACCTTGATATATCTATCCAGAACATCTCGCGGGTATTAAGTTGGGAGCCCCACCCAAAGTGTAAACTCAAAGCAACGGACAACTGCATTAACAAACTTTGCGTAAGGTAAATAACCCTTGCAACTGTGGTTACAAGCACCGTTATTTTCTCCCTGGTGGCAACATCACATCCCCTAGTCTCATGTTTCGGGCAGTCAAGCTAGACACTAGGGGGCATGAACCCACAATCATGCATAACACTCCCTCTTGGAGTTACAATCTACTACTTTGCCAAAGCAATATAAAGCAACGAAGAACATGCATGAATTACTCAAGAACAAAATATAAAAGGAGAACAAAATATATAACTCATCACAATCTGAACATAATCTCATAATCCATCAGATCCCAGCAAACTGAGCATAGCAACATCAGGTAAATTACATAGATACCTTTATCATGTAGGGCAGCTCACAAGGGCTAAGCATTGAAGCACAAGATTGGAGATAAGACATCATATAGCTACTGGCCATGGACCCATGGTCTAAGGAATATTACTCATGGCATGTCCGGGAAGCGTCCATGGTGGTGGAGAGTTCCTGGAGGTCAATCCTTCCTCCGGCAGGGTGCTGGGAAGAGGTCTCCTGGCGCTCCTGATCTCAGAAGCGCTACGGCGGCGGAACGGTGGTGAAATGCATGATGCGGGATATATATTTAGGTTTTTGCTTCGGGAAGTAAATATAGGCCAAAGGAGGGTGCCAGGGGTGGACCTGCCACCCAGGCGACCTAGTGGCGTGGCGAGGAGGGGGCCCGCACCAGGTGGCCGCCTGGGCGAGGCCTCGCTCCCCTATGGCCCACCTTGGTGCTTCCTGAAGCTTCCGTCACGCTGATTTTTATATATTTTTCTTGGAATTTTTCGGGCTCTGAAAATTGGGGCAAAGTCCCTGCAATTAAAAGACATCAACAGACAAAAACTGGCACTGGGTGCACTGAGTTAGTAGGTTAGTCCAAATATGTGTAAAAAGGTATGAAAGTGTAGCAAAACACATAACATTGTCACCCAAATGAGCATGGAAAAATTAGAAATTATAGATACGTTTGGGACGTATCAATAGTCTCCCTTAACGGAGAGACTACTACCGCTGGCACCAGAGATGAGAGATCCTCTGAAGTAGTATTTAGAGGAGACCTAGAGGGTCCGAGCCCTCCTTCCTTTTTCGCCAGGGGGAGTTTATCCTCCTGGTCCTTGGTGACCGAAGTATTGGCCTTGCCGTAATATCGTCACCTCCGACCGTGGTATCTGACGCAGGGGCTCCGTGGATACCACTTCCCCGGTCCCTTCGGTTGTGGGGTGGGGGTGAGTACTACGATCTGGTCCCGCTTTCAGCCAGGTTAGCTAGCAGGTAACCCCCCTGCAAAATTTGATTAGTGGGAAGATGATGCCGCGGGCTGTAATGAAAAGAATGAGCCTAATTAGAACTGTGGTAATTAGATAGAAGGTGTATTCAGATTTTCCTTACATACGTTTTGGCTCGGGGCTTCACCCTGAGGGTCCTTAGAGGGACCGATGCCTCATCCGTAGACTCCTTGTCTGAGTCCGGAATATCATCAAATAGGGCCATAGGGGCCCTACGCGGATTTTTTAAGCAACAGGAGCTTGGTCTCCCTTGGCATCTTCGGACGCTGCTCTATTTTTAGTATGAGAGGAGTCGCTTACCTACTCCTCATCCCCCTCTTCTTTTCCCTCCATGTGGGAGGGAGCTAGTGTCGCTTTCGATTTAGTGTCCGAGGGATCCTTCGATCGAAGCCTCCCCCGGATCTTCTTTTTCCCCTTCTTGTGTTCCTCCTTGTCCTCTAAGTCGTGTATGGGTTCTTGACCAACATGGCCGTCAGCACAGGGGTCATGGCATCCTCAGGCAGAGGCGCCGGACAGTTAATCCGTCTGGATTTCTTCAGCCGGATATGCAGGTATTGGGGGAAGAAGGGGTAAGTGCCTTATTAAAGAAGGGATGAAAGTTAAAACAATTCGGGAAGAATGTTACCGATCCCACATGATTGAGGAGGGAAGGCCTTCATCCTCCTCCTCGCCAGTCCAAGTATTTTGCCATGACATCCCCAGATTATGCTATAGTGATCACTGTAACCAAGCTACAGTGATGGCCATGATCAATGCCTAACATTTTTGCTAAACAATGCTTGATCACTTTAAACTTATATCTTATTTCAAATTTCTATTGAAATTCAGAATTCAATTAATAAGTGGTATAAATATTTTGTCAAACATGAAAACAAAAATCATGCTCAGGTTACAAACAATTCCTAAGTATTTATAAAATTAAAACCAAAATTTTACCAGATACTTTAATGCCTCAAAACAATTAAATCTAGGGACAAACAATTATTATATGCCCTTTTGAATTATAAAATTTCAAATAATTTCGATAGGCTTTCAAACATTTTGTGTGTGTCCCTTTTTATTGCATTATAATTATGTTGGGCCAAATGCCATATTTTTACAAAAGGTTATTATTACAAAATAAATAAAAAAGAATTAATAAAAAAGAAAAAAAGCTCCCCCCTAGCCGGCCCAGGCGGGCCTTGGCCCATTCGGCCAACAAGCCGGCCCACTATACCACCTCGGGTATAAAAGCCCTCCTACTCCCCGTGTAACCCTAACCCACCCTCACTTCTCCCCTCACCCCACCGAGCCCCCCGTGTGACGGCTCCCTTCCCTGCCTCCTCGCGCCGGCCCGACAGCGGCCGGATCCGGTGCCCCGCCGGCCGTCGACGGCAACCGAACCACCGCCGACCACCAACCGCGCCGCGCCTCCGGCCTTCCCTCCGCGCTCCCGACCACCAAGCCGCCGTCGCAGCTTCCCCCACGCCCCGGCTCGCCCTCCGACCGCCTGTAGCCTTCCCGGTCTCCCCACCATCGCTTTCGCACGCCTCCCCGCCGGCCCGGTTCGTCCCCCCCATGGCCACGGTCCCCTGGCTTCGGCTTCGGCCTCGAGCCCCCGAGGGCTTTCCTCTAAACCAAAGGGATTAACCCCCCGTGTGTTTAGGCATTTGGGGGCAGATTTGCCACCCCCTCATAGAATGACATGGGTGGCTCACACCCCTAAAAAGAGAGGAAGAAGATAAAAACAAAATAATAAATAATAATAATTAATAAATAAAATATTCAATTAGATAAGTAATTAATTAGCTGACTTAAGTAGCTCCTAATTAATTAAGTAACCGATTAGGTAATTATTGTGCCTAATTTAATTATAAGAAATTAATTAGGGTAACTAATCTGCCTAATTAAATAGGTTAATTAAACCTAATATAACTAAGTTAATTATGTTAGTTACACCATAGAGAATGACACGTGGGTCCCATCCCCCCAAATTAATCTCATTAATTATTAATTAAACTAAATTAAAATGTGAGTATGACGTATGGGACCCACTGTTTAGAGTTGACCAATCAAGTGAGAGTGTTGAATGCTGATGTGAGCATGACATCATGATGAAGTCATTAAATATTATTTGAATTAAAATAAATTTATTTAATTTCTGAATATTAATAAAACTTTAAAAACTATTATAAAATTATGTGTAATCCGGATGAAAATAATTTGTACATGAAAGTTGATGAGAAAAATGAGACGAACCCGTATACGCTATCCGTTCGTATGTCACACACCTCTAGCATATCAAACATGGAACTTTTTTATCCGTTTCGCCTGTCAGGTAGTAGCGAGAGACCCGGGAATTATCGTCAGATATTTTCCTGATCCGTCTATGACGGGTAATACTGCGTTAGCTCATGCCTAGCCCTGCATATTGCCATGTCATGCATCGTGTTGCATCTATGCATTATATTTATTGTTTCTTCCCCTTATTCTTACCAATAGACCCTGAGACTAACGTTGCTGCCGGGTACGACTACCCTCCTGACGACAAACCCTTTGCCGCAGAGCAAGAAGGCAAGCAACCCCCCTTGATCATTCCTATATCACATATTTCTTTCTCCCTCATGCTTGCATTAGATTTTGCTATTGTTGTAGTTAGCTCCTATATCTGATGCATAGCCTATTTTTGATGAACTTCTACTTTACTCTACGACACTTTAAACTGCTTAGAATAGGTGGAGCAGTGATCCCTTTTGTGTTGGAAATATTCCCTAGAGGCAATAATAAAATGGTTATTATCATATTTCCTTGTTCATGATAATCGTCTATTGTTCATGCTATAATTGTATTAACATGAAATAGTAATACATGTGTGAATAAATAGATCACAATGTGTCCCTAGCAAGCCTCTAGTAGGCTAGCTCCTTGATCAATAGATGATCATGGTTTCCTGATCATGGGCATTAGATGTCATTGATAACGGGATCACATCATTGGGAGAATGATGTGATGGACAAGACCCAATCCTAAGCATAGCACTAGATCGTATTGTTTGTATGCTAAATATTTTGTAACGTCAAGTGTCTTTTCCTTCGACCGTGAGATTGTGAAACTCCCGGATACTGTAGGAGTGCTTTGGGTGTATCAAACGTCACAACGTAACTGGGTGACTATAAAGGCGCACTACGGGTACCTCCGAAAGTGTCCGTTGGGTTGGTACGTATCGAGATCGGGATTTGTCACTTCGTGTGACGGAGAGGTATATGTGGCCCACTCGGTAGAACATCATCATGAGCTCAATGTGACTAAGGAGTTAGTCACAGGATGATGTGCTACGGAACGAGTAAAGAGACTTACCGGTAAGGAGATTGAACAAGGTATAGGTATACCGACGATGGAATCTCGGGCAAGTTCTATACCGACAGACAAAGGGAATTGTATACGGGATTAGTTGAATCATTGACATCATGGTTCATCCGATGAGATCATCATGGAACATGTGGGAGCCACCATGGGTATCCATATCCCGCTGATGGTTATTGGCCGGAGAGTGTCTCGGTCATGTCTACATGATTTCCGAACCCGTAGGGTCTACACACTTAAGGTTCGATGACGATAGGGTTATAGGGAATTGTTATACGAGGTTACCGAAGGTTGTTCGTAGTCCCGGATGAGATCCCGGACGTCACGAGGAGCTCCGGAATGGTCCGGAGGTAAAGATTAATATATAGGATGGATGGGTTTGGACGCCGGAAATGTTTCGGGCACCACCGGCAAAGTGCTCGGACCACCAGAAGGGTTCCGGAAGCCCACCGGGAGGGGCCACAAGCCCCGGAGGGCTACGTGGGCCAAGTGCGGGAGGGAACCAGCCCCTAGGTGGGCTAGTGTGCCCACCACACCCAGCCCATGCGCACCAGAGAGGGAGGGAGGGGAAACCCTAGGCGTTGGTGGGCCTAAGGCCCACCTAGGGATGTGCCCCCTCTCCCTGCCCTGGCTGCCGCCCCCTCTTCCATCTAGGCTGCCGCACCACCTAGGCTGGGAACCCTAGGGGTGGCGCACCCCCTCCCCTCCTCCTATATATAGAGAGGGTTTTGGGGTTGTTTTACACACAGTTTTCCATCTCCCTCGGCGCAGCCCTGCTTCCCTCCTTCCTCCCCTCCCACGGTGCTTGGCGAAGCCCTACCGGGAGACCTCGTCTCTCCATCGACACCATGCCGTCGTGCTGCCGGAGATCTTCCCCAACCTCTCCATCCTCCTTGCTGGAGACGTCACCGGGCTGCACATGTGTTGAACGCTGAGGTGCCGTGGTTCGGCACTAGATCGGAATCACACCGCGATTTGGATCACCGCGAGTACGACTCCATCAATCACGTTCTAGTAACGCTTCCGCTTAGCGATCTTCAAAGGTATGAAGATGCACTCACCCCTCTCTCATTGCTAGTGTCTCCATAGGAAGATCTGAATATGGCGTAGGAAAATTTTGAATTGATGCTACGTTACCCAACAGTGGCATCTGAGCCAGGTTTTCTATGCGTAGATTCTATGCACGAGTAGAACACAAAAGGTTGTGGGCGATGATTTGTCAATTGCTTGCCGCTACTAGTCTTATTCTTTTCCGGCGGTATTGTGGGATGAAGCGGCCCGGACCGACCTTACACGTACGCTTACGTGAGACAGGTTCCACCGACAAACATGCACACCGTGCATAAAGGTGGCTAGCGGGTGTGTGTCTCTCCCACTCTAGTCGGATTGGATTTGATGAAAAGGGTACTTATGAAGGGTAAATAGCTTTGGCATATCATCGTTGTGGCTGTCACGTAGGTAAGAAGGCTTTCTTGCTAGAAACCCAAATCGGCCACGTAAAACATGCAACAACAATTAGAGGACTTCTAACTTGTTTTTGCAGGATTTGACATGTGATGTGATATGGCCAAAGTTGTGATGTTGCATGTGTGATGTATGAGATGATCATGTTATTGTAATAGGATTCACGACTTGCATGTGAATGAGTATGACAACCGACATGAGCCATAGGAGTTGTCTTAATTTATTGTATGAGATGCAACGCCATGTGTTTACTACTTTTACTTCATTGCTAACGGTTAGCTATAGTAGTAGTGGTAGTAGTAGTTGGTGTGACGACTACACGTAGACACAATGATGGAGATCATGATGATGGAGATCATGGTGTCACGCCGGTGACAACGATCATCATGCGATGCCTGAAGATGGAGATCGAAAAGGCAAAGACGATAATGGCCATATCATGTCACTATATGATTGCATGTGATGTTTATCATGTTTTTCATCTTATTTCTTAGAACGACGGTAGCATAATAAGATGACCCCTCTTAAAAATTTCGAGAACGTATTCCCCTAAGTGTGCACCGTTGCGAAGGATCGTTGTCTCGAAGCACCACGTGATGATCGGGTGTGATAGATTCTAACGTTCGCATACAACGGGTGTAAGCCAGATTTACACACGCAAAACACTTAGGTTGACACGACGAGCTTAGCATGTACATACATGACCTCGAATACAAGAGACCGAAAGGTCGAACATGAGTTGTATGGTTGAATACGATCAACATGAAGTTGCTCACCATGACGACTAGTCCGTCTCACGTGATGATCGGACACGGGTTAGTCAACATGGATCATGTATCACTTAGATGACTGGAGGGATGTCGATTTAAGTGGGAGTTCATACTTAATTTGATTAAATGAACTTAATTGTCATGACCTTAGTCTAAAATTTGTCTTTATAAATATTGTAGATGGCCAACCTCAATTTCAACGCATTCCTAGAGAAAAACAAGCTGAAAGGTGATGGTAGCAACTATGCGGACTGGGTCCGCAACTTGAAGCTCATCCTTGAAGCAGCTAAAAAGGCTTATGTCCTTGATGCGCCTCTAGGTGACCCTTCTGCTCCTGCAGCATCCCAGGACATTCTGAACGTCTGGCAAACGCGGAGTGATGACTACTCTCTGGTTAGGTGTGGCATGTTATACAGTTTGGAAATGGGGCTCCAAAGGCGTTTTGAGCAACACGATGCATATGAGATGTTCCAAGAGCTGAAACTAGTTTTTCAAGCTCATGCCCGTGTCGAGAGATATGAAGTCTCCGACAAGTTATTTAGCCGTAAGATGGAGGAGAATAGTTCTGTCAGTGAGCACATACTCAAAATGTCTGGGTTACACGGTCGTCTGACTTCACTTGGAGTCGAACTTCCGGATGACGCTATAATTGACAGAATCCTCGAGTCTCTCCCACCAAGCTACAAAGGTTTTGTGCTGAACTACAACATGAAAGGGATGGAAATAACCATTCCCGAGTTGTACTCGATGCTCAAGTCTGCAGAAGTAGAAATCAAGAAAGAGCATCAAGTGTTGATGGTCAACAAGACCACCAGTTTCAAGAAAGGCAAGGGTAAGAAGAACTTCAAGAAAGACAGCAAAGCCGTTGCCACGCCCGGTAAGCAAGATGCCGGGAAGAAGAAAAAGAATGGACCCAAGCCTGAGACTGAGTGCTTCTATTGCAAGGGAAAAGGTCACTCAAAGCGGAACTGCCCCAAGTACTTAGCGGACAAGAAGGCCGGCAACGTTAAAGGTATATGTGATATACATGTTATTGATGTGTACCTTACCAGCGCTCGTAGTCGTTCTTGGGAATTTGATACCGGTGTTGTTGCTCACATTTGCAACTCAAAGCAGGAACTGCGGAATAAGCGGACACTGGCCAAGGACGAGGTGACGATGCGCGTCAGGAATGGCTCCAAGGTCGATGTGATCGCCGTTGGCACGCTGCCTCTAAATCTACCGTCGGAATTAGTTTTAAACCTTTGTTAGGGCATAGTTTATGCCTAAGTAATTTTGGTGATTGATGACAGGACCGCAAAGGACTAACCGTGTGTGTTAAGATTTCAGATAACACACATCAACGGCACAAGACGACTCGCCCCCTCTTTCATGGAACACAAGCACGGTGTACTCTACGATTCTCTTTATTTGAGTCATAGGAAAGCCGTACTATTAAGAGGGGAACCGTAGTGGAAAGGTTTGGGTGGAATCAATCTTGCACGCGCACACTTCACCTCCTTTCCCCCTTGCCGGCAACTTTGGAGTGGCTCCCGCCTTTGTGTTTCTCTCTTCTTTGCAAATGGTCCCTCAGCGGTAGTACAGCTGGGCCTAGCGGTAGAACCGCTAGCCCTAGCGATGGTACCGCTGGAGTGCTAGCGGTAGTACCGCTGCACCCAGCGGTAGTACCACTAACTGGCGGTAGTACCGCCCCTGGTCAGCGGTAGTACCTCTCCAGGAGCTTAGTACCGTCTTCCTAGCGGTTGTACTTGGACGGACCTTTTTGTGAAGACTTTCTTGGCGGTGGTTGGCCCGGTAGTGCTTGTGCACTACCATGGGCCCAGTGGTAGTACCGCTGCATCTAGCGGTAGTACCGCTAGGCACGGGCTGTGAGTGGGAAAACGGTTGGATTCCCCCCACTATATAAGGGGTTCTTCTAGCTGTGGAACCTTATCTCTTACTCTCCCAAGCTCCATTGTTGCTCCCTAAGCTCAAAAGTGCCCGATCTCTCTCCCTAGCCAATCAAACTTGTTGATTCTTTAGGGATTGGTTGAGAAGGCCTAGATCTACACTTCCACCAAGAGAAAAGTTGATTCCCCCACCAATCCCTTGCGGAACTTGTTACTCTTGGGTGTTTGAGCATCCTAGATGGTTGAGGTCACCTCGAAGCCACATTCCATTGTGGTGAAGCTTCGTGGTCTTGTTGGGAGCCTCCAAGCTTTGTGTGGAGTTTGCCCCAACCTCGTTTGTAAAGGTTCGGTCACCGCCTTCAAGGGCACCTATAGTGGAATCACGGTACCTTGCATCGTGTGAGGGCGTGAGGAGAATACGGTGGCCTTAGTGGCTTATTGGGGAGCATTGTGCCTCCACACCGCTCCAACGGAGACGTACTTCCCGTCAAACGGAAGGAACTTCGGTAACACATCCTCGTCTTCATTGGTTCCACTTGTGGTTATCTCTAACCTTTATTTTGTGAATGCTTATGTTGTTGTCTATCTCTTACTTGTCTTAGTAGCTCTCGTTGTTAGCTTCATTACGGTTCACCCCATTGTTGTTATATTTGTGAACCCGTATGTTGTTTACCCTAACTTGCTAAGATTATTTAAAAAGTGGTCATTGCCTATTCACCCCCCCTCTAGTCAACCATATCGATCCTTTCAATTGGTATCAGAGTCACGTCTCTTTATTAATGGTTTCACCACCCGAAGAGTATGGAAGGCGAAGAGGGAATTACCCATGGGCAACCCGAGGCCTTGGACTTGACTTCGGTCACAAGGGACGACTTGAATACGGCTATGGCCGCCCTCAAGACGTCCTTGACGAACGAAGTCAAGACCATGCTTAAAGAGTTAATTGAGGGATTTAAAAGTCCACCTAAACCGGCATTAGTGGTTAAACCCACCATCACCGATTCGGAGGCCAATTCCTCTAAGGAAGCGGCTAAAGGTATGCGACCTTCCTCATCTCACGAAAAGGATGGGACTGGAACCTATGCCTTAGTTCCACCCCCATGGTCTATGGAGGATCCGTTCCCCCACCGCATCTTAACCCTGTTGGTCCTCCTCCTAAGCTTGTGAAAGGTGACTTTGCTAACTGGGTATTTTCTGTTAAGTCTCATTTGAATCACAGCTCAACAAATTTGTGGAGAATCATCGAGCAAGGATATTATCCCCATGATCCAAGCAACCTCACTCCAAGAGAAGATGCAGACAATCAATACAATCACTCCGCTTTGTTTATTCTCCAGTCCACAGTGCCACCTGAAAATCTTCCTCACTTGCGTCCCTTCACTTTGGCCAAGGATTGTTGGGAGCATATTATGGTGTTGTACAAGGGAAGCTCAAGCATTCAACGATCCAACTATGAAGTGATACTTGATAAGGCCGATGAGTTTGTGATGAACGAAGACGAGGACCCTCGTGATCTCTATCGGAGGGTGACTGCTATTGTTGTGGCACTAAAGGATCATGGGAGCAAGGATGTGGATGATACATGGGTCAAGCGCAAGTTTCTCAAAGCCATCATGCCTTTCAACAAAGCCATATCATCTGTCATTCGTCAGCGACCAGACTTCCACTCCCTGTCTTCTAGTGAGGTGTTGGATGAATTTATTGCAATGTCAATCATGAACGAAACAGCTGACAATGCACTTGCTCATGTTCGCTCAAAGACAATTTCACCCAACCTTGCATTAAAAGCAAAAGCAATGTTTGAAGAAGAAGAAGAGGATGAGGAAGAGGAGAGCTGCCCTGAAGACACAAAGTATGCCTATCATGAGCACATGGCTCTTGCGTCAAGGCAATTATGGGGCAACAAGAGGAACTCAAAACCCACCTTCACCAAGAACAACTCGAGTGGGTTCAAACCCAAGCAACGAGTGAGGACATGTTATAACTGTGGTAACGTGAGCCACTTCGTGGCCGAATGTCCCTATGAGAAAAGGGAAGACAATGGGGGCAATCTCATTCACAAAGACAAAACCAAATCATTTCCAATCAAGAACAACTTTGTGAAGAAACCCACCCAAAAGGGATGGTGGCCCTTGAAGAGTACCCTTCCGATGATGATGATGATGATGATATAGTGGCAACGGCAACTATTGCTATTGCCACTACCTCTCCCCAGAAGGTGTCTCTCTTCAACGCCCCCAAAGAGAACCACATCACCAAGTTCCTCATGGCAAAAGGTATCAATCAGGTAACCCCCATCATTAAGACCAACATCGCTACTGCTCCTTCATTGTTAAATTGTGTTGATGATAGTGATGTTGGGGAACTTAATGAGCATGATCTTGACAAGTTTCTGTGCACTATTAAGGGAGAATACAAGAAGCACTTTGTTGCTCTCTTGGAACAACTGGGTGAGGCCAATGACCTCATTGAGTCTCATGAGGAGACCATCTCCGAGCTTCAGGGACACAGTCGTGACTATGCCGATGAAATTGCTGAATTATCTATTGGTCTAGAAAAGGAGCGCACTCTTTGTTTGGCTCTTGAGGAGTCATATAACGATGACTGCGCTAAAATGCAAAAGAAACTAGATCATGATACTGTTCTTACTCGTATGCTTAAGTCTGAGAAGTATGCTCTTGGGGTTGGCCATGACAGACTCAAAGTGGAGTTTGACACACTTGACAAGGCCCACAAGGTCTTGAAAGGTGTTCATTTCTCTCTGAAAGATTCTCATGATCAACTCCAAGCAAAGCTTACCAAGGAGATCTCTACTTATCCCCCCTTTGTGTTAATTGATAATGCTTGTGCGACTAATCCCTGTTATGAGCATGTACATCTTGTGGAGGAAAATGCCAAGTTAAAGGAGAAACTTGAGAAGGGCCTTGTGGCATGCATACAAGGTGAGAAGAGCCTGAACGACCTCTTGAGCACTCAAAAGGGTGTTGTAGGAAAGGAGGGACTTGGACTTACCTCCAAGTCAAAAGGTAAAAGGAGGAATAGGAACAAACGATCTCCTACCCTCATGGACATCTTTGTCAAAGAGGGTGAGGGGACTCAGGAGGTGAACAGGAACAAGGTGGACGATGGAAACATCAAGAAGGGCAAAACCATTCCTACTAACACAGCCGACAAACTCAATTCTTCTTATGTCTTATGTCGTGCTAGTGATGGGCATGTTTATGCCAGATTTGTTGGTTCCTACTATGAGTAGATTGAATGGGCTATCTGGGTTCCTAAGAACCTTGTCTCTAACATGAAAGGACCCATTAAAAAATGGGTACCTAAAACCAAGCCTTGATCTATTGCAGGAGTTTGCTTCCGGTGGGGTGTCATGGTTGCTCGATAGTGGAGCAACAAATCATATGACTGGAATCAAGGACTTAGTGGTGGATGTGCATCCTTCTCCATCTATGCCCACCCATGTCCAATTCGTCGATGCATCCTCGTCAAAGGTATTGGGATTTGGTAAGGTGGTCGTCTCTCAAGAGTTATCTATTGAGAAGGTCATGCTTGTTGAGTCACTTGCCTACAATTTACTTTCGGTTCGTCAACTTGCAATTATGGGTTTTTCCACATTCTTTAATCTTGATACTGTGGTCCTCCTGTGGAGCAAGACTCTTAAAGTAGCCTATGTTGGATATGTCAAAATTGGTCTTTATGTGGTGAACTTCTCAAAGCGACCCACTAAGACCGCGACGTGTTTAATGGCTAAAGTTGATGTGGGCTGGCTTTGGCATCGCCGATTAGCTCATGTCAATATGAGATCTTTGCAAAGTCTTCTAACAGGGGACCATATTCGTGGACTAACAAATGTGAGTTTTGCTAAAGATCGTGCTTGCAGAGCCTGCATTGAAGGAAAGATTCATGAGACTGCTCATCGTCCAACGACTCTCATCTACACTAAAAGGCCACTGGAGCTCCTTCATATGGATCTTTTCGGCCCTCCATCATTTGATAGTCTTGGAGGCAGAAAGTACTGCTTGGTGATTGTTGACGACTACCCAAGATACACCTGGGTATATTTCTTCAAAAGGAAGAGTGAAACTCAACAAACTGTCATCAACTTTGCTAATGAAGCTCAACGTCAACATGAAGCAAAGATCTTGATGATTAGAAGTGACAAGGGCACCGAGTTGAAGAACTACACCTTGGATGAGTTTCTAGGTGATGAGGGAATAAAAGATCAATATTCAGCACCATATACCCCTCAACAAAATGACGTGGCAGAAAGGAAGAACCGGACCTTGATAGACGCTGCAAGAACAATGATGGCGGAATTCAAATCTCCATATAACTTTTGGGCAGAGGCCATCAACACAGCATGTCATGCGTCCAATCGGCTCTATATCCGCAAAGGCTTGAACAAGACTCCATATGAGATTCTAACTGGAAACAAACCCAATCTCAAGTACTTCCGGGTAATCGGTTGTAAGTGTTTCATTCTCAAGAAAGGTGCACGTTTAGCTAAATTTGATTCTAGAGCACACGAGGGCATCTTTGTTGGTTATGCTACAAACTCTCATGCTTACCATGTCCTCAACAAGTCCACCGGACTCATTGACGAGACGTGTAACGTGGAGTTTGATGAAAATAATGGCTCCCAAGTGGAGCAAAGTGGTCTTTGTGATGTAGGTGATGAAATTCCTCCCCAAGCCATAAGAAGAATGGGGATTGGTCAAATACTCCCCATTGAGGAACCCCTTGTGGCCCAAGGAGAAGGACAATGCTCTACTCAAATGGAGCCATCACCCCACAAGCCCCACACGCTTCCGATGAACAAAGAGAAGACTCTCAACAAAATGAACAAGCTCAAGGTCAAGATAAATTGCCCAACAATGATGATGTGTCCCATGATATTCAAGCACTCACCCAAGGCTCCGAACCTGCTCATGATCAAGATCAAGTGCAACCACGAGATCCAGACCAAGTAGAAGCACAAGATCAAGATCAAGAGCAAGCACAAGTACAAGGACAAACAAGTGAACCTGCTCAAGTCGAAAGTCAAGATGATCAGGATACTGTCTCACAATTCCCTTCTGCAGCACCAACAGCCGGTGCCAAGGGAGGCTCAAGACGCAAGGGCAAGCAAAGTAAACAAGTCGATGCTCCCCAGTTATCCAATGAAGAACTCTTGGAGCGTCGAGCAGCCAAGATTGCGAACAAGCTGAGAGTCAAGTCACATCTTATGAAGAATGTACTTGGCAGTTTAAAAAGGGGAGTATCCACCCGTCAACAGATTTGGAATTATTGTGAGCATCACGCGTTTGTTTCATATTGTGAACCTCAACAGGTACAGGAAGCGCTCGATGATGAGGATTGGCTTATGGACATGCATGAAGAACTTAACAACTTCGAGCGTAACCAAGTGTGGGATTTAGTGCCAAGGCCAACGGAGGAACATAATGTCATCGGGACCAAATGGATATTCAAGAACAAGCAAGATTCCAATGGGATTGTGCTTCGAAACAAGGCAAGATTGGTGGCTCAAGGCTACTCCCAAGTCGAGGGTATCGACTACGGTGAAACATTTGCCCCTGTTGCTCGTCTAGAATCTATTCGCATGTTGCTTGCATTTGCTTCTCATCATAACTTCAAATTACAACAAATGGATGTGAAAAGTGCCTTTCTTAATGGTCCTTTAAATGAGTTGGTCTATGTCAAACAACCCCCGGGATTTGAACATCCCAAGCTCCCCAATCATGTGTACAAACTTAATAAGGCACTCTATGGCCTTAAACAAGCCCCACGTGCGTGGTATGAGTATCTTACTGAGTTGTTACAAGATCGTGGGTTTGAAATTGGGAAGATAGATCCCACTCTTTTTACTAAGAGGGTTAAAGGGGATTTGTTCATATGCCAACTATATGTTGATGATATTATCTTTGGATCTCCTAACATTTCCTTCAATGAAGAATTTTCTACACTAATGACTGAGAAATTTGAGATACCCATGATGGGAGAGTTGAAGTTCTTCCTCGGGTTCGAGATTAAACAAGGCCTAGAAGGGACCTTCATCAAACAAGCCAAGTATACTCAAGACATGCTCAAATGGTTCGAGCTTGAAGATGTCAAACCGGTCAAGTTCCCCATGCCAACAAGATGCAAGCTTGACAGTGATCCCAATGGTAAAGCAGTGGATCAAAAGGTATATCGCTCCATGATTGGATCCCGCCTTTACCTTTGTGCATCTAGACCAGATATTATGTTGAGTGTAGGGATATGTGCACGGTTTCAATCCGCACCAAAAGAAAGTCATTACATGGCTGTTAAGCGAATCTTTCGATATTTGGCTCATACCCCAAACTTTGGCCTATGGTATCCCAAAGGAGCAAACTTCAACCTAGTAGGTTATTCTGACTCAGATTGGGCAGGAGATTGTGTGGAGAGGAAGTCAACTTCTGGAGGTTGCCAATTCCTTGGTCGCTCACTGGTAAGTTGGTCTTCAAAGAAGCAGAATTGTGTCTCTCTATCATCCACCGAAGCTGAGTATGTGGCAGCTGCAAGTTGTTGTGCACAATTGCTATGGATGAGGCAAACTTTAAAGGATTACGGTGTGACTTGTGACAAAGTGCCTCTTCTATGTGACAATCAAAGTGCTATCAAGATTTCCCTCAACCCAGTGCAACATAGCAAAACCAAGCATATTGATATTCGCCATCACTTTATTCGTGAACATATCAAGCTAGGTGATATTGAGGTTCACTTCATCCACACTGAAGAGAAACTTGCAGATATTTTCACTAAGCCCCTAGATGAAGCAAGGTTCCGGGAGTTAAGGCATGAGCTAAATATCATTGATTCAAGTAATGTGGATTGAAGCTAGGCACGTTGCACCTTACTATGCATTCTATCTTGTTCTAGATGTAGGCATGGACATAGGGGGAGTGTTGTTCTCTCAATGAACTCTTCCTCCCCCCATTATGCATAAATCGATCTAGTCTTTCACTTTAGCCATTGCCAAATGGCACTTGTGCTTCGAAGACGAGCGTTGGTCATGAACCCAAGGATAATTCTTCGCGGTGTCATACCTTTATCTCAAACATAGGTGGCATCGGCCACCGCCCCCCCACCTTTCTCTCATATGGAAGAAAGGATACAAAATGACAAGTCAGTGTTTCTTGCTGGTGCTATCTTCTTATTTTTCACTTACTTGTCATTTGCCCTCGTCCTTCTCATCTCCTAGGTCCCGTTGTGACATTTGCAGCGGTACTACCACCAGGGGTAGCGGTACTACCGTCAGGACCCCAGCGGTACTACCGCCAGGGGTAGCGGTACTACCGCCAGGACCCCAGCGGTACTACCGCTATGGAAAGCGGTACTACCGCCAGGACCTCAGTCTACCACGACCTAACTAGGACATTTTTAGGGCTGTCTCAAGGGGAGCGGTACTACCGCCAGGGGGAGCGGTACTACCGCCAGGACCCCAGCAGTACTACCGCTGCAACCAACGGTACTACCGCCAGGTAGCGGTACTACTGCCAGTACCACAGCGGTACTACCGCTGGCCTGTACCCCTTGGGCTATATAAAGGAGGGGGAGCCCGTTTTTCCTGCCTCTTTCTTCTTCCTCGTGGCTCCTCCCTCCTCAACCCTGAACTCCCCCTATTTGGATCTCTATCCGTGGAGCCGCTTCTCTCCATTGAGTTGGAGGGTTTGCTCTACTTCTCCTTCCTCCTCCAAGTGTCATGGACCCCGGTAAAGCTCCTCCCTTTCTTCTCTTGGGTGATGTATTCTTGTTCTAGGGTTAGGAGCATTGGTGGTTTGGATCCATGTCTTTGATATTGTGCTTTGTTCTTGGATGACATGAAGGAGATATTCGAGGGGAGTGTAGGTCCTATGAATCTTTGCTTTTATATTGCCATGCCCTAGGTTTTTCATGTTTTAGATCAAGCAGATCTTCTATTTTTTGGATTAGATCTAAAACTTGCATTCTCTTGACTACGCATGTCCTTATTTAGATGGTACGTGTGATCCTCATGTGGTTAGGGCTGTGGTGGAGTTCTTAGTGATTATACACAACCCATGGCCGTCGTAAATTCCATGTAGCCATCTCTATGGGTTCTCTTGATATTCAGATCTGAAAATCAAACCTCAGCGGTACTACCGCCAGGGGTAGCGGTACTACCGCCAGGACCCCAGCGGTACTACCGCCAGGGGTAGCGGTACTACCGCCAGGAGGATACTCTGTTTCTTCTTTTTCATTTGCTTGGCAATGTGTGTTTACTTTTATGCCTCTTCTTGTTCATTGCCTTGACTCCTTCTGTCGCTCTTTTTCGGTGTGTGTTTTGTGTCACAGGTGGTGCTCGCCGCTCAAACCCCCCACGGGACACACAGTCAAAGCATTATCGCAATCCAGAGGCTCTAGAGGGTTCCACCACTTCAGGTCTGCAACCCAAAAAGATGTCCTTCAAGAAGGCCGCTCACAGGGACAAGAGTGTCAACATTCGCACTATGCCCCCTAAGGATTTTCTGCGGTTCCACAACCAAAATCACTATCTCCAAGAGAGGGCTGTGATCAGGATTGTCGAGTATGTTTGGGCAACGGATCACTGCAGGATCTATCGTGACATCATCAAGCATTTCAAGAAGAGTTTTGTTCCAGTTCAGTGGATTGACTTGGCTCACCTTCAGCGGAACCTGGATTACTTTGGTGACACTCTCTCTCTGATTGACAAGTTGGGCATTAAGGAGATCATCTCCTTCAAGAAAGACTTTGATCCAGATGCTGTTGCGCAGTTCTATGTCATGGTTCACTTCTCGCCTGATGACGAGCGCTCCCTGGTTTGGATGACTGGGACTCAGAAGTTGATAGGTTCCTGGCATGAATTCATGGCATTTCTCAAGATTGATTTTCAGGGAGCTGACACTCCACTTGGGTCACGTCCTCATGCTGCAACTCCCACTGATAGGGCCCCCGCCAAGGACAGGTTGCAGCAACTCTATGTGAAGAAAGGTGTGCTCCCAGGCATCTAGATATCACGCATCGGATCTTCCGCAACACCCTCTTTCCTCGCATTGGCAACTTCGACGAGGTACACGGCTCTCTGGCTGAGATGCTTCTGCTTTGTGAGGAAGCCATGACTAAGGAGTCTGCCCCTCTCGACATTTCTGATGTGATGTTCACTGAGCTCTGGAACTGCATCATGATGCGCAAGGTTCCCATCTACGGGCCCTACTTGTTTGCCTATATTCGTCAGAAGTGGCAAGACACCTATGCGCTTGAGGAGTTCCACCTTCAGGCTGATTACTTTGTGCACGATCCTATCAAGCTCCGCATCAAGGACAAATGGGCCAACCCATCAACCTCATCTCAGCACATGGACACTGACACAGAGACTGCTGCTGACAGAGGAACCGCTTCTCAGTCCCGCTCTTCTGCCATGCCATCTTGGGCCGTGAAACTACAGGATAAGATGAAGACTCTCTTATGTATGCAGGCTAAGGGACAGTATCAGACGCACGTGGCCCAGAAGGAGAACCGTCAGAGGCACAAGCATGTCCTGAGGACACTTGATGTTGACATCTCCAGCGGATCACAGGACGACTTCACTCCAGAGTCTGCTTGGATGTAGGCTCAAGGTTACGAGTGGTCTGGTGCAGAGGAGGAGGAGGACAATGAAGAGGAGCAGGACGATCCGGATGCTACGGACGAGTCTGGGGATGATGAGGATGAGGAGTGACCACCTGTGTCGTTAGGTGTACCCCTTTTTGGTGTCTTGTGCCAAAGGGGGAGAGAGTCTAGGAGCTGGATTTGATTTGAGAGTTGAACTTTGCTTAGCTTTGCTTATCTTTCATGTTTGCTTTGAACTTGGTTTGCTTCTATTTTGCTATCTTTGCTTTGTGTGACGTGAGACTTGAACTAGTGTGAGATTTATTTCCATCATATGCTGTGAGTCATATGCTCCTTATTTTCATATATCTCTATCTTCTTGTTCACATGTTATTCACTGTGCAAATCCGGTATTGTCATCAATCCACCAAAAAGGGGGAGATTGTTACGGCATAGTTTATGTCTAAGTAATTTTGGTGATTGATGACAGTACCGCAAAGGACTAACCATGTGTGTTAAGATTTCAGATAACACACGTCAACGACACAAGACGACTCGCCCCCTCTTTCATGGAACAGAAGCACGGTGTACTCTACGATTCTCTTTATTTGAGTCATAGGAAAGCCGTACTATTAAGAGGGGAACCGTAGTGGAAAGGTTTGGGTGGAATCGATCTTGCACGCGCACACTTCACCTCCTTTCCCCCTTGCCGACAACTTTGGAGTGGCTCCCGCCTTTGTGTTTATCTCTTCTTTGCAAGTGGTCCCTCAGCGGTAGTACAGCTGGGCCTAGCGGTAGTACCGCTAGCCCTAGCGGTAGTACCGCTGGAGTGCTAGCGGTAGTACCGCTGCAGCCAGCGGTAGTACCGCTAGCTGGCGGTAGTACCGCCCCTGGTCAGCGGTAGTACCGCTCCAGGAGCTTAGTACCGCCTTCCTAGCGGTTGTACTTGGACGGACCTTTTTGTGAAGACTTTCTTGGCGGTGGTTGGCCGGGTAGTGCTTATGCACTACCATGGGCCCAGTGGTAGTACCGCTGCAGCCAGCGGTAGTACCGCTGGAGTGCTAGCGGTAGTACCGCTACATCCAGCGGTAGTACCGCTAGGCACGGGCTGTGAGTGGGAAAACGGTTGGATCCCCCCCCCCCACTATATAAGGGGTTCTTCTAGCTGTGGAACCTTATCTCTTACTCTCCCAAGCTCCATTGTTGCTCCCTAAGCTCAAAAGTGCCCGATCTCTCTCCCTAGCCAATCAAACTTGTTGATTCTTTAGGGATTGGTTGAGAAGGCCTAGATCTACACTTCCACCAAGAGAAAAGTTGATTCCCCCACCAATCCCTTGCGGATCTTGTTACTCTTGGGTGTTTGAGCATCCTAGACGGTTGAGGTCACCTCGAAGCCACATTCCATTGTGGTGAAGCTTCGTGGTCTTGTTGGGAGCCTCCAAGCTTTGTGTGGAGTTTGCCCCAACCTCGTTTGTAAAGGTTCGGTCGCCGCCTTCAAGGGCACCTATAGTGGAATCACGGTACCTTGCATCGTGCGAGGGTTTGAGGAGAATACGGTGGCCTTAGTGGCTTATTGGGGAGCATTGTGCCTCCACACCGCTCCAACGGAGACGTACTTCCCGTCAAAGGGAAGGAACTTCGGTAACACATCCTCGTCTTCATTGGTCCCACTTGTGGTTATCTCTAACCTTTACTTTGTGAATGCTTATGTTGTTGTCTATCTCTTACTTGTCTTAGTAGCTCTCGTTGTTAGCTTCATTACGGTTCACCCCATTGTTGTTATATTTGTGAACCCGTATGTTGTTTACCCTAACTTGCTAAGATTATTTAAAAAGTGGTCGTTGCCTATTCACCCCCCTCTAGTCAACCATATCGATCCTTTTAGGGATGGCGATTTTATCCATGGATTTGGATACCCGTGGATACCCGACCCGGTTGGGCAAGGGTATGGAGCACATTTCTGCCCATGGATCCATGGATATGGATACCCACGAATAGCCGGGTTGGGCACAATTTTAATTTTTGCTCCATGGATATCTAGTGGATACCCGTGTGGAACATGGGCCCCTATGTAGTGACACTAAACTAATCAAATGTCCAACCCCAAGTCACTCGCAGTCAGAGAAGATCAAAGTTTGACCCATGTTCCCTAATCCCCCACAACTCCACTAACATAATTATTAAACCTAATCTTAGTTAACGAATGATGAACAGTTAATTTGTTCTTTGGGAAGGCTTCATGTTGACTTTTCTATGCCCATGGAGCTCCATAGATATGTGGATCCAATGGGTTTGGGCATGGGCACAATTTGTGCCCATGGATACTTTGGTGGATGGGTAGAGGGTAGGAATATGGGTCATGGGTTGGATTTGGACCAGCTCCACCCGCTCCAAACCCGACCCATTGCCATCCCTAGATCCTTTCAACCTTAATAATTGTTATTTAGTACCAGCTTTGAGCATGAATATTGTATCAGGGTCTTGCTTGATGCGATACGGCTACTCATTTAAGTCAGAGAATAATGGTTGTTCTATTTATATGAGTGATATGTTTTATGGTCATGCTCCGCTGGTGAATGGTTTATTCTTGATGAATCTCGATCATGATGTTACACATATTCATAGTGTGAGTACCAAAAGATGTAAAGTTGATAATGATAGTCCCACATACTTGTGGCACTGCCGCCTTGTTCATATCGGTGTTAAGCGCATGAAGAAGCTCCATACTGATGGACTATTAGAGCCTCTTGACTTTGAATCATTTGACACAAGCGAACCGTGCCTCATGGGCAAGATGACTAAGACTCCATTCTCAGGAATAATGGAGAGAGTGGCCGACTTATTGGAAATAATACATACTGATGTGTGTGGTCCAATGAACGTGGAAGCTCGCGGTGGCTACCGTTATGTTCTCACTCTCACCGATGATTTGAGTAGGTATGGGTATATCTACTTGATGAAGCACAAATCTGAGACATTTGAAAAGTTCAAGGAATTTCAGAGTGAGGTTGAGAATCAACATGACAGGAAAATTAAGTGTCTACAATCTGATCGTGGAGGAGAATATTTGAGTCACGAGTTTGGCACACACCTAAGGAAGTGTGGAATCATTTCACAACTGACGCCGCCTGGCACACCGCAACGCAACGGAGTGTCTGAACGTCGTAATCGCACTTTATTAGATATGGTACGATCTATGATGCCTCTTACCGACTTACCGCTATCATTTTGGGGATACGCATTAGAAACTGCAGCATTCACTTTAAATAGGGCACCGTCTAAATCCGTTGAGATGACACCGTATGAACTATGGTTTGGCAACAAACCTAAGTTGTCGTTTCTTAAAGTTTGGGGCTGCGATGCTTATGTGAAGAAACTTCAACCACAGAAGCTCGAACCCAAAGTGGAGAAATGCGTATTCATAGGATACCCTAAGGAAACTATTGGGTATACCTTCTATCTTAGATCCGAAGGTAAAACCTTTGTTGCCAAGAATGGATCCTTTCTAGAGAAAGAGTTTCTCTCGAAAGAAGTAAGTGGGAGGAAAGTAGAACTTGATGAGGTAATTACACCCCCTCTCGAACCGGAGAGTAGCGCATCACGGGAAATTGTTCCTATGGCGCCTACGCCAACTGAAGAGGAAGTTAATGATGATGGTCATGAAGCTTCGGATCAAGTTGCTACTAAACCGCAAAGGTCCACAAGGGTATGCTCCACACCAGAGTGGTACGACAACCCTGTGATGGAAATCATGTTGTTAGACAACGGTGAACCTTCGAACTATGAAGAAGCAATGGCGGGCCCGGATTCCAACAAATGGCTTGAGGCTACGAAATCCGAGATAGGATCCATGTATGTGAACAAAGTATGGACTTTGGTGGACTTGCCCGATGATCGGCGAGCCATAGAAAATAAATGGATCTTCAAGAAGAAGACCGGGGCAAACGGTAATGTGACCGTTTATAAAGCTCGACTTGTCGCAAAGGGTTTTCGACAAATTCAAGGAGTTGACTACGAAGAGACTTTCTCTCCCGTAGCGAAGATGAAGTCAGTCCGAATCATGTTAGCAATTGCCGCTTTTCATGATTATGAAATTTGGCAAATGGATGTCAAAACATCGTTCCTTAACGGGAATCATAAGGAAGAGTTGTATATGATGCAACCAGAAGGTTTTGTCGACCCTAAGGGTGCTAACAAAGTGTGCAAGCTCCAGCGCTCCATCTATGGGCTGGTGCAAGCATCTCGGAGTTGGAACATTTGCTTTAATGAGGTGATTAAAGCGTTTGGGTTCATACAGGTTTATGGAGAATCCTGTTTGTACAAGAAAGTGAGTGGGAGCTCTGTAGCTTTCCTCATACTGTATGTGGATGACATATTATTGATGGGGAATAATATAGAGATGTTGGAGAGCATAAAGGCCTATTTGAACAAGAGTTTTTCGATGAAGGACCTTGGAGAAGCTGCATACATATTAGGCATCAAGATCTATAGAGATAGATCGAGACGCCCCCTAGGTCTTTCCCAAAGTACATACCTTGACAAGATATTGAAGAATTTCAATATGGAAAACTCAAAGAAGGTGTTCTTGCCAGTTTTGCAAGGTATGAGATTGAGTAAGACTCAGTCACCGACCATGGCAGCAGATAGAGAGAAGATGAGTACTGTCCCCTACGCTTCAGCCGTAGGCTCTCTAATGTATGCCATGATGTGTACCAGACCTTATATAAACCTTGCCATAAGTTTGGTAGGGAGGTACCAAAGTGATCCCAGTATGGAACACTGGACAGCGGTCAAGAATATCCTTAAGTACCTGAAGAGGACTAAGGAGATGTTTCTCGTTTATGGAGGTGACGAAGAGCTTGTCGTAAAGGGTTACGTCGATGCTAGCTTCGACATAGATCCGGATGACTCTAAGTCACAGACCGGATATGTGTATGTTTTGAATGGTGGGGCAGTGAGCTGGTGCAGCAGCAAGCAAGAAGTCGTGGCAGCACCTACATGTGAAGCGGAGTACATAGCTGCTTCAGAAGCGGCTCATGAAGGAATTTTGATGAAGGAGCTCATCACCGACCTTGGAGTGGTTCCAAGCGCGTCGGGTCCAATGACACTCTTCTGTGATAACACTGGGCCATTGCCATAGCCAAGGAGCCCAGGTTTCACCGGAAGACCAAGCACATCAAACGCCGCTACAACTCCATCGAGGAACATGTTCAGAGTGGAGTAATAGATATTTGTAAAGTACACACGGATCTGAATGTTGCAGACCCGTTGACTAAACCTCTTCCTCGAGCAAAACATGATCAACACCATAATGCTATGGGTGTTCGATACATCACAATGTAACTGGATTATTGACTCTAGTGCAAGTGAGAGACTGTTGGAAATATGCCCTAGAGGCAATAATAAAATGGTTATTATCATATTTCCTTGTTCATGATAATCGTCTATTGTTCATGCTATAATTGTATTAACAGGAAACAGTAATACATGTGTGAATAAATAGATCACAATGTGTCCCTAGCAAGCCTCTAGTTGGCTAGCTCATTGATCAATAGATGATCATGGTTTCCTCATCATGGACATTAGATGTCATTGATAACGGGATCACATCATTGGGAGAATGATGTGATGGACAAGACCCAATCCTAAGCATAGCACTAGATCGTATTGTTTGTATGCTAAAGATTTTCTAATGTCAAGTGTCTTTTCCTTCGATCGTGAGATTGTGCAACTCCCGGATACCGTAGGAGTGCTTTGGGTGTATCAAACGTCAAAACGTAACTGGGTGACTGTAAAGGTGCACTACGGGTACCTCTGAAAGTGTCTGTTGGGTTGGTACGAATCGAGATCGGGATTTGTCACTTCGTGTGACGGAGAGGTATCTGTGGCCGACTCGGTAGAACATCATCATGAGCTCAATGTGACTAAGGAGTTAGTCACAGGATGACGTGCTACGGAACGAGTAAAGAGACTTACCGGTAACGATATTGAACAAGGTATAGGTATACCGATGATGGAATCTCGGGCAAGTTCTATACCGACAGACAAAGGGAATTGTATATGGGATTAATTGAATCCTTGACATCGTGGTTCATCCGATGAGATCATCGTCGAACATGTGGGAGCCACCATGGGTATCCATATCCCACTGATGGTTATTGGACGGAGAGTGTCTCGGTCATGTCTGCATGATTCCCGAACCCGTAGGGTCTACACACTTAAGGTTCGATGACGCTAGGGTTATAGGGAATTGTTATATGAGGTTATCGATGGTTGTTCAGAGTCCCGGATGAGATCCCGGAGGTCACGAGGAGCTCCAGAATGGTCCGAAGGTAAAGATTGATATATAGGATGGATGGGTTTGGACGCCGGAAATGTTTCGGGCACCACCCGCAAAGTGCCGGGACCACCGGAAGGGTTCCGGAGGCCCATCAGGAGGGGCCACAAGCCCCGTAGGGCTACATGGGCCAAGTGCGGGAGGGAACCAGCCCCTAAGTCGGCTGGTGTGCCCCCCACACCCAGCCCATGCGCACCAAAGAGGGAGGGAGGGGAAACCCTAGGCGCTGGTGGGCCTAAGGCCCACCTAGGGATGCGCCCCCCTCCCCGCCCTGGCCGCCGCCCCCCTCTCCCAACTGGGCTGCCGCACCACCTAGGGTGGGAACCCTAGGGGTGGCGCACCCCCTCCCCTCCTCCTATATATAGAGAGGGTTTTGGGGCTGTTTTACACACAGTTTTCCATCTCCCTCGACGCAGCCCTGCTTCCCTCCTTCCTCCCCTCCCACGGTGCTTGGCAAAGCCCTGCCGGGAAACCTCGTCTCTCCATCGACACCACGCTGTCGTGCTGCCGGAGATCCTCCCCAACCTCTCCCTCCTCCTTGATGGATCAAGGTGCGGGAGACGTCACCGGGCTGCACGTGTGTTGAACGCGGAAGTGCCGTGGTTCGGCACTAGATTAGAATCACACCGCGATCTGAATCGCCGCAAGTACGACTCCATCAACCGCGTTCTAGTAACGCTTCCGCTTAGCAATCTTCAAAGGTATGAAGATGCACTCACCCCTCTCTCGTTGTTGGTCTCTCCATAGGAAGATCTGAATATGGTGTAGGAAAAATTTGAATTTATGCTACGTTACCTTACACTTTGACCCCACTTAGTCCAGTTGCCCATGCTTTTTCTTCAAGCTTCGATCATCTGATCGACGAGCCAAGACCCGTCACACCACTCACCCCTTAGTTGTATGACACTGTAGAGCTACTATTGAGTACCGAGGGTGACATCTCGATAAGTACTCCTGATGTTAGCTCTCTAGTGTAGTTGATTGGCGGTGTTGATCGGAGGGTGATTCCTCCTTCACCACCTCCGATAAACGACTTTGTCATACAACCCATCAAGCATGGACCATCGAGGGTGATTCCTCCTTGGCCACCTTGATATTTACATCGTTTAGAATCCATCAAGGGTGATACCTCGGATCCCTTTGATGTTACAGCCGCACAACTACTTGACCTTGTTACTGGGAACTTGATGAATGGTGTGTGATACGTCCATTTTGCATCATGTTTTCATGTTGATATTTATCGCTTCTTTGGCTGTTATTTCACTTCACTGTACTATTCTTATGCCTTTTGTCTCTTATTTTGCAAGGTTTACATGAAGAGGGAGAATGCCGGCAACTGGAACTCTGGCCTGAAAGTGGAGCAAAGTTGAGATACCTATTCCACGCAACTCCAAACGGCGTAAAAATCAACGAGGATTTTTTTCCCGATTTATCAAAAATACTGGGCCAAAGAAGTGCCAGAGGGGCACGAGGGGGTGCCCACAAGCCTGCACGGCGCGACCACCCCCCCAGGCCGCGCCATGAGGGCTTCTGGGCAGCCCACTTGCCCACTTGCTCCCCTCTTTTGCTATATGGAGGGTTTCGTCCAGAAAAAAAAATCAGGGAGAAGCTTTTTCGTGGTTTCGCCGCCGCCACGAGGCGGAACTTGAGCAGAACCAATCTAGAGCTCCGGCAGGATCATCCTGCCGGGGAAACTTCCCTCCCGGAGGTGGAAATCGTCGCCATCGTCATCACCAACACTCTTCTCATCGGAGGGGACTCATCACCATCAACATCTTCATCAGCACCATCTCATCTCCAAACCCTAGTTCATCACTTGTAACCAATCTCCGTCTCGCGACTCTGATTGGTACTTGTAAGGTTGCTAGTAGTGTTGATTACTCTTTGTAGTTGATGCTAGTGGGATTGTTTGGTGGAAGAGTTTATGTTCAGATCCTTGATGCTACTCATTACCTCTCTGGTCATGAATATGATTATGCTTTGTGAGTAGTTACTTTTGTTCCTAAGGACATGGGATAAGTCATGCTAATAGTAGTCATGTGAATTTGGTATTCGTTCGGTAATTTGATATGTTGTATGTTGTTTTTCCTCTAGTAGTGTTATGTGAACATCGACTACATAACACTTCTTCATTATTTGGGCCTAGAGGAAGGCATTGGGAAGTAGTAAGTAGATGATGGGTTGCTAGAGTGACAGAATCTTAAACCCTAGTTTATGCGTTACTTCATAAGGGGCTGATTTGGATCCACTAGTTTAATGCTATGGTTAGACTTTGTCTTAATTCTTCTTTCGTAGTTGCGGATGCTTGCAAGCGGGGTTAATCATAAGTGGGATGCTTGTCCAAGTAAGGGCAGTACCCAAGCGCCCATCCACCCACATATCAAACTATCAAAGTAACGAACGCGAATCATATGAACTTGATGAAAACTAGCATGACAGAAATTCCCGTGTGTCCTCGGGAGCGTTTTTCCTCCTATAATACTTTGTCCAGGCTTGTCCCTTGCTACAAAAGGGATTGGGCCACTTTGCTGCACCATTGCTACTTTTGTTACTTGTGGCTTGCTACGAATCATCTCCCCACACAATCACTTGTTACCGACAATTTCAGTGCGTGCAGATTTTTCCTTGCTGAAAACCACTTGTCAGATCCTTCTGCTCCTCGTTGGGTTCGACACTCTTACTTATCGAAAGGACTACGATTGATCCCCTATACTTGTGGGTCATCAGTGTGTTGCGGGTGGATTCCCGCGTGGATGTGATGATGAGTTAATTAAAATGCTAATAGATTTGGGTATTTGATCTGGGTTGGTCAGGAGACATTTTTTGCACTAACCTTCACGTGGGAGAAGTTATGAGTATTCGACATCGTGGTATCGTCCTAAGATCTTCAGACGTCAGCAATGGAGCGACACGCGCCCGAGTGGTCTGCATAAACATCATTCTTGTATAAGAGGTGTCAGGACTGACATCGGTCGCCCTCGCAACATGCAGGAGCGCAACGGGTGATGGGCCCATGAACCCTGCGCGCTTAGGAGTTAGACCGATGGGATGGCCTCTCTGTTGAGCCTAGGTAGGACTGCGACGTGTTGATTTTCAAAGGCCGGGCATGACCCAGGAAAGTGTGTCCGGCCAGAGTTTATCAAGCGTGCTGGGTACTGTGGTGCACCCGTGCAGGGATGAAAATTAACTATTCGGATAGCCGTGTCCACGGTTAGAGGACGACTTGGAGTTGTGCCCCTATCTTATACAATTACAACTGTTACTTAACTCGAATGTTGCTCCGTGATTGCTTTCTCGTGTGGAGTCGAGGAAGAATCTATGGGCGTGACCTTAATTAATATTGCTGCAACAATATGACCATATATTGGTGCTTCTTGCTCTCCTCTTGTCTATTTCTGCAAGACCATTGAAGATGCTAGTCTTTGATAGGACTAGTCCCCTCTCTCTATTCTGGCATTGCTGCAGTGTGTCCACATATAACCCCCCTTCCCTTTGATACTGATGCATATTTAGCATAGTTCTGATGTGAATCTTGTGATTACTTTTGATGAGTACTCACCGTTGCTTTGCTCCCCCTTTTTCCCTTGATTAGATTGCTGCGACCAGATGTTGGAGCCCAGGAGATGGTGTATCCCGCCGCTGACGACTGCTACCCCGATGGTGCCTACTACTACATGGAGGCCATTCAAGACCAGGAGTAGTTTAGGAGGTTCCCAGGCAGGAGGCCTCGCCTCATTCGATCGATGTGTCTTTTGCGCTAGCCTTCTATAAAGCATTATCATGTTTCATGTATATACTCAGATATTTGTTGCTTTCGCTAACTTGTGTGTTTATCGAGCTTCTGTATTCTTGCCCTCGAGGACCCTGGCTTGTAATATGAAGCTTGTTTGTTTTATTTGTGTCTAGAGTTGTGTTGTGATATCTTCCCGTGAGTCCTTGAGCTTGGTCGCACACATTTATGTGTATGATTAGAGGACGATCAAATCGAGGGCGTCACATTTGCATCTTGAACAAAGCCTTCCACAGCTTCTCGAGTGTGGTACGAAAAAATCTCCATACCGGACGAGCTGCACTATCCGGATTCACCACATCATATTCCCACATCGGGACGGACCGATGCTGACAAGGGAGAAGGCCATGATGCAGCATGACCTATACCACGTTGGTAAGATCGATCTTCTCTATTAGATAAGAGATCCTCTTCGTGAGATCCTTCATGTCGGAGGCTTCCCCCAATCTAAGGCCTTCTCCGTCCAGGATGTGAGCCGCGTAGGGGGGGGGGCAGATCTGAATGAAGGAGGAGCTACCTTGCTGGTGTTGCGTGGCTCGGTGATGTAGAACCACTCCTTTTGTCATGACTTGATAGTGTCGGTGAATGTGCCCTTTGGCCATGTAGCCCCGTGAGCTTGCCGATCATTGCCCCTCCGTAGTTAGCCTGCTTGCCATTGACGACCTTGGGCTTGACATTGAGGACTTTCAGCGACATGTCGAAGTGGGCTTGGATCCATAAGAAGGCCTCACACACTGTGATGAGAGCGTACATATGGGTGATGGAGTTCGGGGGAGATCGTGGAACTCGAGACTATAGTAAAACATGATCCCCCGAACGATGGATGAAGGGGAAAGCTTAAGCCTCTAACGAAATGAGGGACAAAAACTACTCTTTCCCCATCCCTTGGGATGGGGATAACTTGGTCCTCCTCCAGAGCGCGATGGGCTATGTTTTTCGGAAGTTAACCACAATTCTTCAGCTCCAAAATGTCTTTTTAGGAGATGGAGACCTCCCACTTGCCCTTGGAACCAGCCCTGGCCATTGTTGGACTGGTGAGAGGATTCGAGAGCTTGGGAGGAGAAGGAGAGCTAGGGCGCTAGAGCTTGGAGAGAGGGGAATGGAGATGGCAAGCGAGATCTAAGGTGCGTGAGGAGGCCGTGGTGACAGTTTTTTTACCTTTTATAACCTACTAGAATGCCGAAGGCCTTGTTGTTGTATCATGAACTCTTCCACTTCCTGATAAGATCGCAATTATAGGTGCACGGGATAAACCCAAGGCATAAATCGTATCCCTAGAAAAGGGGGCACGATCTCCATGATGGAATGTGCCAATAAAACGGTCTTGAGTCGCTCATTCACAAAAACTATGGCCTTTCAAATTAGGATATGCCGCCCACTGTTTAAAGGTAGGCCGAGGGATAAAAACCTATATATTTAACTTCATGTTGAAAGGAGAAAGAGTCGTCAAGAGCCGAGTTATCTTTGGTCGTAGAAGAAAGGAGGAACTTGCCTCACAAGCCTGTGCCCTATGACGTCAACTATGAAGAGGGGCTTCGGTATTGGAGGCTAGTTGGGGGGTTACTGGGGGAGTCTGAGATTAGGGGGTCCTTGGGCCGCTTACCTATACATGTGAGCCGGGCTCTCTAAGCTGTTCAACCATTGATAGAAGTGTTGAATTCTATATGGACTCTTCCGAAGACTTGGCATGCAATCCAAGGAGATATAGACATTGACATATTCCTTCTCTGTTGTAACCGACCTTGTGTAAACCCCGATACCCCTAGCGTCTATATAAGCCAGGGGTCATAGCTCTCAGGATAGATCAATATAATTACAATTTGGGTTTAAACCACGGCATCGATCTCGCAGTTGATCAACTCTGTACTTTGTACTCTCTCATCAATAACAACAAGAGGAGGACGTAGGGTTTTACCTTGTCACACCCCGTTTTTGCTATCACTTGTGTGTATGGTGAAATTCTGAGCTTGTTAAAACTTTTTCCAAACTACTGTTTTGAGTGGCATGATTGACATTGTGTGCTTGTATGCTTGATCATGTGAGGATTAAAACCCTAAACTCTTTGGTATTATGCTGATTTCCAAAAACCTTGCTTATTTCTGACCAAGGTAAAACCTACCTTGAGATACACCACATGTCCTTGATAGCAAGCAGTGCTTCTACTCATATTTGGTAATCTGATTTTAACCTATCTTTATATTTCAAAACCACAAAAATAATTATTTTTGTGATTATTTTCCTAATTAAATAATCTGTCCATTTCTAAGGCCAAAATTGGTATTCCAACATGGAAAAATACTTTTCTGCTTTAGAAAAATGTATTTAAATTTAGATATGATCACAAGGACATATATTTTCCATACACAGGATTTTAAACCCCATTTTATATTATATTTATTGATTAAAACTATAAGAGATATTCTGTCTGTTTTGGCATTTTGAAATATTTCCAAAGGCAATATTCTCAATAAATTCCTAGAAAATTCCAATGATACCCCTAAGACTTGTTTGGTGTCCACATAAAGTTTCACCTTGATCAAAGGTGGATAAGGACCCCAAATAACCCAAAACCCCTGTCTGTCCAGAAACAAGTTAGAGCAACTCTACATAGCAAAGTTTGTCCAATGATGCTAAAACTTTCCAGGAGTGCCTAATACCTCAAATGAGGGTTCCACGCCAAAAATGGGATTTATGGGACTTAGTTTGCCCACACTCCCTTTGGAAGGGACAGATCTGGTCATATTGGAGTGTTTTCAAGTTTACAAAGCTAAACTTGTCCTTTGGAGCTCAAAATTGGTGAAACTCGATGGTTTACTACCAAACCCAAACCTGTTAAGTTGTAGCACCAGTGGTGGGGTGCAACCCCCTGAACCCACTGTCGAACACCTTCTGACAGATAGGAAAAAGCCACCTTAGCCACAGCTAAACCAAACCTCTTTGTTTCAAACTCATAGATTTAGTGTCCAGAACCTGTGTCTAACCCGAGTCTAACTGGAAAGGCCAAAAACCCCTATTTAGATCTCAGTTCATGACTGACAGCACCAATATTTCTTGCCCCCTTGACGAGCCGAAGCTCCCACAAGAACCAAACGGCTAGCCATACCCCCAGCCAGTGCCAGGACATGCTAGACACGTCCAAAGTGCCTCAGAGCGCACCAGCATGCCGTGGCATGCCAAAACTGCGCTTTGGGCGCACTACAAGGAGTCACCGAGGTGGGGGTAACGCCCTCGGCTAGTTCCAGCCTCCCCCGAGATGTCCAACCTCTTCCCCGACAACCCTTCTGCGTCGAGCAAGCCTCAGGGCCCCTCCTCTCCTGCGCTAGAGCTCGCGTGATGCGTGGCCGCGCGCACCAGAACCGGCCAAGGTTGCGTGGCCACGAATGCTCGACTCCCCCCTCTCTCTCTGCTGCACATGGTTCAGGCGGTCCAAAACCACGTCCTGAGACCGTGGTTTCGACCCCAGCCTCTCTCTGCACCCCCATGCGAGCCACGGTGAGTCACCGGCGCTCCCGAATCTGCTCACCGTCGCGAGCCTATAAATAGCCCTCCCCCTCACTCCAGCACCCCTCAGATAGCTTCACCACGATCACTAGTACCTCCCTAGCCACCCCAGCAAACCCGCAGAGCCCCGGTGCTCGAGATCGACCGAGGCCCCTCTGCCTCGGAGCTCCGGTCGATCTCCGGCTACACGACGGCTCCTGCGCCCCTCGACCCACCAAACTAACCCCCTCGATCCCAGGAAGCTTTCCCCCAACTCGCCCGAGCTTTTCCGTGTCTCTAGCCACCCCCTCGACCACCTCCCGAAACTCCGCCGCAACGGCCTCCACGTCGCCGGCGAACCCGTGCCTCCCCGTCGTTGTTTCGACCACCAGCAGGTAGGCGACAGTAAGGCGAACCCATTCCTGTGTTAGTTGGTGCATGAGCGCGTCGGCAACCTCGTCGGCGTTCTCCTCCTCCTCTCTGGCTAGAGGTAGGAGACGACCCCGACAGGTGTGCCCCACCTGTCGGTGGCCCAACCTCCACCCCCACGCTGACCTCGACCGCTAACCGCAGGGCCCCGCACGTCAGGTTCAAACCTGACGGCGCGCGCGCCTGGGCAGGCTGTCGGCTGGCCATGGGCCAGCCCAGCTCTCGGCCGAGCCAGGCCGGGAGTTAGCTTGTTTTTCTTTGATTTTTAAACCCTGGTTTCTAAGATTTTTATAAAACATTTAACCAGTGTAAAAATATGATTCGTCCACTATTATTCATCTAAAAATGTGTAGTATTTAATAATATGTTTGAATGAATTTTTCCAACAACTATTCTATTTTGTATTAATAAAAAGGATTAAATTGGAATAGTTTTGCTTCTGTTTGGTTGATTTCAAAAATATTCCTTCAAGGAAAACTAAGGCAAATATTTTTAAAATGATACCTTAGATTTATCAGTAATAAAGGACATTTTTAAAATAACTTTGTGGACTGTTTCTATGTGAGCTATTTCTTATTTACTATTTTATCGACGATAGAAAATCCGTGTGACGAGGGAATCAGAGCGGAAGACCTCGAAGACCACGAATACTTAGCTAACCAAGGCAAGCAGCCCTTTGACCATGACTGAGCATATGTTACTTTGCATGTTAAGATAGAAAGTATTTCCGTTGCATATGATCATAAGTGCCGGTAATCATAGATATGATTTTACCGAAGGCTCTCCCCGGAGCACATGCTTTGAGCTTGACCCTACCACTTGAGGGTCATGCTAATACCATGTTGACAAGTAAAGATAGAAGTAGTATTATCATGAGCATGTTGTTGGCATAAAGCAAGAGTTTATGAAAACCCCGTCGGGTGCCAATAATGCCCGAGGGTGATGATGAGATAGGTGGTCACTTTTGGTGAAGTGATGCACCCGGTATTTGTGTGAGTATGATTTCGGACATGGGAATAGATTTATGATGTGTCGACCGTCCCAACCTTACCAGTACGACCATGTTACCCCTTACGGGACGGTGCTATGTTAATTACTCTGGTCGGTGCTAGCAAAGAGCAACATTACTAGTGGCGGGAGTGATGTGTGGTCACTCTTGTGATGGGGTCGTGCCGGGTAGGACGACTATGCCATTTTTATGAGTTCCAGTCACACCATTGGTCCCCGCATGGTTGGTACTGTCCAGAGTTGGTGCTCGTAAAACATACAACATGTGGGCTGGGTACCAATCGAGTGGACCTCTTTGTCTAGTATCGTCAGGGGAAAGGCATTGATCGGGTACTTACCTCGGGTATGTGATATACCGCGAGTCGTGGATGACACGGAAGTTTCCGGATCTCGTGGGTCCAGGGTACTACCTCTGCAGAGTGTAAACTATTCGAATAGCCGTGTCCACGGTCAAGGACAGTTGGGTAATCCTGCTTAAACTACGTCCAGTTATTTCCGCATAAACCAAGTGTGTGTGTGAGTGTGTGTGTGTGTGATGATGATGAGAAAGGTGTTGCTATGATAGCAATGATATGACCAAGTTCGGTGACTTGGCCTATGGGGTGAACCCAGATGGTTCAGCCCTAGACAGATATAATGATATCTATAACCTGTTCTTCAAAAGTAATTCTTTAACTTGATGCATATTCATGATCATTCCACCCAAATGAGTTACACTAAAGATGCATGATATTGTTATCCTTCACTTTCGTTGATTATATCATGGGCTGTTTGTGAGTAGATTCAAAGTACTCATTGGCTTGCCACTATTTATGTTATTGACCAGACATGGAAGGACCGGTGTTTGGAGATGAGTACGTCTTCGGAGACGCCCCTGCGAACTAGGACGCTTCCAAGTAAGAATGCCTGTCGGTGTAGGCTTGATGGCATGGGCACCCGCTTAGCCCTTTGCTTTCCGCTAGTAGTGTATTCGAGTGATTTGGCCTTAGGCCCTGTCTTGGGAACTTGACCCTTCGGTCATGTGTTGTAATAATCGGTACTTGGATGTAAGACTCTTTATTTTGTATCTGTGTACGGTGAGCATTGATCTCTGGGATCACTGAGCACGGCGATTCTCGACTAGTAAGTCGGGGTCCCCACAGAGCTGGTATCAGAGCCATCCTGACTATAGGAATCCTTAGGTAGCATGGACGATAGCCGAAACGATTAGTGCACATAAGATTGACCTGAGAACCGCACCCACTAAATATTTCTAACCCTCTCCTCTACACCTTGTAGATGGCCGCCGTACCCAAGATGCTTCTGGAAACAGGCTTCCCTCTGCTTTTGAGTGATAGCCTCGTGAAGTGTCAAGTACGTCGCACGCCCATCTTCCTCTACCACCAACACTGGGTCAACGCCGACACCAAGGAGTATCACGTGGACGTAATAGTGAAGGCTAACGACTCCCCAACTAGCTGGTTCTTTGAAGGGCCACAGATGGAGGATCTCATGTTGGCCATGGAGACTACAGCACGAGAAGCAGTCGTGCGACTCCGCGACATCCTTCCTGAGATGGCGGACGAGCCAGCTACTCGTCACCTACCTTTTGTTAAAGATAAGGTAGACGGGAGTTGGACACTAAACCCCTCATCCGAGGACGGGACACCATTGAGGTTTCAGACCTACTTCAGTCTCTCCTCAGACACCTTGATGCATCTTTTGATCAAGGAGTCGACTAGGATCCGCCAAGAGCTGCACCAAGTCAAGGACCTACTTCGTATGGAGAAGATGAAGAACCGCAAGGTGAAGAAAGAAGGAGCACCCGTAATATCACCTGGCTTTGCTTTCCGAGGAGGAGTACCCCCGCTTCAGGCCGTTCCTCTTCAGAGTCATCGTTTAACCGCAGAAGAGTACACCAAACTCTTCGCTACCTCGCCAACCAAGAGACGTCGAGATGGTCCGCTTCCTTCCCCTACTCCCTTAAGGAAGGGAAGCACTAATGAATATGAAGATAGAGAGGAAGATGAAGACGAAGATCCCACAGAGCCGGCTTATGAGACCGCACAGTCGATCACTTAGCAGCGTAGGATGTACCGAGCGTAGGAGTTCTTGGATCAAGATTTTATGACCACGGGTGTTGTGTGAACCTGTTGGATGCAAGTCGCATTCTGCCTTATGCAGCTTGTGAGCGACTACATCACTTGTTTTAAATTTAATGCAGTAGTTCTTTTCAAAACCATTGTCATAAAAATCTTGCACACTAGCACGACACCAGACCCCCCTCTTTACTAGAACGTCATCCCTTTCGAGTACAACCAGTTCGGCAAAAATTGACCTGTCTGCTCCCCTCACAAGATGGTGAATGCAACTCGCAACAGCACCTTCGGCAACCCCGGCTCTGCCTCTTCAGGACAACAGCAGGGAACCGGAGGGGAATCTCAAGCTAGAGATCACCACGCGCAGCAAGACGATGTTCCACCGCCACCGCCTCCTCCTGAAAGCTTGACCATGGCGCAGTTCCTTCAAGCTCTTCGAGAAGAGCGTCAAGCCAACAATGCCACTATCCGGCAGCTGGCTCAAACCTTGGTAAACCACCCGCCACAGAACGGGAATGGCAACGGTCGATCAACTCTCTCTAAGTTTATGCGGACTACGCCACCCATATTCACGGAGACGACTGAACCCTTGGATGCCGATGAATGGATCCGCACTATTGAAGACCTTCTCGCGCTGGTCAAGTGCACTGATGACAACGAGAAAGTCCTTTATGCAACCCAGTGTCTCGGAGGCACAGCAGAGCCCGGTGGGATGGATTTCAGAGCATGCGAGTCGGGCAAGTCATCACTTGGGCCGTGTTCAAGGATGGATTCCGCGCCGCTCACATTCCTTCGAGAATGATGACCATTAAGAAGCAAGAATTCTGAGCCTTAAGGCATGGCAGTGGATCTATCAAGGAGTATTTGTAGAAGTTCAACCTCCTATCAAGATATGCACCGGAAGACGTCAGTACCGAGGCTACCAAAGTGGAGCGCTTTATGGAAGGACTGCAGCAGTCACTCCAGTATCAGCTGGTTGTTTGTGAATGCCGGACCTTTTGTGACCTGGTTAATAAGGCTCTTATGTTGGAAGACAAGCGTCGTGCAATGGACGACACCCGTAAGCGCAAGCTAATGGGTAGTGGAGGACCGATTAGCTTGAAACCACGACCATGGCAGTCAGCCCCAGCAAGACCCAACTATCAGCAGCAACAATACAAGCATCCAATATTTCGCCAGAATTACCAACCTCAGCAGCAAGTCAACGCCAAGCCAGCAAGCACTCCGCCGAACCACGGTGGGGGCAAGACCAACCTTCCAGCGCAAGTTACCTGCTTCAGGTGTGGACAACCAGGGCACTATTCCAGGCAGTGCCCCAACAAGAAACCCGATGCTCCGCGCCCCAATGTGCCAAATCCAGGCCAAGGAGCACCAGTCAGGAACCAGGCTCCTCGCAATCAGCAGTATCACAGCAAGGGCGGATTAACCATATTTTCCCAGAAGAGGCACATGAAGACCCGGACTGCATTCTGGGTACGTTCCTCGTCAACTCTACCCCAGCAATAGTATTGTTTGATTGTGGTGCTTCGCATTCCTTTGTTACGCAAAAGTTTGCGGAAAAGTGTGGTCTACAACCTACCTTGCTTCATGGGCATATGGCAATTCAAACCCCGGGAGCAGTTTTGAGGACCAACCTAGGGTGTAGGAAGGTCGGGATAGTTATCAATGGGACGAGCTTCTCAGCGGATCTCATTGTGCTTAAGTCGCAAGGCCTATAAGTAATTCTCGGCATGGACTGCTTGGCCAAGCATCAGAGTATCTTGGACTGTGCTAACAGGGCCATTGCCATGAGAAGTGACCAAGGGGTCAAAGTCAAGTATGTCTCTGAGCCAGTACCCACTCGAGTGCCACGAGTTAACAGCCTATCACATGAAGGACTCAACCGAGTGCCAGTAGTCTGTGAATACCCAGACGTCTTTCGTGATGAGCTACCAGGGATGCCTCCTGACCGAGACATCGAGTTCATCATCGAACTCATGACCGGATCAAGGCCTATCTATAAGAAGCCTTACAGGATGGGATCCCAAGAGCTAGCGGAGTTGAAGAAGCAACTGGATGAGCAACTCACGAAAGGGTTTATTCGTCCGAGTGCGTCACCTTGGGGATCACCTGTTCTCTTCGTGTCCAAGAAGGATGGGACAATCCGACTTTGAGTCAATTACCGTTCTCTCAATGAGGTCATGATCAAGAACAAGTATCCACTCCCCAAGATCGAAGACTTGTTCGACCAGCTAAATGGAGCCAATGTATTCTCCAAGATCGACCTCCGATCTGGATATTACCAACTAAAGATTCAACCCGAAGACATTCCGAAGATGACATTTGTGACCAGGTACGGTTTGTACGAATGCACTGTCATGTCCTTTGGATTGACGAATGCCCCAGCTTACTTCATGTACCTCATGAATAAGGTCTTCATGGAATACCTGGACAAGTTTGTCGTCGTATTCATTGATGACATATTAATCTTTTCCAAGTCTGAAGAAGAGCATGAGCAACACTTGAGGTTAGTATTGGAGAAGCTTTGAGAGCGCCAACTGTATGCCAAGTTCAGCAAATGCCAGTTTTGGATGAACGAAGTTGGATTCCTGGGTCATACCACGATAGCAAGTGGATTGGCAATTGATCCCTCTAAGATTACCACGGTAACCAACTGGGAATCGCCAATCGATGTGAAGGAAGTCAGGAGCTTCCTCGGACTCGTAGGATATTACCGCAAGTTCGTAGAAGGATTATCCCGCATCGCGCGACCTATGACTTAGCTCTTGAAGAAAGGCAAGAAGTTTGAATGGACGCCGGAATGTGAGGCAAGCTTCCAAGAGTTGAAGAAGAGGCTAACCACCGCCCCAGTATTGGCCACTCTAGATATCAGCAAGGAGTTCGTGATATATTGCGATGCCTCAAGGACCGGGCTAGGTGGGGTTCTAATGCAGGATGGCAGAGTCATGGCATACTTGTCCCGGCAACTGCGCCCGCATGAGGAAAATTATGCCACCCATGATCTCGAGTTGGCAGCAGTAGTGCATGCCCTGAAGACATGGCGACATTACCTTCTGGGGAAGCGATGTGAAATATACACCGACCACAAGAGTCTGAAGTATATCTTCACCCAAAGGGAATTGAGTATGAGGCAATGGAGATGGTTGGAGTTAATCAAGGACTACGACCTCAGCATTCAATATCACCCCGATAAGGCTAACGTAGTGGCTGATGCCTTGAGCCGGAAGACCAGCACCTTAAACGTCATGCTTAAGGAAAGGCAGCCCGCCTTATATGAAGAATTGGAGAACTTCGGGTTGGAACTAGTGGAATCTGGATTCCTAGATATCCTCGAAGTCAAACGAACGCTGGAAGACGACACCAAGGGAGCCCAGAAGGGTCACAAGATCATTGAAGGTATCAAGAAGAAGATTCAAGAAGGCAAGGCCCTAGGATTCTTGGAGGATGATCAAGGAGTGGTGCGGTTTAGGAAGCGTTTATGCGTACCCAACAAGGCTGAACTCAAGGATCTGATCCTACGGGAAGCTCATGATACACCCTACTCCATTCACCCGGTGGAACCAAGATGTATCAAGATCTTCGAGGAAAATTCTAGTGGCACGACATGAAGAGGGAGATTGCAACGTATGTGGCCAAGTGCGTTGTGTGCCAGCAAGTTAAGGCTGAGCATCAGCGACCCGCAGGGCTACTACAACCTCTCAAGGTGCCAGAATGGAAGTGGGACAAGGTAGGGATGGATTTTATTACCGGCTTACCAAGGTCTAGCAAGGGCCATAACTCGATATGGGTTATTGTCGACCATTTGACCAAAGTGGCCCATTTCATCCCTGTCAACACCACATATGACGGGAACAAGTTGGCTAGTCTCTATATCGAGCACATAATAAGCCTTCATGGAGTTCCCAAGGAGATTGTATCTGACCAAGGTACGCAGTTCACCTCAAGGTTATGGAGGAAACTTCAAGAGGCCCTCGGTACCAAGCTCTCTTTTAGCACCGCCTTCCACCCGCAAACGGGAGGACAAACGGACAGGGTGAATCAGATACTCGAAGATATGCTCCGGCAGGCGTCCTAGCGCACGGAGCCAAATGGGAAGACTGTCTGCCGTTCGCTGAGTTTTCATACAACAATAGCTACCAGTCCAGTCTCCAGATGGCCCCGTTCGAAGTACTGTACGAACAGAAATGCCGCACCCCGCTCAACTGGTCTGAAACCGGAGACGGGCTGATTTTTGAACCAGAAGATTTGCACAGTGCAGAAGAGAAGGTACAACTAGTCCAAGAAAATCTAAAAGCAGCCAAGTCGCGACAAAAGAGTTATGCAGACTCTTGCCGCAGGGATGTGGAGTTCAATCTCGGAGACCTAGTGTACCTCCGTGTCACATCTCTCAAGGGAACCAAGCGTTTCCACGTTAAGGGGAAACTCGCTCCAAGGTTCATTGGGCCATTTAAGATCACGGCAAGGCGTGGAGAGGCCGCTTATCAGTTGGAGTTACCTCCAGAACTTTCAGGTGTGCACAATGTTTTCCACGTGTCACAACTTCGGAAGTGTCTCCAAGCGCCAAGTCGTTCCGATCCTTATAAGGACATTGATCACCGGGCCATTGACCTTCAGTCTGATCTCACCTACCGCGAGAGGCCCATTCGCATATTGGACGAAGCAGAAAGATGCACGAGGAGCCGCACTATCAAGTATTTGAAAATTCAATGGAGCAACCACACCGAAGCCGAAGCTACATGGGAGCGTGAAGACTACCTCCGATCTGAGTTTCCAGACCTTTTTAGCACCTAGCTTAGGAATCTCGGGGACGAGATTCTTGAAAGGGGGATAGGTTTGTCACACCCTGTTTTTGCTATCACTTGTCTGTATGGTGAAATTGTGAGCTTGTTATTTTTTTTCAAAAGTAATGTTGTGAGTGCCATGATTGACATTGTGTGCTTGTATGCTTGATCATGTGAGCATTAAAACCCTAAAGTCTTTGGTCTTATGCTGATTTCCAAAAACCTTGCTTATTTCTGACCAAGGTAAAACCTACCTTGAGATACACCACATGTCCTTGTTAGAAAGCAGTGCTTCTACTCATATTTGGTAATCAGATTTTAACCTATCTTTATATTTCAAAACCACAAAAATAATTATTTTTGTGATTATTTTCCTAATTAAATAATCTGTCCATTTCTAAGGACAGAATTGGTATTCCAACATGGAAAAATACTTTTCTGCTTTAGAAAAATCTGATTAAATTTAGAGATGATCAAAAGGACATATATTTTCCATACATAGGATTTTAAACCCCATTTTATATTATATTTAGTGATTAAAACTATAAGAGATATTGTGTCTCTTTTGGCATTTTGAAATATTTCCAAAGGAAATATTCTCAATAAATTCCTAGAAAATTCCAGTGATATCCCTAAGCCTTTTTTGGTGTCTACATAAAGTTTCACCTTGATCAAAGGTGGATAAGGACCCCAAATAACCCAAAAACCCTGTCTGTCCAGAAACAAGTTAGAGCAACTCTACATAGCAAAGTTTGTCCAATGATGCTAAAACTTAGCAGGAGTGCCTAATACCTCAAATGAGGGTTCCACACAAAAAATGGGATTTGTGGGACTTAGTTTGCCCACACTCCCTTTGGAAGGGACAAATCTGGTCATATTGGAGTGTTTTCAAGTTTACAAAGCTAAACTTGTCCTTTGGAGCTCAAACTTGGTGAAACTCCATGGTTTACTACCAAACCCAAACCTGTTAAGTTGCAGCACCAGTGGTGGGGTGCAACCCCCTAAACCCACTGTCGAACACCTTCTGACAGATAGGAAAAAGCCACCTTAGCCACAGCTAAACCAAACCCCTTTGCTTTGAACTCATAGATTAAGTGGCCAGCACTTGTGTCTAACCCCAGTCAACTCGCCCCTCACTGGTTCAAAGTGGAAAGGCCAAAAACCCCAATTTAGATCTGAGTTCATGACTGACAGCACCAATATTTCTTGCCTCCCTTGACCAGCCGAAGCTCCCACAAGAACCAAACGGCTAGCCATACCCCCAGCCAGTGCCAGGACATGCTAGACACGTCCAAAGTGCCTCAGAGCGCACCAACATGCCGTGGCATGCCAAAACTGCGCTCTGGGCGCGCTATAGGGAGTCACCAAGGTGAGGGCGACGCTCTCGGCCAATTCCAGCCTCTGCCGAGATGTCCAACCTCTTCCCCGACAACCCTTTTGCGTCGAGCAAGCCTCAGGGCCCCTCCTCTCCCGCGCTAGAGCTCGCGTGACGCGTGCCCGCACGCACCAGAACCGGCCAAGGTTGTGTGGCCACGAATGCTCGACTCCCCTCTCTCTCTCTCTGCTGCAAATGGTCCGAGCGGTCCAAAACCACGTCCTGAGACCGTGGTTTTGACCCCAGCCTCTCTCTGCACCCCCATGTGCGCCACGGTGAGTCACCGGCGCTCCCGAATCTGCTCACCGTCGCGGGCCTATAAATAGCCCCTCGCTCCAGCACCCCAAAGATAGCTTCACCACGATCACTAGTACCTCCCTAGCCACCCCAGCAAACCCGCAGAGTCCCGGTGCTCGAGATCGACCGAGGCCCCTCCGCCTCGGAGCTCCGGTCGATCTTCGGCTACACGACGGCTCCTGCGCCCCTTGACCCACCAAACTAACCCTCTCGATCCCAGGAAGCTTTCCCCCAACTCGCCCGAGATTTTCCGTGTCTCTAGCCACCCCCTCGACCACCTCCCGAAACTCCTCCGCTACGGCCTCCTCGTCGCTGGGGAACCCCTACCTACCCGTCGTTGTTTCGACCACCAGCAGGTAGGCGACAGTAAGGCGAACCCATTCCTATGTTCGTTGGAGCATGAGCGCGTCGGCAACCTCGTCGGCGTTCTCCTCCTCCTCTCTGGCCAGAGGTAGGAGACGACCCCGACAGGTGTGCCCCACTTGTCGGTGGCCCATCCTCCTCCCCCGCGCTGACCTCGGCCGCTGACCGCAGGGCCCCGCGCGTTAGGTTCAAACCTGACGGCGCGCGCGCCTAGGCAGGCTGTCGGCTGGCCATGGGCCAGCCCAGCTCTGGGCCGAGTACGACCATGTTACCCCTTATGGGACGGGGCTATATTAATTACTCTGGTCGGTGCTAGCAAATAGCCACATTACTAGTGGCGGGAGTGATGTGTGGTCACTCTCGTGATGGGGTCGTGCCGGGTAGGACGACTATGCCATTTTTATGAGTTCCAGTCACATCGTTGGTCCCCGCATGGTTGGTACTGCCCGCAGTTGGTGCTCGTAAGATGTACAACATGTGGGCTGGGTACCAATCGAGTGGACCTCCCTGTCTAGTATCGTCAGGGGGAAGGCATTGATCGGGTACTTACCTCGGGTATGTGATATACCGCGAGTCGTGGATGACACGGAAGTTTCTCGGATCTCGTGGGTCAAGCGTACTACCTCTGTAGAGTGTAAACTATTCGAATAGCCGTGTCCACGGTCAAGGACAGTTGGGTAATCCTGCTTAAACTACGTCCAATTATTTCCGCATAAACCAAGTGTGTGTGTGAGTGTGTGTGTGTGTGTGGTGATGAGAAAGGTGTTGCTATGATAGCAAT
Organism: Hordeum vulgare subsp. vulgare; assembly: GCF_904849725.1. Classification (NCBI taxonomy): domain Eukaryota; kingdom Viridiplantae; phylum Streptophyta; class Magnoliopsida; order Poales; family Poaceae; genus Hordeum; species Hordeum vulgare. The sequence continues at coordinate 352,039,360 of NC_058522.1, read as the reverse complement.
GATATGACCAAGTTCGGTGACTTGGCATATGGGGTGAACCCGGATGGTTCAGCCCGAGACATATATAATGATATCTGTAACCTGTTCTTCAAAAGTAATTCTTTAACCTGATGCATATTCATGATCATTCCACCCAAATGAGTTACACTAAAGATGCATGATATTGTTATCCTTCACTTTCGTTGATTATATCATGGGCTGTTTGCGAGTACATTCAAAGTACTCATTGGCTTGCCACTGGTTATGTTATTGACCAGACATGGAAGGACTGGAGTTTGGAGATGAGTACGTCTTCGGAGACTTCCCTGCGAACTAGGACGCTTCCAAGTCAGAATGCCTGTCGGTGTAGGCTTGATGGCATGGGCACCCGCTTAGCCTTTTGCTTTCCGCTACTAGTGTATCCGAGTGATTTGGCCTTAGGCCCTGTCTTATGAACTTGACCCTTCGGTCATGTGTTGTAATAATCGGTACTTGGATGTAAGACTCTTTATTCGGTATCTGTGTTCGGTGAGCATTGATCTCTGGGATCACTAAGCACGGTGATTCTCGACTAGTAAGTCAGGGTCCCCACATACCTTCATCAAGAGGGCCCGAACCTGGTTAAAACACTGTTCCCATTGTCTCTTGTTACCATCGACCATCGATCTATAGTTCGGACCCCCTACTGGAGATCGGCCGGTTTTGACACTGACAATGCCCGTACGGATGATGACCAGGAGGAAGACCCTGAGGGGCATGAGTACGAGACTAAGCACTCCACCACTTGAGTTGGAGAACCCCCTAGGGCGTGATAAGTCATGTATCCCTCATGTGAAGGCGAGTCCATGTAATGGTTCATATGAAACCATTTGTGCTTGTTATTTGTTTTGTTGTTTGTGTTTCGATGCGAGTCGCGCTTTTGCCTTAGGCAACATGTAAGCGACTACATCTCCTGTCTTATCATAATGTTATGTGTTTGGTCTTTCGACCTTTGTTTTGTCACACTTGCACTACACCAACCCCCTTAGGTGCATTTTCCTCTTGCTACTTTTCTCTATTGCCTATTCTAGTTCTTTGACTTGGCTGGTTCAAACAGGATGGTGCCTCAACCCGCACGAGTACTTTTGGCAACACCGACACTCGCAACTCTTGCGATCAACTAGGGCTGGTGGTTCTGATCAAGCTGGAGATCATGAGGAGCAGCCACAAGGCAATATTCCCCCGCCACCACCTCCACCGGAGAGCATGACAATAGATCAGTTTCTCCAAGTTCTCCCAGAGGAATGCCAAGCCAACACTTCTGCTATCTAGCAGATGGCTCAAGCCCTTGTGAACAACCAACAACAAGGTGATACATCTCCATCGTATCTAGTTTTCCTAACGCTTTTGCTATTGTTTTGGACTCTATCTTGCATGATTTGAATGAAACTAACCTGTACTTGCGTTGTTTTCGACAGAACTACCATGGTGTTGATTTTGTGGAGAAATAAAAGATTTCAGAATGGAACGAATTTTTTGGAGATTTTTTTGGAATAAATGAAAAATACTGAAACCAAGACCAACCAGAGGGGAGGCCCTAGGTGCCCACTAGGCACCAAGGCGCTCCAGCCCCCATGTCACGGCCTGGTGTCTAGTGGGGCCCACGAGGCTCCGTTGACCCTAATTCTAGTGCTATAAAGTCCCATTTCATAGAAAAATCAGAGAGGAAGTTTCATCACGTTTCACGATACGGAGCCGCCGCCACCTCATGTTCTTCATCGGGAGGCCTAATCCGGAGTCCGTTTGGGGCTCCGGAGAGGGGAATCTTTGGTCTTCGTCATCACCAACCCTCCATCACCAATTCCATGACGCTCTCGACCGGGAGTGAGTAATCCCTTCGTAGGCTTGCTGGTGAGTGAAGGGCTGGATGAGATTCATCATGTAATCGAGTTAGTTTTGTTAGGGTTTGATCCCTAGTATCCACTATGTTCGGGGATTGATGTTGCTATGACTTTGCTATGCTTAATGCTTGTCACTAGGGCTCGAGTGCCATGATTTCAGATCTGAACCGTTTGTGTTTCCACCATTATATCTATGTTCCTAATCCGATCTGCAAGTTATATGCACCTACTATGTGTTAGGATTCACATACACCAAAGTGACAATAACTAGGATTCTTTCCGGTGATTATCGTAGTACGAGGAGTTCATGTATTCACTATGTGTTAATACTTTGTTCCGGATCTCTATTAAAAGGAGGCCTTAATATCCCTTAGTTTCCTTATGGACCTTGCTGCCACGAGAGGGTAGGATAAAATATGTCATGCAAGTTCTTTTCCATAAGCACGTATAACTATTTACGGAATACATGCCTACGTAATATCGGTGAACGGGAGCTAGTTCTGTGTCGCCCTATGTTATGACTCATATATGATGAATAATATCCAGCAATATCACCAATACAGTGCCTACGAGTTTTCCACATATTGTTCTTGCTAAGTTACCATTATTGCTAGTGCGGTTACAACTGCTACAAAACTGCTATCATTGTTACACTTGCTGCCGCAATTGTTACCACTGGGATCAAAACTATCATATTACTGTGCTGCAGAAACTAAATCTCCAGGTGTGGTTGAATTGACAACTCAGCTTCTAATATGTGCAAATATTCTTTGTCCCCTTTGTGTCAAATCTGAATTTGGGTTGAATACTCCACCCTCGAAAACTATTGTGATCCCATATACTTGTGGGTTATCAAGAGCGTTTTATGGCGCCGTTGCCGGGGAGCATAGCTATATCTGCTGAGTCACTTGGTATATCTATTTATTGATCATTGTGAAGAATCTGAAAGATACAAGAACCAAGATCGTTCCCTCTAAGACGAGGGGAGGTAAGGAACTGCCATCTAGCCGTGCACTTGATTCACCCTCTGTTTTGAATAGACTTGGAACACCACCACGACATGCTGTAAATCCTGATATGTCGCAAGTTATTGATGATGATACCTCTGCTATGAATGATGCGTATGATGATGCTAGTACCTTGCTTGATGATACTGTGCCACTAGGTGAATTTCTTGATGAACAACTTGCTAGCGCTAAAGAAATTGAGCATGCTGAAACTGATGATACTATTGAAACTGATGAAGTCTTTGCAACCGAAAATATTGAAATACCTTTTAGACATGACTATCCTAGAAGTGAAATGCCTAAAATACTTGAAGGTTATGTTATGGATGAAGAAATATCTAGAGACTTTCTTGCTTGTGAGGATAGGGAAGATCTTAAGAAACTACTATGCATGTTGAAAGAAAAATCCTTGAATGCTAGAATGAAATATGATCCTAAGTTTGCTACTTCACCTAGCTTTGCTACCGATAAGGACTATGAATTCTCTATCGACCCAGAGGTAATTACTTTGGTTGAATCTGATCCTTTTCATGGCTATGAAAATGAAACTGTTGTGGCGCATCTCACTAAGTTAAATGATATAGCCACCCTATTTACTCATGATGAGATAATTCGCTACTACTATATCTTGAAATTATTTTCATTCTCATTAAAGGGTGATGCTAAGATTTGGTACAATACTCTTGATCCTGGTTGTGTGCGTAGTCCCTAGGATATGATTTATTACTTCTCTAGAAAATATTTCCCTACTCAGAAGAAACAAGCTGCCTTACGGGAAATATTTAACTTTGTGCAAATAGAAGAAGAGAGTCTCCCACAAGCTTGGGGGAGGCTTCTCCAATTACTTAATGCTTTTCCTGATCGTCCTCTTAATACAAATGATATTCTTGATATATTTTATAATGGTCTAACCGATGCTTCTAGGGACCACCTAGATAGTTGTGTTGGTTGTGTTTTCGGGGAATGAACTGTTGAACAAGACGAGGATTTATTGACTAATATATTGAAGAATCATGATGAATGGACACTTCCTGAACCACCGCTTAAACTCACTCCAAAGAAGAGGGGTATATTATTCCTTAATCTTGAAACTATGCAAGAGGTAAAGAAATGCATGAAGGAAAAGGGCATTAAACCTCAAGATGTTAAGAATTTACCACCTATCAAAGAAATACAAGGTCTCAAAACACCACCATAGGTGGTGGAGGTAAATTCTCTTCTATAGTTTGATGAAGGTGACACCCCTTACAATAAACAGCATAGTCAATGCTTATATGAGTTTGATAATTATATTATTAAGCAAGATCATTTCAATTCCTATGTTATGAAAAAATTGAAACAAAACTCTAATATTATTGCTCGCTTAAGTGACTTGTTATTTAGAATCACCAATGATGTAAGAGGCGTAGGAAAACATGCTTCTATGGTTCAAACCCGAGTAGAACAAGTTTCTAAATCCCAAAGTGAGCTACTTCATGAAATGACTAATAATATGAATGATCATGTTCTTAGAGTAATGACTAGAGGAGGAACAATGACTCAAGATCCACTATATCCAGAAGGTCATCCTAAAAGAACTGAACACGATTCACAAAAAATATATTGATGCACCTAGTCCTTCTAGGAAGAAAAAGAAAAAGAAAAATAATAGGACTTTGCATACTTCTAATGAACCTGAATTAGAGAAACCTTCTGATAATGCTAATGATATCTCTATCTCTGATGCTGAAACTCAATATGGTAGTGAGCATTCACCTAGTGATAATGAAAATGATAATGATGATGCTCATGTAGATGCTCAACGTAACAATGATAAAGAATGAGATAATGATGTGGAGATAGAACCCGTTGTTGATCTTGACAACCCACAACCTAAGAATAAACATTATGACAAAACAGATTTTTTTGCTAGAAAGCATGGCAAAGAAAGAGAGGCATGGGTTCAAAAACCCATGCCTTATTCACCGAAACTTACTAAGAAGAAAATGATGAAGAATTTGAACGCTTTGGTGAAATGCTTAGGCTAGTCTTTTGTGTACTCATTTAACCGATCTTTTAAAGATGCCCCCTTATGCTAAGTACATGAAAGACATCATCACCAATAAAAGAAAAATACCTAAAGCTGGAATCTCTACCATGCTTGATAATTATTATTTTAAGGACGGAGTACCTAAAAAGATAGGAGATCTAGGAATACCAACTGTACCATGTTCCATCAAAAGTAACTGTTTGAAAACTGTAAGTGCATCTAGTGCCCCTTAGTGATTTTGGTGTATTGAAGACTTATAGGTTAAGAGACTAATGTGTTTGTGAGTAGGCTCTATAAGTCGCTGTGGATTTTGAGTTATTCGACGAACATCGAGCCCAAAAATACATGTCTTCGGGTGAAGACTTTGGTATTTCCTCGAAGAGTTTGAAAGTGAGAAAATTGGTGTGTCCATGAAGAAATTGATGCAAGGACTTTGAAGCATGGAGACTTTTATTTTTGTAGTTTCATTTCCTTTATCTTGAGTCATACAACCACTGTACTATTAAAGGGGTCGAGGTAAAACTAAGGGAAAGTTCCCAAGTGATGCTCATCTCAAAGCCTAGACATACTAAATCCTTTGAGTGAAGCCTTTGTAAACCTTTTACACATTAGTCAAATTCTCCGGTGAGACAAATGGAGATCTTCTAGTCTCTGAGGAATTTTCTCCAACTGAGGAGTTAGGTTTCCGCCACTGCGAATTACCTACAAGTGAGGAACATGAGAGACATCAGGACTTCCATAGTTGAAACATTCCAACCGTTGCTGCGCCGCGCGCGAGCTATCCCCAACCTTATCCACAGAACGGTCATATCATTGGTGCATTGATATGTCTCCGACGTATCTATAATTTTTGATGGTTCCATGCTATTATCTTGTCAACTTTGGATGTTTCGTATACATGATTATGATATTTTATATCTTTTTTGGGACTAACCTATTAACTCAGTGCCAAGTGCCAGTTCTTGTTTTTTTCCGTGTTTTTGACCCTTTTCAGAGAAGAATATTAAACGGAGTCCAAACGGAATAAACCCTTCGGAAAGATTTTTTTTCCGTAACAGAAGATACGCATGGAACTTGAGAACCAAGGAAAAGGACCCTGGGGGAGGCCACAAGCCCCCTAGCCGCAGCTTGGGGGGCGCCTACCAGGCTTGTGGGCCCCCCGTGGCTCCTTTGCCTTACTTCTTCCGCCTATAAATTCCCAAAAATCCAAAACTGTCGGAGAGAGCCACGAAAATACTTTTCCACCGCCGCAAGCTTCTGTCTCCGCAAGATCCCATCTTGGGACCGTTTTGGTGCCCTGCCGGAGGGGGGATTCGGACACGGAGGGCTTCTTCATCAACACCATTGCCTCTACGATGATGCGTGAGTAGTTCACCACAGACCTTCGGGTCCATAGCTAGTAGCTAGATGGCTTCTTCTCTCTCTTGGATCTTCAGTACAAAGTTCTCCATGATCTTCATGGAGATCTATCCGATGTAACCTTCTTTTGCGGTGTGTTTGTCGAGATCCGATGAATTGTGGATTTATGATCAGATTATCTATGAATGTTATTTGAGTCTCCTCTGATCTCTTATATGCATGATTTCGTATCCTTGTAATTCTCTTCGAGTTGTGGGTTTCGTTTGGCCAACTTGATCTATAATTCTTGTAATGGGAGAAGTGCTTGGTTTTGGGTTCATACCGTGCGGTGTCCTCACCCAGTGACAGAAGGGGTAGCAAGGCACGCATCATGTTGTTGCCATCAAGGGTAAAAAGATGGGGTTTATATCTATTGCATGAATTTATCCCTCTACATCATGTCATCTTGCTTAAGGCGTTACGCTGTTCATTATGAACTTAATACACTAGATGCATGCTGGATAGAGGTCGATGTGTGGAGTAATAGTAGTAGATGCAGACATTATCAGTCTACTTGTCTCGGTCGTGATGCCTATATGTATGATCATTGCCTTAGATATCATCATGACTTTGCGCGGTTCTATCAATTGCTCGACAGTAATTCGTTCACCCACCGTAATACTTGCTATCATGAGAGAAGCCTCTAATGAACACTATGGCCCCCGGGTCTACTTCACATCATATTTTCAGCTCTACACTTTTACTTTGTTGCACTTTCCACCTTCAGATCTCACCTTGCAATTAATTGTGAAGGGATTGACAACCCCTTTATAGCGTTGGGTGCAAGTTTGTTTGTTTTTGCGCAGGTACATTGGTGACTTGTCTTGATACTCCTACTAGATTGATACCTTGGTTCTCAAACTGAGGGAAATACTTACTGCTACTGTGCTGCATCACCCTTTCCTCTTCAAGGGAAGAACCAACGCATGCTCAAGAGGTAGCAAGAAGAATTTCTGGCGCCGTTGCCGGGGAGTATCAAGTCAAGAATAGTCTCCCTTCAACGTGCAATTTCTGGCGCCGGGGATTATTCTAAGTGAAGCTTATCCAAGTAACTATCGCAAACTCATCTCTTGCATTTACTTTTTCTGCCTTTTGCCTCTCGTTTTCCTCTCCCCCACTTCTGAAAAACAAAAATTTACAAAAATATTTTCCTTTTTCGTTCGCCCTTTTCTTTCGCTTGCTTTCTGTTCGCTTGTGTGCTTGTCTGCTTGCTGAAGTCACCATGACTGAAAACACAAAATTGTGTGACTTCTCGAATACTAATAATAATGATTTTATTAGTACTCCGATTGCTCCCGCCACTAGTGCCGAATCATATGAAATCAATGCTGCTTTGCTGAATCTTGTTATGAAAGAGCAATTTTCCGGCCTTCCTAGTGAAGATGTCGCATCCCATCTTAATACCTTCGTTGAGTTATGTGATATGCAAAAGAAGGAAGATGTGGATAATGATGAGATTAAATTGAAGCTATTTCCGTTCTCATTACGAGATCGAGCAAAAACTTGGTTTTCATCTTTACCCAAAAATAGTATTGATTCTTGGAACAAGTGTAAAGATGCTTATATATCGAAGTATTTTCCACCCGCTAAAATTATCTCTCTTCGTAATGATATCATGAATTTTAAGAAACTAGATCATGAACATGTTGCACAATCTTGGGAGAGAATGAAATTGATGATTAGAAATTGTCCCGCTCATGGCTTGAGTCTTTGGATGATTATACAAATCTTCTATGTTGGCTTGAATTTTTCTTCTAGAAATATCTTGGATTCCGCCTCTGGTGGATCTTTCATGGAAATCACATTAGGAGAAGCCACAAAACTCCTAGACAATATCATGACAAACTATTCTCAATGGCACACTGAAAGGTCACCTACTAGTAAAAAAGTGCATGCTATAGAAGAAATTAACTCTTTGAGTGCTAAGATGGATGAGTTAATGAAATTTTTTGCTAGTAAAGGTGCTCCTCTAGATCCAAATGATATGCCTTTGTCTTCCTTGATTGAGAATAGCAATGAAAGCTTGGATGTTAATTTTGTTGGTAGGAATAATTTTGGCAACAACAATGCTTATAGAGGTAACTTTATTCCTAGGCCTTTTCCTAGTAATCCCTCTAATAACTTTGGCAATTCCTACAACAACGCTCATGTAAATTACAATAAATTACCCTGTGATCTTGAGAGTAATATTAAAGAGTTTATCAACTCGCAAAAGATTTTCAATGCGTCCATAGAAGAAAAACAGCTCAAAATTGATGATTTGGCTAGGACCGTTGATAGAACGTCTCTTGATATTGATGCTTTGTAATTGAGATGTGCTCCTCCCAAGATTAATATGGATGAAACTTTGAAAGCTATGCGTGTTTCCATGAATGAGAGTAAAGAAAGAACCACCCAAATTCATGCTAGACATGAATGGCTTAAGAAGGCGTGTTCTCGTGATGAGAATCACGAAGATCTTAAAGTGCTTGGTGTGACTCCCATTGAATCCTTGTTTTATAATGTCAATCCTAATGATGATGGGGCTGGATATGAATCCACTTTGGTTGAAAAACGCCCCAATGATTCAGAGTCTATCTACCTTGATGCTAAAAGCATTGAAAGTGGAGTAGAGGATATCAAAACTTTGAGTAGTGATGAAATTACTACTTTGGATTTCAACGAATTCAATTATGATAGTTTCTCTTTGATTGAATGTATTTGCTTGATGCAATCCATGCTAAACTCTCCACATGCTTATAGCCAAAATAAAGCCTTTACCAATCATATCGTTGGTGCTTTGATGAAATCTCTTGAAGAGAAACTTGAGTTGGAAGTATCTATTCCTAGAAAACTTCATGATGAGTGGGAACCTACTATAAAAATCAAGATTAAAAACTACGAATGCAATGCTTTGTGTGATTTGGGTGCTAGTGTTTCCACTATTCCAAAGTCTTTATGTGATGTTCTAGGCTTCGGCGAGATCGATGAGTGCTCCATTAATTTGCATCTTGCGGATTCTACTGTTAAGAAATCTATGGGAAGGATCAATGATGTTATTATTATTGCAAATAGGAACTATGTACCCATAGATTTCATTGTGCTTGATATTGATCGCAATCCGACATGTCCCATCATTCTTGGTAGACCTTTCCTTAGGACTATTGGTGTTATCATCGATATGAAGGAAGGGAATATTAGATTTCAGTTTCCATTAAAGAAGGGCATGGAACATTTTCCTAGAAATAAAATAAGATTGCCTTATGAATCCATGATGAGGGCTACTTATGGTTTGAGCACCAAAGACGATGATACTTGATCATATCGCCTTATGCCTAGCTAAGGGCATTAAACAATAACGCTTGTTGGGAGGCAACCCAATGAATTTATCTTTGCTTTTTTTCTTTCTGTTTTTTGTGTCCACACCATCATACTTCTGTTATGATTGTGTTTTTTGTGTTTCTTTTTGTGTTTGAGCCAAGTAAAACCTTTATGACTAGTTTTGGTAATGGTTGTTTGATCTTGCTGAAAAAGACAAAAACTTTGCACTCACGAAATTATTTTTCATTCCTATCTAGAAAGAGATTTTGCGTTGATTCTTTTTAATGCTGGTGAATATGGCAATTTCCCTAATTGTCGTAATTTTTAAGAATTTGTGGGATACCAGAAGTATACGAAGTATAGAGATTGCTACAGACTAGTCTGTTTTTGACAGATTTTGTTTTTGTTGTGTTGATTGCTTATTTTGATGAAACTATGGATAGTATCGGGGAGTACTAGCTATGGAAAAGTGAGAATACAGTAATATAACACCAATATAAATAGAAATCAAGATTACTACAGTACCGAAAGAGGTGGCGGTTTGTTTTCTTATGCTAATGATATCACGAGTTTATGTTTAAGTTTTGTGTTGTGAAGTTTTCAAGTTTTGGGTGATGTTCTCATGGACAATGGGATAAAGAGTGGAAATATCTCAAGCTTGGGGATGCCCAAGGCATACCAAGCCAAATTCAAGGACACCAAAAAGCCTAAGCTTGGGGATGCCCCGGGAAGGCATCCCCTCTTTCGTCTTCAATCCATCGGTAACGTTACTTGGAGCTACATTTTTATTCACCACATGATATGTGTTTTGCTTGGAGCGTCGTGTATTATAGGAGTCTTTTCTTTTTGTTGTGTCACAATCATCCTTGCTGCACACCTTTTGAGAGGGACATGCACTCATCGTGATTTTGCTAGTATACTCATTGAGCTTCACTTATATCTTTTGAGTTGGGCAATTTAGCTCGCATGTGCTTCACTTATATCTTTTAAGCTAGATAACTTTGCTCTAGTGCTTCACTTAGATCTTTTTAGAGCATGGCGGTGTCATATTTTGGAGAAATAAAAACTCTCTATCTTCACTTATATCTTTTTGAGAGTGCTCTCTCTGAGTAACTTGGTAGTTGGCGTGTGCCATGAAAGAGTCCTAAAGATGATAGGCATCCAAAGAGGATATAATCAAAACTTCCATATTCAAGTGCATTGATTAGAAAGAGAAGTTTGATTCCTCACAATTAGTTTCGAGATATGGATTTGGTGATATTAGAGTTATGTTAGTAGGGTGTTGTGAATCTAGAAATACTTGTGTTGAAGTTAGTGATTCCCATAACATGCACGTATGGTGAACCGCTATGTTAGGAAGTCGGAGAATAATTGATTTATTGATTGTCATCCTTTGTGTGGCGATCGGGATCGCGCGATGGTTAACACCTACCAACCCTTCCCCTAGGAGTATGCGTTTAGCACTTTGTTTTGATTACTAATAAAAATTTCGCAATAAGTATATCAGTTCTTCATGACTAATGTGAGTCCATGTTATAGATGCACTTTCACCTTCCACCATTGCTAGCCTCTCTAGTGCCGTGCAAATTTCGCCGGTGCACAAACCCACCATATACCTTCCTCAAAACAGCCACCATACCTACCTATTATGGACTTTTCATAGCCATTCCGAGATATATTGCCATGCAACTCCCACCGTTCCGTTTCATGACTTGTGCCGTCACTTTCGTATTGCCATTGCATGATCGTAAGATAGCTAGCGAGATGTTTCAACGTCATACGCTAAGCTAGATCGTTGCACATCCCGGTACACTGCCGGAGGCATTTCCTATAGAGTCATCATTGCTCTAAGTGTTGAGTTGTAAGTAAATAAAACTGTGATGATCATCACTATTAGAGCATTGTCCCATGTGAGGAAATAAAAAAGAGAGGCCAAAGATGCCCACCAAAAAAAATGAAAAGAGGCCAAAGATCCCAAAAAAGAGAGAGAGAAAAAGAGAGAAGGACAATGCTACTATCTTTTTCCATACTCGTGCTTCACAATAGCACCATGTTCTTCATGATTGAGAGTATCTTTTTTTGACACTTCCATATACTAGTGGGAATTTTCATTATATAACTTGTCTTGTATATACCAATGATGGGCTTCCTCAAAATTGCCCTAGGTCTTCGTGAGCAAGCAAGTTGTGTGCACACCCACTAGTTCTCCTTTTGAGCTTTCACACACTTATAGCTCTAAGTGCATCCGTTGCATGGTAATCCCTACTCATTCACATTGATATCTATTGATGGGCATCTCCATAGCCCGTTGATATGCCGAGTCGATGTGACCATCTCTTCCTTTTTGCCTCACAACCTCCACCACACTCTATTCCACCTATAGACATATATCCATGGCTCACGCTCATGTATTGCGTGAGAGTTGAAAAAGTTTGAGAAAGTAAGAGTGCAAAAACAATTACTTGGCCAATACCTGGGTTGTGCATGATTTAAATTCGTTGTGTGGGGATGATGGAGCATAGCCAGACTATATGATTTTGTAGGGATAACTTTCTTTGGCCTTGTTATTTCAAAAGTTCATGATCACTTTTCTAGCATGCTTGAGGTATTATTGTTTTCATGTCAATAGCAAACTATTGTTTTGAATCTTACGGATCTGAACATTCACGCCACAAGAAAGAAGTTATGAAGGAAAAATATGTTAGATAGCATTCCACATCAAAAATTCAATCTTTATCACTTCCCTACTCGAGGACGAGAAGGAGTTAAGCTTGGGGATGCTTGATACGTCTCCAACGTATCTATAATTTTTGATGGTTCCATGCTATTATCTTGTCAACTTTGGATGTTTTGTATACATTATTATGCTATTTTATATATTTTTTGGGACTAACCTATTAACTCAGTGCCAAGTGTTAGTTCCTGTTTTTTCCATGTTTTTGACCCTTTTCAGAGAAGAATATTAAACGGAGTCCAAACTGTAAGTGCATCTAGTGCCCCTTAGTGATTTTGGTGGTTTGAATACTTATAGGTTAAGTATCTAATGTGCTTGTGAGTGTACATAGGATCTATAAGTCATTGAGGAGTTTGAGATATTTGAAGAATATCGACCCCTAAAATATATATGTCTTCAATTGAAGAAATTGGTCTGAAGCTGAAGAAATGAATCGCGAGGAATCTGCGATGAAATTGATATTCCTCATGAAGATACTGATATTGGTCAAATCATGTCGGGATGCTCCCAGGCTATAAATAGCCACCCCCACAACCACTAGCTGGTTGGCTGCTCCGTTAGAAACTGACACTTGTCATAAGAGCAACCCAAATTCCTCAGAGCTTTCGAGAGTAATTCATCAGTGAGGAAATACCCCATACACCGAAACCACAAACCAAACCTAGTGATTGAGCATCACTAAAGAAGTTGTTCCTGTGTGGGACTGAAGCCTTTTACCTTTGAGGACTGTGCATCCTCCAGACGGTTAGGCGTCATGGTCTAGAGCTTTCCAGCAGTCAATTGTGGATCGCCGGGTGACCTAGTTTGTGAGGGTTTGGAAGTCTGCCCTGAAGACTTACCACGAGTGTTGGGCGAGGACTGTGTGTCCTTAGCTCAAGGAGAATACGGTAGGGACTGTGTGTCCCGGGACTGGGTGTCCTTTGGTTTCAATACCAAGCCGCTCCAAACCAGATGTACAACTGTCACAACAGTTGGAACTGGGTCATCAACAACAGTCTTCACTGAGAAACGGGTTCTAATTCCTCAACTCTTTACTTTTCTTGTATTGTGTGTTGATGACTTTCACTGTGACTGTTTGAAGAATTTGCTGAAGACTTTCTCTGAATTTCCTCAACCCCAAATTCTTCACGATAGTTAATCATCATCTGTATTCTGCGTGCCTGCTTACTGTGCAATCTGTTTTCACATCCTTCACTCTGAAATACTGCTGTTGTGAACGTTTGCACGTGTGATCCTTTACTGTTTCCGCTGTAAGTTAGTCATCAGTGAGGAATTTCCTCAAAAGGAATTTCCTCAGTGATGAAATTCTAAAAATCTCCTATTCACCCCCCTCTAGTCGATATAACGCACTCTTAATTGGTATCAGAGCAATGTACTCCCTTGTTCTGTGTGATTTTGGTTTAACCACCTGGAGTTTTTGTTATGTCGACTACAGGCATGTTTAAGGTGACTCCAGCATGTCCTACCTACGAAGGAAAGAACTTTCCCTTCTGGAAGAACAAAATGCAAATGCATTTACAAGCTATTGATAATGATCTTTGGTATATTGTGAAAAATGCAGTCCCCATCATCTCTGCCAGTGTCACTGCTGCTGATGTGAAGAAATTCAAGCAACTCGATTCTCAAGCGAAGAACATAATCTGTGGTCATCTGAGCCCTGGCCAGTTTGGAAGAGTAAGTGCCTTGGGCTCTGCAACACTGATCTGGGAGAGACTGTGCAAGGTAAATGAAGGAGTATCAACCCAACGTGACTCTCGTGTTGATATTCTTCGCGATCTCTTCAATCGCTTCAAGAGACATGACAATGAAAGCTGCCAAGACACCTTTGATCGCCTCACTGACATATAAAATGAACTGCAAGCACTGGGAGCTCGAGACATCACTGATCACGAAGTTGTGAAGAAACTGCTGAGATCTTTGGATTCTTCATTTGATACTTTAGTTCTGATGATTCAAGAAAGACCAGATTATAAGATGCTTGATCCAGCTGATATACTAGAAAGGCTAAATACTCACGAATTCCAGCTAGAAGAAAAGAGAGATCTATATGGACCAAGCTATTCCAGACCACGTGCACCGAAGGCTAGAGCAATTTCCCCATCTGAAGACGAAGACACAGACGACAGCATTTGTGATCCTGAAGAATTTGGACAGGAGCTTGCAATGCTTGTGAGGAAATTCCAGAGATTTACACGACGAGGCCAATTCGGTAAATCTTCAAGAAGAGACATGAGGAAATCAGGATCTGCATCTGAGGACTACAAGAAACGAACCTGTCACAAGTGCAAGAAATCAGGTCATTACATTGCTGATTGTCCCCGTTGGGGAAAGGAATCAAAGAAGAAGAAATACAAGGATGGCAGTTCTGATGACTCGAAGAAGAAGAAGAAATCTTCAAAATCCTCATCTTCAAAGCCCTCATCGCACAAGAAGACCAGTTTCAGAAAGGCTCGGGCACTTATTGGCAAGGAAATGGACTCCGAGGCAGAATCAGAGGAATGTGATGAAGAAGAGGGTTCCGATGAAGACTCGGAATCAGGACAGGCTAGTCTTGCACTAGCAACCACTTTCGTCAGCAAGTCAAACTTCAATCTTGAAGAAAATGATTGCACCATCCATACTGATGACTATGCTGATGACATCGCTCCAACCTATTGCTTCATGGCAAAAGGTTCAAAGGTATCAAATAATGCCTCCTCCTCTGATTCAAGTGACTGTGAACCTAATGATTATAAGAAACCCAGTTAGAGTAAACTTGCTATTATTGCCACTAAACAACAAATTGCTCTGGAAAAGCTTCAGAAACTGGTAGAAAAAAGTGATGATCTGTTGAATTGTGTAAATGAACCTTACCCAAACCCTCACTCATGACATGAAAAGTCTTCAGTGTAGATTTGAAATCTTCAGGATCGTTATGATACACTCCTCACTAATCATGAGAAGCTTTCCTATGAATTTCTTCAAAGGAAGCTTGATCTTGAGAAGCTGAGGATGTCTCATGATGATCTTCGTATGGAAAATGATTCATTACTAGCTCAACAGATCAACGCTAGTCAAGTTGAATTTATTCCTCCATGTCTTAAATGCATTGAACGCGAAACTGTTGATTCTTCACCAGAATCTTCAAATGCTACCATTGCTACAAATTCTTCAATTGCACCTGTTGTGTCTATTTCCTCACTTGAGGAAAACACAAATGTCACTGATGAAAATGCAGTGTTGAAGGAATTGTACGTGACAGGCATGTATAAAAGCCTCAAAGGACATCAAATCCTTTGTGATGTGCTCAAAAAGCAGATCTTGAACAGGAACCCGAGGAAAGAAGGAATTGCCTTTGAGAGGGAACTAAATGCTGATGGATCTTATTGGAAACCTGAGCAGTATCCCAAAACCTCATGGGTTGCGGCTATTGGGCCTCCTTTTGATCCATCTAATCTAACTGGCTTTTCATGTGAACTATCCTATTCCTCAGATGAGTCATTTGATTCCAACTATAAACTATTCAAAAATCAATCTCGTGAAGTATTTGCTCGATATGTTGGAACTAACTGCAGGAATGGCCCTCCTCTGAGGAAAATCTGGGTTCCCAAAAGTTGTCTTGAAAATCTTCAGGTGAATGTCCTCATGACACCACCACTGAAGAATCGGAACCCCAGATCAAATTCCTCAGAAGGACCAAAGTCTTCAAGAGGATCAAAGTCCTCAACTGGTCAAAACAATGCTCGTACCCGTGCTTATGCATCTAACATGCAAGGAAACTATAAGGAATATGAATATGAGCGTTACTCCTCAAATCATTATGTTCATAAATCCTCAAACCAGTTCTCTCCATATTCATATGAGTACTTTAATCCCCCTACTGTTAAGAGAAGTGCATCAGCTTCAATGCCACCTTTCTCATATGGTGCTTGCAGGATGATGAACGCTTTGCCACCCCTTCAGATGTGGGTGGTGAGGAAATCAAACTAATCACTTCTGCACGACAGGTCTCGAGATGAAAATCATCATCTGAAGAATTTGCTGGAGACCTGAGGAAATGCTTGATAGGACGCAAGCTAATGATTTATGAAATAGAGATGTTTCACTCATCCTTACATTTCTGTTATGATGAAATTACTGATCTGATGAAATTAGTATCATATTCTTCAAATCTGAAGCATATGAGATGGTAAGCAGTACTAATTCATCTGCAGGATGACAAACCCAAGAATACTGAGTGGGTTCTTGATAGTGGCTGCACACATCACATGACTGGTGATAAAAGCTTACTAATGAATATGCCACTAACTCAATCACCTCTGAAGCAAATCACATATGCTGACAAAGGTAAAAGCAAGGTATTGGGACTTGGCAAAGTAGCTATTTCCAAGGATAGGCATATGGACAAAGTGATGCTTGTTGAATCCCTTGGTTTTAACCTCATGTCAGTCTCGATGCTTTGTGATCTTGATATGATTGTTATCTTTGGTAGATATAGATGTGTAGTCATCATGGAATCTGACAGATCCAAAGTCTTCGAAGGTGTAAGAAGAGGGGATTTGTACATTGTTGATTTCTCTACAGGTCCTCAACCAGTCACTTGCTTACTAGCAAAAACCTCAGAAGGATGGTTGTGGCACCGAAGACTAGGTCATGCAGGCATGAGGAATTTGCACACGCTCGCGAAGAAGAAGCATGTCATCGGCATCGAATCAGTCAAATTCCTCAAGGATCATCTCTGCGGTGCTTGTGAATCTGGGAAAATGACCAGATCCAAGCATCCCTCTAAAACCATCATGACCACTACACGACCATTCGAATTGCTTCATATGGATTTGTTTGGACCTACTCACTATGCCACACTAAGCAATGCAGCATCTCTATATGGCTTTGTCATAGTTGATGATTATTCCAGATACGCATGGGTGCATATTATAGTGTATAAAACTGAAGTGCAGGAAATCTTCAAACGATTTTCTTCAAGGGCCTCGACGAACTTTGGCATCAAGATCAAACATATCAGGAGTGATAATGGAACCGAGTTCAAAAACACTGGTCTTGATGATTATCTTGATGAACTTGGTATTACTCACGAATTGTGTGCTCCTTATACTCCTCAGCAGAATGGTGTCGTCGAAAGGAAGAACAGGACTCTGGTTGAAATGGCGAGAACCATGTTGAAGAATATCAGACTCCTCGTCGCTTTTGGCCTGAAGCAATCAACCCTGCATGCCATATCATCAACAGGGTATATCTTCACAAATTCCTCAAGAAAACCTCATATGAACTCCTCACTGACAAGAAACCCAATGTAAGTTATTTCAAAGTCTTCGGTGCAAAATGCTAGATTAGAGATCCTCACCACAGCTCAAAATTTGCACCTAAGGCACATGAAGGTTTTATGCTCGGTTATGGAAAGGACTCGCACACTTACAGAGTCTTCAACAACTATCACAACAAAGTTGTTGAGACTGTAGATGTGCGGTTCGATGAAACTAATGGCTCGCAAAGAGAGCAATTGCCTTCTGATCCAGATAAGTTGTCTCCTGAGGAAGCAATAAAGCTCAAGCCTACTGAAGACATTGTTCCATCTCAGGAAATTGATGAAGAAACGATCCCTATCGCTGATAAAAACCAAGAAGATGTTCCTGAGGAAATTGCATCAGCACCACTTCCTCAGCCTAGACAAAATCCTCAACCAGCTCATCCGAGGATTGCAAACGAAGTTGAACTTGACAAAATCCTCAACGACATCAATGCGCCAGGTCCTCTCACTCGCTCAAAAGCTTCACACTTAGTTAACTTTTGTGGGCATTTCTCCTTTGTATCCATCACAGAACCCTCAAAAGTTGTTGAGGCTTTTCTGGAACCGGAGTGGATCCAAGCTATGCAAGACGAACTTCTTCAATTCAAGATGAATGACGTATGGGAGCTCGTCAAACGACCAGATCCTCGCAAGCACAACATCATCGGCACCAAGTGGATTTTCCGAAACAAGCAAGATGAGGACGGTCAAGTGGTGAGGAACAAGGCACGACTTGTAGCCCAAGGCTACACCCAGGTTGAAGGAATAGATTTGGATGAAACTTTTGCACCTGTTGCTAGACTTGAAGCTATTCGAATACTACTTGCTTATGCTAATCATCATAACATCACCTTATATCAAATGGATGTGAAAAGTGCATTCCTCAATGGTAAGCTTGAGGAAGAAGTATATGTTGCTCAGCCCCCAGGTTTTGAGGATCCAAAGAATCCAGACAAAGTCTTCAGACTCAAAAAGGCTCTGTATGGTCTCAAGCAAGCCCCTCGGGCATGGTATGATACATTGAAGGAATTCCTCATGAAGAAAGGCTTCAAACCTGGTTCACTCGATCCAACTCTTTTCACTAAATCCTACGATAATGAGCTATTTGTGTGCCAAATATATGTCGATGATATTATATTTGGTTGTACTGACAAAAGATACAGTGATGAATTTGCCTACATGATGAGTGAAGAATATCAGATATCCATGATGGGGGAGCTGAAATTCTTCTTAGGCCTTCAAATTCATCAACAAAGAAATGGAATCTTCATATCACAGGAGAAATACCTCAAGGATGTTCTGAGGAAATTCGACATGCACGGATGCAAAGGTGCCAAGACTCCGATGCCTACCAACGGCCACCTCGGCACTGATGAAAATGGTAAAGATTTTGATCAGCAGGTATACCATTCTATGATTGGCTCCTTATTGTATCTATGTGCATCTAGGCTAGATATAATGCTTAGTGTTTGCATGTGTGCACGTCTTCAAGCAAAACCGAAGGAATCACACCATAAGGCTGTGAAACATATTCTTCGATACTTAGCTCACACACCAACACTAGGATTATGGTATCCCAAGGGCTCCAATCTTCATCTGGTAGGGTATTCTGATTCTGACTATGCTGGTGACCGTGTGGATCGCAAGTCAACATCTGGCACATGCCATTTCCTCAGAAGATCACTAGTTTGCTGGTCCTCAAAGAAGCAGAACTGTGTATCACTCTCCACTGCCGAAGCTGAGTACATTGCTGCTGGTTCTTGCTGTGCTCAATTGCTATGGATGAAGCAAACCCTCAAGGACTACGGCATGAACATGAAGAATGTACCTCTCTACTGTGACAATGAGAGTGCTATCAAGATTGCACACAACCCATTACAACACTCGAAGACCAAGCACATCCAGATTCGTCATCATTTTCTTTGGGACCATGTCCTCAAGGGCAATATCCTCATCGACCATGTGAAGACCGATGATCAATTGGTAGATATCTTCACTAAGCCCTTGGATGAGAAAAGGTTTTGCAAGTTGCGGTGTGAGCTAAATATCTTAGAGTCTTCAAATGTTTTGTAAAAACATGCACACATCCTAACACTTATGCAAAGTTGATGACTTAGATGTGCAACACATGATGAAACAATTTTCTTCAACTGATGAAGAATGTCACTCTGAATTTGAAGAAATTAACGAAGAAATTGATTCTCAGGGCCCTACGACAATTGTACGCGGCGTCTGTAATCAACATTCTTATATGGTGTGTAACGCCACCGCCCAATGTGAAATTCCTCAAGTTGATTTTCTTCAAATGATCAATTTCCTCACAATGCATTCTTCTTCAAAACAGTTGTTCTTCATTGTGATGATCTATTACAAAACCTTCAAAAACACTTGATGACTTTCATTTGACTAGGTAGACTGAGATTTCTGGTCCTGAACAGCATTCACTTATTGCTATTTCTTCAAGTTGATGTTTCTGCTAAGTGAATGTGATCGTACCCTACTTTCCCTCTATGCTATACTTATCCAATCTATTCAATTCTTCATATGCGTTCTATTTGAAACTTTGTTCAAAATCCTCACTGCATCCTTGTCAGCTGATGATTTTGTAACGAAAATCCTCAAATCTTCAAAAATTGTTTTCTTTAAAGGCACAGTAACCGAACCCCCACTTCCCACGATCGGATAACCATGATCTCCACTATCTCCACCGCATCGTACGGGAGCTACACGTGTCCTGCGGAGACGTAGAGGCAGGGGCTATTCGGTCCGAAACTTTCGCGCCAAACAGTAACTTTTGGGCTATAAATATGTCCTTATCCCCCTCGGTATCCTCTTCTTCGCCTCATCGCTCTCCTGCCACAGCACACTCCATCAAACCCTAGCGCCACCGCTGGTAGTCTTGTCGCCGGTGAGGAAGAGCTTCACTGCCTCGACCTTTTCGTCGCCAGAATCACGCCGGAGTCGGACCATCTTCGTCCGCCGCCGCCGTAGACGTCCTCTGCCGCCAAGTTAGGGTGCATTGGACACTCGAACGAAGAACCTCTCCAACACTACTTTCTGTGTTCTTCGTACGCACCTTCCAGGGTAAATATATCCCATTTTTACAGCAGATTAGATCCGAAATTTTACATCTTCTATGTGAAATCTGTTTTTCCTCAAGATATGATGCGCACATGATTCCTCAAACACTACCTATCACCGCAATCATTGATGAACTAGCTAAGCATCTAAGATTTTCACGAGATTCCTCAATTGTGCGAATTTTCGGATTTGTACAACTCTGGAACCCAAGAACAGTATGCTTAGGCAAATTCCTCAACCACTGGTTATATTCCTCAAACTGTCAAACTTTTTCATTTTCTTCAAATCTGAGAATGCATATGACCTCTCCAAATTCCTCGCAACCATACTCTGTTCATAGGTACACACATGTCAGCTGATGAATCTCTCGGTTCTCATCACATTAAGTCATTTGCAGCGTTTCTGGAAGAAACTCTTCAAGGCTCATCAGAATCCTCAAGAGTTCAAAATCATCAGCAAATTCCTCAACTGAAGAAAATGGAGGAAGAGAGAAAACAGAAGGGAGGAAAGAAACCGGAGCAGAACACAGCTGTTGATATCCCTGAGGACATTTACTTGGACTACTGCACACCTGATGAACATGAGAGAATGGCCAAGAGAAAAATACGGCTGCAGAAGATTGAACGCCGATGGGCGAAGTAATGGAAGGAGTACAGGTTTGTGACTCCCAAATATGCGAAGAAATTCGCTTTGAAGCCTCCTGGCAGAAGGGCCCCACTTGAGGATCACATCCCTCAAGTCTCATGACCATTGATGACTATCCAGATGAGAAAGAAAAGCATCTAGCCAAGCTCAAGAGGCAAGCAGAAGCTGCAGTGAGGAAATTCAATGAATCCTCAGCTGCTACCTCCGGTGCTGCTTATTCCTCAGCTGCAGAAACCTCGGGCTCAGAGATTCCTCAAATGCAGTCTGCGCCAACAAAGCCAAAGGCTCCAAAGCCTCAAGAGAAGTCTGCTCAGACTTCTGTCACAAAACCCTCAGCGCCAAAACCATCACTACCAAAACCTTCAACACCAAAACCATCAGCGCCAAAACCCTCTGCACCAATCTCCTCAGCACAAAAATCCTTAGCTCCACCTCCAAAGCCTCAAGAAAAACCAGTACAGAAGCATGTCGTGAAACCTACGACCGCCAGCTCCAGCTCCTCACTCCCAGCTGCAACTAGCTCGGAGACTAAGTCTTCAACACCACTTGTGAAGACTTTGACAACTACTGAACGTGCACCTCTGCCCAGCCCCAGCAAAATCATCGCAGTCCCGTCTGCATCAGAGGGGAGTGATGAATATGATGATGAAACCCTACAAGCCATCATCAGAAACAAGCAAGAAAGGGTTGCTCAAGCATCAGGCAGTGCTATTCCTCTGGCCATGGACCCCAAGGTCCTCCTTGACTACATCAATATCTGGTATGAGGATCCAAACACTCCCATTGATGATTTGAAACTTCCTCCTGGCATCAGCCACATGGTGGCCACCTTCATAAATGAAGCCAAGTGGAAAGAACAGCAGGCCCGACAGGCAAAGGTTGCAAAGGCCAAAAAGGAGAAATTCCTCAGGCAGAATCTCCTCAAGCTGACTCCTGATGCACCGGTGTCAATCCAGGCAGAGCTGCAAGTATTGACTGACAAGTATGACAAGCTGTCAGATCGCAAAAGCATCAAGCGCAATTTCATCAAGCTAGCCACTAGTCCTGTTGATGACTACAACAAGAGAAAAGCACCACCAGCACCAACTCCTCAGCCCCTGGTTGAGCAGCCAGCAGATGCATCTCCTGATGAGGAGGAAACTCCTCAAGCTGAGGAAGGACACCAAGAGCGCCGTGTTGATGAACCGGCCATTGAAGAAATCATCACGGAAACTGCAACTGATGAATTTGCAACCACTGATGAGACTGCTCCTGATCCAGCTGCTTCATCAAAGCAAGCTGATGACTTTGTTCCAGCTAGTTCCTCACTATCAGCTGAAGAATCTGAAGAAAGAACACCTTCACCAAAAGCTTCAAAGGTGAAGAAGATAATTCCGTCTGCATCAGACGCGAAGAAAACAAGGGCTGCTGAAAAGGAAGCCAAGAAGAGAAAAGCCTCCTCAGCAGTAGAAGAGACAGAGGCAAAGTGCCTCAAAGAAACTGAAGAAAATGCTCCTCTGGACCCAGTGCCTCTCAATGTCGCCCCTTCCTATGAGATGGTCGTCATTGATGACCCAGCTACAAGGGCAGATGAGGAAATGAAGGATGTCGTCTCTGAGGAACACACTGATGAGGAAATCCAGATTGATGACAGTCCTCAACCTCTTATTCCTCAGACAGAGACTGCTCAAGCATCAGCTGCACCAGCTGATGAAACTGCTTCTGCCACAAAACCAGCTGAAGAAAAACATGCTGAGGAAAATGTACATTCTGAGAAGACTCCTCAAGATGAGGAACAGGCTGACCCCACTCCTCAAAATGAGAAAGAAGCAGAAATTCCTCAGCCTGAAGCTCAGCTAGAGCAAGCATCATCTACCCAGCAAGAAGTACCTGCTGATGAAATTCCTCAACTTGAGGAAAATGCTGAAGAAAATGTACCCGCCCAAGACAATGAATTCATTGTGCTCAACCCAGAGACTGCCATTGTTGTCTCATCCCCCATTCCTCAGCAAAACCTTAAGCCAGTTCAGCGCCAACCATTCTCCAAGCGTCCAAAGTTTCACAAAGAAGATTTCTTTGAAGAACGCATGTATTTCATCGGCGAGAACCCTTATGACAAGCCTCAAATGAGGCATCTGAAGTTTTGGACAAGGACTTAGATGAACTACTATGCCTCTGTGCTCTGTGGACGAAACAAGATATTCCAGCACAGGCATATTCCTCATGTTGAGCTTGAAGCAATACCCTGCCTGGAACCAGTCCTCAATGTACTACACGATGCAGGTTTGCTCCGTATGTGCTCAGACATATCAGACTGGAATAGTGAGCTTATTCTTTAGTTCTATGCCACTCTGCACATATCTGGCAACGGTGATGACATCAACACTTGGGTGTTTGACTGGATGTCCCAAAATACTCACTACAAAGCTCCTGCTTCTGAACTCCTCAGAGAACTACCCGTACCAATTCCCTCAGATGGGGCAGTGAAGCTTTATGGTGAGCGTGAGCTGCCAAATGGAATGATGGAAGTCTTCATGAAGCCTTTGGCTGCAGGAAAACCCTCAAGAACCACATTCCTCGTCCATGAGCTCAAGTACACACCCCGGTCTGTCTACAGAATCCTCTGCAGTGTGCTCGCACCAATCAAAGGCCATGACGATGAAGAAGATGTTGTAGGCCTCATGAAGAATATCCTCTTCAACATCATTCACGGTATTCCTATTAATATCCATGATTTCTTCTTGAGAACTTTCGCCGACAATGCCATGTGCCCCTATGATCACAAGATATATGCCCCATGGATCATGAGATTCATCAGGACAAGGACAGGCATCAACTTCCACGCTGATTTCCAAAACCATGTTGGTTATATGCCTCCTATCCGGGTCAACAAGAAGACTTTCGAGCCCATTGAAGGAAAAGGAAAATCTGTGATTGAAGAAGGCAGCAGGCCCCTTGATGGCCAGTTCAAAGAGCCAGAAGCTTATTCCTCATGGGACGATACTAAGACTCGTCCAGCAAGCCCAGTTCCCCCTCGCGTGCTGAACACCAGAGAGCTCCTCCTCAGTCTTCACCAGAAGGTGGATCGCAACCACAAATGGGTCAAACGCTAGTTTGGTGCCATTCTAAAAACCCTCACTGAAACTCAAAACTCTGTGAAGATTAATCATCACTATCTGCATGAGGTTTTTTCATCGCACCTGGGCTACACTTGCACATCTGAAGACCCAGACTGAGCTTGAAGAAATGAACTTTGAGCAGGACTTTGACTGGTCGTGGCCTCCCAAGAGAAAGTTCAGGCCCATTCTAGTGCCAGACCTTGAAGACAGCTCCTTTTCATCATTCTGCACTACTAAATGTGATGAGGAACAACTCGACACAGCAACCGGCCCTAGGAAGAAGACTACTCCCAAGAAGCATCACGGCTCTTCCTCGACCGCCAAGAAATGAAGTCTTCACGGGCGTTAGTCCTCAGTTATCCCTTTTTGTCACTTGATGACAAAGGGGGAGAAACTAGAGAGTTAGTCTTCAAGCGGGAAAATTTTGGGGCTTATAAACTATATTAAGTTACAAACTCTTGGCTCTTCTGAAGTTTTTATGTAATGAGTTGTAACTTAAGCCCGATGGTACTCTGACGCTTTTGAACGCTTTTCTCCGCATGCTTATGTTGGAATTATGCCCTAGAGGCAATAATAAATATAGTTATTATTATAATTCCTGTATCAAGATAATAGTTTATTATCCATGCTATAATTGTATTGAATGAAGACTCATTTACATGTGTGGATACATAGACAAAACACCGTCCCTAGCATGCCTCTAGTTGGCTAGCCAGTTGATCGATGATAGTCAGTGTCTTCTGATTATGAACAAGGTGTTGTTGCTTGATAACTGGATCACGTCATTGGGAGAATCACGTGATGGACTAGACCCAAACTAATAGACGTAGCATGTTGATCGTGTCATTTTGTTGCTACTGTTTTCTGCGTGTCAAGTATTTATTCCTATGACCATGAGATCATATAACTCACTGACACCGGAGGAATGCTTTGTGTGTATCAAACGTCGCAACGTAACTGGGTGACTATAAAGATAATCTACAGGTATCTCCAAAGGTGTTAGTTGATTTAGTATGGATCAAGACTGGGATTTGTCACTCCGTGTGACGGAGAGGTATCTCGGGGCCCACTCGGTAATACAACATCACACACAAGCCTTGCAAGCAATGTAACTTAGTGTAAGTTGTGGGATCTTGTATTACGGAACGAGTAAAGAGACTTGCCGGTAAACGAGATTGAAATAGGTATGCGGATACTGACGATCGAATCTCGGGCAAGTAACATACCGAAGGACAAAGGGAATAACATACGGGATTATACGAATCCTTGGCACTGAGGTTCAAACGATAAGATCTTCGTAGAATATGTAGGATCCAATATGGGCATCTAGGTCCCGCTATTGGATATTGACCGAGGAGTCTCTCGGGTCATGTCTACATAGTTCTCGAACCCGCAGGGTCTGCACACTTAAGGTTCGACGTTGTTTTATGCGTATTTGAGTTATATGGTTGGTTACCGAATGTTGTTCGGAGTCCCGGATGAGATCACGGACGTCACGAGGGTTTCCGGAATGGTCCGGAAACGAAGATTTATATATAGGATGACCTCATTTGATTACCGGAAGGTTTTCGGAGTTACCGGGAATGTACCGGGAATGACGAATGGGTTCCGGGAGTTCACCGGGGGGGGGGCAACCCACCCCGGGGAAGCCCATAGGCTTTGGGGAGACACACCAGCCCTTAGTGGGCTGGTGGGACAGCCCCAAGGGGGCCTATGCGCCAAGAGAAGGAAATCAAAGGAAAAAGAAAAAAAAAGAGGGAGGAAGTGGGAAGGGAGGGGGACTCCTCCCACCAAACCAAGTCCAACTCGGTTTGGGGGGGGAGTCCTCCCCCCCCTTGGCTCGGCCGACCCCTTGAGGGTCCCTTGGACCCCAAGGCAAGGTCCCCTCCCTCCTCCTATATATATGGGGCTTTTAGGGTAGATTTGAGACGACTTTCTCACGGCTGCCCGACCACATACCTCCATAGTTTTTCCTCTAGATCGCGTTTCTGCGGAGCTCGGGCGGAGCCCTGCTGAGACGAGATCATCACCAACCTCCGGAGCGCCGTCACGCTGCCGGAGAACTCTTCTACCTCTCCGTCTCTCTTGCTGGATCAAGAAGGCCGAGATCATCGTCGAGCTGTACGTGTGCTGAACGCGGAGGTGCCGTCCGTTCGGTACTAGATCGTGGGACTGATCGCGGGATTGTTCGCGGGGCGGATCGAGGGACGTGAGGACGTTCCACTACATCAACCGCGTTCTCTAACGCTTCTGCTGTACGATCTACAAGGGTACGTAGATCACTCATCCCCTCTCGTAGATGGACATCACCATGATAGGTCTTCGTGCGCGTAGGAAATTTTTTGTTTCCCATGCGACGTTCCCCAACAGCCTATTCCTCAAGTTTTAATGCACGCATGCTGGAATTCGTCAGATACCATTTGCCATCATGCATCTTCATTTTCCTCATATGATATGTTATATGTATGCATGATTTACAAGACTCAGGGGGAGATCTCCATGATATAAATCATCAATGTGCATTTGCTATAAAAGCAAAATCATCAAGGTATGCACATCTTCAGGGGGAGTCTCTCTGAATCTTGTTTTCAAATTCCTCAAATGAGTATTTACACTTCACATTTTTTATCCCTGTTGAAGACTTAACCTAATTGTCATCAACCAGCAAAAAGGGGGAGATTGTAAGTGCATATAGTGCCCCTTAGTGTGTTTGTGAGTGTACACAGGATCTATAAGTCATTGAGGAGTTTGATATATTTGAAGAATATCGACCCCTAAAATAAATATGTCTTCAGTTGAAGAAATTGGTCTGAAGCTGAAGAAATGAATCGCGAGGAATCTGCGATGAAATTGATATTCCTCATGAAGATACTGATATTGAGAAGACTGGTGGTTCCTGAAGAAAATCATTTTGAAGAAATTGAAGCGTGAAGATTTACGTTTTCTGTTTTACTTTCTTCGCATTTGATGAATAGGAACACCGTACTGTTAAAGGGGGTCAAAGTAACAATATGGAATGGATTTCCTCATGATGCTCAACCCAAGCCTAATCCTACCAAAAGCCTCAAGTGAGGAATATGAGTGACATGAGGACTCTCACAGTTGAGGGTCCCGACCGTTTCGATAACCACGCCAAGTCACTGGTCTTATCCACTCCAACGGTCATATTATTTAAGGGCATTAGTGTCAAATCATGTCGGGATGCTCCCAGGCTATAAATAGCCACCCCCACAACCACTAGCTGGTTGGCTGCTCCGTTAGAAACTGACACTTGTCATAAGAGCAACCCAAATTCCTCAGAGCTTTCGAGAGTAATTCATCAGTGAGGAAATACCCCATACACCGAAACCACAAACCAAACCTAGTGATTGAGCATCACTGAAGAAGTTGTTCCTGTGTGGGACTGAAGCCTTTTACCTTTGAGGACTGTGCATCCTCCAGACGGTTAGGCGTCATGGTCTAGAGCTTTCCAGCAGTCAATTGTGGATCGTCGGGTGACCTAGTTTGTGAGGGTTTGGAAGTCTGCCCTGAAGACTTACCACGAGTGTTGGGCGAGGACTGTGTGTCCTTAGCTCAAGGAGAATACGGTATGGACTGTGTGTCCCGGGACTGGGTGTCCTTTGGTTTCAATACCAAGCCGCTCCAAACCAGATGTACAACTGTCACAGCAGTTGGAACTGGGTCATCAACAACAGTCTTCACTGAGAAACGGGTTCTAATTCCTCAACTCTTTACTTTTCTTGGATTGTGTGTTGATGACTTTCACTGTGACTGTTTGAAGAATTTGCTGAAGACTTTCTCTGAATTTCCTCAACCCAAAATTCTTCACGATAGTTAATCATCATCTGTATTCTGCGTGCCTGCTTACTATGCAATCTGTTTTCACATTCTTCACTCTGAAATACTGCTGTTGTGAACGATTGCACGTCTGATCCTTTACTGTTTCCGCTGTAAGTTAGTCATCAGTGAGGAATTTCCTCAAAAGGACTTTCCTCAGTGATGAAATTCTAAAAATCTCCTATTCACCCCCCCCTAGTGGATATAACGCACTTTCACAAACGGAATAAAACCTTGTGAAAGATTTTTTCAGTAACAGAAGATACGCAGGGAACTTGAGAACCAAGGCAAAGGACCCCAGGGGAGGCCACAAGCCCCCTAGCCGCGACCTGGGGGCGCCTACCAGGCTTGTGGACCCCCCGTGGCTCCTTTGCCCTACTTCTTCCACCTATAAATTCCCTAAAATTCCAAAACCGCCGGAGAGAGCCACGAAAATACTTTTCCGCCGCCGCAAGCTTCTGTCTCCACAAGATCCCTTCTGGGGACCGTTCTGGTGCCCTGCCGGAGGGGGGATTCGGACACGGAGGGCTTCTTCATCAACACCATTGCCTCTCCGATGATGCGTGAGTAGTTCACCACAGACCTTCGGGTCCATAGCTAGTAGCTAGATGGCTTCTTCTCTCTCTTGGATCTTCAATACAAAGTTCTCCATGATCTTCATGGAGATCTATACGATGTAACATTTTTTGCGGTGTGTTTGTCGAGATCCGATGAATTGTGGATTTATGATCAGATTATCTATGAATTTTATTTGAGTCTCCTCTGATCTCTTATATGCATGATTTCGTATCCTTGTAATTCTCTTCAAGTTGTGGGTTTCGTTTGGCCAACTTGATCTATAATTCTTGCAATGGGAGAAGTGCTTGGTTTTGGGTTCATACCGTGCGGTATCCTCACCCAGTGACAAAAGGGGTAGCGAGGCACGCATCGTGTTGTTGCCATCAAGGGTAAAAAGATGGGGTTTATATATATTGCATGAATTTATCCCTCTACATCATGTCATCTTGCTTAAGGCGTTACTCTGTTCATTATGAACACAGTACACTAGATGCATGTTGGATAGCAGTCGATGTGTGGA
This sequence comes from Hordeum vulgare subsp. vulgare, assembly GCF_904849725.1. Classification (NCBI taxonomy): domain Eukaryota; kingdom Viridiplantae; phylum Streptophyta; class Magnoliopsida; order Poales; family Poaceae; genus Hordeum; species Hordeum vulgare. The sequence continues at coordinate 352,010,010 of NC_058522.1, read as the reverse complement.
GTAATATTAGTAGATGCTGACAGTATCGGTGTACTTGTCTCGGACGTGATGCCTATATGTATGATCATTGCCTTAGATATCAACATGACTTTGCGCGGTTCTATCAATTGCTTGACAGTAATTCGTTCACCCACCGTAATACTTGCTATCATGAGAGAAGCCTCTAGTGAACACTATGGCCCCCGGGTCTACTTCACATCATATTTTCAGCTCTACACTTTTACTTTGTTGCACTTTCCACCTTGAGATCTCACCTTGCAATTAATCGTGAAGGGATTGACAACCCCTTTATAGCGTTGGGTGCAAGTTTGTTTGTTTTTGCATAGGTACATTGGTGACTTGTCTTGATACTCCTACTCGATTGATACCTTGGTTCTCAAACTGAGGGAAATACTTACTGCTACTGTGCTGCATCACCCTTTCCTCTTCAAGGGAAAAACCAACGCAAGCTCAAGAGGTAGCAAGCATTTATGTCAAATCATGTCGGGATTGCTCCTAGGTTATAAATTGCCGCCCCATAACCACTAGCTGGTTGGCTGCTCCACCAGTGAAGCTGACACTTGTCATTTGAGAGCAACCCATTCCTTGAAGACTTTGAGAGAAAATCATCTGTGAGGAAAAAACCCAAAACCCAAACAAAACCCCAAAGTGACTGAGCATCACTGAAGAGATTGTTCCTGTGTGGAACTGATGCTTGTTACGTTTGAGGATTGTGCATCCTCCAGATGGTTAGGCATCATGGTCTAGAGCATCCAAGAGTCAATTATGGATCACCGGGTGACCGAGTTTGTGAGGGTTTCGAGGTCTGCCATGAAGACTTACCACGAGTGTTGGGTGAGGACTGTGTGTCCTTAGCTCAAGGAGAATACGGTAAGGATTGTGTGTCTTGGGACTGTGTGTCGTTTGGTTTAAATACCAACCCGCTCCAAACTAGACGTATGACTGTCACAACAATTGGAACTGGGTCATCAAATCATTGTATTCACTGAGAACCCGGTTCTATTTTCTAAACCCTTTCATTTCCTCAGTTGTATGTTGATGAAATTGATCATTACTATTTGAAGAATTTGATTGAAGACTTTCACAATTTCCTCACCTCAAATTCTTCACTTCACTTGTTCTTCACCTGCATATCCTGAACATGCTACTTGTGCAAACTGAACGTTTCATTTCACTCTAAAGACTATACAATTGTTGTTTTACACACTTGCCTGAGTACTTATTCATGTGCGCGCGGCCTATGACTAAGGACTTTCCTCACAAGGAATTTCCCCGGTTACGAATTTATAAAAAATCTCCTATTCACCCCCTCTAGTCGATATAACGCACTTACAATTGGTACTAGAGCAAGGTACTCTCCTGTTCTGTGTGATTTTGGTTTAAGCACATCGAGTTTTAGTTATGTCGACCGCGAGTATGATCAAGGTCACTGCAGGTTGTCCTACCTTCGAAGGGAAGGACTTCCCCTACTGGAAGAACAAGATGTGCATGCACCTTGAAGCAATTGACAATGATCTCTGGTATATTGTGGAAAAAGGTTTTCCCACTGTGTCTGAAACTATCAATGATGCTGATGTGAAGAGATTCAAGCAACTCTACTCTCAAGCGAAGAATATCATCTATGGCCATCTGAGCAAAGGTCAGTACGGCAGAGTGAGTGCATGGGGTTGTGCAAAGCAGATCTGGGAAAGGCTGTCCAAGGTGAATGAAGGAGTGTCTACTCAACATGACTCTCGAGTTGATGTTCTTCGCAATCTCTTCAATCGCTTCAAGATACTTGATAATGAAATCTGCCAGGAAACCTTCGATCGCCTCACTCATATTTCTAATGAGCTACATGCTCTTGGAGCTAGAGACATCACTGACCATGAGGTGGTGAAGAAACTGCTAAGATCTCATGATTCTTCATTCGATACACTAGTTCTGATGATTCAAGAACTAAGAGACTACAAGGCACTTGATCGTGTTGATATTCTTGAGAGACTTAATACACACTAATTCCAACAAACTGAGAAAAGAGACCTATATGGATCAAGCGATGGAAGAGCTCGTGCGTTGAAGGCAAAGATTGTTTCCTTATCTGAAGAAGAAGACTCTGATTGCAGCCTTGGTGATACTGAAAAACTTGGTTAGGAACTTGCTATGCTCGTGAGGAAATTCCAGAAGTTCTCTAGACGAGGCTAGTTCTGAGCGTCTTCAAGAAGAGATATGAGGAAATCAAAATCTTCATCCGAGGTCTACAAGAAGAGAACATGCCATAAATGCAAGAAATTGCATCACTACATTGTTGATTGTCGTCGTTGGGTGAAGGAATCAAAGAAGATGAAATACAAGGATGATAGTTCTGATGACTCGAAGAAAAATAAGAAATCCTCAAAGTCCTCATCACAAAAGAAGAACAGATTCAGAAAGGCTTGGGTTCTTATTGGCAAGGAAATGGATTCTGAGGAAGAATCTGAAGAATGTGATGAAGAGGGAGGTTTTGAAGAGGAGTTAGAGTTTGGTGTGGAAAGCTTAGCTCTTGCTAACACATTCGTGAGCAAGTCCATCTTCGACCTAGAAGAAAATGACAATGTCAACAACATTGATGACTTGATGACGACTTTGCTCCCACCTATTGCTTCATGGCAAAAGGTTGCAAGGTACCCAACCACACTTCCTCTTCTCACTCTAGTGACTATGAACCTGATGACTATCAAAAACCCAGTTACTGCAAGCTTGCTAATATTGCTAATAAACAACAAACTACTCTTGAAAAGCTTCAAAAATTTTTAGAAAAAAGCGATGGCCTGTTGAATGATGAAATGAATCAGACTCAAATCTTGACTCATGATGTCAAAAGTCTTCAGTCTAGGTTTAATAGTCCTCAAGATCGTCATGTCACCCTCTTGGCTGGTCATGAGAAGCTTTCTTATGATTTTTTTCAAAGAAAGCAAGATCTTGATAAACTAAGGGCGTCTCATGATGATCTTCAAAGTGAAAATGATTCTTTGCTTGCTCAACTGATCAGTACCGCTCAGGAAGAATTGGTTCCAGCATGCTTGAAATGCACCAAAGACGATTCTGCCAATTCTTCACCTGCAACTTTAAATGCTTCTATTGCTACAAATTCTTCAACTATATCTATGGTTACAAATTCCTCACTTGAGGAAACCACAAATGTCACTGACAAAAATGCAAGGTTGAAGGAATCATATGCGACAAGCATTTACAAAAGCCTCAAAGGGCATCAAACCCATTGCGATGTGCTCAAAAAGTAGATTCTGAATAGAAATCCTAGGAAAGAGGGTATTGCATTTGAGAGGAAATTTGAATGTTGATGGATCATAGTGGAAACCCAAGACCTCATGGGTTGCTGCAAAAGGACCTCCTGTTGGTCCATCTGCTCTATTAGGCTTTGCATGTGAAACTTCATATTCCTGTGACGAGTCACTTGACTCAAACTATAATCTGTTCAAAAATCAGAATGGTGAAGTATTTGCTAGATATATTGGAACTAACTGCAGGAATGGACCACCCTTGAGGAAAATCCGGGTTCCCAAAAGCAGCTTGGAAAGTCTTTAGGTGAATGTCCTCACGAAACCACGACTCAAGAACAAGAACCCCATATCAAATTCCTCAGTTGGACCAAAGTCTTCACGAGGATCGAATTCCTCATATGGTCAAAACTCTGCTCGTACTAGCACTAGTGTTTCTGATATGGAGGTAAACTACAAGGGACATGAATAAGTGCACTATTCCTCAAATCACTATATTCATAAGTCCTGAAGAAATTCTCTGCATATTCATTTGAGTACTCTAACGCCCTACTCTGAAACGAAGTGCATTAGCTTCAATGCCTCACTTTTCTTATGGTTCTTGCAGGATGATGACCTCTTTGCCACCCCTTCAGATGTGGGTGGTGAAGAAATTGAACTAATCACTTCTACAAGTCAGGTCTCCAGATGAATATCATCATGCGAAGAATTTTCTAGAGACCTGAGGAAATACTTGATAGGACACAAGCTAATCATGATGAAATGTCTATCATTTCACACGTCCTCATTATGTCTTAATTATACTCTATGTGATGAAATTCAAGTCTGATGAATTTGATATCATATTCTTCACTGTGAAGCATATGAGATGGTAAGCAGTACTAATTCATCTACAGGATGACAAACCCAAAACCATAGAGTGAGTTCTTGACAGTGGATGTACAAATCACATGACCGGTGACAAAAGTTCATTGACGAATATCCCACTGACTCCATCACCACTGAAGCATACCACCTACACACACAAAGGTAAAAGCAATGCATTGGGCCTCGGTAAGGTGGCTATTTCTAAGGACCGACACATGGACAAAGTCTTGCTTTGTCGAATCCCTTGGATTTAACCTCATGTCAGTTGCAATGCTTTCTGAACTTGATATGATTGTCATCTTTGGCAAATATCGATGCATAGTCATCATGGAATCTGACAAATCCAAAGTCTTCAAAGGCTTTAGGAGAGGAGACTTGTACATTGTTGATTTCTCTACACGTCCACATCGGGCCACATGTTTACTTGCAAAAGCCTTACAGGGCTGGCTATGGCATCGACGACTTGGTCATGTAGGAATGAGGAATTTGCACACACTGGAGAAGAAGAAGCATGTCATTGGCATTGAAGGTGTCAAATTCCCCAAGGATCATCTGTGCGGGGCTTGTGAATCTGGAAAGATGACCAGATCCAAGCACTCCTCGAAGACTATCATGACTACCACTCATCCTTTTGAATTGCTTCACATGGACCTCTTTGGACCTACTCATTATGCTACCCTAACCAATGCAACATCACTATATGGCTTTGTCATTGTTGAGGACTATTCTCGTTATACTTGGATGCATATTATTCATTACAAAACTGAAGTGCAGGAAGCTTCAAACGATATTCCTCAAGGGCCTCGAGGAACTTCGGCGTCAAGATCGAGCACATCAGGAGTGACAATGGGAAAAATTTCACGAACACTGGTCTTGATGACTATCTTGATGAACTTGGTATTACTCATGAGTTGTCTGCCCCTTATAATCCTCAATAGAATGGGGTTGTGGAGTGCATAAACAAGACTCTCGTTGAGATGGCACGGACTATGCTTGAAGAATATCAGACTCCTCGCTGCTTCTGGCCTGAGGCAATCAACACTGCCTGCCACATCATCAATAGGGTATATCTTCAAAAATTCATCAAGAAGACTTCATACGAACTCCTTACTGACAAGAAACCCAATGTAAGTTACTTCAAAGTCTTCGGTGCAAGATGCTGGATTAGAGATCCTCACCACAGTTCAAAGTTTGCACCGAAATCACATGAGGATTTTATGCTTGGTTACGAAAAGGACTCGTACACCTACAGAGTCTTCAACAAATACCACAACAAAGTTGTGGAAAATGTAGATGTGTGGTTAGATGAAACTAATGGCTCGCGAAGAGAGCACCTGCCTCCTGTGCTACATGAAATGCCTCGTGAGGAAGCTATTAAGCTCAAGGCTACTCAAGATATCATTCCTACTGAAGAACAACTGTCTGTTGAAGAAGTCATCCCAAACAACGAAGAAATTTGGGCTGGTGCACCTGAGGAAATTGCTCCAGATCAAATTCCTCAACCCGATCAAAGTCTTCAACACACGCATCCAAGGATTGCAAATGAAGTGCAAATTGAAAAAATAATCGATGACATCAATGCGCCAGGTCCACTCAGTCCCTCAAAAGCTTCACATTTGATTAACTTTTGTGGGCATTCTTCCTACGTGTCTATCACAGAACCCTCAAAAGTTGATGAAGCCTTCATGGAACCTGAGTAGATTCAAGCTATGCAAGAAGAACTTCATCAATTTAAGCTCAACAATGTGTGGGAACTCGTCAAGCGGCCTAATCCTCGCAAGCACAGTGTCATCGGTACCAAGTGGATCTACCGAAACAAGCAAGATGAAGATGGTCAAGTTTTGAGGAACAAGGCACGACTTGTAGCCCAAGGCTACACACATGTTCAAGAATTGACTTTGATGAAACGTTTGCACTTGTTTCTAGACTTGAAGCTATTTGTATATTGCTTGCTTATGCTAACCGTCACAATATCACCTGTATCAAATAGATGTGAAAAGTGCATTCCTCAATGGTAAGTTTGAGGAAGAAGTATATGTTGCTTAGCCCGAGGTATTGAAGACCCAAAGCATCCTCACAAAGTCTTCACACTCAACAAGGCTCTCTATGGCCTCAAGCAAGCCCATCGGGCATGGTATGACACATTGATAGAATTCCTCATGAAGAAAGGCTTCAAACCCGGTTCACTCGACCCAACTCATTTTACAAAATCCTATGGCAATGAACTATTTGTGTGCCAAATATATATGGTCGACATGATCTTTGGTTGTACTAACAAACATTACGGTGACGAATTTGCCTGCATGATGGGTGAAGAATACAAAATGTCCATGATGTAGGAGCTGAAATTCTTCCTAGGGCTTCAAATTTGTCAACAAGGCAACGACATCTTCATTTCTCAAGAGAAATACCTCAAGGATGTCCTAAAGAAATTCGGCATGCATGAATGCAAAGACGTCAAAATTCCTATGACTACCAACGACCACCTCTGCATTGACAAAAATGGTAAAGATTCTAATCAACAAGTACACTCTATGATTGGCTCTTTATTGTACCTATGTGCATCTAGGCCACATATTATGCTTAGTGTTTGCATGTGTTCCCGTTTCCAACCAACACCGAAGGAATCACACCATAATGGTGTGAAGCATATTCTTTGATATCTAGATCACACACCAATGCTTGAATTATGGTATCCCGAGGGCTCAAATCTTCATCTCGTTGGGTACTCTAACTCTGAGAATGCTGGTGAACGTGTGGATCACAAGTCAACATGAGGCACCTGCCATTTCCTCGGACGATCCTTAGTCTGTTGTTCGTCAAAGAAGCAAAATCGTGTGTCACTTTCCACTGCTAAAGCTGAGTATATTGCTGCTAGTTCGTGTTGTGCTCGACTACTCTGGATGAAGCAAACCTTCAAGGACTACGTCATCAACATGAGGAGTGTGCCACTCTACTGCGACAACTAGAGTGCAATCAAGACTGCATACAACCTAGTACAACACTCGAAGGCCAAGCACATCCAGATTCGCCATCGTTTTCTTCGTGATCATGTACTCAAGGGCAACATCATCATCGACCACGTGAAGACTGAAGGACAACTAGCAGATATCTTCACTAAGCCCTTGAATGAAAAGAGATTTTGCAAGTTGCAGTGTGAGCTAAATATCTTAGAATCTTTGAATGTTCTATGAAAGGACACACATTCTAGCATTTATGCAAAATTGATGACGTAGATGTGCAACACACGAAGTAAATTTTTTCTTCAATCAATGAAGAATAACACTCCAAGTGTGAAGAAATTAATGAAGGCTTTGATTCTCATGACCCTACGACAATTGTACGTGGTGTGTGAAATCATCATTCTTATACGGTGGGTCATGCCACCAACCCAATTTGAATTCCTTCAACTTGAAATTCTTCAAAGTCGAGATTTTACAAATTCTTCAAATCTTCAAAATTTTCAGATTTTCCAATTCCTCAAAAGTTCAAATTCTTCAATCTTATCAAAATGTGTTCTTCATTTACTATATACTTATTTGTGAGCTTTGAAAGTCCTCAACAACATTCACTTATTTCTAAGTCTTCATGTTGCGTTTTTCCTCTATGTGAATGTGATCGGACCCGTTCCCTCCTCTATGCTAAGCTCAACCCAGTCTGTTCTCAAATTCTTCAAATGCGTTCTATTTGAAACTCGTTCGAAGTCTTCACTGAATCTTGTTGGGTTCTACCATAGGTGCATTGCATGTGAATTAAATTTTTCCTACGCGCAGAACATCCAAGAACATGCTACAGAGTTGGATCACAGATTGTTGCTACTAAACGCACAGTGTCGTGCAGCGGAAGTGGAGTTGGGGAAGCACATCCACCTGGTCCATCTTCTCCTCGTCTGATCTCCCTCGAACAGTCGGTCGTCGGATTGTCTCCCTCGAACAGCCGGTCGCCTGATCCCACGTACAGGTTCGCTGGAGCGGTGCAGGTGCACCGCCTCTAACGGTATCCACGCGTGTAGGAGGAACACCATGCAGTGGACTACTAGGTCGGATCACACAGTTGTTGGCGGCGAGTGGAGGTGGCTAGGTGCAACACATGCACAACCCTAATGAAGGCGTCGAAGCGATCAACTCAATAAGAGTGCCGTACCACCACTATATATAGGCGTCCAGCGCGGGCTCAACTCTTGGGCCTCGCACGGACCCTACAGCCCACGTGTTCCTTCCCTTAAGCGCGCGACCCTTTAGGTTCTCGTTCACTTGGTCGCAAGTCAGACCACGTGCGACTTGGCTGGTCGGTAGCAGCATCTAGCAAGGCATGCTGACTCCAAGTGTGTGATGAAGCTGGTTAGGCGAACCTATAATTCATAATTATTTTCCCTTTGCCACACGATATACGTTGTCGTGCTCAAGGCAACATGGCCATCCTTGTTGCCACACGACCTATTTCTCGTTCCGGTGAATATGACCAACATTCGGATTATCTCATAATCCTCATCGCATGGCCATGATTATCAAGGTGAGATCACCCGAGGGGCCCACAATATCTCTCTCCTCGTCGGAGGGGCAAATCCCATCTTTCTCGACCACGTCTTGTAGCATGGGTCTGGCCAAGTCCGAAACCTACCTTGTAACTACCCAGCTATGGAGTAGCGTTTGGTCGGCCCAAAGCAAGCCTGTCACCATCCCAAGTACATACACCAGCTTAGGTCTTAGGACATAGAACATATGTGGTACTAGAGATTCGCAGATGACCTATCGTTGCGTCTCATAGTTGGGTCTGTCCAACTCAGACCTTATCTTGACTCGGATCCGACTACGTCGAATCCGACCAGATCTTACTGAGTCCATATTATCCGGCTAGCATTAAATGCTACATGGTCAGTGAGACCGGACCATCCACCGTATCATATGCTAGTCTAGGTGGTTGCGCTTCCACACAACTCTTTTGACTAGGGACCATTTAGGACAGTCATCATACAATGTATAGTCTCACAAACAAGTCACATACTTGTTAATACACATCATTGATAATGTCCAAGGCCTATCTTTATTCATAAACACATAGGAAATATCATTATACATTATTGCCTCTAGGGCATATCTCCAACAGTCTCCCACTTGCAATAGAGTCAATCAAATAGACATCGAATGCCCATAGCTCTAACGTGCCCCTGATGCTTGGGTTGTGTAAGCGGCTTAGTCAATCTGCGACATTTGCATCCGTGTGAATCTTGCATAAATTAGTATCACCATTCTGTACAAGCTTTCATATCAGGTGATATTTTCGGTCTATGTGCCTAGTCTTGTGGTGTTGTCTCGGCTCCTTGGCTTCTGCGATGGCACCTGAATTATCGCAATAAAGGTCCAATGGTTTTGACCAGCCTGGGAACACACGAAGATCCTCCAGGAACTTCCGAATCCAAACACCTTCCTTTATAGCTAAACAAGCCACAATGTATTCGCAATTTGTTGTGGAGTCGGCCACATCTTGCTTGGAACATGTCCAGCTCCCTGCTCCTCTATTCATGACATACATGAATCTAGTTTGCGATCGACAATCATCCCTCTAGGTTTGGAAACTAGCATCGACATAACCCTTTATGATGAGCTCCTCCTCACCTTCATAAACTAGGAACATCTGTTTAGTCCTTTTCACGTACTTCAAGATAGACTTCACCGGGCAGCAACTGGGTCGGCCTGGTATGTGCATGTTAAGCTTATTGCGTATGCAACATCAGGTTGTGTACATAGCATGGCATACATGATGGATCCTATTGCCGAAGCATATGGAACCCTACCCATCCGGTTTCACTCATCAGAAGTCATGGGACTCTCAATCTTGCTTAGTATTATACCATGTGGGACGGGCAAGAACCCTTTCTTGGCCTCACTCATGTTGAAACGCTTCAAACTTTGTCTATGTACGTGCCCTGGCTTAAGCCGAGCAGCCTCCTCGATCTATCTCTATAGATCTTGATGACTAAAATATACACTACCTCTCCAAGGTCCTTCATTGAAAACTTGCCATTCAATGATTCCTTAACTGAATTCAACATTGAAACATCATTTCTGATTAGTAGTATGTCATCCACATACAAGGTTAAAAATACTACCGAGCGCCCACTATACTTCTTGTATAAACAATAGTACTCTTTGTTCTTGATGAAACCAAGGTCAACGATGACTTCATCAAAACGAATATTCCAACTCCGAGTTGCTTGCCTCAATTCGCAAATGGATCTCTTGAGCATGCATATTTTACCACCGTTAGTTGAATCGACAAAACCTTAGGGTTCTATCATGTATACATCCTTTTTTAAATTTCAGTCGTTTTAACATCCATCTACCATATCTCATGATCAAAATATGCAGCTATAGCTAGTATGATCCTCAACGACTTCAGCATCGCTACCGGCGAGTAGGTCTCATCGTAGTCAATTCCTTGAACTTGTCCATAACCTTTAGCGACAAACCGACCTTTTTGAATCTGAACATTTCCATCCACATTGATTTTCTTCTTAAAGACCCATTTGCAACCAATGGCTACTACGTCAGGCGGCGGATCAACCAAGTCCCAGACTTGATTATCATCCATGGACTTTAACTCGGATCTTGATACGTCCATTTTGCATCATGCTTTTATGTTAATATTTATTGCTTTATGGGCTGTTATTACACTTCACGGTACAATACTTATGCCTTTTCTCTCTTATTTTACAAGGTTTACATGAAGAGGGAGAATGCCGGCAGCTGGAATTCTGGCCTGAAAAGGGAGCAAGTTTGAGATACCTATTCTGCGCAACTCCAAAAGCCGTGAAAATCAACGAGGAATTATTTTGGAATTTATAAAAAATACTGGGCGGAAGAAGTACCAGAGGGGAGCCACCAGGAGGCCATGAGCCTGCTAGGCGCGGCCTACCCCCTGGTCGCGCCTAGGGGGCTTGTGGGCTCCCTGTTGGCCCTCTGGCTCCCCTCTTTTTCTATAAGGAGGGTTTCATTCCAGAAAAAATCAGCAGGAGGCTTTCGGGAGAAATCGCCGCCGCCACGAGGCGGAACTTGAGCAGAACCAATGTAGAGCTCCGGCAGGGTCGTCCTGTCGGGGAAACTTCCCTCCCGGAGGGGGAAATCGTCGCCATCGTCATCACCAACACTCCTCTCATCGGAGGGGACTCATCACCATCAACATCTTCATCAGCACCATCTCATCTCCAAACCTAGTTCATCTCTTGTAACCAATCTCCATCTCGCGACTCCGATTGGTACTTGTAAGGTTGCTAGTAGTGTTAATTACTCTTTGTAGTTGATGCTAGTTGTATTACTCGGTGGAAGATTATATGTTCAGATCCTTGATGCTATTCAATACCTCTCTGGTCATGAACATAATTATGCTTTGTGAGTAGTTACTTTTGTTCCCGAGGACATGGGATAAGTTATGCTATAAGTAGTCATGTGAATTTCGTATTCGTTCGATATTTTGATGCGTTGTATGTTGTTTTTATTCAAGTGGTGTTATGTGAACATCGACTACATAACACTTCACCATTATTTGGGCCTAGAGGAAGGCATTGGGAAGTAGTAAGTCGATGATGGTTTGCTAGAGTGACAGAAGGTTAAACCCTAGTTTATGCGTTGCTTCGTAAGGGGCTAATTTGGATCCACTAGTTTAATGCTATGGTTAGACTTTGTATTAATTCTTCTTTCGTAGTTGAGGATGCTTGCGAGAGGGGTTCATAATAAGTGGGATGTTTTTCCAAGTAACGGCAGCACCCAAACACCGTTCCACCAACATATCAAACTATCAAAGTAGCGAACGCCAATCATATGAACATGATGAAAACTAGCTTGACAGAAATTCCCATGTGTCCTCGGGAGCGCTTTACCTCCTATAAGAGTTTGTCCAGGCTTGTCCCTTGCTACAAAAGGGATTGGGCCGCTTTTCTGCACCGTTGTTACTTTTTTTACTTGCTACTTGCTACGAATCATCTTACCACACAACTTTCTGTTATCGATAATTTCAGTGCTTGCAGAGAATACCTTGCTGAAAACCACTTGTCAGATCCTTCTGCTCCTCGTTGGGTTCGACACTCTTACTTATCGAAACGACTATATAGATCCCCTACACTTGTAGGTCATCAAGACTCTTTTCTGGCACCGTTGCCGGGGAGTGAAGCGCCTTTGGTAAGTGGAATTTGGTAAGGAAACATTTATATTGTGTGCTGAAATTTATTGTTACTTGTTACAATGGAAACTAATCCTTTGAGGAGCTTGTTCGGGGTATCTTCACCTCAAACGAAAGCACAAGGAGTTGCTCCTCAACCTGCTGGACCTACTGAAAATATTTGCTATGAATTTCCTTCGGGTATGCTTGAGAAATTGCTGGCTAATCCTTTTACAGGAGATGGAACATCACATCCCGACTTGCATCTAATCTATGTAGATGAAGTTTGTGGTTTATTTAAGCTTGCAAGTTTTCCCGAGGATGAGGTCAAGAAGAAGGTATTTCCCTTATCTTTGAGGGATAAAGCATTGACATGGTATAGGCTATGTGATGATACTGGATCATGGAACTACAACCGATTGAGATTGGAATTTCATCAAAGGTTTTATCCTATGCATTTGGTACATCGTGATCGGAATTATATTTATAATTTTTGGCCTTGTGACAGATAAAGTATAGCTCAATCTTGGGGGAGGCTTAAATCAATGTTATATTCATGCCCCAACCATGATCTCTCGAGAGAAATTATCATTCAGAACTTCTATGCTCGGCTTTCTCCTGATAATCGCACGATGCTTGACACTTCTTGCACCGGTTCTTTTATGAAGACATATATTGACTTCAAATGGAATTTATTGGAAAGAATTAAACGCAACTCTGAAGATTGGGAGTTTGATGAAGGTAAGGAGTCAGGTATGAATTTCAAGTTTGATTGCGTTAAATCCTTTGCTGAAACAATTACTTTTTGTGATTTTAGCGCTAAATATGGACTTGACTCTGAGATAGTAGCTTCATTGTGTGAATCATTTGCTTCTCATATTGATCTCCCTATAGAGAAGTGGTTTAAATATCATCCTCCCTTAGAAGTCAATGTAGTTAAACCCAATCCAGTTGAAGAGAAAGTCATTGCTTATAATGATCCTATTGTTCCTAGTGCTTACATTGAGAAACCACCTTCCCCTGTTAGGATAAAGGATCATTGTAAAGTTTCAATTGTGATACGTAGGGGCTACATTAGAACACCTACACCCCCTGAGCAAATTAGAGTTGAACCTAGCATTGCTATTATCAAAGATCTCATGTCCGACAATGTTTATGGCCATGATATTCACTTCTGTGAAGATGCTGCTAGAATTGCTAAAACACATGCTAGAGACAAACATTGGCATGTTGTTGGAACGTGTGTTGTTTCTGTTAAGATAGGAGATCATTGTTATCATGGTTTATGTGACGTGGGTGCTAGTGTTAGTGCAATACCTCAATCCTTATACGATGAAATTAAAGACGAGATTACACCTGTGGAGATGGAACCTATTGATGTCACTATTCAGCTTGCCAATAGAGATACTATCCTCCCATTGGGAATTGTTAGAGATGTTGAAGTCTTGTGTGGTAAAACGAAGCATCCTGCTGATTTTCTCCTTCTTGCTACCACACAAGATAGCTTTTGTCCAATCATATTTGGCAGACCTTTCCTCAATACTGCCAATGCTCATATTGACTGTGAGAAGCAAACTGTCACTGTTGGCTTTGAAGGTGTGTCACATGAGTTCAATTTCTCCAAGTTTGGTAGACAACCTCATGAAAAAGAGTTGCCTAGTAAGGATGAAATTATTGCCCTAGCTTCTATTGATGTGCCTCCTACTGATCCTTTAGAGCAATACTTGCTTGAGCATAAAAATGATATGCATATGGATGAAAGGAATGAGATAGATAGAGTTATCTTTGAACAACACCCTATCCTTAAGAATAATTTGCGTGTTGAACTGCTTGGAGATCCACCCCCACCAAAGGGTGATCCTGTGTTTGAACTTAAGCAGTCACCTGATACTCTTAAGTATGCTTATCTTGATGAAAAAGAGATATACATGTTATTATTAGTGCTAGCCTATCAGAGCATGAAGAAAAGAAGTTACTAAAAACTCTGAGGAAGCACCCTGCTGCTATTGGATATACTCTTGATGATCTTAAGGGCATTAGTCCCAGTCTATGCCAGCACAAAATTAAAACCGATCCTGATTCCAAACCAGTTGCCCAACATCAATGGAGATTAAATACTAAGATGAAAGAGGTAGTAAGAAAAGAAATTAAAGCTCCTGGAAGCAGGTATTATCTATCCTGTTGCTCATAGTGATTGGGTGAGTCCGGTGCATTGCGTCCCTAAGAAGGGAGGTATTACCGTTGTCCCTAATGATAAGGATGAATTGATCCCACAGAGGATTAATACTGGCTATAGGATGGTGATCGATTTTAGGAAATTGAATAAAGCCACTAGGAAAGATCATTACCCTTTGCCTTTTATTGACCAAATGCTAGAAAGACTGTCTAAAAACACACACTTCTGCTTTCTAGATGGTTATTCTGGTTTCTCCCAAATACCTGTTGCACAATCTAATCAGGAGAAAACCACTTTCACCTGCCCTTTCGGTACCTTTGCTTACAAACGTATGCCTTTTGGCTTATGTAATGCACCTGCTACCTTTCAAAGATGTATGATGGCTATATTCTCTCACGTTTGTGAAAAGATTGTTGAGGTTTTCATGGATGACTTCTCCGTTTACGGGTCTTCTTTTGATGATTGCCTCAGCAACCTTGATCGAGTCTTGTAGAGATGTAAAGATACCAACCTTGTCTTGAATTTGGAGAAGTGCCACTTTATTGTTAATGAAGGCATCGTCTTAGGACATAAAATTTCTGAAAGAGGTATTGAAGTCGATAAGGCTAAGGTTGATGCGATCGAGAAAATGCCATGCCCTACAGATATCAAAGGTATAAGCAGTTTCCTTGGTCATGCCGGTTTCTATAGTAGGTTCATTAAGGACTTTTCTAAGATTTCTAGGCCTCTTACCAATCTCTTGCAAAAGGATATTCCTTTTGTTTTCGACGATGATTGTGAGGAAGCCTTCGAAATAGTTAAAAAGGCCTTGATAATTGTGCCTATTGTTCAACCACCTGATTGGAACTTACCTTTTGAAATCATGTGTGATGCTAGTGATTATGCTATTGGTGTTGTCCTAGGACAAAGAGTTGATAAGAAATTGAATGTTATTCACTATGCTAGTAAAAATCTAGAGAGTGCCCAAAGAAACTATGCTACTACTGAAAAGGAATTTGTAGCAGTCGTGTTTGCATGTGAAAAGTTCAGATCTTACATAGTTGATTCCAAAGTCACTATTCACACTGATTACGCTGCTATTAAGTATCTCATGGAAAAGAAATATGCTAAACCTAGACTTATCAGATGGGTTCCCTTGCTACATGAATTTGATTTGCATGTTGTTGATAGAAAGGGTGCTGAGAACCCCGTAGCAGATAACTTGTCTAGGTTGGAGAATGTTCTTGATGACCCACAACCTATTGATGATAGCTTTCCTGATGAGCAATTGAATGTCATCAATACTTCACATAGTACACCGTGGTATGCTGGTTATGCAAATTATATCGTTGCCAAATATATACCACCTAGTTTCACATACCATCAAAAGAAGAAATTCTTCTTTGATTTGAGACATTACTTTTGGGATGATCCTCACCTTTATAAGGAAGGAGTAGATGGTGTTATTAGACGTTGTGTACCTGAACATGAACAGGGACAGATCCTACAGAAGTGCCACTCCGAGGCTTACGGAGGACACCATGCGGGAGATAGAACTGCACACAAGGTATTGCAATCAGGTTTCTATTGGCCCACTCTCTTGAAGGATGCCCGTAAGTTTGTCCTATCTTGTGACGAATGTCAAAGAACACAGTCCCTAGTAAGTCTCTAGTTGACTAGCTCGTTGATCAAAGATGGTTAAGGTTTCCTAACCGTAGACAAGTGTTGTCACTTGATGACGGGATCACATCATTAGGAGAATGATGTGATGTAGAAGACCCAAACTATAAATGTAGCGTATGATCGTGTCAGTTTATTGCTACTGTTTGTTGCATATCAATGTATCTGTTCCTATGACCATGAGATCATGCAACTCCTGGACACCGGAGGAATACCTTGTGGGTTATCAAATATCGCAACATAACTGGGTGACTGTAAAGGTGCTCTACAAGTATCTCCAAACGTGTCTGTTGGGTTGGCATGGATCAAGACTGGGATTTGTCACTCCATGTGACGGAGAGGTATCTCGGGGCTCACTCGGTAATACAACATCACAACAAGCCTTGCAAGCAATGTGACTAAGGAGTTGGTTACGGGATCTTGTATTACGGAACGAGTAAAGAGACTTGCCGGTAACCAGATTGAACTAGGTATGGAGATACCGACGATCGAATCTCGGGCAAGTAACATACCGAAGGACAAAGGGAACATCATACGGGATTAACTGAATGCTTGACATAGCGGTTCAACCGATAGAGATCTTCGTACAATATATGGCAGCCAATATGGACATCCAGGTCCCACTATTAATTATTGACCAGAGAGTGTCTCAGGTCATGTCTGCATAGTTCTCAAACCCGCAGGGTCTGCACACTTAAGGTTCGGTGACAGTTTTGTATAGTTGAGTTATATGTGTTGGTGGCCTAAGTTTTGTTCGAGGACCGGGATGATATCCCAGATGTCACGAGGAGTTCCGGAATGGTCCAGAAACGAAGATTGATATATAGGAAGTTGGTATTTGGATTCCGGAAGGTTTTCGGGCATTGCATGCAGTGTACCGGGAGTGACGAATGGGTTCCAGGGGCCCACTGGGTGGGCCCACCATGCCCCAAGGGGTCCACGTGGGTTTATTGGATGCGCAATAAGGCATAATGGGCTGACAAAGTCATCCAAGGAGAGCCCATGAGGAAAAAGTGGAAAATCCAAAAGAAGTGGGAAATTAAGGAAGGAGTCCTAATCCAAGTGGGATTGGAGGAGGACTCCTCCCTCCTCCACTTCGGCCGACCCAAGGGCTCCTCCCTTGTGGTTTAGGGCTGTTTGAGACACAACTTTGCCACGTGCAACCCTAAACCTCCACTTTATAGTTCTTCCTCTAGATCGGTTTTCTGCGGAGCTTGGGCGAAGCCGTGCAGGAATAGATCACCACCACCACCGGAGCATCGTGGCGCTGCCAGGGAACTCATCTACATCCCCGTATCTCTTGCTGGATCAAGAAGGTGGAGATCATCATCAAGCTGTACGTTTGCGGAACACGGAGGTGCCGTCCGTTCGGCACTTGATCGGGACGGATCGTGGGACGGATCATGAGACGGTTTGTGGGACGGTTCGTGGAACGGATCGTGATGACGTACCACTACATCAACCGTGTTTATTATCGCTTCGTCTTAGCGATCTACAAGGGTATGTAGATTCACTCCCTCCTCTCGTAGATGATCATCACCATGGAAAGGTATTGCGTGTGCGCAGGAAATTTTTTGTTTCCCATGCTACGTTCCCCAACAGTAGCATCATGAGCTAGGTTCATGCGTAGATGATATCTCAAGTAGAACACAAAAGAGTTTGTGGGCGTTGATGTTCTTTTGCTGCCCTCCTTAGTATTTTCTCAATTCAGCGGTATTGTTGGATTGAAGCGGCCCGGACCAACCTTACTCGTACACTTACGAGAGACCGGTTTCATCGACTAACTTGCGACTTGTTGCATAAAGATGACTGGCGGGTGCCTGTTTCTTCAACTTTAGTTGAATCGGATTTGACCGAGGCGGTCCTTGGAGAAGGTTAAATAGCAAATTTCATATCACTGTTGTGGCTTTGCGTAAGTAAGATGCGATCATACTAGATACCCATAGCAGCCACGTAAAACATGCAACCACAAATTAGAGGACGTCTAACTTGTTTTTGCAGGGTATGCATGTGATGTGATATGGCCAAAGACATGATGTGATATATTGGATGTATGATATGATCATGTTGTAATAGTTAAATATCGACTTGCACGTAGATGCTATGGCAACCGGCAGGAGCCATAGGGTTGTCTTTAAACTGACGTTTGTGCTTGCAGATGCGTTTACTATATTGCTAGGTTGTAGCTTTAGTAGTAATAGCATAGATAGCATGACAACCTCGATGGCGGCACGATGATGGACATCATAATGATGGAGATCATGGTGTGGCGCCGGTGACGATGAAGATCATGCCGGTGCTTTGGTGATGGAGATCAAGAAGCACAAGATCATGGCCATATCATGTCACTTATGAATTACATGTGATGTTAATCCTTTTTATGTACCTTATTTTGCTTAGGACGATGGTAGCATTATAAGGTGATCCCTCACTAAAATTTCAAGATAAAATTGTGTTCTCCCAGACCATGCACCGTTGCGGCAGTTCATCATTTCGAGACACCACGTGATGATTGGGTGTGATAGACCCAACGTTCACATACAACGGGTGCAAAACAGTTGCACATGCGGAACACTCGGGTTAAACTTGACGAGCCTAGCATGTACAGACATGGCCTCGGAACACAAGAGACCGAAAGGTCGAGCATGAATCATATAGTTGATATGATCAACATGGAGATGTTCACCACTGAAACTATACTCAACTCACGTGATGATCGGACTTGAGTTAGTGGATTTGGATCATGCCCCACTCAAATGACTAGACGGATGTCTATTTTGAGTGGGAGTTATTAGTAATATAATTAGCTAAACTCAATTATCATCAACATAGTCAAAAAAAGGTCTTTGCAAATTAGGTTGTAGCTTGCGTTGTAGCTCTACTGTTTTTATATGTTCCTAGAGAAAATTTAGTTGAAAGATGATAGTAGCAATTTTGCGGACTGAGCCCGTAAACTGAGGATTGTCCTCATTACTGTGCAGAAGGCTTATGTCCTTAATGCACCGCTCGGTGTGCTGAACCTCGAGCGTCGTCTGTGGATGTTGTGAACATCTAACATACACGTTTTTTATGACTACGTGATAGTTCAGTGTGTAATGCTTAACGACTTAGAATTGGGGCACCGAAGACATTTTGAAACGTCACGGAACATATGATATGTTCCAAGACATGAAATTGGGATTTCATGCTCGTGCCCTTGTTAAGAGGTATGAGACCTCCGACAAGATTCTTTGTCTACAAAGTAAGGGAGAAAAGCTCAATCGTTGAGCATGTGCTCAGATTGTCTGAGTGCTACAATCGCTTGAATCGAGTGGGAGTTGATCTTCCATATGAGATACTGATGGTGTCCAAAGTCAACGCCACCAAGCTACTAGAGCTTCATGATGAACTATAACATATCAAGGATACATATGATGATCCTTGAGCTATTTCCAATGTTTGACACTGCGAAAGTAGAAATCAAGTAGCAGCATCAATTGTTGATGGTTAGTAAAACCACTAGTTTCAAAAGGGGCAAGGGTAAGAAGGGATACTTTTTGAAATGGAAAAACAGTTGTTGCTCTAGTGAAGAAACCCAGGGTTGAACCCAAACCCGAGATTAAGTGCTTCTGTTATGAGGGAAACGATCACTGAGGCGGAACTACCCTAGATACTTGGTAGATGAGGAGGTTGGCAAAGTCGACTAAAGTATATTGGATATACCTGATATTGATGTGTACCTTACTAGTGTTCCTAGTAGCACCAGGGTATTAGATACCGGTTCAGTTGCTAAGTGTTAGTAACTCGAAGTTATAGCTACGGATTAAAAGGATACTAGCAAGGGTGAGGTGACGATGTGTGTTGGAAGTAATTCTAAGGTTGATATGATCAAACATCGCACGCTCCCTCTACCATCAGGATTGGTGTTAAACCTAAATAATTGTTATTTGGTGTTTTCGTTGAGCATGAACATGATTGGATCGTGTTTATTGCAATACGATTATTCATTTAAAGAGAATAATGGTTATTCTATTTGCTTGAATGATTACCTTCAATGGTTTATTGAATCTCGATCGTAGTGCTACACGTGTTCATAATATTGATGCCAAAAGATACAAAGTAGTAATGATAGTACCACTTACTTGTGGCACTGTCACTTGAGTCATGTTGGTATCAAATGCATGAAGAAGCTCCATGCAGATGGATCTTTGTACTTACTCATTTTTGAAACGTGTGAGACATGCAAACCATACCTATTGGTATAAACGCATGAAGAAACACCATGCAGATGGATCGTTTGGACTCCCTTGATTTTGAATCACTTGAGACATGCAAATCATACCACATGGGCAAGATGACTGAAGGCCTCGTTTTCCAGTGAGATGGAACAAGAAAGTAACTTGTTGGAAGTAATACATTTTTATGTGTGCAGTCTAATGAGTGCTGAGGCACGCAGTGGATATCGTTATGTTCTTCATTCACTCACGATTTGAGTAGATACAGGAGTGTTTAATTGATGAATCACAAGTCTGAAATATTGAAAAGTTCAAAACTATTTCAGAGTGAAGATCATCGTGACAAGAGGATAAGCTGTCTACGATATGATCATAGAGATGAATATCTGAGTTGCGAGTTTTGGTACACAGTTAAGACAATGTGGAAATTGTTTATCAATTCATGCCACCTAGAACACCATAGTGTGATGGTGTGTCCGAACGTCATAGTCGCGCCCTATTGGATATAGCGCATCCTACGATGTCTCTTATCGAAATACCACTATCGTTTTGGGTTAGACATTAGAGACAATCGCATTCACTTTAAATAGGGCACCGTGTAATTCTGTTGAGATGACATCATATAAACTATGGTTTGGAGAAACCTAAGCTATCATTTCTTGAAAGTTTGGGGCTACGACGCTTATGTGAAAAAGTTTCGGTCTCATAATCTCGAACCCAAAGCGGATAAATGCATCTTCATAGGATATCCAAAACATTTGGGTACATATCCTATCTCAGATCCGGAAGCAAAGTGTTTGTTTCTAGAAACGGGTACTTTCTCGAGGAAAGGTTTCTCTCGAAAGAATTGAGTGGGAGGGTGGTGGAACTTGATGAGGTTAGAACCGTCACTTCAACCAGTGTGTAGAAGGACGCACGAAGTTGTTCCTGTGGCGCCTACGCCAATTGAAGTGGAAACTGATGATAGTGATCATTAAGCTTCTGATCAAGTTACTACAAACCTCGTAGGTTGACAAGGTCAAGTACTGCTACAGAGTAGTACGGTAACCCTATCTTGGAGGTCATGTTGTTGAACAACAATGAACCTACGAGCTATGGAGAAGCGATGGTGGGCCCAGATTCCGGCAAATGGCTGGAGGCCATGAAATCCGAGAGAGGATCTGTGTATAAAACAAAGTATAGACTTTGGAAGAACTACTTGATGGTCGTAAGACTATTAACTACATATGGATCTTTAAAAGGAAGACAGGTGATGATGGTGAAAAGTCACCATTAAGAAAAGCTCGACTTATCGTAAAGATGTTTCCGACAAGTTCAAAGAGTTTTCTATGATGAGACTTTCTCACTCGTAGCGATGCTAAAAAGTCTGTTGGAATTATGTTAGCAGTTGCTGCATTATTTATGAAATATTGCACATAGGATGTCAAAACATTGTTTCCTCGACGGTTTCCTTGAGGAAAGGTTGTATGTGATACAACCAGAAGGTTTTGTCGATCCTAAGGATGCTAACAAGTATGCAAGCTCTAGTGATCCTTCTATGGACTAGTGCAAGCATCTCGGAGTTGGAATATACGCTTTGATGAGATGATCAAAGCTTTTGGGTTTATACAAGGTTTATGGAAACTTCTATTTCCAAAGAAGTGAGTGGGAGCACTATAGAATTTCTGATAAGTATATGTGGTTGACATATTGTTGATCGGAAGTAATGTAGAATTTCTGGAAAGCATAAAGGGTTGTTTGAAAGGATTTTTTCAAAGGAAAACCTAGATAGAGCTACTTGAACATTGAGCATCAAGATCTATAGAGATAAATCAAAACGCTAAATAGAACTTTCAATGAAATGCATGCCTTGACAAGTTTTTGAAGGAGTTCAAAATAGATTAGCAAAGAAGGAGTTCTTGGCTGTGCTGTAAGGTGTGAATTTGAGTAAGACTCAAAGCCCGACCACGACAGAAGAAAGAGAAAGGATGAAGGTCATCCCCTATGCCTTAGCCGTAGGCTCTAGAGTATGCCATGCTGTGTACCGCACCTAATGTGTGCCTTGCCATAAGTCTGTCAAGGGGTACAAAGAGTGATCCAGGATTGAATCACTAGACAGTGGTCAAAGTTATCCTTAGTAACTAATGGACTAAGAAATTTTTCTCGATTATGGAGGTAATTAAAGAGTTTGTCATAAAGGGTTACGTTGATGCAAGCTTTGACACTAATCCGAATAACTCTAAGGACTAAAGCGGATTCGTATAGTTGAGCAGTCATTTGGAATAGTTCCAAATGGCACGTAGTAGCAGCATCTACAGGATAACATAGAGATTTGTAAAGCACACATGGATCTTAAAGGTTCACACTCGTTGACTAAAACCTCTCTCACAACCAAGACATGATCAAACCCCAGAACTGTGTGGGTGTTGGATTCGTTAAAATCACATAGTGATGTGAACCAGATTATTGACTCTAGTGCAACTCGGAGACCGTTGGAAATATGCCCTAGAGGCAATAATAAATTAGTTATTATTATATTTATTTGTTCGTGATAATCGTTTATTATCCATGCTATAATTGTATTGATTGGAAACACATATACTTGTGTGGATACATAGACAAAACACAGTCCCTACCAAGTCTCTAGTTGACTAGCTCGTTGATAAAAGATGTTTAAGGTTTCATAACCATAGACAAGTGTTGTCACTTGATGACGGGATCACATCATTAGGAGAATGATGTGATGGACAAGACCCAAACTATAAACGTAGCGTATGATCGTGTCAGTTTATTGCTATTGTTTTCTGCATGTCAATGTATCTGTTCCTATGACCATAAGATCATGCAACTCCCGGACATCAGAGGAATACCTTGTGGGTTATCAAACGTCGCAGCATAACTGGGTGACTATAAAGGTGCTCTACAGGCATCTCCAAAGGTGTCTGTTGGTTTGGCATGGATCAAGACTGGGATCTGTCACTTCGTGTGACGGAGAGGTATCTCGGGGCCCACTCGGTAATACAACATCACAACAAGCCTTGCAAGTAATGTGACTAAGGAGTTGGTTACGGGATCTTGTATTACGTAACGAGTAAAGAGACTTGCCGGTAACGATATTGAACTAGGTATGGAGATACCGACTATCGAATCTCAGGCAAGTAACATACCAAAGGACAAAGGGAACAGCATACGGGATTAACTGTATCCTTGACATAGAGGTTCAACCGATAGAGATCCTCGTAGAATATGTGGGATCCAATATGGACATCCAGGTCCCGCTATTGGTTATTGACCGGAGAGTGTATTAGGTCATGTCTGCATAGTTCTCGAACCCGTAGGGTGTGCACACTTAAGGTTCGGTGACGTTTCAGTATATTTGAGTTATATGTGTTGGTGACCGAAGTTTTGTTCGGAGTCCCGGATGAGATCCCGGACATCACGAGGAGTTCCAGAATGGTCCGTAAACGAAGATTTATATATAGGAAGTTGGTATTTAGATTCTGGAAGGTTTTCGGGAATTGCCGGTAGTGTAGCGGGAGTGACGAATGGGTTCCGGGGGTCCACTGGGTGGGCCCACCACGCCCAGGGGGTCCACGTGGGTTTCTTTCATGCGCAATAATACATAATGGGCTGACAAAGTCATCCGAGGAAAGCCCATGAGGAAAAAGTGGAAAATCCAAAAGAGGTGGGAAATTAAGGAAGGAGTCCTAATCCAAGTGGGATTGGAGGAGGACTCCTCCCTCCTCCACTTCGGCCAACCAAAGGGCTCCTCCCTTGTGGCGCAAGGCCTGCCCCTCCCTACTCCTATATATACTAGAGGTTTAGGGATTTTTGAGACATGACTTTGCCACGTGCAACCCTAAACCTCTACTTTGTAGTTCTTCCTCTAGATCGGTTTTCTGCAGAGCTCGGGCGGACCCCGGCAGGAATAGATCACGACCACCACCGGAGCGTCGTCGTGTTGCCGGGGAACTCATCTACATCCCTGTCTCTCTTGCTGGATGAAGAAGGTCTAGATCGTCATCGAGCTGTACGTGTGCGGAACGCGGAGGTGTCGTCCATTCGGCACTTGATTGGGACGGATCGTGGGACGGATCATGGTACGGTTCGTGGGACGGATCGTGAAGACGTACCACTACATCAACCGCGTTTATTAACGCTTCCACTTAGCGATCTACAAGGGTACGTAGATTCACTCTCTCCTCTCGTAGACGATCATCACCATGGATAGGTATTGCGTGTGCGTAGGAATTTTTTTGTTTCCCATGCTACGTTCCCCAACACATGTTTCTATCATAGTGCCTCCGCTCAACATGTTGAATCGTGCCACTACAATATTCATGGTCGTGTCATTACAATATTGAAAGTGACCGCATGCATAAAAAATATGGACCACCCTTACTGATTCTTAAGTTCCACCGACGAGAAAAATTTAGTAATAACTAGTTAAAAATTTCTCTCCAACAACGTCCATAGTTAATAAACATATTCTCGTAACACCAAAACAGAGAAAAAAATTCATAGCATCAACTAAGCAAGCATGATAATCTCAAACTTCCAAACTAGTACTTCATCCACCTAAACAACAACCACATCAATTACACAAAATGAAGTATTATCCATCTGCAAGTGGTAGAAGTTAACAACTACGTATTTCTCTTGAGATCCAATATAGTACGAGACTGCTCAAAAACACCGACATCTGTAGCAAGGTTCTTCATCTTCATAATACGACGGTAAAGCTCATATCACACATACCCGCCCTGAAGGAAAAGTGGATGTCGATGAAAATTTAGAATAAGAACAAACATTCTTTCAAAACAAAGTATTTAAATTAAAAATAAAAACTTCACATACAATTGTTGCATATTTCAAGTGCAACGAAGAAAGTGGCTTCCAATCCCAGTAGTGATGCTGATCTTTTGGAAAGGCTGACTTCATATCGTTGTAAGATTCATCTATAATGTTTGCCGCCAGGTCTACCATGGAGTCCCTTTCTTGGCTGCCTTTGATCATATACTCCTCATGAATATCAATGTGATACTCTCTTGGAATATACATGGAACTTTGTAAGAGAACCCTTCTGTCCATGCCAATGTCCACGCTAGCGAATGTTATACCCCTGTTCACGAGGAATCTTTCAAAGCCGGGCACTCCGATCTCGCCCTGCACATGTGATAGAGCAGAACATGCTTGCGCATCGCTAGTTGAATGAGGGCAACTTTCCTGTTACCCCAATAATTAATCCGAGTGTACTCCACATCCAGACCAACACACTTGTACTCGTCGTCTCGTAACCATTGCTCATACATGGAAATAATCTCCTCCACCTTGTAAAGCTCGTTGGTGTACAAGACGTCGAGGTTGGTGTTTCCATCAGCCTGTATCTGGAGATACCGAGTAGTGTTCCTCTAGCCATCCATAACACACAAGAAGTGTGCCATTGCAAAGTAGAGGCATGGTTCTGTGGCAAGAATTGGACGTGGTGATGCTGATGAGGAAATGGTTGCGGTTCCGTGGTGAGAATCGGGGTGTGGTAACCTACAAGAACCAACTAGTATATAACTTTGACGAATGACAACTTAGTTACCATCTCCATCGATGTGAGTTGGTAACCACAATAGACGGTTGTGCTTACCCAGATCGTTGAATGATGTGTCCTCCTACACTCACCGCTGTGCAAAAAGGTTAACGGGGCGTGGAAAAATCAAGAATGGGTCCAGCTTAATTATGCACAATAACTAACATACTGAATTGTCACATCAAATAGGCACGCCATCGGTCATGAGTTGCTCTTTTGTTCGCTGAACACCTAGAGAACATTGCTAGAAAGCAAGCAGACACACTATCGTCCATCTTAGATTTGATGGCACCACACACCATGCCTCCACTAGCCTATACTAACTTTTAGACCATGCCTCTCTTTTTTTACTTATGTGAATTCTGCTTCAAAGAACGCGAGAGGCATGGATGACACGCAGACAGCAAGCACAATTTTACACATGAACGTCTGTGATGTAAAATAGAAGCACGGATTCAAATTTGTAAGATGCACGTACGTGTACTATGGGTATGCATGGTGCTACGTGTTTTTAGATAGGAATGTTCGTGATGTAAAACAGAAGCATCATTTTTTGTAAGAAAGATGCAATGTATCTATACACAGCAGATCCATGGCGGTGCATGTACGAGAGGCACCGCTGATACGGAAAGATGAAGCACGGTTTTAGACAGGAATACCCGCAATGCAAAACAGAAGCACAAATTCATATTACGAAGATGCACGTACTCTGTATACGCACTATGCTTTGTGTGTGATAAGCACGTCTGGCCGGGAGAAACGAACCATGATACGTGATGTAAAACTAGAGCACGGTTTTATACTAGGAAGATGCAAGTATGTTTACATAGTACATGCACGTGGATGCACGTGCAAGAGGCACGACTTTCTCGGAGACTCAAAGCACGGTCTGTGATGTTAAACTATAGCATAGTTATGTGGTAGGAAGAGCACAAGTTTGTCCGTAGGACATGCAGGGGGATGCATGAGCCAAAGGCACGGCTGGCAGGGAGACACGAAGCATGATCCATGATACAAAAGCTTAAGAACCGTGCAAAAATCAAGAACCGGTCCAACTTAATTATGGCACGGTATCTGACATACTCTAGTAATGAATAGTCACATCAAACAGCCGCTACATCGGTCATCGATTCGTATTTTGAACATTGAACACCTAGAGAAGAGTGCTAGGAAGCAAAAGGATACACAACCGTCCATCTTAGATCCAACGACAAACACACAATCTTAATTATGGTCGTGCCCTGATAAACTAACAATAATGCACAAAAAATACGTGACCCTTCTATATGAACACCCATGCCTTCCTTTGTTTTGCGAGGCACGGGAAGCAGAAACACTAGCCAACTATGAGAAATCTGACAGGGTTAAAGGTTATGCGTGCCCGTAACCCATTGGAATATGCGTAGTCGTGCACGTGTAAAATTAGCATTCACTCCGTATCAACAAAATAAAAGTACAAGCATTCCTTCTGTCTCTTGGTCTCTCGAATTCGTTATATTCCGTCCCTCTACCTCTCTCAATCACTTCGCTACCTCCATCTCTCCCTCCCCATTAGTCTGCCTCTAGGTTTCGTAGTTCTTTGCGGATGTCGTTCCTCTCTACCCTTTACTTACTTTGTATTAATTTTTAAGTTGTCCCTGTATAGAAATTGCACGCCCGACATTCTCTAGGGTTGCTCTACTCCATCCTAGTTTGCCCCCCGCTGCTGGTCTGCCTCAACACGTATATATCATGTTATAATGTATGCTCCAAGCCGTGACTACGTTTTTTCAGCAGGTTCCTTTGACTTTTCTTGTTTTATGTTTAGGGTTCATGCTTGTTTTGTTAATGATCGATTAGATTTGCTACAAAGCCCTCCTTTTCTAAAGAAATCTAAGACGTTTATAAAATAAATTAGTCATCTAAACAACAATCTTATATTTCTGTACCAAACAACTATATTTGTTGCCCAATTTCTAGTTACCTACCTACATAGCTGGTCAGATTTCTTTGTTCATATGAGTAAACAACAAAATTCCGTTACTTTTCTCTTTTGAGGTATCACCAAGTAAATACTACCAGGTATGGTGCAAGTGTGTCAAACAAGATGGGTCGAAGAACCCTATGCAAATACATTAATTAACCCGGTCAAAGAGTCAATCTAAAGTAACGGCATGGCGACTCCCACCTCCCACCTCCTGCACCAGCGACTCAATGCTGATCTGGATATCTAGCTGGCGCACACCTTTCTCTCCGATCATCATCTCAGGTGAACTCTCACGCTCCACTACGTGTTCTCTGCCATGACCTCCATGGGTGGCTCCACGCTAGATCTGGATTTTTCACCTGGTGCGGCTTTTGCGGATGATGTGTTTCGCCACTCTGGTTTTTCTGTGCACCCGATGGATCATTGTCGCCCTTTCATCATGGTGGCCTCTTTTAGCCGATATGTTTTCCGCTTATCCGAGGATTCTGTTGCTGCCGCGCTTGAGTCGGCTATTGGGGGTTTGGCCATTGATCTTGTGGTTTCACAAGTCAAGGATTCGGTCTTCTCATTTAGGGTTTCTTGCAAGCAAGTTGGTTTTCATATTATTGCTTTGCGATCTTATAAATGACCCAGTTTTAAATGTTTCTTCCATCTCTGGGGCAATGGTGGTCCAAATTGGCATCGTGAATTTTCTCTATGAAGGAAACAGTGTGATGCTGAATGGATATTAGTTAGCCCGTCTAAGAGGAGGGCGGCATTAGGTCTGATGGCAATGCACCCCAGACCTCTAAAGTCATCTCTTAAATCTGGATCATCCACAAGCAAGAAGCTATGTTTTACAACTCTCCAGCAGTATGATGTTTGCAATGGTTACAAGTGTCCTCTCACCCAAGATGAACTTACGAAGCTTTAGAATGCAGGTTATTCTATTCCTTAGCAAGAACGTGTAATTATTAGTGCACCACCACCGGCTGAACTCCGGTGGACGACGGAGACACCTCACATTACTTTTGGGACGGTTTCTTAGCTGGTGTTACCTTCCACCTTATCCGGGATTCAAAATCATATCAGCGAAACGCACGGGATTTCTTCCCCTCTTGGCGCTGATACTGTTTCACCCTCCCCTCCTGGCGGGATTTCTGGAACATTCAAACTGGCATCGTCCGACGTTTGGCCAGTGCGCCTTCCTCCGATTGTATTTCGGCTCATGGGCCGGCGACGGGTGAATCTTCCAATGGGCCTGATATTATTCCATCTTCACAAGAGGCCCATCAGCTCTTCGATGATTTCATTAATGACATGGTTCAGGAGAATTTTTCTTGCACGATCTGTTTGAAACATGGGTGTCTAGCTCCCAACTGCACGACTTCGCACATATGCTCGTCCTGCGGCACAGTGGGCCACACAATATCTAACTGTGCTTCTTTTATGCACGATTATTGTCTTACTTGGAAACGGAAGAGCCCCACCACCTCCCATGTCACCGATTTCTCGGGAACATCTTCTGGTCTTGGGGAAACCACGCAGCCTGCCGAGCAGTTCTCCCATGTCTCATCCCACTCATCATCTCCCAGGACTCCATCTGAGCCGCCGCCATTGACACCATCTCCACAAGCTCCGCTCCCTGCCATGGCCAACTTCAAGCTTGACCCTGAGCTTTACGTCCCTCCGGTCCATCACATCATCGACGGCAGTCCAAATCGCCCGCCACGGTCCTTCATCACTCTGGCGATACCCATTGCTCGCCGACATGAGTAGTTCGTCATTGCTAAGGTGATACCTCCCCGCCCGCCAACCTCATTGGCCAGACAGGAAGTTGTTGATCTTTTGCAAAACAGAGGTTTCCATGTACGCTCTGCACAGCCTTGGATTGCGGGCGTAGGACTATTTGAGCTTAGGGATGCTGGGGAGAGTTTTCCTGCTGTTCAGATGGTTCCTTAGGACCTGGGGATCGACTCTTTTGTTAGATTCATGCATCACAATGAGGGTGCGGGTTTTCGTGGCGCTGGTGGGTTTCGTCAGGGATGTCTGATGTTTTTGGCTGTGCCGCTAGATTTCCGCAACACTGAAGATCTTCGTGCAGCGATTAACATGTTCGGAGAGTTCCATCATTGGGTCAGTAATGACCCCTATCTTGTTTGCTCTGTCATCTTTGCATCGTTCCCGGATGATTTTCTGGTTCCTCAGAGTGTTATGTTCTCCGAATATGCTTCTTGGGGTGGATTAAGGGTTTCTTGGTCTGCGCCGCTGCACATCCTGGGAGCGGCATTTGTAGAGCAGATGCCCAATGATGAAGACTACATGCCTCTCAATGGTAACCCCCACCCAATGCCAGGTCAGCTTGAGCAAGACAATCTGTTGTTTGCTCTGCCACCCTACCCTGCTCTAGGGTGGAATTTTGTGCCGCCACCTCCAATGCCAGAGCCTCCAGGTCAGCCTGAGGAGGGAGGTCGGAGTTGGCATGCTGAAGTGCCAGATGCCGAACCTGTTGTGCCTGAGCAGGATCAACAATCTATGGTAATTGACCAACCAACCTCCTCTGATTTAGTTCAAGAAATTGTGTTTGTGGACCCCCAGCCAGATAATGCTAAAGCTGTTGATCATGCCCCTGAAGATGTTGATGGTGTTGTCGATGAGGTTCCTGATGAGTTTAATCCGTTGGCAATTGTTCCATACCAGCAGTCCATCTTTTAGCCAGTAAACCTGATGATTGGAGCACTCTGTGTTGCTTATGGTCCACCACTACCGCATGTTGTATCGTGGACAAGATATTTTGAAGCTCTCATGGGGGTTTTCAGTTTGCTGCAAGTCCCTCGTCACCTTAATATGCTCGCGGCTACGCCTATTATGCTCCCCAAGCGATCCTGGTTGATTGTGTTTGATGAAGATCTTGGGGAGCCCAACATTGTATATAAGGACCGCCCACCTCCCGCCCCTAGGACTGAAGTGACGCCATCTGTTGATAGCACCTTGCCACCATCAGGGAGTCTTTTCTCCTTTTCAAGTCGAGTGACCATGACGAAGATGCTGCACTAGAAGGCCACTCCAATTGTGGACTCAGTTGTCCGCAGATGCACCAGAGGATCTGTGAAGCGTGACGGCTTGAAGCATGTTCTGCAAGAGCTTCCAATGCATGTGCCTAAGAATAGAAAGTCGTGCGCTAAACCCATGGAGGTGCCGGCTGATCATGACGTACCACCACCACCACCACAGGAGGAGTCCATCCCACCTGCACCTCCAGTCAGGGTGATCCAAGCCATCGGCCAGAGTCTTGGCATCGCCCCAGAGAACCTCACTACGGATCGACTTATGGAAGATCCTGTTGTTTCCAAGCCCTCACCCAATGATGATTAAACGAGCGTTTATGTTTCTGAGTTTTATCTGTTGTTTATTTTGTCCTGTTACTGCTTGCTATGTGTCACAACCTTTTGAACTATGTTTGTGTCAGTTATTATGTAACTGCGCCTTTCCTATTAAAACTTGTTGCTATGGATATTCGACCTACAAGAAGTTGGCGGGTTCTTTGCTGGAATGTGCGTGGCTTAAATTCAGATTCACGTCAAAGGGCAGTTCGTCACAAAATTGATGAAAGCATGGCTTCGGTTGTTTGCCTCCAGGAAACCAAAATGCAACATGTTGATTATCGGAGCGTTAAAAGTTTTAGCCCCAAAAGGTTTGATAGATTTGCATATATTCCTTCGTGGGTGCCTCTGGTGGATTGATCACTCTCTGGAATTCCTCCATATTAACTGGCACCTTGATTGACTCTCAGACCTTTGGTTTAATTGTGTCTTTCACTTCCAACCATAATTCTGAAACTTGGACTCTAGTAAATGTCTACGAACCTTGCCAAGGTGAGGCTAGAGACCAGTTTGGCAGTTGGCTCTATAACCTCAATATCCGTGTCAATGATAATTGGCTGCTTCTTGGAGATTTCAACTTGATTCGCTCACCATCTAATAGAAATCTTCCTAGTGCTCATGTGAATGATATTTTTATCTTCAGTGAGATTATTGGTCATCTGGGCCTGTTAGAACTACCACTCAAGGGTAGGTCCTTCACCTGGTCAAATATGCAATATACACCACTTCTGGAACAATTGGACTGGTTCTTCACTTCTGCCAATTGAATATCCTACTATCCATTGACACAGGTGCTTCCTTTAGCAAAAACTGCATCTGATCATGTTCCATGTGTTGTGTCAGTAAACACTTCCATTCCCAAATGCAACCTCTTTCGTTTCGAAAACTATTGGATGGAAATGGATGGATTCCTTGACTATCTCCAGAATTCTTAGGAGATACCCTCCCGAAAGGGTCACATCACTACCATCATAATGGATAAATTTAAACACCTGAGACAGGCTCTGAAGCGATGGCAGACTAGTCTCTCTCGGATCAAAGCACTTATTGATAAGTGCAATCAGGTGGTGCTCTATCTGGACAATCTTGAAGAGCTGAGACCCCTATTCAGACGTGAATCCAACTTCAGGGTGATTGTGAAGCTTCACTTAGAACACCTTCTACATTTACAATTCCTTTACTCGAAAAAGAGAGCTACTATCAGATTCCTCAAGGTGGGGGAAGAGAACACCAAATTTTTTCATGCCATGGCAACTCAAAGATATAGAAGAAACTTCATTTCATCACTCCAACTGGAGGATGGAACTGTTATCAGTGATCATGACCAAATTGCTGGCTGCTTTTGGTCATCTTTCAAGGGCGGGATGGGCTCCTCCCAAGGAATAAACCTGGCTTTCAACCTTCAGTCTCTCATACATAAGGTAGAAGGGTTAGATGTTCTTACTCAGCCTTTTACAAAAGAGGAGATGGATAAAACTATCAAGGAAATGCCCATTGATAAAGCTCCAGGACAGATGGTTTCAATGATCTTTTCTTCATAAAATGATGGCATATCATCTGTCATGACTTTTATCAACTTGCAAATGATTTCCATGCAGGGACTGCAAAGCTAGAAAATATGAACTCCTCTTACATAACCTTGGTGCCCAAAAAGAGATCCCGTCAGCAAGTGGGAGACTTTAGGCCAATCTCCCTCACTTGAATGGGACTAAAATTCCTTTCCAAAATGGTTGCCAATAGGCTGCAGTTATAGATCATGAAATGCATTCATAAGAATCAGTATGGTTTCATCAAATCTAGAACTATTCAAGACTGTGTTGGATGGACATTGGAGTACCTCCACCAGTGCCATCACTCAAAGAGATCCATTGTCATACTCAAACTTGATTTTGAGAAAGCTTTTCACTATGTGGAACATGAATTTATATTTCAAGTTCTTAGACACAAGGGTTTCAACGAGAAGTGGATCTTATGGGTACAACAACTGCTTTCTTATGGCTCTTCCTCAGTTCTGTGTAATGGAGTTCCTGGTAGAAAATTCATTCGCAAGAAGGGTGTAAGACAGGGAGATCCTATGTCCCCTCTCCTCTTTTACATTGTTGCACACTTTCTTCAAACTTTGGTGAATCGGTTGTTGGAGAATGGGCTCATTCAGCTTCCAATCCCTTGCCATGATAAGGACTTTCCAATTGTCCAATATGCAGATGACACTCTTATCATCTTGCCTGTTGCGGAGTCCCAGCTACTGGAGTTCAAAAAGATACTTATGCTTTTCTCACAGTACACTGGTCTTCAAGTAAATTACCATAAATCTGCTATGTTTCCTATTAACATTGATTAGGTAGAACTTCAAAGGTTAGCAGACTCTATTGGGTGTAAGGCAAGCTCTCTGCCTTTCACATATCTAGGTTTGCCTGTTGGGACAACCAAACCAAGAATCATTGACCTAATGCCACTGGTGGATAACATGGAAAGGAGGCTCTCCGCTAGCTCCTCCTTCATGGCTTAGGGTTGTCGTGTGCAATATCTCAACTCAACTTTGTCCTCTGTTCACATTTTTTCCTCTGTAGTCTGGACATACCACCAGGAATCATTAAGAAGTTGGAAAGGATACAACGACAATGTCTCTGGAGAAGAAATTTCCAAGATCATGCACCTTCTCTCGCGGCTTGGGACTTGGTATGCAGACCCAAAATGAAAGGTTGTTTGGGCATTATGAATGTGTTTGTTCAGAATGAGGCTTTGCTTCTTAAACATGTTGGTAAGTTTTTGAACAAAATAGAAGTGCCATGGGTTGATTTAATATGGAGCACTTACTACCACAACACAATTCCACAGGGAACCTCTCTCTGTGGATCATTTTGGTGGAAGGATATCTGCAAGAGGATGGACAATTTCAGAGCGATCACCTATGTACAACCAAACAGAGGAGATACTTTTCTCTTTTGGCCTGATTCCTGGGCACTAGGGGACTCAACCTTGCCACTAGCTCATTGGTTCCAACGCCTGTTCTCTTTTGCTATCGATACGTTCTGCACTGCTCAGGACGTATTCCAAGCTTTTGAGACAAACTGCATGAACAACATGTTTCACTTGCCGCTTTCTGACAGGGCATGCCAGGAGTTGCATACGGTTACCTGCCTGCTACAAAACCTGCACACAAAACAGTCATGCAAAGATATCTGGTTGTGGAGTAGTGACAGTAAGATGTACTCTGCTAAGAAATACTACTTTCATGTCCATCAGCCCATTATACCCAACGCTCTCCTGAGTTGGGTTTGGAAAAGTTGTTGTACCATGAAAATCAAAATGTTTTCCTGGATGCTCATTATGGAAAGGCATTGGAATGTTTATGATTCCAATGCCTGAGAGACGCCATTGGAATGCTTGAGGGACGTCATTGGAATGTTTCTGATTCAAACTTATGTGTTCTATGTCATGCAAGAGTTAAGGAGGATAAGGATCATCTCTTCTTCACCTGCATGTTTAGCACCAGGGTTTGGAGTTATCTTCAGATTATTTGGGAAGGTACCTCCATGTGGGACACTTCTTTGGCAGACACGAAAGATTTTCAGCATCATTTCTTCTCTGAAGTTGTGTTTACTGCATGTTGGAATATTTGGACCATCAGAAATGTAAGGATTTTCAACAATGAGCGTCCCAGATTCAATAGATGGAAGTCTAACTTCACTCATGATATATCCCTTTTAGCTTATAGGATTAAGGCTAGATTTAAGGAAGATCTCCTTAAATGGATTTCCTTCCTACCTCCACGAGGTTTGTACATCTACACCCCTCACCCCTTTTGTATATTATGATCCTCTCATGTACATATACTCCCATTAGTTTGGAATAAAAGAAAAGGCTGTGGGGGTGATTGCTACAGTATTTGGTCAAAAAAAGAGTAAATACTACCAGCTTATTGTAACATCCCAATTTTCCTAATTGGGAATGTTTTACATTGTAGCTAAGCATCTATGCATATTGATTTAAATAAAGTTTGCATTTGAATTCTTTCGACTTTTGCTTTTGCATTTCTATTTTTTTTCTTCACACGAGAAGTGCCGGGAAATAATCTCTTGCACGCAAGAGAGAGCGGAGGAAAATGACCCTCCAAAGTGTGAGGCATTTTTGAAATATTTTGAGCCAAGAAAGCCAAAGTTTTATCGTGAAAATAATTGCAAAAAGAAAATATAGCATAAGGGATTTTTTTTGAAAAAAAAACATTTTTTTAAGTTTTTATTTTAGCCTTGGAAAAATGCTAATCGAGTAGAGGATATTTTTCTCATCATTTTGGTATATAATATCCTATATTAATTATTTTATTTGTTTCCTTTTTTTGTTTTAGTTTCTGTTAAAAAAAAGACACGGGAGATATTCTGGGGTGAGATCCCCGTCGCCAGGAAGACAATCCCTAGCAAACCGCAGCGCCACCCCTTCCTTTTTTCCCCTTTTCTTTTCTTTTCTTTTTTTTTTCTTCTCTCTCTTTCCTTCCCTCTTCTTCTTCCTTCCTTCTTTCTTCTCTCGTGACTTTCCTTTCTCCAGCAAGCAGCGGACCTTCCATGGCTGGCTCGATTCCCTACCCTCCTCGGCCACCCCCTCCCCCTATAAAAACCGACGCCCGAGCCGCCCTCGCCCCGTTCCACCCCCACGCCGCCCTGCCCGAGCCCCACGCCGCCCCCTCGACGTCGCCGGAACTCCGCCCTGCTCGAGCCAGCAGAAACTCCTGCTGCCTCCCCGTCGCCCCGGACGCCTCCCCTGCTGCCTCCCCGATGCCCCGGAGCCGACCGCCCCCTCCTCAATCGCCCCACCCTGCCGGTGACCAGCCCCCTCCCCTCGCCGGAGTAGCCACCGGAGCTGCCCAGCTCCTCTCAGCCACGGTGAGCCTCTCCCTCCTCTAGTTTTCTTTTGTTCTTTTTTTCCATTGTAGGATCTTAGATCAAAGGGTTAGATTAGATGTGCATACCCCTTCGGTTCTTTTAAAAGAACCGACGGTTTTTCTGTAACTTAAACTAAGCCGGGTAGTTTTCTTTAGATTGCGGCCGTGCGTTAGTTTTCCCTCACAGCAAACACCCATCAGCAAATCAGAAACTGCCACGTGTACCACCGTCTGTTAGAATCTGTTTTCTCTTTTTCTGTTTAATTCCAAAACAGAGAAAGTTTGTATCGGTAGATCACCCAGAGTGCGAAGCTTGTTACTTAGAAGCGCTCGATCAAGGCAACTATCATCAAGGCAAGTCATTTTGATCATACTATTTCCTATGTTTTTCGATGCATGGTAGTTTCACCTTTCTTTGCCCAATTGCATGCTGCTTAGGTACTTGGAAATTTTAGTATAGGTTGTAGTATCATGTGGTAGGCACACAACAACCCCGATACTTGGCCCGGGACGACAAATTTCATATTGCTATGCTTGAGTAGACGGGATTCTGGTTGAGTGCATAACACGAGTGATGCGAGGTTGGTTAAATAACTAAGACCGGTTAAGACAAGATTTTCAAGACCTCGTGATGCAATGCAACTCTGGGTGAAGGACGGTTGATCGGCTCCCTGGAGAAACCAGTGGATGACCCGTGATGCTGGAGACGGCCATGACATCCTGCGGAAAGCTTCACCCAGGCTCAAAGAGACGGACGGATATTTTCAAGACCCAAGGTTTACCTGCACAGCCACAAGTCATTATGGGCTCTGGCTTGGTTGGACAACGCGGCGACTCTGGACAGGCGGTGCTAGCAGATGTAGAAGAACGGTAGGAATGGATGGGCAACGACAGGGATTCAGAGGGACCCGTTGAAAGACCATGTTTTGATCATCTGGTCTTCAAACACCCTGAAGTGCGAGGACATACACGGAGGCGATCAAATCTTGTGGGAAACGTGTGCAAAACTCTGCAGAGTGCCCAACCTAATCGATTAGCCGTGTTCACGGTCATGGACAACTTGAGCCGAAGGCATTGAAATTCCCCTGAACTCTCGACACAACTTAATAATGATGTGGGTATTAACAACAACTCGGGTACGAGAATTGGTTGGCGGAACCATCTCGTTAACTACAAACATTGTAGTAACATTTTGCTTTCAGCCCCTCTTGTTGTAGGAGAAAATTGGCTTTATGCAAAACTATTAGCCCCACCTGCCAAATATGCATGTAGAGATAGTTGATTATTATTTTTACCCCTCTCTTGATGACTTGCCGGCATATTCCATATGCTGACCTACACGGCTGCAACGTATCATGTTGCAGAGTACTTTTCCGACCAGGAGTGAGGCTACGATCTAAGCTCAACGACATGCCCTGGAGTCGGATGGACTCGTCTACCTGATGCTTCCGCTAGTCTTCGTTAGTTATCTCATGAGATGGCCTTGAGCCACTTTATTGTAATCCATTATTGTAATTAAAGTACTCGATATGAGATTTCGATTAATAAAGCTGTGTGATTGAACTCTTGATATATACATTGATGTACTGAGTGTGTACCAGCATGATCTTGGGATGGTACGGAAACACCAGAGGCTTGACTCGTCTTGAGTCGGATCGCCACAGATATGGCACAACTTTTTTGCTCAAAAATTATTAGTACTTCATTATGTACAATGATTGTGTGTTTTGTTCTTTAATTACACCATTTTCTAGTTATTCCATAATGTTTTGCTCTTAATTTATCCAGATATGGTTTGCCCTACTTTTCGCGGTCCAAAACGACGTTGTGAACCTTACCGAAGAACTCCAAGAGTTTGATGTTATTCTAGATGAGAAATGGTGGAGGCGCATGGTTAGTGGGCAAGTTTACCCTCTATCTTTGTTCAGTAATCAGTGAACATGATCCAGTTTTGATGTCCATTTGTTTACATATTTTAAATTTTATTATATTTTAGTCATGTAAATTTGCTTGTTTATACAATAATTATATTCATGAAAACTCTGTTTCCCTTAGTACGTTCATCTATGCAAACATTGTAGCCATTAATTTATCAAACATTTTCATTGTGAATTACGCAAGTTTAGGCAAATTCTTAAGAAGCAAATGACCGGAGAGCTTGAATTTTTACTTACATCTTTTCTTTTTTAATAATTCTCCTAGTACGCGCCTTGCAATGCGAGAGCATTTCTTACTGATTACATTAATGGACAGAAGGATGAAAAGAAATGGCATGACAAGTAGATTGATCCCACACTTTTTATCCACGAAGACAGGTCCTATGATGTTTAGTTTAAGCATAAACCAAACTACACAAAGCTATGGGGTGATGGTTGGATGTAATTTGCTTTTGATTATGGCTTTCGACCTCGAGACCGCATAGAGTTTTTTATACCTGACCATGGGCTGAACCTGGAGGTGGAAACATATCGCGAACATAAAAGGTTGTTTCCAATGCCTCATCTCGGTAAAGAAACTAAAATGTCAATTAATTTTTAGCTAGCTTTTATAGTCATGCTTAGTTCAGTACTAATTTTGCATATGTTCTTTTGCTAGTTCTCAATGATCTTTCTTCTTATGACTACGAGTACGTTCAATATTCTGTCTACTCATGGGATATTGACCTTATGTACAACCAGACATGCTTGTTTCTGCGATGCCTGTTTAGAGATACATTTATCTGTTCCTGGCCGTTTGTCCATGTGTTGATAACCACCAACACAAAATATTCTATCATGGTTAGTTATCACTCTCCATATTAAATGTTTTTCAACAAACTTTGTTCATAGAACTTAATGTTTTTCATCATTCATAATGATGTACAAATATGACCTTGACATGCTGATAATCTCACACTACAAGTTCTGCATTTCTATTATGCATGTAGTGTACGAAAAAAACATTTCACTTTGCTATTGTTCTCATTTTTTGCTCTATCCATTAATTGTTTTCATTTACTGATTCCATAATAGCTTAGCTTACTTTCAATACTATTATTGTTTCCACAATCAACATACCCACTATTTTAATTCAAAGTGAAATTAAACTTCTTTTATGTTTAATTTTTATATATTTCTTTTTAGCAAATTCCAAAGAGTGTTGTCTCAATCTTGAAGACGTGGGTGGATGTACCTCCCAACGCTAGGATGACCCTTGAAGCTCCAGATGAACACACCCATGTCCTCACTACATCGTCATACTCAATCTCCAAAAACGACGGCGGGATGGTCATCGAGAAGCCTTCTTTCAAAGAATTCTTATCAGTTGCATCCTTTGCTTAAAAGAACGTTCTTCTAGTCACCTTCAAAGAGCACAATGATAATTTTGTGTCTCTTATATTTGTATGGCTAATGTTACTACCGCAGTTAAAATGGAACCATCGCTGCCCACAAGAACTTGTTTGTTTTGCTAGGGTGATGTGATCTTTTGGTTGTACAATGATGATCCTGTTGGAAATATGACCTAGAGGCAATAATAAATTAGTTATTATTATATTTCCTTGTTCATTAAAATCATTTATTATCCATGCTAGAATTGTATTGATTGGAAACTCAAATACATGTGTGGATACATAGACAACACACTATCCCTAGTGAGCCTCTAGTTGACTAGCTCGTTGATCAAAGATGGGCAAGGTTTCCTGGCCATAGACATGAGACGTTGTTGGATAACGGGATCACATCATTAGGAGAATGATGTGATGGACAAGACCCAAACTATAAACATAGCATATGATCGTGTCAGTTTATTGCTACTGTTTTCTGCATGTCAATGTATCTGTTCCTATGACCATGAGATCATACAGCTCCCAGACACTAGAGGAATAACTCGTGTGTATCAAACGTCGCAACGTAATTGGGTGACTATAAAGGTGCTCTACATGTATCTCCGAAGATGTCTATTGGGTTGGCATGGATCAAGACTGGGATTTTTCACTCCATGTGACGAGAGGTATCTCAAGGCCCACTCGGTAATACAACATCACAACAAGCCTTGCAAGCAATGTGACTAAGGAGTTAGTCACGGGATCTTGTATTACGGAACGAGTAAAGAGACCTGACGGTAACGGGATTCACCTAGGTATAGAGGTACCTACGATCGAATATCGGGCAAGTAACATACTAATGGACAAAGGGAACAACATACGGGATTAACTTAATCCTTGACATAGAGGTTCAACCGATAAATATCTTCGTAGAATATGTAGGAGCCAATACGGGCATCTAGGTCCTGCTATTGGTTATTGACATGCGAGTGTCTCAGGTCATGTCTACATAGTTCTCGAACCCGTAGGGTCTCCACACTTAAGGTTCGGTGACGTTTCTGTATTATTGAGTTATGTATGTTTGTGACTGAAAGTTGTTATGAATCCCGGATGAGATCCCGGACGTCACGAGGAGCTCCGAAATGGCCCAGAAGTAAAGATTTATATATAGGAAAGTTGCATTTGGCTTTCGAAAGTTTTCGGGCATTAGCGGTAAAGTACATAGAGTGACGAATGGGTTCTGGGGTTTTACCAGGAGGGGCCACCCAACCGGGAGAGAAACTAATAGGCCTAAAGGTGGTCTACCAGCCCTTAGTGGGCTGGTGTGGCCAGCCCAATAGGTCCTATTTCGTTCGAAGAACAAATAAGGGAAAAAGGGAAAAAGGGAAGGAAGAGAAAAGGTGGAATCCTACTAAGAGTAGGATTGGAGGTGGATTCCTCCACCTCATCTCCACTTCGGCCGAACCCATGAGGGTTTTGAGGCTGCCTCCTCCCCTCCCTCCCTCATATATATACTCGAGGGTAGAGAGGCTTTTTGCACCTCAAGCCAAGGCCTAGCTCTCTCTCCCTCCACCATTTCGTGACACCCCGTAGCTAGTTCGGTATGGTACGGCGAAGCCCTGTCGGAGTAGCTCCACTAGCATCACCGCCATGTCGTCATACTACTGAAGAATTCACCTACCTCTTCGTATTTCTTGTTGGATCAAGAAGGCGTATATCGTCATCGAGATGCACGTGTGTTGAACGCGGAGGTGTCGTCCGTTCGGCACTAGATCAGGATGGATCGGGATGGATCAGGATGGGATCAAGGGATGGACTGTGATTTGGATCGCGGAGATGTTCCACTACATCAACCGCGTTATATACGCTTCCGCTTAGCGATCTATAGGCATATGTGGATCCGAACTCCCCTCTTGTAGATGATCATCACGATGGATAGGTATTGCGTGTGCGTAGGAAATTTATTGTTTCCCACGCAACTTTCCCCAACAGTGGTATCAATGCTAGGTTCATGCATAGATGATATCTCGAGTAGAACAAAAAAGAGTTTGTGGGCGTTGTTGTTCAATTGCTTCCCTCCTTAGTCTTTTCTTGATTCAACGGTATTGCTGGATTAAAGCGGCTAGGACCAACATTATCGTACGCTTACGAGAGACCGGTTTCATCGATTGACATGCAACTTGTTGCATAAAGATGACTGGCGGGTGTCTATTTCTTCAACTTTAGTTGAATCGGATTTGACCGAGGCGGTCCTTGTAGAAGGTTAAATAGCAATTTGCATATCACCGTTGTAGCTGTGTGTAAGTAAGATGCGATCATACTAGATACCCATAGCAGCCACGTAAAATTTGCAACAACAAATTAGAGGACGTCTAACTTGTTTTTGTAGGGTATGCATGTGATGTGATATGTTATGACCCACAAGTATAGGGGATATATTGTAGTCCTTTTGATAAGTAAGAGTGTCGAACCCAACGAGGAGCAGAAGGAAATGACAATCGGTTTTCAGTAAGGTATTCTCTGCAAGCACTGAAATTATCGGTGACACATAGTTTTGTGACAAGCTAATTTGTAACGAGTAACAAGTAAAAATTGTAACAAAAGTGCAGCAACGTGGCCCAATCCGTTTTGTAGAAAAGGAGAAGACTGGACAAACTCTTATATAAAGAAAAGTGCTCCCGAGGACACATGGGAATTTATGTCAAGCTAGTTTTCATCATGCTCATATGATTCACGCTCATTACTTTGATAATTTGATATGTGGGTGGACCGGTGCTTGGGTGTTGTCCTTACTTGGAAAAATATCCCACTTATGACTAACCTCTCTCGCAAGCATCCGCAACTACGAAATAAGAATTAAGATAAATCGAACCATAGCATTAAACCTATGGATCCAAATGAGCCCCTTACGAAGCAACGCATAAACTAGGGTTTAAGCTTCTGACACTATAGCAACCCATCATCTACTTATTACTTACCAATGCCTTCTTCTAGGCACAAATAATAGTGAAGTGTCATGTTGTTGACGTTCACATGACACCACTAGAGAAGAGACAACATATATCTTATCCAAATATCGAACGAGTACCAAATTCACATGATTACTTATAACAAGTCTTATCCCATGTCCTCGGGAACAAATGTAACTACTCACAAAGCATATTCATGTTCATAATCAGCAGACTATTAATAATCATTAAGGATCTGAACATATGATCTTCCACCAAATAAACCAACTAGCATCAACTACAAAGCATAATCAACACTACTAGCAACCCATAGGTACCAATCTGAGGTTTTGAGACAAAGGTCGGATACAAGAGATGAACTAGGCTTTGGAGAGGAGATGGTGATGATGAACATGTTGATGGAGATTGACCCCCTCTCGATGAGAGAATCATTGGTGATGACGATGGCTTCGATTTGCCCCTCCAGGAGGGAAGTTTCCCTCGCGGAATAGCTCCGCTGGAGCTCTAGATTGGTTTTGCCGAAGTTCCGCCTCGTGACGGCGACGTTGTGTCCCAAAAGCTCTCATATGATTTTTTCCAGGTCAAAACCCTTAATATAGTAGAATATGGGCACCGGAGGCCTGCCAGGGGGGCCAGAAGCCTGCAGGGCGCGGCCACGGGGGTAGGTCGCGCCCCCAGGCTTGTGAGCTCCTCGTGGGTCCCCTCCGGTACTTCTATCGCCCATTATTTTTTAAATATTCCAAAACAATTCTCCATAACTTTTCAAGACTTTTGGAGCTGTGCAGAATAGGTCTCAGATTTGCTCCTTTTCCAGTACAGAATTCCAGTTGGCGGCAATCTCCCTCTTCATGTAAATCTTGTAAAATAAGAGAGAAAAGGCATAATTATTGTACCATAATGTGTATTAACATCCCATGATGCAATAAATATTGATATAAACGCATGATTCAAAATGGACGTATCAACTCCCCCAAGCTTAGACCTCGCTTGTCCTCAAGCGAAAGCCGAGATCAATAAATATGCCCACATGTTTAGGGATAGAGGTGTTGATAAAATAAAATACGGACACGAAGTGGTCATGGTTATCTTTAGAACAGAAATATATAATTACATATAATATCTTTCATAATTGCTAACACTCACGTGGTACCTTTGAGGTCAAAGCTTCAATCGGACACACGGAAAGATAGGGGCTTATAGTTTTGCCTCCCAACTATTTACTGTTGGAAATATGCCCTAGAGGCAATGATAAAATAGTTATTATTATATTTCCAGTTTCAAGATAATCGGTTATTATCCATGCTATAATTGTATTGAATGAAAGCATACATACATGTGTGGACATATAGACAAAACAATGTCCCTAGTAAGCCTGTAGTTGACTAGCCAGTTGATCAAGGATGGTTAAGGTTTTCTGACCATACGCAAGTGTTGTCACTTGATAACTGGATCGCATCATTAGGAGAATGATGTGATGGACAAGACCCAAACTATGAACGTAGCATGTGATCGTGTCATTTTGTTGCTATTGTTTTCTGCGTGTCAAGTATTCATTCCTATGACCATGAGATCATGTAACTCACTGACCCCGAAGGAATACCTTGTGTGTATCAAATGTGACAACGTTACTGGGCGACTACAAAGGTGCTCTACAGGTATCTCCGAAGGTGTCCGTTGAGTTAGCATGGATCAAGACTGGGATTTGTGACTCCGTGTGACGGAGAGGTATCTCGGGGCCCACTCGGTAATACAACATCACAAATAAGCCTTGCAAGCAATGTGACTCAAGTGTTAGTCACGAGATCTTATATTATGGAACGAGTAAAGAGACTTGCCGGTAACGAGATTGAAATAGGTATGGGGATACCGACGATCAATTCTCGAGCAAGTAACATATTGTACGACAAAGGGAATGTTATACGGGATTATATGAATCCTTGGGATAGATGTTCAACCGATAAGATCATCGTAGAATATGTAGGATCCAATATGGACATCTAGGTCCCGCTATTGGATATTGGCCGGGGAGTGTCTCAGATCATGTCTGAATAGTTCTCGAACCCGAGGGTCTGCACACTTAATGTTCGGTGACGTTTCGGTATAGTTGAGTTATAGGTGTTGATAACCGAAGGTTGTTCGGAGTCCCAGATGAGATCACGGACGTCATGAGGGTTTCTGGAATGGTCCAGAAATGAAGATTGATATATAGGATGGTTTCATTTGGTCTTCGGAAAGATTTCGGGCATTATCGGCAGTTTACCAGGAGTGACGAATGGGTTCCGGGTTTTCACCGGGAGGGGCCCACCCACCCGGGAGTGAGCCTAGTAGCCCAAGGGTGGCGCACAAGCCTTAGTGGGCTGGTGAGGCCATCCCAAGTGGGCTATGGCGCTAGGGAAAGAGAACCAAAGAAAAAAAAAAGGGGAGGTGGGAAGGAAGGAGGGGACTCCTCCTTCCCCAAACCGAATTGGGGTCGGAGTCCACCTCCTCCTCTCTCGGCCGGCGCCCTTGAGGCTCACTTGAGCCTCAAGGCTAGCCCCTCCCCTCCTCCAATATATACTAGAGGTTTTAGGGTTTTTGAGACACAACTTTACCACGTG
The DNA here is from genome assembly GCF_904849725.1 of Hordeum vulgare subsp. vulgare. Lineage (NCBI taxonomy): Eukaryota > Viridiplantae > Streptophyta > Magnoliopsida > Poales > Poaceae > Hordeum > Hordeum vulgare. Next base: position 351,965,046 of record NC_058522.1, on the reverse strand, counting down.
CAACTCAAACCTCTACTTCGTAGTTCTTCCTCTAGATCGTTTTTCTGTGGAGCTCGGGCGGAGCCCTGTAGGAATAGATCATCACCATCACCGGCGTGTCGTCATGCTGCGGGAGAACTCATCTACTTCCCCATCTCTCTTGCTGGATCAAGAAGGTGGAGATCGTCATCGAGTTCTACGTGTGCTGAACGCGGAGGTGTCGTTCGTTCGTCGCTAGATCAGAATGAATCATGGGACGACGGTGATTTGAATCGCGAAGTTGTACCACTACATCAACCGCGTTTCTTAACGCTTCCCGCTTAGCGATCTACAAGGGTACGTGGATCCAATCTCCCTCTCGTAGATGAACATCACCATGATAGGTCATCGTGTGCGTAGGAAATTTTTTGTTTCCCATGCAACGTTCCCCAACAGTGGTATCAGAGCTAGGTTCATGCGTAGATGTAATCTTGAGTACAACACAAAAAAATTTGTGGGCGTTGATGTTCGATTAGCTGCCCTCCTTAGTCTTTTCTCGATTCGGCGGTATTGTTGTATTGAAGCGGCCCGAACCAACATTACTCGTACGCTTACGAGAGACCGGTTTCATCGACCAACATGCAACTCGTTGCATAAAGATGACTGGCGGGTGTCGGTTTCTTCAACTTTAGTTGAATTGCATTTGACAGAGGCGGTCCTTGGAGAGAGGTTAAATAGAAATTTGCACATCTTCGTTGTGGTTTTTGCGTAAGTAAGACGCGATCATGCTAGATACCCATAGCAGCCACGTAAAACATGCAACAACAAATTAGAGGACGTCTAACTTGTTTTTATAGGGTATGCTTGTGATGTGATATGGCCAAAGACATGATCTGATATATTGGATGTATGATATGATCATGTTGTAATAGTTAACATTGACTTGCACGTCGATGCTACGGCAACCGACAGGAGACATACGGTTGTCTTTAAACCAACGTTTGTGTTTGCAGATGTGTTTACTATATTGCTAGGTTGTAGCTTTAGTAGTAATAGCATAGATAGCACGACAACCTCAATGGCAGCATGACGATGGAGATCATGGTGTGGCGCCGGTGATGATGAATATCATGCCGGTGCTTTGGTGATGGAAATCAAGAAGCACAAGATCATGGCCATATCATGTCACTTATGAATTGCATGTGATGTTAATCCTTTTATGCACCTTATCTTGCTTAGAACGACGGTAGCTTTATAAGGGATCCCTCACTAAAATTTCATGATAAAATTGTGTTATGCCCGGCTGTGCATCGTTGCAACAATTCGTCGTTTCCAGACACCACGTGATGATCGGGGGTGAAAGACAAAAGGTTCACATACAACGGGCGCAAAACAGTTGCACACGCGGAACACTCGGGTTAAACTTGACGAGCCTAGCATGTGCAGACATGGCCTTGGAACACGAGAGACCAAAAGGTCGAGTATGAATCGTATAGTTGATATGATTAGCATAGAGATGTTTACCACTGAAACTGCACTCAACTCACGTGATGATAGGATTTGAGTTGGTGAATTTTGATCATGCCATACTCAAGTAACTAGAGAGATGTCTATTTGAGTGGGAGTTTATTAGTAATTTAATTAGTTAAACTCTAATTGTCTTGAACAGAGTTTAAGTCCACTTTGCAATATTTTATTTGTAGATCAATGGCTCACGTAGTAGCGCCCCTGAATTTCAATAAGTTCCTAGAGAAAGCTAAGCTGAAAGATGATGGTAGCAACTTTGTAGACTGGGCTTGTAATCTTAGGCTCATCCTACAAGCTGGGAAAAAGAATTATATCCTTGATGCTGCGCTAGGAGATGAACCACCCGCTACGTCTGACCAAGATGTTTTGAACGCTTGGAAATCACGTAAGGAGGACTACTCAGTAGTTCAATGTGTAGTCTTGTATGGCTTGGAACCGGGACTTCAACGATGCTTTGAACGTCATGGAGCATATGAGATGTTCCAGGAGTTGAAGTTTATCTTTCAGAAGAACGCTTGGATCAAGAGGTATGAGACCTCCGATAAATTCTATGCTTGCAAGACGGAGGAGAATTCGTCTGTTAGTGAACATGTGCTCAAAATGTTTGGGTACTCAAACCGTCTAGCTGAGCTAGGGATTGAACTCCCGCAAGAGGCTATCACTGACAAAATTCTTCAATCACTTCCACCTAGCTACAAGAGCTTTGTGTTGAACTATAACATGCAAGGGATGAACAAGTCACCCGGCGAGTTATTCTCGATGCTGAAAGTCGCAGAGTCAGAACTCCGGAAAGAGCATCAAGTGTTGCTGGTCAATAAGACCACTAGTTTCAAGAGAAACAGCAAAGGCAAGAAGGGTAACTCCAAGAAGAGCGGCAAAGCTGTTGCCAATCCGACGAACAAACCCAAGGCTGGACCTAAGCCGGAAATAGAGTGCTATTATTGCAAGGGGATGGGTCACTGGAAGCACAACTGCCCCAACTATTTGGCTGATAAGAAGGCGGCCAACGCCAAACCAGGTATATGTGATATACATGTTATTGATGTGTACCTAACCAACTCTCGTAGTAGTGCTTGGGTATTTGATACCGGTTTTCTTGCTCATATTTGCAACTCGAAGTAGGGACTGCGGAATAAACGAAGGCTGGTGAAGGATGAAGTGAAGATGTGCGTGGGAAATGGTTCCAAGGTTGATGCAATCGCCATCGGCACAGTCTCACTTCCGTTACCATCACGATTAGTTATGAACTTAAATAATTGTTATTTAGTGCGTGCGTTAAGCATGAACATTATATATGGATCTTGTTTATTGCGAGACAGTTACTCATTTAAGTCAGAGAATAATGGTTGTTCTATTTTTATGAGTAATATATTTTATTTTCATGCACCCAATGTGAGGGGTTTGTTCATATTGAATCTTGATTGCGCTTAGGTCATATTGGTGTAAATCGCATGAAGAAACTCCATACTGATGGGCTTTTGGAGTCACTTGATTTTGAATCACTTGACACGTGCGAACCATGCCTCATAGGCAAGATGACTAAGACTCCATTCTCGGGAACAATGGAGCGTGCAAGTGACTTGTTGGAGATCATACTTACTGATGTGTGTGGTCCAATGAGTGTGGAGGCACACAGCGGATATCGTTATTTTCTCACCTTCACTGATGATTTGAGTAGGTATGGATATATCTAGTTGATGAAGCACAAGTCTGAAACTTTTGAAAGTTCAAGCAATTTCAGAGTGAAGTTGAAAATCATTGTAACAAGAAGATCAAGTTCCTACGATCTAATCGAGGGGGTGAATATCTGAGTTTCGAGTTTGGTGATCACTTAAGACAATGTGGAATCGTTTCACAGTTGACACCGCCTGGAACACCACAGCGTAATGGTGTGTCCGAACATCGTAATTGTACTTTGTTAGATATGGTGTGATCTATGATGTCTCTTACCGATTTGCCGTTATTGTTTTGGGGTTATGCATTAGAGACAGTTGCATTCACTTTAAATAGGGCACCATCAAAATCCGTTGAGATGACGCCATATGAGCTATGGCATGGCAATAGGCCAAAGTTGTCGTTTCTTAAAGTTTGGGGATGTGATGCTTATGTCAAAATGCTTCAGCCTGAAAAGCTGGAACCCAAAGCAGAAAAGTGAGTCGTCATAGGTTACCCAAAAGAGATAGTTGGGTGCACCTTCTATCTCAGATCCGAGGGCAAAGTGTTTGTCGCTAAGAATGGAGCTTTTCTTGAGAAGGAGTTTCTCTCGAAAGAATTGAGTGGGAGGAAGATAGAACTTGATGAGGTTGTGGAACCTCTGCTCCCTCTGGATGGTGGCGCAGGGCACACAAAAATCTCTGTCGAGGCAACACCGGTTGAGGAGGAAGATAATGATGATGATCATGAAGCTTCGGATCAAGTTACTATCGGACCTCGCAGGTCGACAAGATCACGTACTGCTCCTCAATGGTATGGGAATCCTGTCTTATCTATAATGTTGCTAGACAACAATGAACCTGCGAATTATGAAGAAGCAATGGTGGGCCCGAATTCCAACAAATGGTTAGAGGCCCTGAAGTCCGAGATAGGATCTATGTATGAAAACAAAGTGTGGAGTTTTGAAGTATTACATGAAGGTCGCAAGGCTATTCACAACAAATGGATCTTTAATAAGAAGAAGGACACGGACGGTAATGTGACCATTTATAAAGATCGACTTGTGGCAAAGGTTTTTTCACAAGTTCAAGGAGTTGACTACGATGAGACTTTCTCACCAGTAGCGATGCTTAAGTCCGTCCGAATCATGTTGGCAATAGCTGCATTTTTCGATTATGAAATCTGGCAGATGGATGTCAAAACGGCGTTCCTTAATGGTTTTCTTAAGGAAGAGTTGTATATAATGCAACCTGAAGGTTTTGTCGATCTGAAGAATGCTAACAAAGTATGCAAGCTCCAGCGATCCATTTATGGACTGGTGCAAGCATCTCGGAGTTGGAATAAGCGCTTTGATGAGGTGATCAAAGCATTTGGATTTATACAAGTTGTTGGAGAATCTTGTATTTACAAGAAAGTGAGTGGGAGCTCTGTAGCGTTTCTAATATTATATGTGGATGACATATTGCTGATTGGAAACAACGTGGAGTTTTTAGGGAGCGTAAAAGATTACTTGAACAAAAGTTTTTCAATGAAAGACCTAGGAGAAGCTGCTTACATATTAGGCATTAAGATCTATAGGGATAGATCAATGCGCCTAATAGGACTTTCACAATGCAGATACCTTGATAAAGTTTTGAGGAAGTTCAAAATGGAGCAGTCCAAGAAGGGGTTCTTGCCGGTGTTACAAGGTACAAAGTTGAGTAAGACTCAGTGTCAAGTAACTGTGGGAGGTAGAGAAAGGATGAGTATCATCCCCTATGCTTTAGCCATAGGGTCTATCATGTATGCAATGTTATGCACAAGACCGGACGTCAGCCTGGCCATAAGTATGGCAGGCAGGTTTCAAAGTAATCCAGGAGTGGATCACTTGACGGCGGTCAAGAATATTCTAAAGTACCTAAAAAGGACTAAGGAAATGTTTCTCATTTATGGAGGTGATGAAGAGCTCGTTGGAAAGGGTTACGTCGAGGCAAGCTTTGACACTGATCCGGATGACTCTAAGTCTCAAACCGAATACGTATTTATTCTTAATGGGGGTGCGGTAAGCTGGTCCAGTTCCAAGGAAAGCATCGTAGCAGATTCTACATGTGAAGCAGAGTACATGGCTGCCTCGGAGGCAACTAAGGAGGGTGTCTGGATGAAGCAGTTCATGACGGATCTTGGAGTTGTGCCGAGCGCACTAAATCCAATAACTTTGTTCAGTGACAACGGTGGTGTCATTGCTTTAGCAAAGGAACCAAGGTTTCACAAGAAGACCAGACACATCAAATGACGCTTCAGCCTAATCCGCGACTATGTCGAAGGAGAGGACGTAAATATTTGCAAAGAGCACACAGATCTGAATGTTGCAGATCCGCTGACTAAACTCTTCCACGAGCGAAGCATGATCAACACCAGAACTGTATGGGTGTTAGATTCATTCCAATGTAAATCGCATAGCGATGTGAGACTAGATTATTGACTCTAGTGCAAGTGGGAGACTGTCGGAAATATGCCCTAGAGGCAATGATAAAATAGTTATTATTATATTTCCTGTTTCAAGATAATCGTTTATTATCCATGTTATAATTGTATTGAATGAAAGCATAGATACATGTGTGGATATATAGACAAAACAATGTCCCTAGTAAGCCTCTAGTTTACTAGCCAGTTGATCAAGGATGGTTAAGCTTTTCTGACCATATGCAAGTGTTGTCACTTGATAACTTGATTGCATCATTAGGAGAATGATGTGATGGACAAGACCCAAACTATGAATGTAGCATGTGATCGTGTCATTTTGTTGCTATTGTTTTCTGCATGTCAAGTATTCATTCATATGACCATGAGATCATGTAACTCACTGACACCCGAGGAGTACCTTGTGTGTATCAAATGTCACAACGTTACTGGGTGACTACAAAGGTGCTCTACAGGTATTTCCGAAGGTGTCCGTTGAGTTATCATGGATCAAGACTGGGATTTGTCACTTCGTGTGACGGAGAGGTATCCCGGGGCCCACTCGGTAATACAACATCACAAATAAGCCTTGCAAGCAATGTGACTCAAGTGTTAGTCATGGGATCTTGTATTACGGAACAAGTAAAGAGACTTGCCGGTAACGAGATTGAAATAGGTATAGGGATACCGACGAGCAAATCTCAGGCAAGTAACATATCGAAGGACAAAGGGAATGTTATACGGGATTATATGAATCCTTGGCACAAAGGTTCAACCGATAAGGTCATCGTAGAATATGTAGGATCCAATATGTACATCCAGGTCCCGCTATTGGATATTGGCCGGGGAGTGTCTCGGGTCATGTTTGCATAGTTCTCGAACCCGTAGGGTCTACACACTTAAGGTTCAGTGACGTTTTGGTATATTTGAGTTATAGGTGTTGGTGACCGAAGGTTGTTTGGAGTCCCAGATGAGATCACGGACGTCAGAGGGTTTTCGGAATGGTCCGGAAAGGAAGATTGATATATAGGATGGTTTCATTTGGGCTCCGGAAAGATTTTGGGCATTACCGGCAGTGTACCGGGAGTGACGAATGGATTCCGGGTTTTCACCGAGAGGGGCTCACCCACCCGGGAGTGAGCCTAATAGCCCAAGGGTGGCGCATCAGCTCTTAGTGGGCTGGTGAGGCCAGCCCAAGTGGGCTATGGTGCTAGGGAAAGAAAACCAAAGAAAAAAAGGGGAGGTGGGAAGGAAGGAGGGGACTCCTCCTTCCCCAAACCGAATTGGGGTTGGAGTCCACCTCCTCCTCTCTCGGTCGGCGCCCTTGAGGCTCCCTTGAGCCTCAAGGCTAGCACCTCCCCTCCTCCTATATATACTATAGGTTTTAGGGTTTTGGAGACACAACTTTACCACGTGCAACTCAAACCTCCACTTCGTAGTTCTTCCTCTAGATCGTTTTTCTGCGGAGCTCGGGTGGAGCCCTGCAGGAATAGATCATCACCATCACCGGCGCGCCGTCACGCTGCCGGAGAACTCATTTACTTCCCCGTCTCTCTTGCTGGATCAAGAAAGCGGAGATCGTCATCGATCTGTACGTGTGTTGAACACGGAGGTGTCGTCCGTTCGGCACTAGATCGGAACGGATCGTGGGACGACGGTGATTTGTATCATGAAGTTGTGCCACTACATCAACCATGTTTCTTAACGCTTCCTGCTTAGCGATCCACAAGGGTATGTGGATCCGATATCCCTCACGTAGATGAACATCACCATGATAGGTCTTCGTGTGCGTAGGAAATTTTTTGTTTCCCATGCAACGTTCCCCAACATTTACCTCATGGGTAATGTCAACAATAATAACTCATGATCACCCACATCCGAGTGGATATATTTGTCTAAATCATTCGCCAACACATGATGCTTGCCAAAAGATAAAGGCGAAATAAAGGAAATGGTGAAGATCACCACGACTCTTACATAAAGGTAAGTACTAGAAAGTAAAGGTCAGAGATAGGCCCTTCGCAGAGGGAAGGACGGGTTGTCATGCGCTTTTATATTTGGATGCACAATCTCTTAATGCAAAAGAACGTCACTTTATATTGCCCCTTGTGATAAAGAACTTTATTATCCAGTCCGTCGCTTTTATTTCTTCCATATCACAAGTTCGTATAAAGTTTATTTTCCTCGCACTAATAAACCACACATATTTAAAGAGTAATTTTTATTGCTTGCACCAATGACAACTTACTTGAAGGATCTTACTCAATTCAGAGGTAGGTATGGCGGACTCTCAAGGCAAAACTAGGTTAAAGGTTTTTGGATGCACAAGTAGTATCTCTACTTGGTGCAGGAGTTTCTGGCTAATATGAGGTGGAAGCAAGCGACATATGTTGAAGGATCTACAACCATATAACTTCTATTCGTAAATAAGCAAACATAACTCATTATGTTGTCTTCCTTGTCCAACATCAACCTTTCGGCATATGATATTTTAATGAGTGCTCACAATCACAAAAGATGTCTAAGATAATATATTTATATTTGAACCTCTCTTTCTTTATTACTTCCTTTTAATTGCAACAACGATCAATAGCTTTGTTTGTCAACTCACAAAAAAATTCAATCGACATACTTTTTATATGTGAAGTCATCACTCCCCATAAGATCATTATGTATGCTATTTTTCTTTTATTCTATACTTCTTTCTATTTCTTTTTCTCTAGATCATAGCAAGCAAGAAAATTCTTGACTCAAAGTTACTCTTTATTATATAAATCTCGGACTTAGTTACATAGGGGGAACAACAATAATAACTCAAAACCAGATCACACTAAAATTTTATTCTACTAGAGCAAGATATAACTAAAAGGATCAAACGAAGAAAAACAAAAAAGTAAAAAAGGTGTGATGGTGATACGATACCGGGGCACCTCCCCCAAGCATGCCACAAGCCAAGGGGAGTGCCCATACCCATGTGTTCAGTTTTCCTTCTTCGGAGGTAGCGGTGTTGGAGATGTGGATGAGGTTGAAAGCCTATCAAGTTTCCACTTAAGCATGAAATTGTGTTCCCTCAGCTCGTCTACTTCCTGCTCGAGCCTCAATATCTTTTGACAGAACTCACCCTTGCTCTCCTGCAGAAAACAAGAAGGGATAAATAGCACCTTGGGCTTTCTCCTTGTATTTGGGAGGCTAGACTTCTTGAACTCCACATGCAAATCTTCAGGTCGAGGAAAGGGAATCTCCTCTTCGTCCGAGCTTTCTTCCGCATACTTCCATATCTCATGTTCCTCCTCCAAGCACAATCCATAGGGATCTACGTCCCCGTACAGCTTGGGATTAGCAAGATAGTGTGATACATAGCTCTCCCCATCGGAATCTTGGGACGACATCTTACTCTAAATCTGCCACAGAAACAGCTCAAACTGAGATACACAAATATTGTCAAGATACGGAGGTCAAAACCTTCACGGGATTATATTATGCATTTTTGCTGACCCGAGGGAGTATTTGACAAGAAAATGGAGTCCGGAGGGTGCACGAGGTGGCCACAAGCCTGTAGGGCGCGGCTGATACGTCCATTTTGCATCGTGCTTTCATGTTGATATTTATCGCTTTATGGGCTGTTATTACACTTCACGATATAATACTTATGCCTTTTCTCTCTTATTTTGCAAGGTTTGCATGAAGAGGGAGAATGCCGGCAGCTGGAATTCTGGCCTGAAAAGGGAGCAAGTTTGAGATACCCATTCTGCGCAACTCCAAAAGCCGTGAAAATAAACGAGGGTTTATTTTGGAATTTCAAAAAATACTGGGCCGAAGAAGTACCAGAGCGGAGCCAGCAGAAGGCCACAAACCTGCTAGGCGCGGCCTACCCCCCTGGTCGCGCCTAGGGGGCTTGTGGGCTCCCTATTGGCCCTCTAGTCCCCCCTCTTTTGCTATAAGGAGGGTTTCGTTCCAAAAAAATTAAGAGGAGCCTTTCGGGAGGAATCGCTGCCACCATGAGGCGGGACTTGAGCAGAACCAATCTAGAGCTCCGGCAGTGTCGTCCTGCTGGGGAAACTTCCCTCCCGGAGTGGGAAATCGTCGCCATCGTCATCACCAACACTCCTCTCATCGGAGGGGACTCATCACCATCAACATCTTCATCAGCACCATCTCATCTCCAAACACTAGTTCATCTCTTGTAACCAATCTCCGTCTCGCAACTCCGATTGGTACTTGTAAGGTTGCTAGTAGTGTTAATTACTCTATGTAGTAGATGCTAGTTGGATTACTTGGTGGAAGATTATATGTTCAGATCCTTGATGCTATTCAATACCTCTCTGGTCATGAATATTATTATGCTTTGTGAGTAGTCACTTTTGTTCCAGAGGACATGGGATAAGTCTTGTTATAGGTAGTCATGTGAATTTGGTATTCGTTCGATATTTTGATGTGTTGTATGTTGTCTCTCCTCTAGTGGTGTTATGTGAACGTCGACTACATAACACTTCACCATTATTTGGGCCTAGAGGAAGGCACTGGGAAGTAGTAAGTAGATGATGGGTTGCTAGAGTGACAGAAGCTTAAACCCTAGTTTATGCATTGCTTCGTAAGGGGTTGATTTGGATCCACTAGTTTAATGCTATCGTTAGACTTTGTCTTAATTCTTCTTCCGTAGTTGCGGATGCTTGCAAGAGGGGTTAATCATAAGTGGGATGCTTGTACAAGTAAGGGCAGTACCAAAGCGCCGGTCCACCCACATATCAAACTATCAAAGTAGCGAATGCGAAGCATATGAACATGATGAAAACTAGCCTGACAGAAATTCCCATGTGTCCTCAGGAGCGCTTTACCTCCTATAAGAGTTTATCCAGGCTTGTCCCTTGCTACAAAATGGATTGGGCCACTTTGCTGCACCGTTGTTACTACTGTTACTTGCTACTTGCTACGAATCATCTTACCACACAACTATCTGTTATCGACAATTTCAGTGCTTGCACAGATTACCTTGCTAAAAACCACTTGTCAGATCATCCTTCTCCTCGTTGGGTTCGACACTCTTACTTATCGAAAGGACTAAAATTGATCCCCTACATTTGTGGGCCATCAAGACTCATTTCTGGCGCCGTTGCCGGGGAGTGAAGCGCCTTTGGTAAGTGGAATTTGGTAAGGAAACATTTATATAGTGTGCTGAAATTTATTGTCACTTGTCACTATGGAAACTAATCCTTTGAGGAGCTTGTTAGGGGTATCTTCACCTCGAGTGGAAGCACAAGGAATTGCTCCTCAACCTGCTGCACCTACTGAAAATATTTTCTATGAATTTCCTTCGGGTATGCTTGAGAAACTGCTGGCTAATCCTTTTACAGGAGATGGAACATCACATCCCGACTTGCATCTAATCTATGTAGATGAAGTTTGTGGTTTATTTAAGCTTGCAGGTATACCCGAGGATGAGGTCAAGAAAACGGTCTTTCACTTATCTTTGAGGGATAAAGAATTGACATGGTATAGGTTATGTGATGATACTGGATCATGGAACTACAACCGGTTGAAATTGGAATTTCATCAAAAGTTGTATCCTATGCATTTAGTACATCGTGGTCGGAATTATATTTATAATTTTTTACCTCGTGACAGAGAAAGCATAGCTCAAGCTAGGGGAGGCTTAAATCAATGTTATATTCATGCCCCAACCATGAGCTCTCGAGAGAAATTATCATTCAGAACTTCTATGCTCGGCTTTCTCATGATGATCGCACCATGCTTGACACTTCTTGTACCGGTTCTTTTATGAAGAGAGATATTGACTTCAGATGGAATTTATTTGAAAGACTTAAACGCAACTCTGAAGATTGGGAGTTTGATGAAGGTAAGGAGTTAGGTATGAATTTCAAGTTTGATTGCGTTAAATCCTTTGTTGAAACAGATAATTTTAGTGATTTTAGCGCTAAATATGGACTTGACTCTAAGATAGTAGCTTCATTGTGTGAATCATTTTCTGCTCATATTGATCTCCCTAAAGAGAAGTGGTTTAAATATCATCCTCCCTTGGAAGTCAATGTAGTTAAACCCAATCCAGTTGAAGAGAAAGTCATCACTTATAATGATCCTATTGTTCCCAGTGCTTACATTGAGAAACCACCTTTCCCTGTTAGGATAAAGGATCATTCTAAAGTTTCAACTGTAATACGTAGGGGCTATATTAGAACACCTACACCCCCTGAGAAAATTAGAGTTGAACCTAGCATTGCTATTATCAAATATCTCCTGTCCGACAATGTTGATGGCCATGATATTCACTTGTGTGAAGATGCTGCTAGAATTGCTAAACCACATGCTAGAGATCAACATAGGCCTGTTGTTGGCACGCCTGTTGTTTCTGTTAAGATAGGAAAGATCATTGTTATCATGGTTTATGTGACGTGGGTACTAGTGTTAGTGCAATACCTCAATCCTTATATGATGAAATTAAGGACGAGATTACACCTGTTGAGATGGAACCTATTGATGTCACTATCCAGCTTGCCAATAAAGATACTATCTGCCCTTTGGGAATTGTTAGAGATGTTGAAGTCTTGTGTGGTAAAACGAAGTATCCTGCTGATATTCTCGTTCTTGCTACCACACAAGATAGCTTTTGTCCCATCATATTTGGCAGACCTTTTCTCAATACTGTCAATGCTCATATTGACTGTGAGAAGCAAACTATCACTGTTGGCTTTGAAGGTGTGTCACATGAGTTTAATTTCTCCAAGTTTGGTAGACAACCTCATGAGAAAGAGTGACCTAGTAAGGATGAAATTATTGCCCTAGCTTCTATTGTCGTGCCTCCTACTAATCCTTTAGAGCAATACTTGCTTGAGCATGAAAATGATATGCATATGGATGAAAGGGATGAGATAGATAGAGTTATCTTTGAACAATATCCTATCCTTAAGAATAATTTGCATGTTGAACTGCTTGGAGATCCACCCCTACCAAAGGGTGATCCTGTGTTCGAGCTTAAACAGTTGCCTGGTACTCTTAAGTATGCTTATCTCGGTGAAAAAGAGATATATCCTGTTATTATTAGTGCTAGCCTCTCACAGCATGAAGAAAAGAAGTTACTAAAAACTCCGAGGAAGCACCGTGCTGCTATTGGATATACTCTTGATGATCTTAAGGGCATTAGTCCCACTCTATGCCAGCACAAGATTAAAACTGATCCTGATTCCAAGCCAGTTTCCGATCACCAACGGAGATTAAATCCTAAGATGAAAGAGGTAGTAAGAAAAGAAATACTAAAGCTCCTGGAAGCATGTATTATCTGTCATGTTTCTCATAGTGATTGATTGAGTCCGGTGCATTGCGTCCCTAAGAAGGGAGGTATTACCGTTGTTCCTAATGATAAGGATGAATTGATCCCACACAGGATTATTACTCGCTATAGGATGGTGATCGATTTTAGGAAATTGAATAAAGCCACTAGGAAAGATCATTACCCTTTGCCTTTTATCGACCAAATGCTAGAAAGACTGTCTAAACACACACACTTCTGCTTTCTAGATGGTTATGCTGGTTTCTCCCAAATACCAGTTGCACAATCTGATTAGGAGAAAACCACTTTCACCTGCCCTTTCGGTACCTTTTATTATAGACGTATGCCTTTTGGCTTATGTAACGCACATGCCACCTTTCAAAGATGTATGATGGCTATATTCTCTGACTTTTTGTGAAAAGATTGTTGAGGTTTTCATGGATGAGTTCTCCATTTACGGGTCTTCTTTTGATGATTGCCTTAGCAACCTTGATCGAGTCTTGTAGAGATGTAAGGATACCAATCTTGTCTTGAATTGGGAGAAGTGCCACTTTATGGTTAATGAAGGCATCGTCTTCGGACATAGAATTTCTGAAAGAGGTATTGAAGTCGATAAGGCTAAGGTTAATGCGATCGAGAAAATGCCATGCCCCACAGATATCAAAGGTATAAGAAGTTTCCTTGGTCATGGTGGTTTCTATAGAAGGTTCATTAAAGACTTCTCTAAGATTTCTAGTCCTCTTACCAATCTCTTGCAAAACGATATTCCTTTTGTTTTTAACGATGATTGTGAGGAAGCCTTCGAAATACTTAAGAAGGCCTTGATAACTGTGCCTATTGTTCAATCACCTGATTGGAACTTACCTTTTGAAATCATGTGTGATGTTAGTGATTATGTTGTTGGCGCTATTCTAGGACAAAGAGTTGATAAGAAGTTGAATGTTATTCACTATGCTAGTAAAACTCTAGACAGTGCCCAAAGAAACTATGCTACTACGAAAAAGGAATTTTTAGCAGTCGTGTTTGCATGTGAAAAGTTCAGGTCTTGCATTGTTGATTCCAAAGTCACTATTCACACTAATCACGTTGTTATTAAGTACCTCATGGAAAAGAAAGACGCTAAACCTAGACTTATCAGATGGGTTCTCTTGCTATAAGAATTTGATTTGCATGTTGTCGATAGGAATGGTGCTGAGAACCCAGTAGCAGATAACTTGTCTAGGTTGGAGAATGTTCTTGATGACCCACAACCTATTGATGATAGCTTCCCTGCTGAGGAATTGAATGTCATCAATACTTCACGTAGTACACCGTGGTATGCTGATTATGCAAACTATATCGTTGCCAAATATATACCACCTAGTTTCACATACCAGCAAAAGAAGAAATTCTTCTTTGATTTGAGACATTACTTTTGGGATGATCCTCACCTTTATAAGGAAGGAGTAGATGGTGTTATTAGACGTTGTGTAACTGAACATGAACAAGGACAGATCCTACAGAAGTGTCACTCCGAGGCCTACGGAGGACACCATGCGGGATATAGAACTGCACACAAGGTATTGCAATCAGGTTTCTATTGGCCCACTCTCTTCAAGGATGCCCGTAAGTTTGCCTTGTCTTGTGACGAATGTCAAAGAATAGGTAATATCGGTAAACGTCAGGAAATGCCTATGAATTATTCACTTTTCATTGAACCATTTGATGTTTGAGGCTTTGATTATATGGGACCTTTTCCAAAATCCAACGGGTATACTCATATCCTAGTTGTTGTTCACTACGTCACTAAGTGGGTAGAAGCTACCCCAACTAGTAGTGTTGATCACAACACCTCTATCAGGATGCTTAAAGAAGTTATTTTCCCTAGATTTGGAGTCCCTAGATATCTAATGACCGATGGTGGTTGACATTTCATTCATGGTGCTTTCTGTAAAACACTTTCTAAGTATGATGTCAATCGTAGAATTGCATCTCCCTATCATCCTCGGTCCAGTGGTCAAGTAGAGCTAAGAAATAGAGAGATTAAACTAATTCTGCAAAAGACTATCAATAGGTCTAGAAAGAATTGGTCTAAGAAGATCGATGATGCACTGTGGGCTTATAGAACTGCCTATAAGAATCCCATGGGCATGTCTCCGTACAAAATGGTTTACGGTAAAGCATGTCATTTACCTCTTGAGCTAGAGCATAAGGCTTATTGGGCAATCAAAGAGCTCAACTTTGATTTCAAACTTGCTGGTGAGAAGAGGTTGTTTGATATTACCTCACTTGATGAATGGAGAACTCGGGCATATGAGAATGCCAAGTTGTTCAAAGAAAAGGTTAAGAGGTGGCATGATAAAAGGATACAAAAGCGTGAGTTCAATGTAGGTGATTATGTCTTGCTATATAATTCTCGTTTTAGATTTTTTGCAGGCAAGCTTCTCTCTAAATGGGAAGGTCCCTACATTGTTGAGGAAGTATATCATTCCGGTGCCATCAAGATCAACAACACGGAAGGTAATTTTCCGAGAGTGGTAAATGGGCAAAGAATCAAGCATTATATCTCAGGTACTCCCATAAATGTTGAAAGCAATATTATCAATACCATAACTCCAGAGGAGAACATAAGGGATATTTATCAGCCTGTTTCAGACTCCGAAAACGAAGAGGTATGTGATTCGGTAAGTAAACTGACTCCAAAACTTTTCCAGTAGGAATTTTTCTTTGTTTTGGAATTTTTAGAAAAATAGAAAAAAAAATTAAAGTAGTCTGGAAAGCGCACGAGGAGGCGACAAGCTTGCCAGGCACGGGCCACCCCCTGGCCGCGCCTGGGGGGCTTGTGACCACCTCGTGTGCCTCCCAGACTCCATTTACTTGCGGAGTACTCCTTCTGGTCGGGAAAAAATCATTATATATTCTCCCGTAAGGTCTGACCCTCGTATCACGCAATTTTCTTCTGTTTTCGTTTCGAGCTTGTTTTCTGCTGCAGATTTAAAGCAAGATGTCTTCTCAAGATTCATAGGGGGAGAGCTATGTGGCCGATTACCTTGCTAACCCCAAGGTCTATGGGAACTTGGATACTTATGGCTGACCACTGATGAGGAAGAAGATTATGATCCCAAGGGGAAGGAAGGAACATGTTCTGATGAGGAGGAGGCTCCTCTACCTCAACTTGGAGACACACATGTGGAGTTCAAGAAGTCGAGCCTCCCTGACTCAAGGAAGAAGCCTAATATTTTTTTATCCCTTCTCGTCTTTTGCAGGAGAGTAAGCAGGAATTATGCCAAAGGGTGTTGAGGCTTGAAGAGGAAATTAATGATCTGAAGGAGCGGAATTTTATGCTCAAGAGGAAATTAAACAAGTTCAAGACCTCTGCAACAACTCCACCACCATCACCATCAAAGGAAGACAACTAAGCACGGGTATGGGCAATCCCCTTGGCTTATGCCAAGCTTGGGAGAGTTGCCCCGGTATCGTATCACCATCACATCTTTTGCCTTTACCTTTTCTTAGTTTGATCCTTTTTGGTTTTATCTTTCTCTAGTAGAATAAAGTTCTTAGTGTTTTAGGCTTGAGTTTTGCTTTTTGTCACCCCTGATTTATTCGAGCTCATGAGCCATATAATAAAGAGTGTTTTAGTTAAGGGCTTTGCCTCATGCCATGATCTGAAAGAAAAGAATCATAAAAGAACAAAAGCATGAAAGATCATGTAATGATCTTACGGAAAGTGATGGGTTCACATATAAAAATAATGTTGATTGAAACTTGTTGAGGGTAGACAAACGTAGACCTTGGTCATTGTTGCAATCAATAGGAAGTGATAAAGAAGGAGAGGTTCACATATAAATATACCATCTTTGACACCATCTATGATTGTGAACACTCACTAAACTATTACATGCTTAGAAGTAGATGTTGGACAAGGAAGACAACATAATGAATTATTTTTGCTTAGTTCCAAACAATGTTATATGATTAGAGATCCCTTAGCATGTGACGATTGCTTCCACCCCATATCAGCCAAAACTCCCGCACCAAGTAGATATACTACTTGTGCATCCATAAACCTTCAACCCAGTTTTGCCATGAGAGTCCACCATACCTACCTATGGATTGAATAAGATCCCTCAAGTAAGTTGTCATCGGTGCAGGCAATAAAAATTGCTCCCTAGTTATGTATGATCTATTAGTGTGTGGAAAATAATCTTTGTACGAACCTGTGATGAGGAAGACATAAAAGCTACAGACTGCATAATAAAGTTCTTTATCACGGGAGGCAATATAAAGTGACGTTCCTTCACACTGAGAGGTCGCACATCCAAACCTCAAAAGCGTATGACAACCTCTGCTTACCTCTGCGAAGGGCCTATCTTGTACCTTTACTTTTTTCCCTTGAAAGAGTCATGGTGATCTACACCAATTCTTTATTTCGCCTTTTTCTTGGCTAACATCATATGCTAGGGAAAGATCTATATTCATATGTCAACTTGGAAGTAAGTATTCATGAATTATTATTGTTGACATTACCCTTGAGGTAAATAGTTGGGAGGCGAAACTATAAGCCCCTATCTTTCTCTGTGTCCGACTGAAACTTTGATCTCATGAGTACCACGTGAGTTGTAGCAATTGTAGAAGACAAAATGATGATTGAGTATGTGGATTAGCTTTACAAACTCTTACTTGACTCTTTCTGATGTTATGATAAATTGCAATTGCTTCAATGACTAAAGGCTATCGGTTGTTAATTCTCATTAAGCTTCTTGATCCATACTTTACTTTGTGAAGGAATTATCACTTTAGCATAAGAGATGATATGATGATATTGTTGTTCTGACTATGATCATGATGCCTGCATGTCCGTATCTTGTTTTGTCGACACCTCTCTCTCTAAACATGTGGGCATATTTATTGATCTCGGCTTCCGCTTGAGGACAAGCGAGGTCTAAGCTTGGGGGAGTTGATACGTCCATTTTGCATCATGCTTTCATGTCGATATTTATCGCTTTATGGGTTGTTATTACACTTCACGGTACAATACTTATGCATTTTCTCTCTTATTTTGCAAGGTTTGCATGAAGAGGGAGAACGCCGGCAGCTGGAATTCTGGCCTGAAAAGGGAGCAAGTTTGAGATACCTATTCTGCGCAACTCCAAAAGCCGTGAAAATCAACGAGGATTTATTTTGGAATTTCTACAAAATACTGGGCCAAAGAAGTACCAGAGCGGAGCCAGCAGGAGGCCACAAGCCTGCTAGGCGCGACCTACCCCCCCCCCCCCCCGGTGGCACCTTGGGGGCTTGTGGGCTCCTTGTTGGCCCTCTGCCCCCCCCCCTCTTTTGCGATAAGGAGAGTTTCGTTCCAGAAAAAATTAAGAGGAGGCTTTCAGGAGGAATCGCCGCCGCCACGAGGCGGAACTTGAGCAGAACCAATCTAGAGCTCCGGTAGGGTCGTCCTGCCGGGGAAACTTCCCTCCCGGAGGGGGAAATCGTCGCCATCGTCATCACCAACGCTCCTCTCATCGGAGGGGACTCATCACCATCAATATCTTCATCAGCACCATCTCATCTCCAAACCCTAGTTCATCTCTTGTAACCAATCTCCATCTCGCGACTCCGATTGGTACTTGTAAGGTTGCTAGTCGTGTTAATTACTCTTTGTAGTTGATGCTAGTTGGATTACTTGGTGGAAGATTATATGTTCAGATCCTTGATGCTATTCAATACCTCTCTGGTCATTAATATTATTTTGCTTTGTGAGTAGTCACTTTTGTTCCTGAGGACATGGGATAAGTCTTGCTATAAGTAGTCATGTGAATTTGGTATTCGTTCGATATTTTGATGTGTTGTATGTTGTCTCTCCTCTAGTGGTGTTATATGAACGTCGACTACATAACACTTCACCATTATTTGGGCCTAGAGGAAGGCATTGGGAAGTAGTAAGTAGATGATGGGTTGCTAGAGTGACATAAGCTTAAACCCTAGTTTATGCGTTGCTTCGTAAGGGGCTGATTTGGATCCACTAGTTTAATGCTATGGTTAGACTTTGTCTTAATTCTTCTTTTGTAGTTGAGGATGCTTGCGAGAGGGGTTAATCATAAGTGGGATGCTTGTCCAAGTAAGATCAGTACCCAAGCGCCGGTCCACCCACATATCAAACTATCAAAGTAGCGAACGTGAAGCATATGAACATGATGAAAACTAGCCTGACAGAAATTCCCATGTGTCCTCGGGAGCGCTTTACCTCCTATAAGAGTTTGTCCAGGCTTGTCCCTTGCTACAAAAAGGATTGGGCCACTTTTCTGCACCGTTGTTACTATTGTTACTTGCTACTTGCTACGAATCATCTTACCACACAACTATATGTTACCGGTAATTCAGTGCTTGCACAGATTACCTTGCTGAAAACCACTTGTCAGATCCTTCTGCTCCTTGTTGGGTTCGACACTCTTACTTATCGAAAGGAGTACGATTGATCCGCTACACTTATGGGCCATCAGCGGCCAGGGGGGTAGGCCGCGCCCCTAGCTTGTCGACTCCTCGTGCACGCTTCGGACTATATTAAATTTTCCTAATTTTTAAATATTCCAAAACTGGTAAAAATTACCATTGAAAACGCTTTGGAGTCGGTTTGCTTACCGTAGCACATACCTATTCCTTTTCGGGGTCCGAGACGTTCTGATAGGTCTCCCTAATGTACTCTTCCGGAGTTATGGTATTGATAATATTAGTTTCAACATTTATGGGAGTACCTTAGATATAATGTTTGATTCTTTGCTCATTTACCACCTTCAGATTTGTGCCTTCGGCGTTGTTGATCTTGATGGCATCGGAACGATATACTTCCTCGATAAGGTAAGGCCCTTCCCATTTAGAGAGAAGTTTTCCTGCAAAAAATCTTAAACGAGAGTTGTATAGCAAGACATGATCACCTACATTGAATTCACGCTTTTGTATCCTTCTATCATGCCATCTCTTAACCTTTTCTTTAAACAACTTGGCATTCTCATAGGCCTAGGTTCTCCATTCATCAAGTGAGCTAATGTCAAATAACCTATTCTCACTGGCAAGTTTGAAACCATAGTTAAGCTATTTAATTTCCCAATAAGCTTTATGTTCTAGATCTAGAGGTAAGTGACATGCTTTACCATAAACCATTTTATAAGGAGACATACCCATAGGGTTTTTGTAAGCGGTTCTATAAGCCCATAATGCATCGTCAAGTTTCTTAGACCAATTCTTTCTAGATCTATTAACGGTCTTTTGCAAGATCAATTTAATTTCTGTGTTGCTCAATTCTACTTGCCCACTAGAGTGAGGATGATAAGGAGATGCAATTCTATGATTAACATCATACCTAGCAAGCAATTTACGGGAAGCACCATGAATAAATTGTGAACCACCATGAGTCATTAAATATCTAGGGACTCCAAATCTAGGGAAAATAACTTCTTTCAGCATTTTAATAGAAGTGTTATGATCAACACTACTAGTTGGAATAGTGTCTACCCACTTAGTAACATAATCAACACCCACTAGAATATGAGTATACACGTTGGATTTTGTAAAAGGTCCCATATAATCAAATCCCCAAACATCAAATGGTCCAATAACTAGAGAGTAATTCATAGGCATTTCCTGATGTCTACTAATATTACCAATTCTTTGACATTCATCACGAGACAAGACAAACTTACGAGCATCCTTGAAGAGAGTAGGCCAATAAAAACCAGATTGTAATACCTTGTGTGCAGTTCTATCTCCAGCATGGTGTCCTCTGCAGGCCTCAAAGTGATACTTGTGAAGGATCTGTCCATGTTCATTCTCACGTACAATACGTCTAATAATACCATCTACTCCTTCCTTGTAAAGGTGTGGATCATCCCAAAAGTAATGTCTTAAATCATATAACAACTTTTTCTTTTGTTGGTATGTGAAGCTAGGCGGTATAAATTTAGCAACAATGTAGTTAGCATAATCAGCATACCAAGGAGCATTGCGTGAAGCATTTATGACAACTGATTGTTCATCAGGGAAGTTATCATCAATAGGTAGTGGGTCATCAAGAACATTCTCTAATCTAGACAAGTCATCTGCTACGGGGTTACCAGCGCCCTTTTTATCAATAATATGCAGATCAAATTCTTGTAGCAGAAGAACCCATCCAATAAGTCTAGCTTTAGCATCTTTCTTTTCCATAAGGTACTTAATAGCAGCTGATCAATGTGAACAGTTACTTTGGAATCAACAATATAAGGTCTAAACTTATCGCAAGCAAACACAACTTCTAAAAATTCCTTTTCAGTGGTAGCGTAGTTTCTTTGAGCATTGTCTAAAGTTTTACTAGCGCAATGGATGACATTTAATTTCTTATCAACTATTTGTCCTAGAACAACACCAACAGCATAATCACTAGCATCACACATAATTTCAAAGGGTAGGTTCCAATCAGGTGGTTGAACAATAGGTGCAGTGATCAAGGTTTTCTTAAGAATTTCAAATGCTTCTACACAATCATCTTAAAAAATGAATGGGGCATACTTTTGCAAAATATTAGTGAGCGGCTTAGAAATTTTAGATAAGTCTTTAATAAATCTCCTATAGAAACCGACATGACCAAGGAAACTTCTTATACCTTTAACATCTATTGAACACGGCATTTTTTCAATAGCATCAACTTTAGCTTTGTCAACTTCAATACCTCTTTCGGAGATTTTGTGTCCCAAGACGATGCCTTCATTAACCATAATGTGGCACTTCTCCCAATTCAAGACAAGATTAGTTTCTTCACATCTCTGCCAAACTCGATCATGGTTGCTCAAGCAATCATCAAAAGAAGTTCCGTAAACGGAAAAATCATCCATGAAAACTTCAACAATCTTTTCGCAAAAGTCGGAGAATATAGCCATCATACATCTTTGAAAGGTAGAAGATGCATTGCATAAACCAAAAGGCATATGTCTATAAGCAAAGGTACCTAAAGGGCAAGTAAAAGTGGTCTTCTCTTGATCCTCTTTTGATACATGTATTTGAGAGAAGCGAGAGTAACCATCTAGAAAGCAAAAATGTGTATGTTTGGATAGTCTTTCTAGCATTTGATCAATAAAAGATAGCAGATAATGATCTTTCCTAGTAGCCTTATTCAATTTCCTTAAATCAGTTACCATTCTATATATTGTAACAATTCTTTGCGGGGTCAATTCATCTTTATCATTAGGAACAATGGTAATACCTCCCTTTTTAGGGACACAATGAACATGACTAGCCCATCTACTATGAGCAATAGGATAAATTATACCTGCCTCCAGAAGCTTTAGTATTTCATTTCTTACCACTTCCTTCATTTTAGGATTTAATCGTCGTTGGTGACCAACAACTGGTTTAGCATCAGGCCTCATATTGATTTTGTGTTGACATAGAGTGGGACTAATGCCCTTAAGATCATCAAGATTATATCCAATAGCGGCACGGTGCTTCCTCACGGTTTTCAATAATCTATTTTCTTCATGCTCTCAAAGGTTAGAACTAATAATAACATGATATATCTATTTTTCATCAAGATAAGCATATTCAGAGTATGAGGTAATTTTTTTAAGCTCAAACACGGGATCACCCTTAGGTGGAGGAGGATCCCCGAGTATTTCAACATGCAGGTTGTGTTTCAGAATAGGCTGTTGATCAAAGAAAATCTTATCTATTTCATTCATTTCATTCATATACATATCATTTTCATGGTCTAGCAAATATTGTTCTAAGGGATCGGTAGGAGGCACAACGTAGAAGCGAGACCAATAATTTCATCTTTACTTGGCAATTCTTTGTCATGGGGTTGTCTACGAAATTTAGAGAAATTGAACTCATGAGATGCATCCCCAAAACTTACAGTAACAGTTTCTTTTTCACAATCAGTCTTAACATTAACAGTATTCAAGAAGGGTCTACCGAATATAATGGGACAAAAATCATCTTGTGGGGAACCAAGAACAAGAAAATGAGTAGGATACTTTATTTTCCCACACAAGACTTCAACATCTCTAACAATTCCAATTGGTGAAATATTATCTCTATTAGCAAGCTTGATGGTAACATCAATTTCCTCTAATTCGGCTCGTGCGATATCATTCATAATTTATTGGTATAAGGTAAAGGGAAATGCACTCACACTAGCACCCATATCACATAAGCCATGATAACAATGCTCTCCTATTTTAACAGAAACAACAGGCATGCCAACAATAGGTCTATGTTCACCTTTAGTATCAGGTCTAGCAATTCTAGCGGCTTCATTTCAGAAGTGAATGACATGTCCATCAATATTATCAACCAAGAGATATTTAACCATAGCAATATTAGGTTCTACTTTATTTTGTTCACGAGGTATGGGTGTTCTAGCACAACTCTTACGAACCACAGTTGAAGCTTTAGCATGTTCCTTTATCCTAACAAAAAAGGGTGGTTTCTCAATATAAGCAGTAGGAATAACAGGATCAACATTATAAATAGTAGTTTCTTCTTCAACTTTAATAGGTTCTACCACTTTAACTTCAACGGGAGGATGATATTTAAACCACTTCCCCTTGGGGAGATCAACATGAGTAGCAAAAGATTCACAAAATGAAGCTACTATCTCAGAGTCAAGTCCATATTTAATGCTAAAATCACGAAAAGCATCGGTGTCTATAAAGGATTTAACACAATCAAATTTAAGTCTTATACCTCACTCATTACCTTCGTCAAGTTTCTAATCTTCAGAGTTGTTTTTAATTCTTTCCAATAAGTACCATTTGAATTCAATATCTTTCTTCATAAAGGAACCATCACAAGAATTGTCGAGCATGGGTTGATCATTACGAGAGAGCCAAGCATAAAAATTCTGAATAATAATTTATCTCAGGAGATCATGATTGGGGCATTAATATAACAATGACTTAAGCCTCCCCAAGCTTGAGCGATTCTTTCTCCTTCACGAGGCCAAAAATTATAAATATAATTCCGATCACGATGAACCATATGCATAGGGTAAAACTTCTGATGAAACTCCAATTTCAATCGGTTGTAGTTCCATGATCCAATATCAACACATAGCCTATACCATGTCAACGCCTTTTCCTTCAAATATAAAGTAAATACCTTCTTCTTGACATCATCCTCGGGCAGACCTGCAAGCTTAAATAAACTTCATCCACAAAGATTAGGTGCAAATCAGGATGTAGTGTTCCATCTCTTGCATAAGGATTAGCTAGCGGTGTTTCTATCATACCCGAAGGAATTTCATAATAAATATTTCCAGTAGGTGCAGCAGGTTGAGGAGCATCTCTTTGTGCTTCCGGTCAGGTGAATATACTCCAAACAAGCCCCTCAAAGGATTATTTACCATAGTGACAAGTGACAGTAAATTTCAGCACAATATATAAATTTTTCCTTACCAAGTTCCACTTACCAAAGGCACTTCACTCCCCGACAACGGCGCCAGAAAAGAGTCTTGATGACCCACAAGTATAGGGGACCTATCATAGTCCTTCCGATAAGTAAGAGTGTCGAACCCAACGAGGAGCGGGAGGGAATAACAAGCGGTTTTGTAAGGTATTCTGTGCAAGCACTGAAATTATCGGTGATAGATAGCTTTGTGATAAGGTAATTTGTAACGGGTAACAAGTAAAAATTGTAAAAAAGGTGCAGCAAGGTGGCCCAATCCTTTTTGTAGCAAAGGACAAGCCTGGAAAAACTCTTATATAAAGAAAATCTCTCCCGAGGACACATGTGAATTTATGTCAAGCTAGTTTTCATCATGCTCATATGGTTCGCGTCTGTTAATTTGATAATTTGATATGTGGGTGGACCGGTGCTTGGGTGCTGCCCTTACTTGGAAAAACATCCCACTTTTGATTAACCTCTCTCGCAAGCATCGACAACTATGAAAGAATAATTAAGATAAATCTAACCATAGCATTAAACCTATGGATCCAAATCAGCCCCTTACGAAGCAACACATAAACCAGGTTTTAAGCTTCTGTCACTCTAGCAACCCATCATCTACTTATTACTTCCCAATGCCTTCCTCTAGGCCCAAATAATGTTGAAGTGTCATGTAGTCGACGTTCACATGACACCACTAGAGAAGAGAGAACATATATCTTATCAAAATATCGAACGAATACCAAATTCACATGATTACTTATAACAAGACTTATCCCATGTCCTGAGGAACAAACATAACTACTCACAAAGCATATTCATGTTCATAATCAGAGGAGTATTAATAATCATTAAGGATATGAACATATGATCTTCTACAAAATAAACCAACTAGCATCAACTACAAAGCTTAATCAACACTAGTAGCAACCCACATGTACCAATCTGAGGTTTTGAGACAAAGATCGGATACAAGAGATGAATTAGGGTTTGGAGAGGAGATGGTGCTGATGAAGATGTTGATGGAGATTGATCCGCTCTTGATGAGAGGATCGTTGGCGATGATGATGGCTTCAATTTCCCCTCCGGGAGGGAAGTTTCCCCGACGGAATAGCTCCGTCGGAGCTCTAGATTGGTTATGTCGAAGTTCCGCCTCGAGACGGTGGTGCTGCATCCCGGAAGCTATGATATGATTTTTCCAGGTCAAAACCCTTAATGCAGCAGAAGATGGGCACAGGAGGCTTGCAGGGGGGGCAAGCCTGCACGGAGCGGCAAGGGGGGTAGGTCGCGCCCCTTGGCTTGTGACCTCCTGGTGGGTCCCTCTGGTACTTCTTTCGCCCATTTATTTTTTATATATTCCAAAACAATTCTCCGTAACTATTCAGGACTGTTGGAGCTGTGCAGAATAGATCTCTTAGATTTGCTCCTTTTCTAGTCCAGAATTCCAGCTGCCGGCAATCTCCATCTTCGTGTAAATCTTGTAAAATAAGAGAGAAAAGGCATAAGTATTGTACCATAATATGTATTAACATCCATGATGCAATAAACATTGATATAAACGCATGATGCAAAATGGACGTATCAATATGGCCAAAGACATGATATGATATATTGGATGAATGAGATGATCATGTTGTAATAGTTAAATATCGACTTGGACGTCGATGCTACGGCAACCGGCAGGAGCCACAGGGTTGTCTTTAATTATTTTGCCCTTGGTGAAGCTTTGCTTTATCGCTAGTAGTAGTCTTAGTAGTAACAGCATAGTTAGCGCGACAACCTCGATGGCAGCACAATGATGGAGATCATGGTGTGGCACCGGTGACGATGGAGATCATGTCGGTGAGTTGGTGATTGTCACGCCCAAGATGCGACCCTATCCTCAATTTGGCACGAAGGTCTCGTCAGGGTTAGAAGAGCATCTCATCGTGTCGCAAGAATGGATATCGTTACAAGTACATGTACTGTAAAGATGAGATATATGTCTAGAATTGGCTTATACTCGCCACAAGCTACATCAGAGTCACAGAAGTACGGTACGAATTCATCAAGAGTAAGAGCAGGGTCCGACTACGGATGAAAACAAACGACAAAATAAGAACGACGTCCATCCTTGCTATCCCAGGCTGCCGGCCTGGAACCCATCCTAGATCGATGAAGAAGAAGAAGAAGAAGAAGCAACTCCAAATGAACAATCAACGCGCTCACGTCAAGTACCCTTTACTTGTACGTGCAACTGGTGTTGTAGTAATCTGTGAGCCACAGGGGACTCAGCAATCTCATTTCCAAAGTTATCAAGACTAGCAAAGCTTAATGGGTGAGGCATGGTTAAGTGGTGAGGTTGCAGCAGCGGCTAAGCATTTATTTGGTGGCTACACTTACGAGTACAAGAAATAAGAGGGGGAAGATCTACGCATAGCGGACGTGAACTACTGATGATCAAATGAATGATCCTGAACACCTACCTACGTCAGACATAACCCCACCGTGTCCTCGATCGGAGAAGGAACTCACGAAAGAGACAGTCACGGTTACGCACACAGTTGGCATATTTTAATAAGTTAACTTCAAGTTATCTAGAACCAGTGTTAAACAAAGTTTCCACGTTGCCACATAACCGCGGGCACGGCTTTCCGAAAGATTTAACCCTGCAGGGGTGCTCCAACTGGTCCATCACAAATTACCACAAGCCACATAGAAATCCTCAATCACGAAGCTTGCGATATCATTGGATTCCCTAGTGGAAAACCTCATCGGAATCCCGATGCACAAGATATCTCGTCAAAGGTAAAAACTAATCCAGCAAGGCCGCCCGGCGTGTCGACGATCCCGATAGGAGCCGCATATCTCGTTCTCAGGACACGACGGATAAGCTACGCGTACGAGTGCCAAACCTCGAGTTTCCTCACGTTGGCCCCGCAGAATGCTCTGTTTTGGACCAGCACCATCAGCACTGGCCCTACCTGTATTATGTAGAATTACTCCTTGGGTAGCGCTAACGCCCTATGCATTTCAAATTAACAGAATTATTATGTTGGGCAAATGTAGTACCAATGTTGGGCCTTGCCAGACCAGCTTTAATCTAAAAGGAATTATCAAGGGCGTCCCCATAACAACCCCGATCGTGTTAGGAGCGCTCATTTATGGAACATAACACCGGTAGCCGAAACTAAGGGGGCAAAGGTGGAACAAAACACCAGGCTAGAAAGGCCGAGCCTTCCACCTTTTACCAAGTATATAGGTGCATTAAATTAAATAGCATTTAATAGGGTGATAGAACAAGGAACCCATGTTTTCACATGGAAGCAACTGCACCTGCAACTAGCAACGCTAAAACAGGGTTAAGCAAGCGGTAACATAGCCAATCAGTGGTTTGCTAGGTTGAACAGGTTGAAGGTATTCATGGCATTGTTGAGAGGCTTATATATAACACGTGGTAGGCAAGGAGACATAATCGATAGAAACGGTAATACTAGCATGGCAATGATAGTAACGGTATCTGGGGAAATGGTCATCTTGCCTGAGATCCCGCTTGGAAGAAGAATGACTCCGTGAAGCAGACGAACCAATGTAGTCGAACGGGTCCTCACCATCCGACACGCTTGCGGAATTCTATCGAGACGGAGGAAACCGAAAACAAGAATCACACACACGATATTCACCACATGATGCACAACACATATGATGCATGAGCAGCTGAATACATGCAAGTCACGGCATGACAATTCACACAATCAAACACTACACATTAAGTGAAGTTCAATATGCAACGAGTTGCATATTGACGAAACTCCACGTTTAATTATTTAGTTCTATCCCGATTAGATACACGGCATTATTAAATGTGATTAAACATGGCAAGAGGTGAAGCACAATTAATCTACCTATCTAGGCATTTTAAATGAGGTCGGAAATGACATATAGCACCTCCGAAACGACCTCATATGTTAATTTACAGTTCTGTCCAGATCTGAACTAACACATTTAATTAGTTGTTAAACAGCAAAACAAATAGGTTCACGTGATTCTACGCGTCATTTCAAGCAATTTACACATAGAGAACAACTCCAACGGAGCTACGGTTCAAAAGATACAAGCACCGCAAGATATGATGGCATGGATGCAATATGTGTGCAACGACGGTCACGAGCACTTCAAAACATACAACCAGCAAGAGAAAAATGGCGGCGCGGATGCCGAAGGCGAGCAGGCGGGCGGCGCGTGAGGCAAGCAGAGGCACGGGGAGGCCGGAGCTGCGGGATCCGGCTACGGCGTACACCGAGGAGGAGCGGGGTGGCGGCCGGCGAGGGATCTCCGGCGAACCTCCCGCAAGCGGGGCGGCGCCGGCGAGGTGCGGCGGTGAGGGAGGTGCGGCGGCGCGGGCAGGGAAGCTCGGGCAGGGAGAGCCATGGGGGCTCGACTAGGGTTTGCCTCGGGCCCCGATGGGCTCGGGCGGGCCCGGCGGCTGGAGGTGGGAGACAGGGGAGAGAGAGTCTGCTGGGGTAGGTGGGGCACGGAAAACGAGGCAGAGGGTGGTAGGCTGTCTAAATAATAGGAGGAGGCCTATATATAGACAAATGGGGGGCTAGGTTAACCGGAATTCCGTTCTGGATCCAACCATGCGGTCGGATTCGGATAATTCCGAACACGGGAACGGTTACAAAGTCGTGTAGAGTGGATATCCGGAGACGAGAAGGAGAACGGGCGGCGCGGCAACAATTTTTAAAACACCGACAACCTTCCGACGGTAGACCGAATACGGTGCCGCTATGGTCGACCGTTCGGGTACCAGACGGACTCCGATCGTGACGAAATTCGACAGGCGGCCTAGCTATAACTAATTACGACCGCATGCAAAGTTTCACCCCGATGAGAGAAATTTTACACACACTTCTAAAACAAGGTTTCTACGATGTCGCAGGCGCGTGTGTGTATGAATGGGCTCAGAACGAACAACGACGAGAACTGGCAACTAACAACGGATGCAACTTTTGAAAATTGGCGGCAACGGAGATGCCGATGCAATGCTGATGATGCGCATGATGCGATGATGATGCGACAAAAGAAAATAGACACAAGACGAAAACGAAATAGAAGGGGAATCTTGTGGAACGTCGGTCTCGGGCTGTCACAGTGATGGAGATCAAGAAGCACAAGTTCATGGACATATCATGTCACTTATGATTTGCATGTGATGTTAATCCTTTTATGCACCTTATTTTGCTTAGGACGACGGTAGCATTATAAGGTGATCCCTCACTAAAATTTCAAGATAAAATTGTGTTCTCCTCGACTGTGCACCGTTGCAATAGTTCGTCGTTTCGATACACCACGTGATGATCGGGTGTGATAGACTCAACATTCACATACAACGGGTGCAAAACAGTTGCACACGCGGAACACTTGGGTTAAACTTGACGAGCCTAGCATGTACAGACATGGCCTCAGAACACAAGAGACCGAAAGGTCGAGCATGAATCATATAGTGGATATGATCAACATGGAGATGTTCACCATTGAAGCTAAACTCAACTCACTTGATGATCGGAGTTGAGTTAGTAAATTTGGATCATGTATCACTCGAATGACTTGAGGGGTGTCAATTTGAGTGGGAGTTCTGAAGTAGTATGATTAATTGAACTTATTATCATGAACATAGTCAAAAATATCTTTGCAATTTATGTTGTAGCTTGTGTTGTAGCTCTACTATTCGTATGTTCCTAGAGAAAACTTAGTTGAAAGATGATAGTAGCAACTATGCGGACTGGGTCCGTAAACTGAGGATTGTCCTTATTGCTGCGCAGAAGGCTTATGTCCTTAATGCATCGCTCGGTGTGCTGAACCCCGAGCATCATATGTGGATATTGTGAACATCTGACATACACGTTTTTGATGACTATGTGATAGTTCAGTGCGTAATGCTTAACGGCTTAGAATTGAGGCGCCAAAGACGTTTTGAACGTCACGGAACATATGAGATGTTCGAAGAGCTGAAATTTGGATTTCAGGCTCGTGACCATGTTAAGAGGTATGAGACCTCCGACAAGATTCTTGGCATGCGAAGTAAGGGAGAAAAGCTCAATCGTTGAGCATGTGCTCAGATTGTCTGGGTGCAACAATCGCTTGAATCGAGTGGGAGTTGATCTTCCAGATAAGATAGTGATTGACATAGTTCTCCAAAGTCACTGCCACCAAGCTACTGAGCTTTGTGATGAACTATAACATATCAGGGATAGAGATGATGATCCTTGAGCTATTCGCGATGTTTGACACCGCGAAGGAAGAAATCGGGTAGGAGCATCAAGTGTCGATGGTTAGTAAAACCACTAGTTTTGAGAAGGGCAAGGGTTAAAAGGGCTACTTCATGAAATGCCAAACGAGTTGCCACTCTAGTTAAGAAACCCAAGATTGAACCCAAACCCGAGACTAAGTGCTTCTATTATGAGTGGAACGGTCGCTGAAGCGGAACTACCCTAGTTACTTGGTAGATGAGAAGGCTGGCAAAGTCAACAAAAGTATATTGGATATACATGATACTGATGTGTACGTTACTAGTACTCCTAGTAGCACCGGGGTATTAGATACCGGTTTGGTTTCTAAGTGTTAGTAACTCAAAATCAAAGCTGCGAAAAAACAGAGACTAGCTAAAGGCAAGGTGACGATGTGTGTTGGAAGTGTTTCCAAGGATGATGTGATCACCATCGCATGCTCCCTCTACTTTCAAGATTAGTGTTCAACCTAAATGTTGTTTGGTGCTTGCGTTGAGCATGAACATGATTAGATTATGTTTATTGCAATACGGTTATTCATTAAAAGAGAATAATGGTCATTTTGTTTACTTGAATAAAGCCTTCAATGGTCATGCACCTAATATGAATGGGTTATTGAATATTGATCGTAGTATTACACATATTCATAACATTTGATGTCAAAAGATACAAAGTAGTAATGATAGTACCACTTACTTGTGGCACTGCCACTTGAGTCATATTTGTGTAAAACACACTGATGGATCTTTGGACTCACTCGTTTTTGAATCGTTTGAGACATGCAAACCATGCCTATTGGTGCAAACGCAAGAAGAAACTCCATGTAGATGGATCGTTTGGACTCACTTGATTTTGAATCACTTGAGACATGCAAATCATGCCACATGAGCAAGATGACTGAAGGCCTCGTTTTCCAGTGAGATAGAAAAATAAAGTAACTTATTGGAAGTAATACATTTTTAATGTATGCGGTCCAATGAGTGTTGAGGCACGCAGTGGATATTGTTATGTTCTTACTTCACAAATGATTTGAGTAGATACTAGTATATTTACTTGATGGAACACAAGTCTGAATTATTAAAAGGTTCAAGTAATTTCAGAGTGAAGTTGAAGATCGTCGTGACAAGAGGATGAAATGTCTACGATATGATCGTAGAGATGAATTTCTGAGTTGCGAGTTTGGTACACATTTAAGACAATGCGGAAATTGTTTCACAACTCATGCCACCTGGAACACCATAGCGTGATAGTGTGTCCGAATGTCATAGCCGTGCCCTATTGGATATGGTGCATACTATGATGTCCCTTATCGAATTACCACTATCGTTTTTGGATTATGCATTAAAGACAACCACATTCGCTTTTAATAGGGCACCACGTAATACCGTTGAGATGACACTGTGTGAACTATTGTTTGGAGAAACCTAAGTTGTCGTTTCTTAAAAGTTTGGGGCTGCAATGCTTATGTGAGGAAGTTTCAGCCTGATAAGCTCGAACCCAAAGCGAATAAATGCATCTTCATAGGACACCCAAAACAGTTGGGTATACCTCCTATCTCAGACCTGAGAGCAAAGTGTTTGTTTCTAGAAACGGGCCCTTTCTCGAGAAAGAGTTTCTCTCGAAAGAGTGGAGTGGGAGGATGGTGGAAACTTGATGAGGTTATTGAATGGTCACTTCAACCAATGAGTAGCAAGGCGCACGAAGATGTTCCTGTGGCGCCTACACTAGTTGAAGTGGAAAGCTAATGATGGTGATCATGAAGCTTCAGATCAAGTTACATCCAAACATCGTGGGTTGACAAGGAAACGTACTTCTCCAGAGTGGTACGGTAATCATGTCTCGGAGGTCATGTTGCTAGACAACAATGAACCTACGAGCTATGGAGAAGCGATGGTGGGCCTGGATTTCGACGAATGGCTGGACGCCATGAAATCCGAGGTAGGATCCATGTATGAAAACAAAGTATAGACTTTGGAAGAACTACTTGATGGTTGTAAGGCTATTAGGTACAGATGGATCTTTAAAAGGAAGACAGATGATGATGGTAAATGTCACTATTAAGAAAGCTCGACTTGTCGCAAAGATGTTTCCGACAAGTTCAAGGAATTGACTGTGATGAGACTTTCTCACTCGTAGCGATGCTAGAAGTATGTTGGAATTATGTTAGCAATTGTTGCATTATTTATGAAATCTTGCAGATAGGATGTCAAAACATTGTTTCCTCGACGGTTTCCTTGAGGAAAGGTTGTATGTGATACAACCACAAGGTTTTGTCGATCCTAAGGATGCTAATAAGTATGCAAGCTCCAGCGATCCTTCTATGGACTAGAGCAAGCATCTCAGAGTTGGAATATACGCTTTGATGAGATGATCAAAGTTTTTGGGTTTATACATAGTTTATGAGAAACTTGTATTTCCAAGAAAGTGAGTGGGAGCACTATAGAATTTCTGATGAGTATATGTGGTTGACATTTTTTGTTGATCAAAAATGATGTAGAATTTCTGGAAAGCATATAGGGTTGTTTGAAAGGAGTTTTTCAAAGGAAAGCCTAGATTAAGCTACTTGAACATTGAGCATCAAGATCTATAAAGATAGATCAAGACGCTTCATAAAACTTCAATGAAATGCATGCCTTGACAAGGTTTTTGAAGGAGTTCAAAATAGATCGGCAAAGAAGGGGTTCTTGGCTGTGTTGTAAGGTGTGAATTTGAGTAAGACTCAAAGTCCGACCACAGCAGAAAAGAGTAAGGATGAAGGTTGTCCCCTAAGCCTTAGCTGTAGGCTCTATAGTATGATATGTTGTGTAACGCACCTGATGTGTGCCTTGCCATGAATCTGTCGAGTGGTACAAAAGTGATTCGGGAATGGATTACTGGATATCGGTCAAAAGTTATCCTTAGTAACTAGTGGATTAAGCAATTTTTCTCGATTATGGAGGTGATAAAAGAGTTCGTCGTAAAGGGTTACTTTGATGCAATCTTTAACACTAATCCGGATAACTCTGAGCAGCAAACCGGATTCGTATAGTGGAGCGGTCATTTGGAATAGTTCCAAATGGCATGTGGTAGCAGCATCTATAGGATGACATAGAGATTGGTAAAGCACACACGGATCTAAAAGATTGAGACCCGTTGACTAAAAACCTCTCTCACGAGCAAGATATGATCAAACCCCATGGGTGTTAGATTCATTACAATCACATAGTGATGTGAACTAGATTATTGACTCTAGTGCAAGTGGGAGACTCTTGGAAATATGCCCTAGAGGCGATAATAAATTAGTTATTATTATATTTTCTTGTTCATGATAATCATTTATTATCCATGCTAGAATTATATTGATTGGGAACTCAAATACATGTGTGGATACATATACAACACACTGTCCCTAGTGAGCCTCTAGTTGACTAGCTCGTTGATCAAAGATGGTCAAGGTTTCCTCGCCATAGACATGAGATGTTGTTTGATAACGGGGTCACATCATTAGGAGAATGATGTGATGGACAAGACCCAAACTATAAACATAGCATATGATCGTGTCAGTTTATTGCTACTATTTCCTGCATGTCAATGTATCTGTTCCTATGACCATGAGATCATGCAACTCCCGGACACCGGAGGAATACCTTGTGTGTATCAAATGTCGCAACGTTACTGGGTGACTATAAAGGTGCTCTACAGGTATCTCCAAAGATGTCTATTGGGTTGGCATGAACCAAAACTGGGATTTGTCACTCCGTGTGACGGAGAGGTATCTCAGGGCCCACTCGATAATACACCATCACAACAAGCCTTGCAAGCAATGTGACCAACGAGTTAGTCACGGGATCTGGTATTACGGAATGAGTAAAGAGACTTGCCGGTAATGGGATTGAGCTAGGTATAGAGATACCAACGATCCAATCCTGGGCAAGTAACATACCGATGGACAAAGGGAACATCATACGAGATTAACTGAATCCTTGACATAGAGGTTCAACCGATGAAGATATTTGTAGAATATGTAGGAGCCAATATGGGCATCCAGGTCTCACTATTGGTTATTGATCAAAGAGTGTCTCTGGTCATGTCTACATAGTTCTTGAACCCGCAGGGTCTGCACACTTAAGGTTTAGTGATGTTTCGGTATTATTGAGTTATGTATGTTGGTGACCGAAAGTTGTTTGGAGTCCCAGATGAGATCTCGGACATCGCGAGGAGCTCCGGAATGTTCCAGATGTAAAGATTTATATATGGGAAAGTTGCATTTGGCTTCTGGAAAGTTTTCGGGCATTACCGGTAAAGTAGCGGGAGTGACGAATGGGTTCCGGGATTTTACCGGGAGGGACCACCCACCCGGGAGAGAACCTAACAGGCCTAAAGGTGGTGCACCAGCCCTAAGTGGGCTGGTGTGGCCAGCCCAATAGGGCCTATTTCGGCGAAGGAACAAATAAGGGGAAAAGGGAAAAAGGGGGAAAGGGAAGGAATAGAAAAGGTGGAATCCTACTAGGAGTAGGATTGGAGGTGGACTCCTCCAACTCATATACACTTCGGCCAAACCCATGAGGGTTTTGAGATTGCATCCTCCCCCCCCCCCTCCCTCCTATATATACTAGAGGGTAGAGATGCTTTTCGCACCTCAAGCCAGGGCGCATCCCTCTCTCCCTCCACCACTTCGTGACACCCCGTAGCTAGTTCGGTACGGTACGGCGAAGCCCTGCCGGGGTAGCTCCACCACCATCATCACCACGCCATTGTGTTGCCGGAGAATTCAGCTACCTCTTCGTCTCTCTTGCTGGATCAAGAAGGCGGAGATCGTCATCGTGTTGCACGTGTTCTGAACATGGAGGTGTCGTCCGTTCGGCACTAGATCAGTATGGATCGTGATGGGATCGCGGGACGGTTTGTGATGAGATCGCGGGATGGACTGCAATTTGGATCGCGAAGATGTTCCACTACTTCAACCGCGTTATATATGCTTCCGCCTAGTGATCTACAAGGGTATGTCGATCCTAACTTCCCTCTCGTAGATGATCATCACCATGGATAGGTATTGCGTGTGCGTAGGAAATTTTTGTTTCCCATGCAACGTTTGTTGGGGAATGTCGCTTGGGAAACAAAAAATTTCTTACGTGCACGAAGACCTATCATGGTGATGTCCATCTACGAGAGGGGATTTTCGATCTACGTACCCTTCTAGATCGCACAGCAGAAGCGTTAGTGAACGCGGTTGATGTAGTGGAACGTCCTCACGTCCCTCGATCCGCCCCGCGAACCGTCCCACGAACCGTCCCGCGATCCGTCCCACGATCTAGTGCCGAACGGACGGCACCTCCGCGTTCAGCACCCGTACAGCTCGACGATGATCTTGGCCTTCTTGATCCAGCAAGAGAGACGGAGAGGTAGATGAGTTCTCCGGCAGCGTGACGGCGCTCCGGAGGTTGGTGGTGATCTAATCTCAGCAGGGCTCCGCCCGAGCTCCGCAGAAACGCGATCTAGAGGTAAAACCGTGGAGGTATGTGGTCGGGCTGCCGTGGCAAAAGTTGTCTCAAATCAGCCCTAATAGCTCCATATATATAGGAGGAGGGGAGGGGAGGCTTGCCTTGAGGTTCAAGGAGCCCCAAGGGCTGCGCCACCAAGGGAGGAGGAGTCCTCCTCCAATCCTAGTCCAACTAGGATTGGAAGGTGGAGTCCTTCTCTGCTTTCCCACCTCCTTTTTTTTCTTTTCTCTTTGATTTTCTATCTATGGCGCATAGGGCCTTCTTGGGCTGTCCCACCAGCCCACCAAGGGTTGGTGCGCCACCCCCAAGGCCTATGGGCTTCCCCGGGGTGGGCTGCCCCCCCCCCCCCCCCGGTGAACACCCGGAACCCATTCGTCATTCCCGGTAACTCCGAAAACCTTCCAGTAATCAAATCAGGTCATCCTATATATCAATCTTCGTTTCCGGACCATTCCGTAAACCCTCGTGACGCCCGTGATCTCATCCGGGACTCCGAACAACATTCGGTAACCAACCATATAACTCAAATACGCATAAAACAACGTCGAACCTTAAGTGTGCAGACCCTGCGGGTTCGAGAACTATGTAGACATGACCCGAGTAACTCCTCGGTCAATATCCAATAGCGGGACTTGGATGCCCATATTGGATCCTACATATTCTACGAAGATCTTATCATTTGAACCTCAGTGCCAAGGATTCATATAATCCCGTATGTCATTCCCTTTGTCCTTCCGTATGTTACTTGCCCGAGATTCGATCGTCAGTATCCGCATACCTATTTCAATCTCGTTTACCGGCAAGTCTCTTTACTCGTTCCGTAATACAAGATCCCGCAACTTACACTAAGTCACAATGCTTGCAAGGCTTGTGTGTGATGTTATATTACCGAGTGGGCCCCAAGATACCTCTCCGTCACACGGAGTGACAAATCCCAGTCTCGATCCATACTAACTCAACGAACAACTTCGGAGATACCTGTAGAGCATCTTTATAGTCACCCAGTTACGTTGCGATGTTTGATACACACAAAGCATTCCTCCGGCGTCAGTGAGTTATATGATCTCATGGTCATAGGAACAAATACTTGACACGCAGAAAACAGTAGCAACAAAATGACACGATCAACATGCTACGTCTATTAGTTTGGGTCTAGCCCATCACATGATTCTCCTAATGATGTGATCCCGTTATCAAGTGACAACACTTGCCTATGGTCAGGCAACCTTGACCCTCTTTGATCAACGAGCTAGTCAACTAGAGGCTTACTAGGGACAGTGTTTTGTCTATGTATCCACACATGCACTGTGTTTCCAATCAATACAATTATAGCATGGATAATAAACGATTATCATGAACAAAGAAATATAATAATAACTAATTTATTATTGCCTCTAGGGCATATTTCCAACAGTCTCCCCAACAGATCCCGTGTCTAAATGCTCGTAGTTTGCTAGTTGAAATGGTACTTATGTAGCTCATATGAACCAATTGACTATTTAAAGTCTCATAATGTAGATCATATGAACCAACATTTTTTTCATTGTAAATTTTCTTTAAATTGTCAGTCAAAATTCAGTCAAGTGGGCACACATTTTGAAAACTCACTTCACACCATATTATATCAAGTAAAGTCACTTCACTAAGTAGTGTTTATCCAGTCGCCCATAACAACGACACGAGCATCCGTGATGCAAAAAACAGAAGCATAGATTCATGTTAGGAAGACGCACCTATATGTACTCTAGATATACACTATGCTTTGTGATTCATACACACAGCTAGCAGGGAGACACAAAACAAAGGCCTGTGATGCAAAAATATAGCACGAAGATGCAAGTATGTGTAGAAGGACATGCATGGGGGTGCGTGTGCGAGAGGCATGACTTGGTGGGAGACACGAAGCACTGTCTGTCATGTCAAACAATAGCACAGTTATGTATTAGGAAGAGGCAAGAGTTTGTTTGCAGGACATGCACGGGGATGCGTGTGCGAGAGGCATGGTTGGCAAGGAGACACGAAGCATGCTCTGTGATGTAAAAATAGAGCACAATTCTGAATTAGGAAGAGTCACTAATTTCTTCATAGGACATGCACGTGGGTGCGTTGCAAGAGGCACGGATCATTGGGAGACACGATATAACAACCTTACATATTTGATTAATCTTATTAAATGAATGCTTGGATTACAGAAGAATAAGAAAACTACTAACTAAACAATGTTGTTCATACACGTAGGGACTTACAACATATGTCAATCTAGGTGCAAACAAATCATCAAGTTCACAGAACATCCGTCATCCTCTTCATGGTAACCTTTATTCTCTTATTCATCTGAATCATCACCATCTTTGTCTCGACTATAATCCTGAACTATGAGTGCTCCAATAGTTTTGAACCTAAGTCTTAGATAGTAATGATTTGATGAAGGAATTGCCAATATCACGACCCGTTGATAAACTACTATATCATGAATATCTACAAAGTCTTTCCATCACCCTCCTTTAATTTCTAGAAGTCATTCATGCTTGATACGATAAGGAACTTCTACTCATAGGTGTATGTCACGATGCATTTCCAACAGTACCTAGCCAAACTCTTGGAGACCAAGTCTCGCAACTAATGGTCCATGTATGAGTTGTGTAAACAAATAATGTTAGGTATGTAGAGAGTATGCACTAAAGTTTATAAACAACTTACCATGATGTTTTCGTGCATGTTTTCCCTAGTGAAGCAATGTATTTGTGCTGGATATTGGGGGTACACATCAGTTATGTTTGTCACGTTTAAACGTTGCATTGGCGTAAGATTACATTCATTGTTGTACGTCACAATTTGTCCCTCTTCGTCATATACATCCGCTTCCACAAAATAAACAGGCACAATAACACGTGAATAATAAGGAAATTAAGTAAACAAAATGTAATATGGTATCAAATTCTTACGTATGATATCCTTTGGTTCGCCAATAGGGTGTAAAGGAGACATGTACATCACAAAATGTACACACTCATAATGAAAATATATCTGGTCCCCTGCCTTTAGATCATAGTCATAGCATAAGAAATCCCATCCACCACCACCAATTTCAATTGTATTTCCATGATCGCGTGCATACATTCTCTAACTAGATCTATGAGAAGTTGTGGCAGTGAAATAACATTTTATGTAGTGTTTGAGTTGCTGAACTCCCGTGCAAGGTACATTCCTCACATAGTAGTTGGATACCATAATTAACCCTTTCGAATAACTGAACAAGATAAACCAATCATGCACTACAACTAATACCAACACGACATTATAAGAAATGACCATATAGTATGTGACAAATTTATATTATGAAATGCTTAACTTACCATGCCAACACGATGCTCTTCTGGAACAAACCCCCAAAACTATTGAATTTGTACATGATCTAGACAACATGTTGACAAACCAATACCACAAGTGTTGCATTTTTGGCCATTTATATCTCACAAGATTACACATCAATTATTTAGAACAACTAGTGATATATCCTACTCGATATGAAATAGTAGTGCATATATGTTACCTCGAAGCACTGATTAATAGTTCTCTTGAAATGTGGCTAGTAATGCTCAGATCTAGTTGAACTTCTACTGAATGCAACTGATCTATAAATAGCCAATTGTATTGCCTAACGATATCTATATGACGATACCCTACTGGATGCAAGTGGTCTATAAATAGCACAATGGATTGTCGTAGTCAATGTTGTTATTTTTATGGATCAGTCTCAATGAACTCACGGGTATGTTAACAGAAGCAAGATAAGTGGGAAAGTTAGTGGTTCACCACTTTCACCGGCAAATAAACTGTCTATATGTGTTCAATTGACCAGACTGTTTATAGTGTTGATCCGGATAGTCGGTGGGTAGTGGTACGTGCTATGATGGGAGTATGACGTTGGTACATGTGGTTGAGGAAAATAACACAACACCCTCATATATATAAGCAATGCAATACATTTGATCTATGATGTAAAAGAGAAGCACGATTTTACTTAGCAAAATGCACTGTATGTGTACATAGGAAGCACGGATTCATATCACGAAGATCCACGTATTGCTACTCTGGGTATGTACTCTGCTTTGTGTGCAAGAGGCATGGCTAGAAGAGAGACATGAACCACAGCCCGTGATGTAAACCTAGAGCATGGTTTTATATTTGGTAGATGCACGTATATCTATGCCGGACATGCATGACGCTGCGTGTGCGAGAGGCACGACTCTTTGGGAGACACAAAACACGGTCTGCGCCAAGAATGGGGAGTGTGTGTGCGAGAAACATGGCTACGAGGGAGTTACGAAGCATGGTCCGTGATGTAAAGCTATATCACAGTTTTATATTAGAGATATGCACGTATTTGTATACGGGATATGCAAGGGCTGCGTGTCATAGAGACACGTCCTGGCCGGAGATAGAAAGCACGGTACGCACCAAGAATGGGGGGTGCGCGTGTGAGAGGCACGACTGAAATTGAGTCACGAAGCACGGGTCTGTGATGTAAAACTAGACCGTGTCTCTCTATCAATAAAGATATCTCATTTAAAAACCATGTATCTCATTCAAATAAATACGTGCTTCTTCTCCATGCATTCGCACATTTCATCATAAAACCACGTCATTGCATTCGATACATAAACAACCGTGAATCTCACAATGTACGTACAAATGTGTATAATTAAAAAACAAAAGCACGATAGAGCCCCTAATTCATGAATAACCGTGCCCTTATTGTAAGAATAATCGTGCCTCTACAACCTTCATAAAAAGTGCTCTCCCCGAGTATAACCGTCCATTAACAAGCTACATATAATAATCTTTTGTACCACATATTATTCTAAAGGGACAATTGCAATTTTATCCCTAATTGGTTCCTACCCACGGGTTTTGTCCTTACTTTTC
The DNA here is from genome assembly GCF_904849725.1 of Hordeum vulgare subsp. vulgare. Taxonomy (NCBI): domain Eukaryota; kingdom Viridiplantae; phylum Streptophyta; class Magnoliopsida; order Poales; family Poaceae; genus Hordeum; species Hordeum vulgare. The sequence goes on along the minus strand of NC_058522.1, from coordinate 351,924,118 downwards.
CAGCGCGCTTAGTTTTGCCCTTAATTTTTCCTCCGAGGTCATCCGAATGCCCTTCTCTCACGGCTCTGTTCGGTCAATGTCGTTTGACCACAGCGTAGTGCCGCTTTGGACATGTTTGCCCCTGTTTGGATATCCCTAGTCAACAACAACTAGTCAACACGAGGGTTAGGGCCCAGATGTCATTGAAGATGGGTTATGCTAATGCTAAAACTAATTTAAACAACTTTTTTGAGTTGACTAATTTAAGCAACTAACCTAACACTAAGAGAGGTCCACTAATATTAACACCACTAATTAAACCTAAACTACCTCCTAAACTAATTGGGTGTGGCAAAAAAACCATGACAGGGACACGACGCCGGCTCGGGTATGGCCACCGCCGGCATGAACGGCTAGTCGTGAGAGCTTGCCAGAGCTCGATGTGTGGGCGTGGAACCTTGCACCTTAGGGTCGCATGAGACGCACACGGCGCACACGTGGCACAGATGGCGAGACGTCACCGACACCACCTTCGAGGGCAGCTGACGAGGCGCTAGTGGAAATCAGCGTGTGGTCACAGATCTTCGCGCGAGGCTGGAGCATGGGAATCGTGGGCCACACACGTGCTCCAGCTATTGAACCTTAGGGACGCGCACGTGGACAAACAAGAGAGGGGGCTCACTGGAGATTGGTGTGGAGGAAAATTGGTCGTACGCGTGGCCGGCGGCTTCCACGAGCCCCAGTAAGGTGTCTAAGAGGTTCACAATTACTCCATGAGCATCTCCTAAAGGGAATTAACGAAAGGAGGCTAGAATCGTCGCCTTGGTCATCATCTTCCCTACCTCCGATTGCCAATCGTCGCTATTTGATCTCCGACTCCTTCAAGCCCTAGTCGTGTCTGCGTACTTCATGGGCATCACGACGTCCCCCAAAAGCATCTAGCGCCTACTCATTGAGTTTCTTGACCTCGAGATACCTCGCATGCGTAGCCCGTGCTTCGGTTATCAACACCGAGCTTCGTTTGTAGGATCGATAGAAGAGGTGTCTAGAGGGGGTGAATAGACTACTTGACAAGATTAAAATCCTAGCCTTTTCCCAAATTAATGGTTGGCAGATTTTAGCGATTCTAACAAGTCTAGTGCACCCTACACATGCTAGTCAACATATATGGCAGCGAAAAGTGAAAGACTTTGCACATCTAGTAAGGAGTAGAGTTTAGCTGACCAAACGCAAAGAGGTTGACATGGCGATTTTTGGCATGGTTCCGATAGGTGGTGCTATCGTACGTCCATGTTAGTGGAGACTTCAACCCACGGAGGGTAATGACTACGAGATTCCATGGAGGGCTCCACCCACAAGGGGTCCAGAAAGAAGTGGCCTTGTCTATTCTACCACGGCTTCTGTCCATGAAGGACTAGCCTCACTCACGGTAGATCTCCACAAATTAGGCAATCTCCTTGCCCTTACAAACATCTTGGTTCAACTCCACAACATGAAGTAGGAGGCTCCCTAGCGACTCCTGACCAATTTAGGAGGCACCACCCTCCAAAAGGTAATAGATGTGGTAGAAAGATTAACTCCTCGCTCTTGTGCGTCTAAAGATAGTCTCCTCAACACTCAATCACTCTCTCACAGAATAGGCATGGGTAGGAGAGGTTGATTTGGTGGAAAGCAACTTGGGGTGGCTAGAGATCAAGTTTCAAATGAATGGATTGGAATATCTTCATCTCAACACATGAGTAGGTGGCTCTCTCTCAGAAAAATGGATCTGGCAATGAAGTGTGTGTGTTCTGAGTGCTTCTTGTACGAATGAGAGGTTTGTCGAGGGGTATATACAAGCATCACCCAAAATCCAACTGTTACACCTAAAGTGACCAACTCGGTGACACTGAATTCATAAACTCGGTGGTACCGACTTGCACAAAAGGCAACAAGTTTTGAATCTCGGTGAGACCGATATACACAACTCGGTAGAACCGAAAAGGTGGTTAACGGTGAGATGACCCGACTCGGTGACACCAATACCCAAACTCGGAAATTCTGATTTTTTTACCGAGGCAACAAAAGGTTGCTCACCTGAACTCAGTAGCACCGATGCAGAATCGGTGGTACCGAAATGGTAGGTTTTGCTAGGGTTCTGTCTGGATTGAAAATTGGTAGGGCCGAAACTAAAAACTTGGTGGCACCGATTTTGGATATTTGGCTTTGTACAAAAGTGTTATGTGGGAAAATGACTGAGTACTTTTGGTGGCTATCTCTGAGCACTTGAGCAACGAGTTCATTTTAATACCTCGCCCCCTTTAATAGTATTGACTTTCCTGTGGACTCAAAAGTGATTTCTCGCAAATATAAAATGAAGAGTCTTCTTGCTTGAAGCTTGAGCCAATCCTATTCCCTTTCCTTCATCGAGGGGTGTCTCCTCACAAAACTTTAGCCAATGCTCTCTATGGACTAAACCTAAAATGTACTAGGTAAAAGTGTTAGTCCAAGAGACAATGTATGTTGTCATGAATTATCGAAACCACCAAGGGAGCATATGTGCTTTCAATCTCCCCCTTTTTGGTAATTGATGACAACATACAATCAAAGCTTCAAATAAAAATAGGCATTAGAATATGACAGCTTTGAAAGATATATGACTAGTACAAGCTCCCCCTAAATGTGTGCAATCCCTTTTTTAAAGGATAGTTGCTTTGGAATGCATGGTAACACATAAGGTAGAAAGGATAAGACAAGTCATGTAAATCTTTTAAATATGCATAAAACACATATGAATGAAGAAGTTCCATGTTTAAGACTCCCTATTGCAAACAATATGTGCAAGAAAGAAGAGATCATCATGAACAAGGATATGATGCATATACTTACCTTGAGGATCTTGAGCATCTTAGCAGTAGGAGTACACTTGAGAAAACAGTTGTTAGATAACACAAGAGTATACTATTGTAAAGATGCAAAGAGCTTCAACAACACCAATATATGGAGAACATATGAGAAAATATGATTTGATGATAGATATGTCTCCAAGAAAATTTAGAACTTTCTCCCTTAAGAATGAATTTATGATTACCTCTCCCCCTCAATCATAGCATATAGATATTGGGAGTAGGTAGGGTGAGACAAGTTCAATCCAGAAAATACAAATTTGTAACTCTCTCTTCTCCTTAATGGTGTTTCTCCCCTTGAGTATGTAAGGTTTGATATGTTGGGGAACGTTGCATGGGAAACAAAAAAATCCTACGCACACGAAGACCTATCATGATGATGTTCATTGCTACTACAACAAAAGACCTTCCAACGGCGCCAGAAATAGGTGTGTTGACGGCACCAGGAATCCTTCTGCTACGGCTACGCCTTAAGGGACTTCCTAGGAAAATATGCAAAGGATTTCCCCCGTGGCCTTGGAGCCTTGCATTGGTGTTCCCTTGAAGCGGAAAGGGTGATGTAGCGCAGCGGTGGTAAGTATTTTCCTCAGTTTTGAGAACCAAGGTATCGATCCAGTGAAGGAGTATCACAAGAGCCTGCACAAACACAAAAAGCTTGCTCCCAACGCTATGAAGGGGTTGTCAATCCCTTATAGATTGTTTGCCAAGTGAGAACTGAAAGCAACAAAGTAACAAAGCAAAGTAAAAGCGAAAGTGGAAACGATAGGTGTGAATAGACCCGGGGGCCGTAGTGTTTACTAGTGGCTTCTCTCATGAAAGCAACTAGACGATGCGTGAACGAATTACTGTCGAGAAATTGATAGAACCGCGCAAAGTCGTGACGTCATCTATAGAAATGATTATATCTATAGGCATCACGTCCAAAACAAGTAGACCGATACTCTCTGCATCTACTACTATTACTCCACACGTCGACCGCTATCCAGCGTGCATCTAGTGTATTAAGTCCAAAAGAACAGAGTAACACCTTAAGCAAGATGACATGATGTAGATGGACAATCTCATATCTACGACAAAGCCCACCTTGTTACCCTTGATGGCAACTACATGATGTGTGCCTTGCTGCCCCTACTATCACTGGGAAAGGTCACCACACGGTAAGAACCCAAAACCAAGCACTTCTTCCATTGCAAGAATCATAGATCTAGTTGGCCAAACAAAACCCAAGACTCGGAGAGACTTACAAGGATATCAAATCATGCATATAAGAAATCAGCAAAGACTCAAATATATATCATAGATAATCTGATCACAAATCCACAATTCATCGGATCTCGACAAACACACCGCCAAACAAGATTACATCGGATAGATCTCCATGAGGATCATGGAGAACTTTGTATTGAAGATCCAAGAGAGAGAAGAAGCCATCTAGCTACTAACCGCGGACCCGTAGGTCTGAAGTGAACTACTCACGAGTCATTGGAGGGGCGATGATGATGATGAAGAAGCCCTCCAACTCCAAAGTCCCCTCCGGCAAGGCATCGGGAAGGGTCTCCAGATGAGATCTCGCGGAAACGGAAGCTTGTGGCGGTGGAAAAGTATTTTCGTGGATCCCTTGATTTTTTTTGTTGTATTTTAGGGAATACATAGGCGAAAGATGTAGGTCAGGGGGGCGCCAGGGAGGCCACAAGCCTACCCTGCGCCACCCCCCTGGTGGCGGCGAGGGGGCTTGTGGGCTCCCTGTAGCCCTCCTGGCTTGGCCCACAAGCCCCGTGATCTTCTTTAGTTCGGTAAAAAATCATTTTGGGGATTTTATTCCGTTTGGACTCCGTTCCAAAATCAGATCTGAAAAGAGCCAAAAACACAGAAAAACATGAACTGGCACTTGGCACTGAATTAATAAGTTAGTCCCAAAAAAGATATAAAAGGTACATAAAACATCCAAAGATGACAAGATAACAGCATGAAACCATCAAAAATTATAGATACGTTTGAGACGTATCAAGCATCCCCAAGCTTAACTCCTCCTCGTCCTCGAGTAGGGAAGTGATAAAGAATGAATTTTTGATGCTTTCATGCTACCTAGCATAGATGTCCTTTGTAACTCCTCTTATGTGATGTGAATGTTCAGATCCATTAGATTCAAAACAATAGTTTGCTATTGACGTGGAAACAATAATAATTCAAGCAAACTAGCAAGGTAATCATGAACTTTCAAAATAACAAGGCCAAAAGAAAGTTATCCCTACAAAAGCATATAGCGTGGCTATGCTCTATCATCATTGCACAAAGAATTTAAATCATGCACAACCCCGGTATTGGCCAAGTAATTGTTTCACACCTTTACTTTCTCAAACCTTTTCTACTTTCATGCAATACATGAGCGTGAGCCATGGTTTTAGCACTATAGATGGTGTGGAGTGTGGTGGAGGTTGCAAGACAAAACAAGGAGAAGATGGTCACATTAACTAGGCATATCAATGAGCTGTGGAGATGCTCATCAATAGATATCAATGTGAATGAGTAGGGATTGCCATACAAATGATGCACTAGAGCTAATAGTATGTGAAAGCTCTTAAAGAAAACTAGTGGGTGTGCATCCAAATTGCTTGCTCACGAAGACCTAAGGAAATTTTGAGGAAGCCTATCATTGGAATATACAAGCCAAGTTATAAAATGAAAATTTCCCACTAGCTATATGGTGGTGACAAAACGAGAGACTCTCAATCATGAAGATCATGGTGCTTAATATGCACAAGTGTGGAAAAGTGGTAACATTGTCCCTTCTCTCTTTTTCTCTCATTTTTTTATTTTTTTGGTGGGCTTTTTGGCCTCTTTTTTTTTATGGGCTTCTTTGGCCTCTTTTATTTCCTCACATGGGACAATGTTCCATCAATAATGATCATCACACTTTCAACTCAAAACTTAGAGCAACGATGACTCTATATGGAATACCTTCGGTAGTGTACCGTGACAACGATCTAGCATGGCATAGACATTAATGGAAACATCATGCTAGCTATATTATGATCATGCAATGGCAATGTAGAAGTGGTGGCACATGTCATGGTGGTAGTTTCATGGCAATATATCTCGGAATGACTTTGAAAAAGCCATAGTAGGTAGGTATGGTGGCTGATTTGAGGGAGGCTAATGGTGGGTTTTGTGCACCGGCGAAAGTTGCACGGCACTAAGAAGATAGTGATGGTGGAAGGTGAAAGTGCATCTAAACCATGAACTCAACATTAGTCATGAAGAACTCATATACTTGTTGCAAAAATTTTATTAGTAATCGAAACAAAGCATTCAACGCATAGTCCTAGGGGAAGGGTTGGTAGGTATAAACCATCGCGCGATCCCGACCGCCACACAAAGGATGACAATCAATAGACTAATCATGCTCAAATTTCATCACATAGCGGTTCACCATACGTGCATTCTACGGGAATCACTAACTTCAACACAAGTATTTCTAGATCCACAACACCTTACTAGCCTGACTTCAATATTACCATAACCACAACTCAAAACTAATTGAGATGAATCAAACTTCTCTAACTATTCAATGCACATGAAGGTAGAAGTTTTCGTATCCCTTTGGATAACTACCCCTTTTGATACTAATTTCAAAGCATAGATCAACTACCAAGCCACGCACCACTATGCTCTAAAAGATATAAGTGAAGCACATAGAACAAAAGTATCTAGCTCAAAAGATATAAGTGAAGCACAAGTGAGCTGAATTGTCTACCAAAAGATATAAGTGAAGCTCGACAAAATCACGGTGAGTGCATGTCTCTCTCTCTAGGTGTGCAGAAAGAATGATTGTGACACAACAAAAATAAAAGACTCCTACGATACAAGACGCTCCAAGCAAAAACACATAACATGTGGTGAATAAAAATATAGCCCCAAGTAACGTTACCGATGGATTGAAGACGAGAGAGGGGATGCCTTCCCGGGGCATCCCCAAGCTTAGGCTTTTACAGCACCCTTGAATCTATTGGGGTGCCTTGGGCATCCCCAAGCTTGAGCTCTTGACACTCTTTATCTCTTTGTCCATAAGAACTTCACCCAAAACTTGAAAACTTCATAACACGAAACTTAAACAGAAACTCATGATAACATTAGTATGAGAAAGCAAAACACCACTTCCTTAGGTACTGTAGCAAACTTAAATTCTACTTATGTTGATGTTGGGTTATTGCATCTTCAATATTCCATGGCTAATACCCCCCGATACTATCCATAGTTTCATCAAAATAAGCAACCAACACAACAAAAACAGAATCTGTTAACAGCAGACCAGTCTGTAGCAATCTGTATATTTCGTATACTTCTGGTACTTCAAAAGTTCTCACAAATTACGACAGTATGAAGAATTTGCGTAGCAATCAGAAGCAAAAAAGAATCAACTCAAAATCTCTTACAGAAAAAAAAATGAAAATTCTTTTCGTGAGCAGAAAGTTTCTGTCTTTTCCAGCATGACCAAACGATCATCCCCAAGACTAATCATAACGGTTTTGCTTGGCACAAACGCAAAAAGACACACAAAACACAATCATAACAGAATTATGAAAGTGTGGAAAACACAAAACAGAAAGAAAAAGGATAGATTCATTGGGTTGCCTCCCAACAAGCGCTTTTGTTTAACGCCCTTAGCTAGGCGAAAGGTGATGGAATCACGTATAGTCATCTTTGGTGCTCAAACCATAAGTAGCCCTCATCATAGATTCATAAGGCAATATTTTTTTCTTTCTAGGAAAGTGCTCCATGCCCTTCTTTAAAGGAAATTTAAATCTAATATTCCCTTCCTTCATATCGATGATAGCACCAATAGTCCTTAGGAAAGGTCTACCAAGAATAATGGGACATGAAGGATTGCAATCTATGTCAAGTACAATGAAATCCACGGGTACATAGTTCTTATTTGCAACAATAAGAACATCACCGATCCTTCCCATGGTTTTCTTGACAGTAGAATCCGCAAGATGCAAATTAAGAGAACACTCTTCATTCTCAGGAAAACCAAGAATATCACATAAAGACTTTGGAATCGCGGAAACACTAGCACCCAAATCACACAAAGCATTGCACTCATAGTTTTTGATCTTGATTTTGATAGTAGGTTCCCACTCATCATGAAGTTTTCTAGGTATAGAGACTTCTAATTCGAGCTTCTCTTGAAGAGATTTCATCATAGCATCTACGATATGCGCGGTAAAGGCTTTGCTTTGGCTATAAGCATGTGGAGAGTTTGCAATGGATTGCATCAAAGAAATGAATTCAAACAAGGAGCAATTATCATAATTGGATTCCTTGAAATCCAAAGTGGGAGTTTCATTACTACCCAAAATTTTGATTTCTTCTACTCCACTCTCCACACCTTTATCATCAAGATGGGTGGACTCCGAATCATTGGGGCGTTTTTCAACCAAAGTGGAGTCATATACAGCCCCTCCATAAATAGGTTTGACACGCGAAAACAAATATTCAAGAGGAGACACACCAAGTACTTTAAGATCTTCGTGATTTGCATCACTAGAACGTACCCTTTTAAACCATTCATGCCTAGCGCGAATTTGGGCGGTTCTTTCTTTGCTCTCATTCATGGAGACACGCATAGCTTTCAAAGTTTCATCCAAGTTGACCTTGGGAGGAGCACATCTAACTTTAAAAGCATCAATATCACAAGACATCCTATCAACGCTCTTAGCCAAATCGTCAATTTTGAGTAGTTTTTCCTCTATGGACGCATTGAAAATCTTTTGAGAGTTGATGAACTTTTTGATATTACTCTCTAAACCAGAGGGTAACTTGTTGTGATTTCCATAAGTGTTGTTGTAGGAATTGCCATAATTGTTAGAGGAGTTACTAGGAAAAGGTCTAGGAACATAGTTTCCTCTAAAAGCGTTGTTGTTCCCAAAATTGTTCCTACCAACAAAATTCACGTCCAAACTAGCGTTGCTACTCTCAATCAAGGAAGATAGTGGCATGTCATTAGGATCTACAGTAGCGTTTCTACTAGCAACCAAATTCATCAACTCGTCCATCTTAGCACTAAGCGAGTTAATCTCTTCTATAGCGTGTACCTTTTTGCTAGCAGGTGACCTTTCAGTGTGCCACTGAGAGTAGTTGGTCATGATATTGTCTAGGAGTTTTGTAGCGTCTCCTAATGTGATTTCCATGAACGTTCCACCTGAGGCGGAGTCCAAGATATTGCGAGAAGCGAAATTCAAGCCAGCGTAAAAGATTTGTATAATCATCCACAAACTCAAGCCATGAGCGGGACAATTTCTAATCATAAGCTTCATCCTCTCCCAAGATTGTGCAACGTGTTCATGATCAAGTTGCTTGAAATTCATGATATCATTACGTAAGGAGATGATCTTAGCCGACGGAAAATACTTGGATATGTAAGCATCTTTGCACTTATCCCAAGAATCGATACTATTTTTAGGCAAAGAAGAAAACCAAGCTTTTGCATGATCTCACAACGAGAAAGGAAAAAAGTTTCAACTTAATCACGTCATTATTCACATATCTTTTCTTTTGCATATCACAAAGCTCAATGAAGGTATTGAGATGGGATGCGGCATCTTCACTAGGAAGGCCCGAGAATTGCTCTTTCATAACAAGATTCAGCAAAGCTGCGTTGATTTCATACGATTCCGCACTAGTGGCGGGAGCAATCGGAGTACTAATAAAATCATTATTATAGGTACTCGAGAAGTCGTAAAGTTTGGTGTTTTCAGCCATGATGACTTCAACAAACAAACAAGCACACAAGCAAGCAAGAAAACTGGCAAAGGAAAACGGCAAAAAGGCAAAAGGCAAAAGAAAAACGTCAAAGGAGAAAGGCAAATGAAAACGGCAAATGTGAAGTGGGGAAGAGGAAAACGAGAGGCAACTGGCAAAAAATTAAATGCGAGAGATGAGTTTGTGAGACCTACTTGGATAGATCTCTCCTTCCCCGGCAACGACGCCAGAAATACTTCTGCTACTGCAAAAAAGACCTTCCAACGGCGCCAGAAATAGGTGTGTTGATGGCACCAGGAATCCTTCTGCTACGGCTACGCCTTAAGGGACTTCCTAGGCAAATATGCAAAGGATTTCCCCCGTGGCCTTGGAGCCTTGTGGTGGTGTTCCCTCGAAGCGGAAAGGGCGATGTAGCACAACGTTGGTAAGTATTTCCCTTAGTTTTGAGAACCAGGGTATCGATCCAGTGAAGGAGTATCACAAGAGCCTGCACAAACACAAAAAGCTTGCTCCCAACACTATGAAGGGGTTGTCAATCCCTTATAGATTGTTTGCCAAGTGAGAACTGAAAGCAACAAAGTAACAAAGCAAAGTAAAAGCTAAAGTGGAAACGATAGGTGTGAATAGACCCAGGGGCCGTAGTGTTTACTAGTGGCTTCTCTCATGAAAGCAAGTAGACGGTGGGTGATTGAATTACTGTCGAGCAATTGATAGAACCGCGCAAAGTCGTGACGTCATCTATGGCAATGATTATATCTATAGGCATCATGTCCAAAACAAGTAGACTGATACTTTCTGCATCTACTACTATTACTCCACATGTCGACCGCTATCCAGCATGCATCTAGTGTATTAAGTCCAAAAGAACAGAGTAACGCCTTAAGCAATATGACATGATGTAGATGGACAATCTCATATCTACGACAGAGCCCACCTTGTTACCCTTGATGGAAACTACATGATGTGTGCCTTGCTGTCCCTACTGTCACTGGGAAAGGTCACCACATGGTAAGAACCCAAAACCAAGCACTTCTCACATTGCAAGAATCATAGATCTAGTTGGCCAAACAAAACCCAAGACTCGTAGAGACTTACAATGATATCAAATCATGCATATAAGAAATCAGCAAAGACTCAAATATATATCATAGATAATCTTATCACAAATCCACAATTCATCGGATCTCGACAAACACACCGCCAAAGAAGATTACATCGGATAGATCTCCATGAAGATCATGGAGAACTTTGTATTGAAGATCCAAGAGAGAGAAGAAGCCATCTAGCTACTAACTACGGACCCGTAGGTATGAGGTGAACTACTCACGAGTCATTGGAGGAGCGATGATGATGATGAAGAAGCCCTCCAACTCCAAAGTCACCTCCGGCAGGGCACCGGGAAGGGTCTCCAGATGAGATCTCGCGGAAACGGAAGCTTGCGGCGGCGGAAAAGTATTTTCATGGATCCCTTGATTTTTTGCTGTATTTTAGGGAATATATAGGCGAAAGATGTAGGTCAGGGGGCACCAGGGAGGCCACAAGCCTGCCCTGCGCAACCCCCCTGGTGGCGGCGAGGGGGCTTGTGGGCTCCCTGTAGCCCTCCTAGCTTGGCCCACAAGCCCCCTTATCTTCTTTCGTTCAGGAAAAATCATTTCGGGGATTTTATTCCGTTTGGACTCCGTTCCAAAATCAAATCTGAAAAGAACCAAAAACACAGAAAAAACAGGAACTAGCACTTGGCGCTGAATTAATAAGTTAGTCCCAAAAAATATATAAAAGGTACATAAAACATCCAAAGATGACAAGATAACAGCATGAAACCATCAAAAAATATAGATACGTTTGAGACGTATCATTCATCTACGGGTGGGAGATTGGATCCACATACCCTTGTAGATCGCTAAGCGGGAAGCGTTAAGAAACGCGGTTGATGTAGTGGTACAACTTTGTGATTCAAATCACCGTCGTCCCACGATCCGTTCTGATCTAGCGCCGAACGGACGGCACCTCCGCGTTCAGCACACGTACAGCTCGATGACGATCTCTGCCTTCTTGATCCACCAAGAGAGACGGGGAAGTAGATGAGTTCTTCGGTAGCGTGACGGCGCACCGGTGGTGGTGATGATCTACTCCTTCACGGCTCTACCCGAGCTCCACAGAAATCCGATCTAGAGGAAGAACTACATGGTATAGGTTTGAGTTGCACGTGGCAAAGTTGTTTCTCAAAATCCCTAAAACCACAAATATATATAGGAGGAGGGGAGGGCTAGACTTGGGGCTCAAGGGAGCCCCAAGGGCGCCGGCTGATACGTCCATTTTGCATCATCTTTTCATGTTGATATTTATCGCCTCTTTGGTTGTTATTTCACTTCACGGTACTATTCGTATGCCTTTTCTCTCTTATTTTGCAAGGTTTACATGAAGAGGGAGAATACCGGCAACTGGAATTCTGGCCTGAAAGTGGAGCAAAGTTGAGATACCTATTCTCCGCAACTCCAAACGCCGTGAAAATCAACGGAGATTTTTTTCCTAATTTATAAAAAATACTGGGTCGAAGAAGTGCCGGAGGGGCACCAGGGCGTGCCCACAAACCTGCAAGGCGCGGCCACCCCCCTAGGCCGCGCCATGGGGGCTTGTGGGCAGCCCACTGGCCCACTGGCCCCCCTCTTTTGCTATATGGAGGGTTTCGTCCAGGAAAAAAATCAGAGGGGAGCTTTTTCGTGGTTTCGCCACCGTCATGAGGCGGAACTTGAGCAGAACCAATCTAGAGCTCCGGCAGGACGATCCTGCCGGGGAAACTTCCCTCATGGAGGGGGAAATCGTTGCCATCGTCATCACCAACAGTCCTCTCATCGGAGGGGACTCGTCATCATCAACATCTTCACCAGCACCATCTCATCTCCAAATCCTAGTTCATCTCTTGTAACCAATCTCCGTCTCGCGACTCTGATTGGTACTTGTAAGGTTGCTAGTAGTGTTGATTACTCTTTGTAGTTGATGCTAGTTGGATTACTAGGTGAAAGAGTTTATGTTCAGATCCTTGATGCTACTCATTACACCTCTGATCATGATTATGATTATGCTTTGTGAGTAGTTACTTTTGTTCCTGAGGACATGGGATAAGTCATGCTAATAATAGTCATGTGAATTTGGTATTCGTTCGGTATTTTGATATGTTTTTTTCCTCTAGTGGTGTTATGTGAACGTCGACTACATAAAACTTCACCATTATTTGGGCCTAGAGGAAGGCATTGGGAAGTAGTAAGTATATGATGGGTTGCTAGAGTGACAGAAGCTTAAACCCTAGTTTATGTGTTGCTTCGTAAGGGGCTGATTTGGATCCACTAGTTTAATGCTATGGTTAGACTTTTTCTTAATTCTTCTTTCGTAGTTGCGGATGCTTGCGAGAGGGGTTAATCATAAGTGGGATGCTTGTCCAAGTAAGGGTAGTACCCAAGCATCGGTCCACCCACATATCAAACTATCAAAGTAACAAACGCGAATCATATGAACATGATGAAACTAGCATGACAGAAATTCCCGTGTGTCCTCGGGAGCGTTTTTCCTCCTATAAGACTTTGTCCAGGCTTGTCCCTTGCTACAAAAGGTATTGGGCCACTTTGCTACACCATTGCTACTTTTGTTACTTGTTTCTTGCTACGAATCATCTCACCACACAATCACTTGTTACCGACAATTTCAGTGCTTGCAGATATTTCCTTGCTGAAAACCACTTGTCAGATTCTTCTGCTCCTCGTTGGGTTCGACACTCTTACTTATATAAAGGACTACGATTGATCCCCTATACTTGTGGGTCATCAAGACTCTTTTCTGGCGCCGTTGCCGGGAAGTGAAGCGCCTTTGGTAAGTGGAACTTGGTAAGGAAACATTCATATAGTGTGCTGAAATTTATTGTCACTTGTCACTATGGATACTAATCCTTTGAGGGGCTTGTTCGGGGTATCTTCACCTCAAACGTGAAGCACAAATAGTTGCTCCTCAAGTTGCCGCACCTACAGAAAATATTTGCTTTGAATTTCCTTCGGGTATGCTTGAGAAACTGCAGGCTAATCCTTTTACAGGAGATGGAACATCACATCCAGACTTGCATCTTATCTATATAGATGAAGTTTGTGGTTTATTTAAGCTTGCAGTTGTGCCCGAGGATGAGGTCAAGAAGAAGGTCTTTCCTTTATCTTTGAAGGATAAGGCATTGAGATGGTATAGGCTATGTGATGATACTGGATCATGGGACTACAATCGGTTGAAATTGGAACTTCATCAAAAGTTTTATCCTATGCATTTAGTACATCGTGGTCGGAATTATATTTATAATTTTTGGCCTCGTGACAGAGAAAGCATCGCTCAAGCTTGGGGGAGGCTTAAATCAATGCTATATTCATGCCCCAATCATGAGCTCTCGAGAGAAATTATCATTCAGAACTTCTATGCTCGACTTTCTCATGATGATCGCACCATGCTTGACACTTCTTGTACCGGTTCTTTTATGAAGAGAGATATTGACTTCAAATGGGGTTTATTAGAGAGAATTAAACGCAGCTCTGAAGATTGGGAGCTTGAAGAAGGTAAGGAGTCAGGTATGAATTTCACGTTTGATTGTGTTAAATCCTTTGTTGAGACAAATACTTTTTGTGATTTTAGCGCTAAGTATGGACTTGACTCTGAGATAGTAGCTTCATTGTGTGAATCCTTTGCTGCTCATATTGATCTCCCCAAAGAGAAGTGGTTTAAATTTCATCCTCCGTTAGAAGTCAATATAGTTAGACCCACTCCAGTTGAAAAGAAAGTCATTGCGTATAATGATCCTATTGTTCCCAGTGCTTACATTGAGAAACCACCTTTCCCTGTTAGGATAAAGGATCATTCTAAAGCTTCAACTGCGATACGTAGAGGCTATATTAGAAAACCTACACCCCCTGAGCAAATTAGAGTTGAACCTAGCGTTGATATTATCAAAGATCTTCTGTATGAAGAAGTTGAGGGACATAATATTCACTTTTGTGAAGATGGTGCTAGAATTGCTAAACCTCACGTTAGAGACAAACATAGGCCTGTTGTTGGCATGCATGTGGTTTCTGTTAAGATAGGAGATCACTGTTATCATGGTTTATGTGACTTGGGTGCTATTGTTAGTGCAATGCCTCAATCCTTATACGGTGAAATCAAAGATGAGATTGCACCTGTTGAGATAGAGCCTATTGATGTCACTATTCAACTTGCCAATAGAGATACTATCTTCCCTGTGGGAATTGTTAGGGATGTTGAAGTCTTATGTGGTAAAACGAAGTATCCTGCTGATTTCCTCGTTCTTGCTACCGCACAAGATAGCTTTTGTCCCATCATATTTGGCAGACCTTTTCTCAATACCGTCAATGCTCATATTGACTGTGAGAAGCAAACTGTCACTATTGGCTTTGAAGGTGTGTCACATGAGTTCAGTTTCTCTAAGTTTGGTAGACAACCTCATGAAAAGGAGTTGCCTAGTAGGGATGAAACTATTGCCTTAGCCTCTATTGCCATGCCCCCTACTGATCCCTTAGAGCAATACTTGCTTGAGCATGAAAATGATATGCATATGGATGAAAGGGATGAAATAGATAGAGTTGTCTTAGAACAATATCCTATCCTTAAGAATAATCTTCCAGTTGAACTGCTTGGGGATCCACCCCCACCAAAGGGTGATCCTGTGTTCGAGCTTAAACAGTTGCCTGATACTCTTAAGTATGCCTATGTTGATGAAAAAGAGATATATCCTATTATTATTAGTGCTAGCCTCTCAGAGCATGAAGAAAAGAAGTTACGATAAACTCTGAGGAAGCACCGTGCTGCTATTGGATATACTCTTGATGATCTTAAGGGCATTAGTCCTACTCTATGCCAGCACAAGATCAAAACTGATCCTGAATTCAAACCAGTTGTTGATCATCAAAGGAGATTGAATCCTAAGATGAAAGAAGTAGTGAGAAAAGAAATACTAAAGCTCCTGGAAGCGGGTATTATCTATCATGTTGCTCATAGCGATTAGGTGAGTCCAGTGCATTGCGTCCCTAAGAAGGGAGGCATTACCGTTGTCCCTAATGATAAGGATGAATTGATCCCACAGAGGATTATTACTGGCTATAGGATGGTGATTGATTTTAGGAAGTTGAATAAGGCCACTAGGAAAGATCATTACCCTCTGCCTTTCATCGACCAAATGCTAGAAAGGTTGTCTGAACACACACACTTCTGCTTTCTACACGGTTATTCTGGTTTCTCCCAAATACCATTTGCACAATCTAATCAGGAGAAAACCACTTTCACCTGCCCTTTTGGTACCTTTGCTTATAGACGTATGCCTTTTGGCTTATGTAATGCACCTGCCACCTTTCAAAGATGTATGATGGCTATATTCTCTGACTTTTGTGAAAAGATTGTCGAGGTTTTCATGGATGACTTCTCCGTTTACGGGTCTTCCTTTGATGATTGCATCAGCAACCTTGATCGAGTCTTACAGAGATCTAAAGACACCAATCTTGTCTTGAATTGGGAGAAGTGCCACTTTATGATTAACGAAGGCATCGTCTTAGGACATAAAATTTCTAAAAGAGGTATTGAAGTCGATAAGGCTAAGGTTGATGCAATCGAGAAAATGCCATACCCCACAGATATCATAGGAATAAGAGGTTTCCTTGGTCATGCTGGTTTCTATAGAAGGTTCATTAAAGACTTCTCTAAGATTTCTAGGCCTCTTACCAATCTCTTGCAAAACGATATTCCTTTTGTCTTTGATGATGATTGTGAGGAAGCCTTCGAAATACTAAAGAGGGCTTTGATAACCGCACCTATTGTTCAACCACCTGATTGGAACCTACCCTTTGAAATCATGTGTGACGCTAGTGATTATGTTGTTGGTGCTGTTCTAGGGAAAAGAGTTGATAAGAAGTTGAATGTTATTCATTACGCTAGTAAAACTCTAAACAGTGCCCAGAGAAACTATGCTACTACGGAGAAGGAGTTTTTAGCAGTCGTGTTTGCATGTGAAAAGTTTAGGTCTTACATAATTGATTCCAAAGTCACGATTCACACTGATCATGCTGCTATTAAGTATCTCATGGAGAAGAAGGACGCTAAACCTAGACTTATCAGATGGGTTCTCTTGCTACAAGAATTTGATTTGCACGTTGTCGATAGAAAGGGTGCTGATAACCCAGTAGCAGATAACTTGTCTAGGTTGGAGAACGTTCTTGATGACCCACAATGTAACATCCCAAAATTTATAAATTTTGGAATGTCAATATAATTATTAGTTTTGCTTGTTTGTTTGTTTGCTGAGTGATTGAAACTTGCGTGAAATTGAAACTTTTCGAAACTTTTGAAAGAGAGGGAATAAAATGACTTTCCCCTTCTCCGGTGAATTCAAATTCAAGCTTTAAAAAAAAGCAACGAGAGAAGATGACATGACTTCTTCAATTTTACAGAATTTGAACGGAGATATTTGCGTTGAATTCTTTTGCTTTTCCATTTTTCCATCGCGCGAGAAATGTCCGGAGAAAACTCTCTTGCACGCAAGAGAGAGAGCGGAGGAAAATGACACTCCAAAACTGCGGGCAATTTATTGGAGTGGAGATAATATGACTTCTCCCCTCTGAGTTAAAGTCACCCTTTTGGTTTTGCAAATTTTTCTAAACTCCGAATTATTTTAGTTGAGTTGTTTTTTTTCAATCGCGTTGTGTGATCTAATTGCATAAAACTTTTTTTTTAAAATTGCATTAGGTGGAACTAGGGTTCCTATATGTATTATATATATATTAGTTGTATATGTATTTTGTTTTCCTAAGTATTCTAGCGCATATATGTATATTAGTACCTTTTTTCTAGTATTTTGTTAGCTAGGAAAATATATTTTTTTCTGTTTTGTTTTGTTTTTTTTTATTTCTTTTTGTTGCTGCTGTTCGTTTGTTTTTGTTTTTTTTAAACAAAACTGCCAGGCCGAGCCACAAGGGCTCAGCCCAGCCGCCCCATGCATGCACGCATGCAAGCCTTGCATGCAGCCCCCAAGCCCCTCTCCACGTCTCTCCCTCCCCACGTCTCCTCTTTCCTTTTTTCTTCTCCCTCCCCTTTCCTTATTCTCTCCTTCCTTCTTTCTCCTCCCTCTCTTTCCTATTTTTCCCTCCCGTGATCTCCTTCCCAAAGTTCTCCCTCTCCTTTCCTTTTACTCTCCTTCCTTCTTTCTCCTCCCTCTCTTTCCTATTTTTCCCTCCCGTGATCTCCTTCCCAAAGTTCTCCCTCTCCTTTCCTTTTACTCTCCTCCCCTAAGCCTATATAAACCCCCCCCCACCACCACCTCTCCCCAACCCTAGCCGCCGCCGTCTCCACCGCCGCCTCCACAAGTTTCTGCCAACCGGCGCGCGATAAATGCTTTTGCGTAGTCTTTTGCAAATCATTGCATGTGATGTTATTTTTACTTGTGGCATGATTGAATAGCTTATGGTGTGCTTTGTGTTTGTATCGGTAGATCATCCGGAGTGCGAAGCGTGTTACTTAGGGACGCTCGAGCAGGACAACTATCATCAAGGCAAGTCATCTTTGATCATGTTATTTTTTTCCTATGTTTTCAATGCATAGTAGATCACCTTCTTTGCCCTATTTGCATGCTGCCTAGGTACTTGGAAACTTAATTGTAAGTTGTAGTATCATGTGGTAGGAACACAACAACCCCGACACTTGGCCCCGGGACGACAATTTCTTAATGCTATGCTTGAGTAGACGGGTTATCGGTTGAGTGTATTCCACGAGTGATGCGAGGTTGACAAAATAATCAAGACCGAACTAAGACAAGATTTTCAAGACCTCGGACGCAATGCAACACTGGGTGAAGGACGGTTGACCGGCTCCCTGGAAAACCCAGTGGATGCCCGGGATGCTAGAGAGGCCATGTCATCCTGCGGAAAGCTTCACCCAGGCTCAAAGAGACGGACGGATATTTTCAAGACCCAAGGCTTACCTGCACAGCCACAAGTCATTATGGGCTCTGGCTTGGTTGGACAACGTGGCGACTCTGGACAGGCGGTGCTAGCAGATGTAGACGAACGGTAGGAATGGATGGGCACCGACAGGGATTCAGAGGGACCCGTTGAAAGACCATGTTTTGATCATCCGGTCTTCAAACACCTTGAAGTGCGAGGACATACACGGAGGCGATCAAATCTTGTGGGGAACGTGTGCAAAACTCTGCAGAGTACTCAAACCTAATCGATTAGCCGTGTCCACGGTCATGGACAACTTGAGCCAAAGGAACTGAGGTTATCTGGATTTCTCAACACCATTAAATATATTTGATGAGGGTATTTATTGACAACTCGGGTACGAGAACTGGTTGGCGGAACCATCTCGTTAACAACAAACCTTATAGTAACATTTTGCTTTCAACCCCTCTTGTTGTAGGATAAAACTGGCTTTATGCAAAACTTAGCTCCACCGACCAAATATGCATGTAGAGATAGTTGATTATTACTTTACCCCTCTCTTATGTGACTTGCCGGCATATTCAATATGCTGACCTACACGGCTGCAACGTCTTATGTTGCAGATATTTTTCTTCGACGAGTAAGAGTACGATTCAGGGTTACGGTCTACACTCAACTTGCCGTTGGTGTTTATTGGGACTCCACTCCCTTGACCGCTTCCGCTGAGATATTTAAGGTATATATCAGTTTTACGCTATTTTACATGTCATTGCACTTTGATATATACATTGATGTACTGTGTGTGCCAGCATACTGATCCAGGGATGGCACAGATACACAGAGGCTTGACTCGTCTTGAGTCGGGTCGCTACAGAGATGGTATCAGAGCACATGTTGACTGTAGGACGTGACCCCTAGAAACTGGAAATTTCTTAGGATAGGATCTCTCAAAAAAATTATTTTCAACTACACCTTTTACTTCTCATCTCTTCTGATTTCATCAAACGTTCTCTCTCACCTCAAATAGTTAGACAACCCCCTTACCCCTTTGACCTCATGAAGAATCAACTGAGTCCCACTTCAAAGTAAAGAGGAAATCACCATGCATTTGAAGAATCGAAGCTACACCAACAGTAGACTCTCAAGACCCGAAGAACTCGAAGACCCTGAAGTGTCCGAATAATATTATATGACCATTAGAAGTCCAAACCCCTGTTATATACCCACGTTAGTTACGATGATTTGTGAGCCGTCTTTGGTGTGTGTTTTCCGACGGCCACAAACAAAATCTATTCTCAAAAATATTGTTTGTATTGTGTGTATCTCCCTCCCTCTCTTACCCGTCTCATCCCCAAAATCTCAACCCTACCAGATGGAGTATGAAGCTGGACTTGTAGTCTCTGGACCAATGACCCAACTGGAAGCTGATATATGGATTCAAAACATGGAGAACCACTTCGGGAGCAACTTGATCTCAAGGAAGAATGAAGTGGAACACGCTCTCCAGTACTTTACCCAAAGTGCTGCAATATGGTGGAAAATGCACCACGCCATACAAGGATTTAGTGGAGCAGAAAGTTGGGAAGAATTCAAGAAGACTCTGTTAAGATCTCGTCTCATTCAGAAGAGCTATGATAATCCGATGAAGAAGCCTTGTGCATGCAAGATCCGTGGAGAAGTAGGACACACCCAGGAAGAACACAAGGATGGATGCACTCATTGTGAAGAAAATCACCCAGCTGAGGAATGCCCAAGTAGTCACATGACTTGTTTCTTGTGTGAAGGAACCACCCACTACCCAGCTCAGTGTCACATTTACCCCAAGGTGCAAACGCCGTGAAAATCAACGGAGATTTTTTTTCCCAATTTATAAAAAATACTGGCCGAAGAAGTGCCCGAGGGGCACCAGGGGGTGCCCACAAGCCTGCACGGCGCGGCCACCCCCCCCCCAGCCCGCGCCATGGGGGTTTGTGGGCAGCCCACTGGCCCACTGGCCCCCCTCTTTTACTATATGGAGGGTTTCATCCAGGAAAAAAAATCAGAGGGGAGCTTTTTCGTGGTTTCGCCGCCGCCACGAGGCGGAACTTGAGCAGAACCAATCTAGAGCTCCGACAGGACGATCCTGCCGGGGAAACTTCTCTCTCGGAGGGGGAAATCGTTGCCATCGTCATCACCAACACTCCTCTCATCGGAGGGGACTCGTCACCATCAACATCTTCACCAGCACCATCTCATCTCCAAACCCTAGTTCATCTCTTGTAACCAATCTCCGTCTCGCGTCTCCGATTGGTACTTGTAAGGTTGCTAGTAGTGTTGATTACTCTTTGTAGTTGATGCTAGTTGGATTACTTGGTGGAAGAGTTTACGTTCAGATCCTTGATGCTACACATTACACCTCTGATCATGATTATGATTATGCTTTGTGAGTAGTTATTTTTGTTCCTGAGGACATGGGATAAGTCATGCTAATAATAGTCATGTGAATTTGGTATTCACTCGGTATTTTGATATGTTGTATGTTGTTTTTCCTCTAGTGGTGTTATGTGAACGCGGACTACATAACACTTCACCATTATTTGGGCCTAGAGGAAGGCATTGGGAAGTAGTAAGTAGATGATGGGTTGCTAGAGTAACAGAAACTTAAACCCTAGTTTATGTGTTGCTTCGTAAGGGGCTAATTTGGATCCACTAGTTTAATGCTATGGTTAGACTTTGTCTTAATTCTTCTTTCATAGTTGCGGATGCTTGCGAGAGGGGTAAATAATAAGTGGGATGCTTGTCCAAGTAAGGGCAGTACCCAAGCGCCGGTCCACCCACATATCAAACTATCACAGTAACGAACGTGAATCATATAAACATGATGAAACTAGCATGATAGAAATTCCCGTGTGTCCTCGGGAGCGTTTTTCCTCCTATAAGACTTTGTCCATTCTTGTCCCTTGCTACAAAATGGATTGGGCCACTTTGCTGCACCGTTGCTACTTTTGTTACTTGTTGCTTGCTACGAATCATCTCACCACACAATCACTTGTTACCGACAATTTCAGTGCTTGCAGATATTTCCTTGCTGAAAACCACTTGTCAGATCCTTCTGCTCCTCGTTGGGTTCGACACTCATACTTATTGAAAGGACTACGATTGATCCCCTATACTTGTGGGTCATCACCGGCGGATTGGGAGGAGGTGGACTCCCACCCCAATTTGGTTTGGGGGAAGGAGTCCACTGCTTCCTTCCCAGCTCCCTCTTTCCTTGTTTTTTCTTTTCCTTTGGTATTTTTCTCTTGTGGCGCCATAGCCCTCTTCGGCTGGCCTCACCAGCCCACTAAGGGCTGGTGCGCCACCCTAGGGTTACTGGGCTCCCTCCCGGGTGGGTGGGCCCCTCCCGCTGAATACACGGAACCCATTCGTCACTCCCGGTACACTCCGGTAATGCCCGAAATCTTTCCGGTGACCAAATGAAACCATCCTATATATCAATCTTCGTTTCCGGACTATTTCGGAAAGCCTCGTGACGTCTATTTTTTCATCCGAGACTCCAAACAACCTTTGGTCACCAACACATATAACTCAACTATACTAAAATTTCACCGAACCTTAAGTGTGCAGTCCCTGCGGGTTCGAGAACTATGTAGACATGACCTGAGACACACCTCGGTCAATATACAATAGCAGGACCTGGATGTCCATATTGGATCCTACATATTCTACGAAGATCTTATCGGTTGAACCTCTGTGCCAAGGATTCATATAATCCCGTATAACATTCCCTTCGTCCTTCGATATGTTACTTGCCCGAGATTTGATCGTCGGTATCCCTATACCTATTTCAATCTCGTTACCGGCAAGTCTCTTTACTCGTTCTGTAACACAAGATCGCGTGACTTACACTTGAGTCACATTGCTTGAAAGGCTTATATTTGATGTTGTATTACTGAGTGGGCCCCGAGATACCTCTCCGTCACACGGAGTGACAAATCCTACTCTTGATCCATGCTAACTCAACGGACACCTTCGGAGATACCTCTAGAGCACCTTTATAGTCACCCAGTAACATTGTGACGTTTGATACACACAAGATATTCCTCCGGTGTCAGTGAGTTACATGATCTCATGGTCATAGAAATGAATACTTGACACGCAGAAAACAATAGCAACAAAAT
Source organism: Hordeum vulgare subsp. vulgare (assembly GCF_904849725.1). NCBI lineage: Eukaryota > Viridiplantae > Streptophyta > Magnoliopsida > Poales > Poaceae > Hordeum > Hordeum vulgare. The sequence goes on along the minus strand of NC_058522.1, from coordinate 351,901,363 downwards.
TATACGATCACATGCTACGTTCATAGTTTGGGTCTAGTCCATCACATGATTCTCCTAATGATGTGATCAAGTTATCAAGAGACAACACTTTGCATATGGTGAGAAAACCTTAACCATCCTTGATCAACTGGCTAGCCAGCTAGAGGCTTGATAGGGACATTGTTTTGTCTATATATCCACACATGTATTTATGCTTTCATTCAATAAAATTATAGCATGGATAATAAACGATTATCTTGAAACAGGAAATATAATAATAACTATTCTATTATTACCTCTAGGGCATATTTTCAATAGTCTCCCACTTGCAACAGAGTCAATAATCTAGTCTCACACCGCTATGCGATTTACATTGGAATGAATCTAACACCCATACAGTTCTGGTGTTGATAATGCTTTGCTCGTGGAAGAGGTTTAGTCAGGGGGTCTGCTACATTCAGATTCGTGTGCACTTTGCAAATACTTACATCCTCTCTGTCGATGTAGTCCAGATGAGGTTTAAGCGTCGTTTGATGTGTCTGGTCTTCTTGTGAAACCTTCGTTCCTTTACTAAAGCAATGGCACTAGTGTTGTCACAGAACAAAGTTATTGGATTTAGTGCGCTCGGTACAACTCCAAGATCCGTCATGAACTGCTTCATCCAGACACCCTCCTTAGCTGCCTCCGAGGCAACCATGTACTCTGCCTCACATGTAGAATCTGCTACGACGCTTTTCTTGGAACTGCACCAGCTTACTGCACCCCCATTAAGAATAAATACGTATCCGGTTTGAGCCTTAGAGTCATCTGGATCAGTGTCAAAGCTTGTGTCGACTTAACCCTTTACGACGAGCTCTTCGTCACCTCCATAAACGAGAAACATTTCCTTAGTCCTTTTTAGGTACTTCAGAATATTCTTGACCGTCGTCCAGTGATCCACTCCTCGATTACTTTGAAACATGTCTGCCATACTTATGACCAGGCTGACGCCCGGTCTAGTGCACAGCATTGCATACATGATAGACCCTATGGTTGAAGCATAGGGGACAATGTTCATCTTTTCTCTATCTTCCGCAATTACTGGACATTGAGTCTTACTCAATTTTATACCTTGTAATACTGGCAAGAACCCATTCTTGAGCTATTCCATTTTGAACTTCTTCAAAACTTTATCAAGGTATGTGCTTTGTGAAAGTCCTATCAGGCGCCTCGATCTATCCCTATAGATCTTAATGCCTAGAATATAAGCTGCTTCTCCTAGGTCCTTCATTGAAAAACATTTGTTCAAGTAATCTTTTACGCTCTCTAAAAACTCCACATTGTTTCCAATCAGAAATATGTCATCCACATATAATATTAGAAACGCCACAAAGCTCCCACTCACTTTCTTGTAAATACAAGATTCTCCAACAACTTGTATAAACCCAAATGCCTTGATCACCTCATCAAAGAGCTTATTCCAACTTCGAGATGCTCGCACCAGTCCATAAATGGATCGCTGGAGCTTGCATACTTTGTTAGCATTCTTTGGATCGACAAAACCTTCGGGTTGCATCATATACAAATCTTCCTTAAGAAAACCGTTAAGGAACGCTGTTTTCACATCCATCTGCGAGATTTCATAATCAAAAAATACAACTATTGCTAACATGATTCGAACGGACTTAAGCATCACTACCGGTGAGAACGTCTCATCGTAGTCAACTCCTTGAACTTGTGAAAAACCCTTTGACACAAGTCAAGCTTTAGAAACAGTCACATTACCCTCCGCGTTCGTCTTCTTCTTAAAGATCCATTTGTTCTGAATAGCCTTGCGACCTTCAGGTAATACTTCCAAAGTCCACACTTTGTTTTCATACATAGATCCTATATCGGACTTCATGGCCTCCAACCATTTGTTGGAATCCAGGCCCACCATTGCTTCTTCATAATTCTCAGGTTCATTGTTGTCTAATAACATGATTGATAAGACAGGATTACCGTACCACTCCGGAGCAGTACGTGATCTTGTCGACCTGCGAGGTCCGACGGTAACTTGATCCGAAGCTTCATGATCATCATCATTAGCTTCCTCCTCAACCGGCGTCGCTTTGACAAAGGTTTCCCTTGCCCTGCGCCACCATCTAAAGGGAGTAGAAGTTCTACAATCTCATCAAGTTCTATCTTCCTCCCACTCAATTCTTTCGAGAGAAACTCCTTCTCAAGAAAAGCTCCGTTCTTAGCAACAAACACTTTGCCCTCGGATCTGAGATAGAAGGTGTACCCAACTATATCCTTTGGGTGACCTATGAAGATGCACTTTTCCGCTTTGGGTTCCAGCTTTTCAGGCTGAAGCTTTTTGACATAAGCATCACATCCCCAAACTTTAAGAAACGACAACTTTGGCCTCTTGCCATACCATAGCTCATATGGTGTCATCTCAACGGATTTTGACGGTGCCCTATTTAAAGTGAATGCAGTTGTCTCTAATGCATAACCCCAAAACGATAACGGCAAATCGGTAAGAGACATCATAGATCGCACCATGTCTAACAAAGTACAATTACGACATTCGGACACACCATTACGCTGTGGTGTTCCTGGAGGTGTCAACTGTGAAACAATTCCACATTGTCTTAAGTGAGCACCAAACTCGAAACTCAGATATTCGCCCCCTCGATCAGAATGCGGGAACATGATCTTCTTGTTACGATGATTTTCAACTTCACTCTGAAATTGCTTGAACTTCTCAAACGTTTCAGACTTGTGCTTCATCAAGTAGATATATCCATACCTACTCAAATCGTGAGTGAAGGTGAGAAAATAACGATATCCATCACGCGCCTCCACACTCATCGGACTGCACACATCGGTATGTATGATCTCCAACAAGTCACTTGCACGCTCCATTGTTCCGGAGAACGGAGTCTTAGTCATCTTGCCCATGAGGCATGGTTCGCACGTGTCAAGTGATTCAAAATCAAGTGACTCCAAAAGCCCATCGGAATGGAGTTTCTTCATGCGCTTTACTCCAATATGACCTAAGCGGCAGTGCCACAAAAACGTGGCGCTATCATTGCTAACTCTACATCTTTTGGTCTCAATGTTATGTATATGTGTATCATCACAATCAAGATTCAGTATGAACAATCCTCTCACATTGGGTGCATGACCATAAAAGATATTACTCATAGAAATAGAACAACCATTATTCTCTGACTTAAATGACTAACCGTCTCGCAATAAACAAGATCCAGATATAATGTTCATGCTTAACGCACTCACTAAATAACAATTATTTAAGTTCATAACTAATCCTGATAGTAACTGAAATGAGACTGTGCCGACGGCGATTGCCTCAACCTTGGAACCATTTCTCACGCGCATTGTCACTTCATCCTTCGCCAGCCTTCATTTATTCCGCAGTTCTGCTTTGAGTTGCAAATATGAGCAACAGAACCGGTATCAAATACCCAGGCACTACTATGAGAGTTGGTTAAGTACACATCAATAACATGTATATCACATATACGTTATTTTTCTTTGGTCGCCTTCTTATCAGCTAAATACTTGGGGCAGTTGAACTTCTAGTGACCCATCCCCTTGCAATAATAACACTCTATTTCTGGCTAGGTCCAGCCTTGGGTTTCTTCGTCGGATTAGCAATAGTTTTGCCACTCTTCTTGGAGTTACCCTTCTTGCCTTTGTCGTTTCTCTTGAAACCAGTGGTCTTATTGACCATCAACACTTGATGCTCTTTTCGGAGTTCTGACCATCGCGAATAACTCACCGGGTGACTTGTTCATCCCTTGCATGTTATAGTTCAACACAAAGCTCTTATAGCTAGGTGGCAGTGATTGAAGAATTATGTCAGTGATAGCCTCTTGCGGGAGTTTAATCCCCAGCTCAGCTAGACGGTTTGAGTACCCAGACATTTTGAGCACATGTTCACTGACACATGAATTCTCCTCCATCTTGCAAGCATAGAATTTATTGGAGGTCTCATACCTCTCGATCTGGGAGTTCTTCTAAAAGATAAACTTCAACTCATGGAACATCTCATATGCTCCATGACGCTCAAAGCGTCATTGAAGTCCCGGTTCTAAGCCATACAAGACTGCACATTGAACTACTGAGTAGTCCTCCTTATGCGATTGCCAAGCGTTCAAAACATCTTGGTCAAACATAGCGGGTGGTTCATCTCCTAGCACAGCATCAAGGACATTATTCTTTTTCCCAGCTTGTAGAATGAGCCTAAGATTACATGCCCAATCAACAAAGTTGCTCCCATCATCTTTCAACTTAGCTTTTTCTAGGAACGTATTGAATTTAAGGGTTGCTACTGCGTGAGCCATTGATCTACAACATAAAATATTGCAAAGTGGACTTAGACTATGTTCAAGACAATTAGAGTTTAACTAATCAAATTACTAATAAACTCCCACTCAAAAAATACATCCCTCTAGTCATTTGAGTGGTGCATGATCCAAATCCACTAACTCAAGTGTGATCATCACGTGAGTTGAGTATAGTTTCAGTGGTAAACCTCTCTATGCTAATCATATCAACTATACGATTCATGCTCGACCTTTGGGTCTCTTGTGTTCTGAGGCCATGTCTATACATGTTAGGCACATCAAGTTTAACCCGATTGTTCCGTGTGTGCAACTGTTTTGCACCCGTTGTATGTGAACGTTGAGTCTATCACACCCGATCATCACGTGGTGTCTCGAAACGACGAACTGTCGCAATGATGCACAGTCGAGGAGAACACAATTTCATATTGAAATTTAGTGATGGATCACCTTATAATGCTACCGTCGTTCTAAGCAAGATAAGGTGCATAAAAGGATTAACATCACATGCAATTCATAAGTGACATGATATGACCATGATCTTGTGCTTCTTGATCTCCATCACCAAAGCACCGGCATGATTTTCTTGTCACTGGCGCCACACCAAGATCTCCATCATCGTGCCACCATCGAGGTTGTCGTGCTATCTATGCTATTACTACTAAAGCTACAACCTAGCAATATAGTAAATGCATCTGCAAACACAAACGTTAGTTTAAAGACAACCATATGGCTCTTGCCGGTTGCCGTAGCATCAACGTGCAAGTCGATATTAACTATTACAACATGATCATCTCATACATCCAATATATCACATCATGTCTTTGGCCATATCATATCACAAGCATACCCTGCAAAAACAAGTTAGACGTCCTCTAATTTGTTGTTGCATGTTTTACGTGGCTGCTATGGGTATCTAGTATGATCGCATCTTACTTACGCAAAAACCACAACGGAGATGTGCAAATTGCTATTTAACCTCTCTCCAAGGACTGCCTCGGTCAAATCCAATTCAACTAAAGTTGAAGAAACCGACACCCGCCAGTCATCTTTATGCAACGAGTTGCATGTTGGTCGATGAAACCAGTCTCTCGTAAGTGTACGAGTAATGTCGGTCTGGGCCGCTTCAATCCAACAATAACGCCGAATCAAGAAAAGACGAAGGAGGGAAGCAAATCAAACATCAATGCCCACAAAATCTTTTGTGTTCTACTCGAGATAACATGTACTATTGGGGAACGTTGCATGGGAAACAAGAAATTTCCTACGCACATGAAGACCTATCATGGTGATGTTCATCTATGAGAGGGATATTGGATCCACATACCCTTGTAGATCGCTAAGCGAGAAGCGTTAAGAAACGCGGTTGATGTAGTGGTACAGCTTCGTGATTCAAATCACCGTCGTCCCACGATCTGTTCCGATCTAGCGCCGAACGGATGGCACCTCCGCGTTCAACACACGTACAGCTCGATGACGATCTCCGCCTTCTTGATCGAGCAAGAGAGACGGGGAAGTACATGAGTTCTCTAGCAGCGTGACGGCGCGCCGGTGGTGGTGATGATCTACTCCTGCACAGCTCCGCCCAAGCTCCACAGAAATCCGATCTAGAGGAAGAACTACGTGGTACAGGTTTGAGTTGCACGTGGCAAAGTTGTGTCTCAAAAGCCCTAAAACCACCAATATATATAGGAGGAGGGGAGGGTCTAGCCTTGGGGCTAAAGGTAGCCCCAAGGGAGCTGGCCGATTCGGAGGAGGTGAACTCCCACCCCAATTCGGTTTGGGGGAAGGAGTCTACTCCTTCCTTCCCACCTCCCTCTTTCCTTGTTTTTTCTTTGGTATTTTTCTCTTATGGCGCCATAGCCCTCTTGGGATGGCCTCACAAGCCCACTAAGGGCTGGTGTGCCACCCTAGGGTTACTGGGCTCACTCCCGGGTGGGTGGGCCCCTCCGGGTGAATACCCGGAACCCATTCATCACTCCCGATACACTGCCGATAATGCCCGAAATCTTTCCGGTGACCAAATGAAACCATCCTATATATCAATCTTCGTTTCCGGACCATTCCGGAAACCCTCATGACATCTGTGATCTCATCCGGGACTCCGAGCAACCTTCGGTCACCAACACATATAACTTAACTATACTAAAATGTCACCGAACCTTAAGTGTGCAGACCCTGCGGGTTCGAGAACTATGTATACATGACCCTCCTCGGCCAATATCCAATAGCGGGACCTGGATGTCCATATTGGATCCTACATATTCTACGAAGATCTTATCGATTGAACCTCTGTGCCAAGGATTCATATAATGTCGTATAACATTCCCTTCGTCCTTCAGTATGTTACTTGCCCGAGATTTGATCGTCGGTATCCCTATACCTATTTTAATCTCGTTACCGGCAAGTCTCTTTACTCGTTCCGTAATACAAGAGCTGGTGACTTACACTTGAGTCACATTGCTTGCAAGGCTTGTATTTGATGTAGTATTACTGAGTGAGCCCCGAGATACCTCTCCGTCACACGGAATGACAAATCCCAGTCTTGATCCGTGTTAACTCAACGGACACCTTCGGAGATACCTGTAGAGCACCTTTATAGTCACCCAGTAACATTGTGACGTTTGATACACACAAGGTATTCCTCCGATGTGAGTGAGTTACCTGATCTCATGGTCATAGGAATGAATACTTGACACGCATAAAACAATAGCAACAAAATGACACGACCACATGCTACGTTCATAGTTTGGGTCTAGTCCATCACATGATTCTCCTAATGATGTGATCCAGTTATCAAGAGGCAACACTTTGCATATGGTTAGAAAACCTTAACCATCCTTGATCAAGTGGCTAGCCAACTAGAGGCTTGCTAGTGACATTGTTTTGTCTATATATCCACACATGTATTTATGCCTTCATTCAATACAGTTATAGCATGGATAATAAATGATTATGTTGAAACAGGAAATATAATAATAACTATTTTATCATTGCCTCTAGGGCATATTTCCAACATGATATATGTTCCCTCTTGGAAGATCTTCCCCTAGGTAGACCTTCCTTTGGGAACCTATATCTCCCCTCTTGATATTTCTCCCTTCATGTAAATATTTCTCCCCCTTTGTGTAAGCTTATTGGAAGCTTTGATATTTCTCCCCATTTGGCATTAATTGCCAAAAAGGTCACAGGGAAGGACTCACTGAGAGTAAGGGATCCTGTATTCATCTCCTTCTGATAAGGGTTCCTTGAAATATTTCTCTCCCTTAGATATGGATATGTTTTCATTGATTATCTCCCCCTTAGGTATAGGTAAGAGTTCATTGAATGTTCTCCCCCTTTAATATGGATAAGAGTTCCTAGAAAGATGTCCCCTTGTTTGTTAGGGATCCTAGATGTTTCTCCCTCTTAAATTGTGGGATCACATAGACTTCTCTCTTTTTTTTAAGATTTCTCCTCCTTTGAAAAGTATGGGAAAAAATTATATCCTCCATTGAAAATGTGATAGGTTCAATAAAACTCTGGAGGTTATAAACTTGGGATCACAGAAAATATTTCTCTACCTTTCGCAAATATTCAGAAAATTTCCAGAAGAATGATAATCACAGATAGTTTTCGGAGTCACCGAGGCATTGTGATTCGGTAGAACCGGGTATATGAAATTGGCCCCTGGAAGAAATCGGTGGGACCGATTTTTCCAATTCGGTGGAACCGAGTTGAATTGAAGATCAACTCCTTAAATAGATACCAAATGTAAAGTACGAACTGAATGGTTACTAATTGTAACAGATCCCAATTGAGAAACTCCAATTGAGATAGAACAAAAAGATACCAATTGTAGAATAAATACAAAGTGAAAATGGAAAATAAGAAATTCAGGATAACACAGTAAATAACTTTTTTGAAAATTTTAAACACATATAGATGAATGTTGTATGGTTCCAAGAAGTCAAGCATCAAAAACATGAACCATACAGGAATATCCATCTAGATGTTGGGCGGTGACTAGGTCACCTATATTATATTATTTGACTTGAGGAGTCAAGCAAGAATGCTTGATCATAGGGCATACTCATCGTTAAGAGCGAATGGGGTTACCAATTTTCGATTAAGCACTTCAATGTCTTCATATCACTTGAGTTGCTTTACATCATGAATTGGTGTAAATCTTTATCAAGAATATGAGTACATACCTTCGAATGATCTTGATGACGTGGCATGTAGGTGAACTTGTTGTGGATGCTCAATGTTGATGAAGATCATCTTGAGTTGGGAGCTATCCTTGTCATTTTGGTTTAATTTTAACCTACAATGGTTAGTCATGCAAGGAAGAACATAATATATCCAAATGACAAGAGTGAATGGATTCAACAAATGGTTGTCAAGGATATGATTTTGTTGTTTTCTTCCTTCATCTCCGAAGAAGGGGTTGTTGATACTTGGCCATATCAAGATTGCTTTTGATGATAGTTGTTTGCAATCTTGTGGAGTGTAGTTCTTCCAAGTACCTACAAAAGATTAGATGCAATACAAGGGAGCATGGTTTTCCAAGATATAAGAGAGTATCATATCAATGGCATCATGTCATAGACAATCAAACTCATGCCCTTGCATGCATCCGAGTGAGTCTAGCTCAACTTTGAAGCATCAATGATGTTCAACTCACTCCTCAAATGAAAAAACACTTTCTCATCAAGTGGTTTGGTAAAGATATTGGCTAATTGTTTGTCGGTACGAACGTGCTTGAGATCCATATCTCCTTTACCAACATGATCACGAATGAAATGATGTCGCACTTGAATATGTTTTGTTTGAGAATATTGCACGGGGTTATAAGCAATTTTAATAGCACTTTCATTGTCACATAACAATGGAACTTTTCTAACATGAATGTCATAAACCTTAAGAGTTTCAGTCATCCATAGTAATTGCGCACAACATGATCCAATAACAATGTATTCCGCTTCGGTAGTAGATAAAGATATCGAGTTTTGTTTCATGGATGACCAAGACACAAGAGATCTCCCAAGAAATTGACATGTACCCGAGGTGGATTTTCTATTGACCTTGTATCAAGTGTAGTCCGAGTCGGAATAGAAGACAAGATTGAAAGAAGATCCCTTGGGATACCATATGCCAAAGTTTGGTGTATGTATCAGGTATCTCACTGTTCTTTTAACAGCCAATAGATGACACTCTTTAGGTGTCGCTTGGTATCGGGCGCACATGCAAACACTCGACATGATGTCAGGACGGGAGGCACATAGATATAGCAATGAACCAATCATTGATCGATAAAACTTTTGATCTACTGGTTTGTCCTCCTTAGTGAGGTCAACATGTCCACTAGTAGGCATGGGGGTTCTCATACCTTTGCACTCTTGCATGTTGAACTTCTTGATCAAGTCCTTTGTGTACTTAGTTTGAGAGATAAACGTACCTTCTCTCGATTGTTTGATTTGCAAACCAAGGAAGAATTTCAGCTCACACATCATTGACATCTCATACTTCTTTGACATCAACCTTCCAAATTTCTCACTAAAATGTGGGTTAGTAGAACCAAAGATGACATCATCCACATATATTTGGCACACAAATAGTTCTCCATTAACTCTTCTAGTGAATAAGGTTGCATCAATTTTACCACTCTCAAAACCCTTTTCAATGAGAAACTTCGTTAGGCATTTGTACCAAGCTCTAGGGGCTTGTTTAAGACCATATAACGCTTTACGAAGTTTGTAAACATGATTAGGTTTCTTAAGGTTTACAAAACCAGGAGGTTGTTTAACATAAACTTCCTCCTCAATTTCACAATTTAGAAAATCACTTTTGATATCCATTTGGTAAATAGTAATATCATGGTGATAGGCATAAGCGAGAAGAATGTGAATGGCTTCAAGTCTAGCAATGGGGGCATAGGTCTCACCGTAGTCCATACCTTTGACTTGCGTGTATCCTTGGGCTATGAGACGCGCCTTGTTGCGTATGACTTGTCCATCTTCATCTTTCTTGTTCCGAAACACCCATCTTGTACCAATAATGTTGTGCTCTTCGTTGGGCTTCTCGACAAGTGTCCACACTTTGTTCCTCTCGAAGTTGTGTAGCTCTTCGTGCATGTCATTCACCCAATCCGGGTATTGAAGGGCTTCTTCAACCTTCAAAGGCTCAATGCTAGATATGAAAGAATAATGCTCACAAAAGTTAGCTAAACGAGATTTAGAGCGAGTGATTCTCCCGGTTTTTATGTCACCGTAGATTTGATTCAGCGGATGATCTCTGTCCACTCTTGCTCTAACTCTTGGTAGCTTCTTCTTGTTGGATGGTGGAGCTTCTTCATCATCATCTTCTTGCTCGTTGTTGTTGACGGTGTCATCTCCTTGAGGTGGTGGTGAGGAAGGTTGAGGTGGATCATCATGATGTACTTCTTCCTCTTCTTCGTCATGCCGTGTATCGCTTGTGGATGCCTCCATGTCGTTTTGTGGTTCACCTTGACGCGAAGTAGGGGCTTCCACTTGAGTTGATCAAGTACTCTCCTTCACTGATACGTCTCCAACGTATCTATAATTTTTTATGGTTCCATGCTATTATCTTGTCAAACTTTGGATGTTTTGTATGCCTTTTATATCTTTTTTGGGACTAACTTATTAACTCAGTGCCAAGTGCCAGTTCCTATTTTTTCCGTGTTTTTGACTCTTTTCAGAGGAGAATATTAAACGGAGTCCAAACGGAATAAAACCTCTGAAAAGATTTTTTTTTTCTGGAACAGAAGATACGCAGGGAGCTTGAGAACCAAGGCAGAGGGCACCAGGGGAGGCAACAAGCCCCCTAGCTGCAGCCTTGGGGGTGCACCTAGCAGGCTTGTGGCCCCCCTGTGGCTCCTCTGCCCTACTTCTTCCGCCTATAAATCCCCGAAAAATCCAAAAACACGGGAGAGAGTCACGAAAATACTTTTCCGCCGTCGCAAGCATCTGTCTCCGCAAGATCCCATCTGGGGCACGTTCTGGTGCCCTGTCGGAGGGGGATTCGTACATGAAGGGCTTCTTCATCAACACCATTGCCTATCCAATGATGCATGAGTAGTTCACCATAGACCTTCGGGTCCATAGCTAGTAGCTAGATGGCTTCTTCTCTATCTTGGTTCTTGAATACAAAGTTCTCCATGATCTTCATGGAGATCTATCCGATGTAATCTTCTTTTGCGGTGTGTTTGTCGAGATCCGATGAATTGTGGATTTATGATCAGATTATCTATGAATCTTATTTGAGTTTCTTCTGATCTCTTATATGCATGATTTCATATCCTTTTAATTCTCTTCGAGTTGTGGGTTTTGTTTGGCCAACTTGATCTATGATTCTTGCAATGGGAGAAGTGCTTGGTTCTGGGTTCATACCGTGCGGTGACCTCATCCAGTTACAGAAGGGGTAGCGAGGCACGCATCGTGTTGTTGCCATCAAGGGTAAAAAGATGGGGTTTATATCTATTGCATGAATTTATCCATCTACATCATGTCATCTTGCTTAAGGTGTTACTATGTTTGTCATGAACTCAATACACTAGATGCATGCTGGATAGCGGTCGATGTGTGGAGTAATAGTAGTAGATGCAGAAAGTATCGGTCTACTTGTCTCGAACGTGATGCCTATATGTATGATCATTTCCTTAGATATCATTATGACTTTGCGCGGTTCTATCAATTGCTCGACAGTAATTCGTTCACCCACCGTAATATTTCCTATCATGAGAGAAGCCTCTAGTGAACACTATGGCCCCCGGGTCTACTTCACATCATATTTTTCAGCCTTGCACTTTTACTTTGTTGCACTTTCCGCCTTCAGGTCTCACCTTGCAATCAATCGTGAAGGGATTGACAACCCCTTTGTAGAGTTGGGTGCAAGTTTGATATTTTTGCGCAGGTACAGTGGAGATTTGGCTTGATAATCCTACTGGATTGATACCTTGGTTCTCAAACTGAGGGAAATACTTACTGCTACTATGCTGCATCACCCTTTCCTCTTCAAGGGAAAAACCAACGCAAGATCAAGAGGTAGCATTCACCTCCATGGGACGAATCTTGCCAATAGATAAATCTTGGATGGATCCCGAAGGTTCCTTATCTCCTACATCATTTGGCAATTGTTCGACTTGCGAACCATTAGTCTCGTCAAACTTCACATCTACCGTCTCTTCAACTTTTCGAGTGAAGTTGTTGTAGACACGGTAAGTGTAAGAGTTCGATTTGTAACCAAGTAGGAAACCTTCATAAGATTTCGGAGCCAATTTAGAGCGACGATGCTTATCAAGAATGTAGCACTTAGAGCCGAATACTCGAAAGTATCCAACTTGGGGTTTGTTACCGGTGAGTAGCTTGTATGTCGTTTTAGCAAGAAACTTGTGTAGGAAAGTCGATTTATGGCATGGCAAGCTGTTTCCATGACTTCTGCCCAGAAGTGTCTTGGTGTCTTGTATTCGTCAAGCATCGTTCTCGCCATCTCTATGAGAGTTTGGTTCTTCCTCTCAACAACTCCATTTTGTTGAGGTGTGTACGTCGCCGAGAACTCGTGTGAGATACATTCTTCGTCAAGAAAGATATCCACGTTAGTGTTCCTAAACTCCATTCCGTTGTCACTCCGAACCTTTTTGATCTTCACTTCAAACTGATTTTGAGCTTTCCAAGCGAAGTTCTTGAAGATATTTTGTACATGTGACTTATCATCAAGAAAGAATGCCCACGTAAATCTGGAAAAATCATCAACAATGACTAAACCATAAAAATTTCCACCGAGGCTCTTGTAAGCATTGGGACCAAAGAGATCCATGTGAAGCAGCTCGAGTGGTCTTCTTGTAGTCATGATGTTCTTCACGGGATTACTTCCACCAAATTGCTTTCCTGCTTGACAAGCACTACAAAGTCTATGTTTGTCAGAGATAACAACTTTAGCACCAATAATATTATCAACTTTGATAAGTTTGTCAACATTACACATACCAACATGTCCTAACCTTCTATGCCACATCCAACCTTTAGAAGATTTTGCAATAAGACATGTACGAGGTTTGGTTTTTTTTAGTGAAATCGACAAAGTATGGATAACCTGTACAGAAACCAGTAAAGACAATGTTATGGTTGTCGCTACGAAACACTCGGCAGACAATTTTCGTAAATAGCACATCAAAACCAAAGTCTGCTAGTCTAGATACGGAAAGAAGATTGTAGCCAAGGGATTCAACAAGCATGACATTTTGAATGGAGTTATCATGAGATACAACCACCTTAACAAGACCAAGTACCTTACCCTTGGAGTTATCTCCAAAGGTCACATACCTTCGAGGTCCACGGTTTGGTGTGAGCTCATGGAAACTGTCTTTATCTCCGGTCATGTGATCGATGCATCCATTGTCAAGTATCCACTCCTTTGCTCCGGCCATGTAGTCTGATAGAGGTGAAGTTGTCCCTATCTTTCGATGAGATGGTGGTTTCGTTTTGGTGGAGTAGACTTTGACGATCCGACTACGAACGTGTGAGGACGTCGCGCCTTAGCAATCGCTAAACCAACTCCGAGAGGTTATTACCATGCTGGAGCACGATCAACCTCACCACGAGGGTCTATTTCCTGCACGCAAACGAAGATCAAGCAAGAAACTAAGATTGCAATCAGGATATTGCAAATATAAGAGGAAATCTTTATTGATGAAGGTGGGGTTCTGTGACGCCTTTGTCTGGTCGTGGAACACAAACGAAGAACGCGAAGTTACATCTATGTCGAACTTGTAATCTAAACAAAACCCAAGTCTAAACGGTGTCCTAAGGGCTATATATATGAGGGAATAGAGAGATAATTTCATGGCCCTTGGGGGAGGTGTCCGAAAACAGCCCTAAACTCGGTTTCCCCACACATACGGACTCCAAAAATAACCTATATTATGGTATCACTAGTGGAAGCTCCATTGTTCTTTCCCGCGCGTGCACCTTCTTCTCCATGCTCGATCCCACTCCAACGGATATCCTTCTTGCCCATGCTAGGTCCTTCATTCATAAGCACAACAAAAGTATCTAACTTAGGCAGCATCATATGTTCATGAACATTAGAAGTATTTCCAAGAAACGAAAGTACCTCGTAATTCAATTGGCGTGCACGAGCTCTAGTAACTGGTCCAGTATGTATAGCAGCTGTGGTTGTGGGTGTAACAACGATGTTGATGTCCTCATCATCATCCCCTTCTTGAACTAAAGTCGTCCTCGACGGAAGCTCATCTTCCCCACCCAAATATGGCTTCAAATCTGCAATGTTCAAAGTGGGACTAACCCCAAAATCTGCAGGCAGCTCAAGTCTATAGGCATTATCATTTATTTTTTCTAACACTTTGAAAGGACCATCAGCACGCGGCATTAGCTTTGACTTGCGCAAATCAAGAAACCTATCCTTACGCAAATGCAACCAAACAAGATCTCCACGTGCAAAGACATTGTGTTTTCTACCCTTATCTTCAGCAAGTTTATATTTACCATTCATGCGCTCAATGTTTTCCTTCGTTAACTCATGCATATTTAATATCAAATCAGCACGTTCTTTAGCATCGAAATTAACCTTCTCCGAAGATCAAAGAGGTAACAAATCAATAGGTGCACGAGGTAGGAAACCAGACACAACTTCGAAAGGACGCATCTTAGTAGTAGAATGCAGCAAACGATTATAAGAAAATTCAATATGAGGCAAGCATTCTTCCCATAGTTTTAGCTTGTTCTTCAAAACAGCCCTAAGCATAGTAGATAAAGATCTATTGACTACTTCGGTTTGTCCATCAGTTTGGGGGTGACATGTAGTACTAAAAAGCAATTTTGTCCCCAACTTAGCCCATAAACATCGCCAAAAGTGGCTAAGAAATTTAGCATCACGATACGAAACAATCGTATTTGGCACACCATGCAAGCGAATAATTTCACTAAAGAACAAATCAGCCACATTAGCATCATCATCATCACTTTTATGACATGGTATAAAGTGTGCCATTTTTGAAAATCTGTCCACGACAACAAATACGTTATCCCTCCCCTTCTTTGTTCGAGGTAAACCTAAAACAAAGTCCACAGATATATCCTCCCAAGGAACACTAGGTACAGGCAAATGCATATATAAACCATGAGGATTGACTCGTGACTTAGCTTTTTGACATGTCGTGCAGCGAACAACAAAACGCTCAACAACCCGTCGCATCTTTGGCCAAAAGAAATGTGTAGCAAGTACGTCGTCCTTCTTGTTTACGCCGAAGTGTCCCATCAATCCTCCTCCATGCGCCTCCTATAACAACAAAAGATGAACAGAGCTAGCTGGAATGCATACCTTGTTAGCACAGAACACAAATCCATCATTAATGATGAACTTGTTCCATGTTCTCCCTTATTTACAATTCTACAACACATCTTTGAAATCAACATCATGCACATATTGATCTTTGATGGTCCCCAAACCAAATATTTTAAAGTCAAGTTGTGAAAGCATATTATAACGATGAGATAAAGCATCAGCAATAACATTTTCTTTACCCTTCTTGTGTTTAATGACATATGGGAAAGTCTCAATGAATTCAACCCATTTAGCATGTCCACAGTTCAGTTTTGCTTGACTTTTAATATGTTTCAAAGATTCATGATCAGAATGTATGACAAATTCTTTGGGCCATAAATAATGTTACCATGTTTCCAAAGTCCGAACAAGAACATATAATTCCTTATCATAAGTAGAATAATTCAGACTAGGCCCACTTAATTTTTCAGAAAAGTATGCAACAGGTTTACCATCTTGTAATAACACACCTCCTAACCCAATTCCACTAGCATCACATTCAAGCTCGAAAGTCTTATTACAATCAGGAAGTTGTAGTAAAGGAGCATGTGTTAACTTATCTTTCAAAACCGTGAAGGCTTCTTCGTGTGCGGTACCCCAAACATAAGGCACATCCTTCTTTGTAAACTCATTGAGAGGTGCATCAATGGTGCTGAAATCTCTCACAAAACGCCTATAAAACCCAGGGAGTCCAAAGAAACTCCTCACTTGTGTGACCGTTTTGGGCTGCGACCAACTCTCAATAGCTTCAATCTTGGCTTTATCAACTTCAATTCCGTGTGGAGTAACAACATAGCCAAGAAAAGATACTCGGTATGTGCAAAAGGTGCACTTTCCAAGGTTACCAAACAAACGTGCATCATGTAGAGCAATACAAACATCACGCAAATGATCCAAGTGTTCCTCCAAAGATCTACTACAAATCAGTATATCATCAAAGTAGACTACCACAAATCGTCCAATTAAAGCACGTAAAACCTCATTCATTAATATCATGAAAGTGTTGGGTGCATTAATTAATCCAAAAGGCATAACTAACCACTCATATAACCCAAACTTAGTTTTAAATGTTGTTTTCCATTCATCTCCCAATTTCATGTGAATTTGATGGTATCCACTACGCAAATCAACTTTGGAGAAAATTGTAGAACCACTTAATTCATCAAGCATATCATCTAGCCTAGGAATAGGATGACGATAACAAATAGTAATATTATTAATGCCTCTATAATCAACACACATACACGATGTACCATCCTTTTTCGGCACTAGAATAATAGGAACAACACAAGGACTAAGAGATTCCCGTATATAACCTTTGTCGAGCAGCTCCTATACTTGACGCATTATATCCTTTGTCTCCTCTGGATTGGTACACTATGGTGCACGATTGGGTAGCGATGCACCGGGAATTAAGTCAATCTGATGCTAAATCCCTCTAATAGGTGGTAATCCCGGTGGCACGTCTTGTCGAAAGACGTCAGCGAACTCCTGCAAAATATTAATGAGAACATGAGGCAAAGAGCATGGCATGTCCTCGAATGAAAATAATACATCTTTGCATACGAAAGCATAGCAAACAGATGTAGTAATATCCAAATCAGTAATATCAGGTTTAGTGGCAAGTAAGTAACCACTCTTCAGTTTTATTTCAGATGCAACACTAGATGATGATTTATTAGGCTTATTGTGTTGCTCAAATTCCTTTGCTACAATCTGATTTTCACTCTTATGTAGGTCCTGTTTTGCTTTACTAGCTCTAGCAATGTCATCTTTCATAATATGTTCAATATACATAGGAAGCAAAGTTATATTTTGATCCTTATGAATAAGAGTATACAGATTTGTTCTACCATGGTGTACAGAATTTTTATCAAATTGTCATGGTCTACCAAGTAAAAGGGAACATGCTTGCATGGGTACCACATCACAATCAACAAAATCAGAATATGTAGCAATGCTAAAATGCACACGAATAGTACGTGTTACCTTAACCTTGCCACTGTTGTTGAACCACTGGATATAATAAGGATGAGGAAGTGGTCTGGAGGTGAGAGACAGCTTCTCCACCATCCCCATGCTAGCTAAGTTGTTGCAACTCCCTCCATCGATGATTACGCGAACAGAACGTTCCTTTACAACTCCCTTTGTATGGAACAAGTTGTGCCTCTCACTTTGCTCAGCCTGTGTTACCTGCACACTTAAAACACGTTGAGCAACTAAGCTTTCATACATGTCAGCATAGTCAGCAGACATGTATTGTGTCTCTTTTTCCGTATCATCTACTCCTTGTTCTTCACTTGCAATAAGAGCCAGAGTCTCCTTGTCATAATCACTAGTGGAACCATATCCACCATCCTCAGTAATAATCATCACGCGCTTGGATGGGCACTCTCTCGCATAATGACCTCCACCCTTGCAACGATGACAGATAACCTCATGTGTTTTCCTTGTGGATGCCTGATGACCCACAAGTATAGGGGATCTATCATAGTCCTTTCGATAAGTAAGAGTGTCGAACCCAACGAGGAGCAGAAGGATCTGACAAGTGGTTTTCAGCAAGGTAATATCTGCACGCACTAAAATTATCGGTAACAAGTGGTTGTGTGGTGAGATGATTCGTAGCAATCAACAAGTAACAAAAGTAGCAACGGTGCAGCAAAGTGGCCCAATCCCTTTTGTAGCAAGGGACAAGCCTGGACAAAGTATTATAGGAGGAAAAATGCTCCCGAGGACACACGGGAATTTCTGTCATGCTAGTTTTCATCATGTCCATATGATTCACTTTCGTTACTTTGATAGTTTGATATGTGGGTGGACCGGCGCTTGGGTACTGCCCTTACTTGGAAAAGCATCCCACTTATGATTAACCCCTCTCGCAAGCATCCGCAACTGCAAAAGAAGAATTAAGACAAAGTCTAACCATAGCATTAAACTAGTGGATCCAAATCAGCCCCTTACGAAGCAACACATAAACTAGGGTTTAAGCTTCTGTCACTCTAGCAACCCATCATCTACTTACTACTTCCCAATGCCTTCCTCTAGGCCCAAATAATGGTGAAGTGTTATGTACTCGATGTTCACACAACACCACTAGAGGAAAAACAACATACAACACATCAAAATATCGGACGAATACCAAATTCACATGACTACTATTAGCATGACTTGTCCCATGTCCTCAGGAACAAAAGTAACTACTCACAAAGCATAATCATATTCATGACCAGAGAGGTAATGAGTAGCATCAAGGATCTGAACATAAACTCTTCCACCAAATAATCCAACTAGCATCAACTACAAAGAGTAATTAACACTACTAGCAACCTTACAAGTACCAGTCGGAGTTGCGAGACGAAGATTGGTTACAAGAGATGAACTAGGGTTTGGAGATGAGATGGTGCTGATGAAGATGTTGATGGTGATGAGTCCCCTCCGATGAGAGGAGTGCTGGTCATGACGATGGCGACGATTTCCCCCTCCGGGGGAAGTTTCCCCGGCAGGATCGTCCTGCCGGAGCTCTAGATTGGTTCTTCTCAAGTTCCGCCTCGTGGCGACGGTGAATCCTCCGAAAAACCTCCTCCTCATTTTTTTCGGAACGAAAACCCTTCATATAGCAGAAGAGGGGAGTTAGTGGGCCAACAGGGAGCCCACAAGCCCCCTAGGCGCGGCCAGGGGGTGGCCGCGCCTAGCAGGCTTGTGGCCACCTGCTGGCTCCCCTCTGGCACTTCTTCGGCCCAATATTTTTTATATAATCCCAAAAAAATTCCACGTTGATTTTCACGGCTTTTGGAGTTGCGCAGAATAGGCATCTCAAACTTGCTCCTTTTTCACGCTAGAATTCCAGCTGCCGTCATTCTCCCTCTTCATGTAAACCTTGCAAAATAAGATAGAAAAGGCATAAGTATTGTACCGTGAAGTGAAATAAGAGCCCAAGAAGCGATAAATACCAACATGAAAGCATTATGCAAAATGGACGTATCAACTCCCCCAAGCTTAGACCTCGCTTGTCCTCAAGCGAAAGTCGAGCTCAATAAATATGCCCACATGTTTAGGGACGGAGGTGTCGGCAAAACAAGATACGAACATACATGCATCATGATCATGATCAGAACAGCAATACCAACATATAATTTCTCATGCTAAAGTGACAATTCCTTCACAAAGTAAAGTATGCATAAAGAACCTTACCGAGAATTAGCAACCGATAGGCTTTAGTCATTGAAGCAATTGCAATTTATCACAACATCGAAAAGAGTCAAATAAGAGCTTGTAAAGAAAATCCACATACTCAATCATCTTTTCATTCTCTACAATTGCTACAACTCACGTGGTACTCATGAGATCAAAGTTTCAGCTAAACACAGAGAAAGATAGGGGCTTATAGTTTTGCCTCCCAACTGCTTACCTCAAGGGTAATGTCAACAATAATAATTCATGAATGCTTACCTCCAAGTTGACATATGAATATAGATCTTTCCCTAGCATATGACGTTAGCCAAGATAAAGGCGAAACAAGGAATTGGCGAAGATCACCATGACTCTTTCAAGGGCAAAAAGTAAAGATACAAGATAGGCCCTTCGCAGAGAGAAGCTAAGGTTGTCATGCACTTTTGAGGTTTGGATGCGTGTCCTCTTAGTGCGGAGGAACGTCACTTTATATTGCCTCCTGTGATAAAGAACTTTATGCAGTCTGTCGCTTTTATGCCTTCCTCATCACAGGTTCATACAAAGCTTATTTTCCACACACTAATAGATCATACATATTAGGGAGCAATTTTTATTGCTTGCACCGATGACAACTTACTTGAAGGATCTTATTAAATCCATAGGTAGGTATGATGGACTCTCATGGAAAAACTGGGTTGAAGGTTTGTGGATGCACAAGTAGTATCCCTACTTAGTGCGGGAGGTTTTGGCTAATATGAGGTGGAAGCAATCGTCACATGCTAAGGGATCTCTAATCATATAACATTGTTCGGAACCAAGCAAACACAACTCATTATGTTGTCTTCCTTGTCCAACGTCTACTTCTAAGCATGCAATGGTTTAGTGAGTGTTCACAATCATAGATGGTGTCAAAGATGATGTATTTATATGTGAACCTCTCCTTCTTTATCACTTCCTATTAATTGCAACAATGACCAAGGTCTACGTTTGTCTACCCTCAACAAGTTTCAATCAACATTATTTTTATATGTGAAGCCATCACTTCCCATGAGATCATTACATGATCTTTCATGCTTTTGTTATTTTCTCACTCTTTTGATCATGGCATGAGGCAAATCCCTCAACTAAGACACTCTTTATTATATGGCTCACGAGCTCGAATACATCGGGGGTGACACAAAGAAAAAATCAAGACTAAAACACTAAGACTTTTAATCTACTAGAGAAAAAGAAAACTGAAAAGGAACAAACTAAAACAAAGGTAAAGGCAAAAGATGTGATGGTGATACGATACCGGGGCAAATCCCCCAAGCTTGGCACAAGCCAAGGGGATTGCCCGTACCCATGCTTAGTTGTCTTCCTTTGGAGGTGATGGTGATGGCGTTGTTTTGTCCTTTGATTCCAAGAGGGCCATCGGTCTTTGATTTATGCCTTGGAGATCTGTGATATGTTTCTCCAGCAAAACAACTTCATGAGTGAAATAAGTATTGCGAGCACGAGGTGTTTCACCAAACCTTAAGAGTTCAATCAAGGATGGAGACAGTAGGTGGAGGTAGGGTTGGAGGAAATCCACTTCTTCAACTTCTTCCTTGTTGAACACAGACTGCACTTCGTCCCACGCCTGATTCCTCTCCTTAGTTCTGCCCTTGGCTTCTGTGACTTCCACTCTTTTCAGATCAGCATCTACTTCTTCATAGACTTGAGGGAAATTGTTCTCCCCGACAGATTCCTGAGACGGCATCCTTGCTCTAAATCTACGGCAGAAAACAGGCTCGAAACGAAAATAGAGGAAATTCACGTGATACGAGGGTCAGACCTTCAGGAGAATATATAATGATTTTTTCCAGACCAGAAGGAGTACTCCGCATGAAAACGGAGTCCGGGAGGCACAGGAGGTGGCCACAAGCCCCCCAGGCGCGGCCAAGGGGGTAGCCCGCGCGTGGCAGGCTTGTCGCCTCCTCGTGCGCTTTCCGGAGTACTTCAAAATTTTCTATTTTTTCAAATATTCCAAAACGGAGAAAAATTCCTATTGGAAAAGTTTTGGAGTCTGTTTTCTTACCGAATCACATACCTCTTTGTTTTTGGAGTCTGGAACAGGCTGATAAATATCCCTTAGGTATTCTTCCGGAGTTATGGTATTGATGATATTGCTTTCAACATTTATGGGAGTACCTAAGATATAATGCTTGATTCTCTGCCCATTTACCACTCTTGCACAATTACCTTCCGTGTTATTGATCTTGATAGTACCGAAACGATATACTTCCTCAACAATATAGGGACCTTCCCATTTAGAGAGAAGCTTGCGTGCAAAAAATCTTAAATGAGAATTATATAGCAAGACATAATCACCTACATTGAACTCACGCTTTTGTATCCTCTTATCATGCCACCTCTTAACCTTTTCTTTGAACAACTTGGCATTCTCATATGTCTGAGTTCTCCATTCACCAAGCGAGCTAATATAAAATAACCTCTTCTCACCAGCAAGTTTGAAATCAAAGTTGAGCTCTTTGATTGCCCAATAAGCTTTATGATCTAGCTTAAGAGGTAAATGACATGCTTTACCGTACACCATTTTGTACGGAGACATGCCCATGGGATTCTTATCGACAGTCCTATAAGCCCACAGTGCATCATCGAGCTTCTTAGACCAATTCTTTCTAGACCTGTTGACAGTCTTTTGCAGAATTAGTTTAATTCCTCTATTGCTTAGCTCTACTTGACCACTAGACTGAGGGTGATAGGGGGACGCAATTTTATGGTTGACATCATACTTAGCAAGCGTTTTACGGAAAACACCATGGATGAAATGTGAACCACCATCGGTCATTAGATATCTAGGGACTCCAAATCTAGGGAAAATAACTTCTTTAAGCATCCTGATAGAAGTGTTGTGATCATCACTACTAGTGGGGATAGCTTCTACCCACTTAGTGACGTAATCAACAACAACTAGGATATGAGTATACCAGTTGGATTTTGGAAAAGGTCCCATATAATCAAAGCCCCAGACATCAAATGGTTCAATGACAAGTGAATAGTTCATAGGCATTTCCTCACGTTTACCGATATTACCTACTCTTTGACATTCATCACAAGACAAGACAAACTTACGGGCATCCTTGAAGAGAGTGGGCCAATAGAAACCTGATTGCAATACCTTGTGTGCAGTTCTATCTCCCGCATGGTGTCCTCCGTAGGCCTCGAAGTGACACTTCTGTAGGATCTGTCCCTGTTCATGTTCGGGTACACAACGTCTAATAACACCATCTACTCCTTCCTTATAAAGGTGAGGATCATCCCAGAAGTAATGTCTTAAGTCAAAGAAGAATTTCTTGTTTTGCTGGTATGTGAAACTAGGTGGTATATATTTGGCAACGATATAGTTTGCATAATCAGCATACCACGGTGCACTACGTGAAGCATTGATGACATTCAATTGCTCATCAGGAAAGCTATCATCAATAGGTTGTGGGTCATCAAGAACGTTCTCCAACCTAGACAAGTTGTCTGCTACGGGGTTATCAGCACCCTTCCTGTCGACAACGTGCAAATCAAACTCTTGTAGCAATAGAACCCATCTTATAAGTCTAGGTTTAGCGTCTTTCTTCTCCATGAGGTACTTAATAGCAGCATGATCAGTGTGAATAGTGACTTTGGGATCAACTATGTAAGACCTGAACTTTTCACATGCAAACACGACTGCTAAAAATTCATTTTCCGTAGTGGCATAGTTTCTTTGGGCACTGTCTAGAGTTTTACTAGCATAGTGAATAACATTCCACTTCTTATCAACTCTTTGCCCTAGGACAGCACCAACAACATAATCACTAGCATCACACATGATTTCAAAAGGTAAGTTCCAATCAGGTGGTTGAACAATAGGCGCAGTTATCAAAGCCTTCTTAAGTATTTTGAAGGCTTCCTCACAATCATCGTCAAAAACAAAAGGAATATCCTTTTGCAAGAGATTGGTAAGAGGCCTATAAATCTTAGAGAAGTCTTTAATGAACCTCCTATAGAAACCAGCAAGACCAAGGAAACTTCTTATACCTTTGATGTATGTGGGGTATGGCATTTTATCGATCGCATCAACTTTAGCCTTATCGACTTCAATACCTCTTTCAGAAATTTTATGTCCTAAGACGATGCCTTCATTAACCATAACGTGGCACTTCTCCCAATTCAAGACAAGATTGGTGTCTTTACATCTCTGCAAGACTCGATCAAGGTTGCTGAGGCAATCATCAAAGGAAGACCCGTAAACGGAGAAGTCATCCATGAAAACCTCAACAATCTTTTGACAAAAGTCATAGAATATAGCCATCATACATCTTTGAAAGGTAGCAGGTGCATTACATAAGCCAAAAGGCATACGTCTATAAGCAAAGGTACCGAAAGGGCAGGCGAAAGTGGTTTTCTCCTGATCAGATTGTGCAACTGGTATTTGGGAGAAACCAGAATAACCGTCTAGAAAGCAGAAGTGTGTGTGTTTAGACAGTCTTTCTAGCATTTGGTCGATAAAAGGCAAAGGGTAATGATCTTTCCTAGTGGATTTATTCAATTTCCTAAAATCGATCACCATCCTATAGCCAGTAATAATCCTCTTTGGGATCAATTCCTCCTTATAATTAGGGACAACGGTAATGCCTCCCTTCTTAGGGACGCAATGCACCAGACTCATGCAATCACTATGAGCAACAAGATAGATGATACCCGCTTCCAGGAGCTTTAGTATTTCTTTCATCTTAGGATTTAATCTCCTTTGATGATCAGCAACTGGTTTGGAATCAAGATCAGTTTTAATCTTGTGCTGCCATAGAGTGGGACTAATGCCCTTAAGATCATCAAGAGTATATCCAATAGCAGCACGGTGCTTTATCAGAGTTTTTAGTAACTTCTTTTCTTCATGCTTTGAGAGGCTAGCACTAATAATAACAGGATATATCTCTTTTTCATCAAGATAAGCATACTTAAGAGTATCAGGAAACTGTTTAAGCTCGAACATAGGATCACCCTTTGGTGGGGGTGGATCCCCAAGCAGTTCAACAGGCAAATTATTCTTAAGGATAGGATATTGTTCTAAGACAGCCCTATCTATCTCATCCCTTTCATCCATATGCATATCATTTTCATGCTCAAGCAAGTATTGCTCTAAGGGATCAGTAGGAGGCACGGCAATAGAAGCCAAGGCAATAGTTTCATCCTTACTGGCAACTCTTTTTCATGAGGTTGTCTACCCAACTTGCAGAAACTGAACTCATGTGACACACCTTCAAAGCCAACAGTGACAGTTTGCTTCTCACAGTCAATATGAGCATTGACAGTATTGAGAAAAGGTCTACCAAATATGATGGGACAAAAGCTATCTTGAGTGGTAGCAAGAACGAGGAAATCAGCAGGATACTTCGTTTTACCACACAAGACTTCAACATCCCTAACAATTCCCACACGGCAGATAGTATCTCTATTGGCAAGCTGAATAGTGACATCAATGGGTTCTATCTCAACACGTGCAATCTCGTCTTTGATTTCATCATATAAGGATTGAGGTATTGCACTAGCACTAGCACCCACGTCGCATAAACCCCTCTCGCAAGCATCCGCAACTACGAAAGAAGAATTAAGACAAAGTCTAACCATAGCATTAAACTAGTGGATCCAAATCAGCCCCTTACGAAGCAACGCATAAACTAGGGTTTAAGCTTCTATCACTCTAGCAACCCATCATCTACTTACTACTTCCCAATGCCTTCCTCTAGGCCCAAATAATGGTAAGTGTTATGTAGTCGACATTCACAAAACACCACTAGAGGAAAAACAACATACAACACATCAAAATATTGAACGAATACCAAATTCACATGACTACTATTAGCATGACTTATCCCATGTCCTCAGGAATAAAAGTAACTACTCACAAAGCATAATCATATTCATGACCAGAGAGGTAATGAGTAGCATCAAGGATCTGAACATAAACTCTTCCACCAAATAATCCAACTAGCATCAACTACAAAGAGTAATTAACACTACTAGCAACCTTACAAATACCAATCGGAGTCGCGAGACGGAGATTGGTTACAAGAGATGAACTAGGGTTTGGAGATGAGATGGTGTTGATGAACATGTTGATGGTGATGAGTCCCCTCCGAGGAGAGGAGTGTTGGTGATGACGATGGCGATGATTTCCCCCTCCGGGAGGGAAGTTTCCCCGGCAGGATCGTCCTGTCGAAGCTCTAGATTGGTTCTGCTCAAGTTCCGCCTCGTGGCGGCGGCGAATCCTCCGAAAAGCCTCCTCCTGATTTTTTTTCGGAACGAAAACCCTTCATATAGCAGAAGAGGGGAGTCAGTGGGCCTACAGGGAGCCCACAAGCCCCCTAGGCGCGGCCAGGGGGTGGCCGCGCCTAGCAGGCTTGTGGCCACCTGCTCGCTCCCCTGTGGCACTTCTTCGGCCCAGTATTTTTTATATAATCCCCAAAAAATCCACGTTGATTTTCACGGATTTTGGAGTTGCGCAGAATAGGCATCTCAAATTTGCTCATTTTTCAGGCCAGAATTCCAGTTGTCGGCATTCTCCCTCTTCATGTAAACCTTGCAAAATAAGAGAGAAAAGGCATAAGTATTGTACCGTGAAGTGAAATACCAGCCCAAGAAGCGATAAATATCAACATGAAAGCATGATGCAAAATGGACGTATCAATGCCATGGATGAAGAAGAGGTCTGTGCGGGCCCGGAAGGTGTGCTCTTGGCGAAGGATGGGACATGGGCCTATTTCCTGGTATCTTTGTTAGAATTGGTGGCTGAAGTAGGTGGTGCTGATGCAGGAGGATGTGTGGAAGTATATGAGGTTCGTGGCATCCATGAGGAAGTGCGACCTGCAGAAAAATTAGTTCTTGCTAATGCCTGTTGATCCTGCACTTCACATTCAGATTTGCAAGCAAGATGGAATAAACGAGTGATAGTGTGATAATCCTTATATTCTATAATAGTCTTAATATCTCTATTTAATCCACCCATAAAACGTGCAAGCCTAGCTTCACTGTCCTCAACAATTTCACATCTAATCATGCCAGTTTGTAATTCTTGATAATATTCATTACAGAATTTTTTCCTTGTCTTAAACGCTACACTTTTTGAAGCAATTCACGTTGATAATATGGTGGAACCCAACGAGTACGCATAGCAGTTTTCAAAGCATCCCAAGTAGTTTGAATATTAGCATGATGTATACGACAAGATTCAGACCACCAAACACAAGCAAAACTAGTGAATGAACAAACAACAGAAGCAACACGTTTATCATCAGGAAATTGCAAGCATGTAAAACGTTGCTCTGTTTCTAACTCCCAAGTAAGATATATATCAGGAACATATCGACCATCAAAAGTAGGAATATTCAATTTAAGTTTAGGGAGATGGTCATGATCCCGTACCTGAGGGTGTGGTGCATCCCTACCATTGCGATTGTATCCATGTGGACGACCGACGGCTTGTAGCAGTGGTTGTTGTTCCTCATGCTGAACTAGAGCAACCTCTCCCTCATCATCATAATCACCATCATAATCCTAATTTTGCTAAGCCACAGAAACCTCGGTAGTAGCAGCAGTAGGAGTGGCAGCAGGAGCAGTAGTAGGTGCACCAACACCAAAATTATGAACTTGGTTGACAAGCACACATCGCGCTCGTGGGCGTTGTTGTTGTTGTTGTTGTTGTTGAAGAGGGACAGAAGCTGCAACTGGTAGTGGTAAATGGGCAAGCACCTCATTGAACGTGGTGTTCATCTTGGTGTCGAATGTCTTCTCCATACCTTCTAGCTTGTCCATGGCTTCTGCAGAGGTGGTCACGAAATCATGTACCTGGTCAGACATCATTTGCTGAAATTTATCATGGAGCTCTGCTACTTCTCAAACAACAGCGCCAGAAATTGACACGTTGACGGATATTGGGCTTGCGTTGTTTTTTCCCTTGAAGAGGAAAGGGTGATGCAGCACAGGAGCAGTAAGTATTTCCCTCAGTTTGAGAACCAAGGTATCGATCCAGAAGGAGGGTCTCGTCAAGTCCAGAGTACATGTGCAAACACAAACAAACTTGCACCCAACGCTTCAAAGGGGTTGTAAATCCCTTCAAGATTGTTTGCAAAAGTGAGATCTGAAGGCAGAAAGTGCAACGAAGTAAAATGTGTAAGGCTGAAAATATGGTGTGGAGTAGACCCTGGGGGCCATAGTGTTCACTAGAGGCTTCTCTCAAAATAGCAAGTATTACGGTGGGTGAACAAATTACCGTCGAGCAATTGATAGAACCGCGCAAAGTCATGACGATATCTAAGGCAATGATCTAGCATATATGCATCACGTCCGAGACAAGTA
The DNA here is from genome assembly GCF_904849725.1 of Hordeum vulgare subsp. vulgare. Lineage (NCBI taxonomy): Eukaryota > Viridiplantae > Streptophyta > Magnoliopsida > Poales > Poaceae > Hordeum > Hordeum vulgare. Next base: position 351,873,164 of record NC_058522.1, on the reverse strand, counting down.
GACCAATACTTTATGCATCTACTACTATTACTCCACACATAGACCGCTATCCAACATGCATCTAGTGTATTGTGTTCATGACAAACAGAGTAACGCTTTAAGCAAGATGACATGATGTAGAGGGATAATCTCAAACCAATGATGAAAACCCCATCTTTTTACCCTTGATGGCAACAACACGATACGTGCCTCGCTACCCCTTCTGTCACTGGGTGAGGTCACCGCACGGTATGAACCCAAAACCAAGCACTTCTCCCATTGCAAGAATCATAGATCTAGTTGGCCAAACAAAACCCACAACTCGAAGAGAATTGCAAGGATATGAAATCATGCATAAGAGAGATCAGAAGAAACTCAAATAAGATTCATAGATAATCTGATCATAAATCCACAATTCATCGGATCTCGACAAACACACCGCAAAAGAAGATTACATCGGATAGATCTCCATGAAGATCATGGAGAACTTTGTATTGAAGATCCAAGAGAGAAAAGAAGCCATCTAGTTACTAGCTATGGACCCGTAGGTCTATGGTGAACTACTCACGCATCATCGGAGAGGTCATGGTGTTGATGGAGAAGCCTTCCGTGTTCGAATCCCCCCTCCGGCAGGGCACCAGGACGTGCCCCAGATGGGATCTTGCGGAGACAGAAGCTTGCGGCGGCGGAAAAGTGATTACGATGCTCCCCTGATTTTTTTGGGAATATTTGGGAATTTATAGGCGCAAGATCTAGGTCAGGGGACCTCCAAGGGGCCCACAAGCCTTGATGGCGCGACCCCCCTGGCCGCGGGGTGGGGGCTTGTGGGGCCCCTGGTGCTCCTCTGGCTTGGCCCTCAAGTCCTCCGATCTTCTTCTGTTCCAGAAAAAATCTTTTCGGGGATTTTCTTCCATTTAAAAATCTCCTCTAAAACGGGTCAAAAACATGGAAAAACAGGAAGTGACACTTGGCACTGAGTTAATAAGTTAGTCCCAGAAAATAAATAAAAGGCATGCAAAACATCCAAAGTTTAGCAAGATAATAGCATGAAACCATCAAAAATTATAGATACGTTGGAGACGTATCAAGCATCCCCAAGCTTTACTCCTTCTCGTCCTCGAGTAGGGAAGTGATAAAGGACGAATTTTTGATGTGGAATGCTACCTAGCATAGTTGTCCTTTGCAACTTCTTTCACGTGGCATGAATGTTTTGATCCGTATGATTCAAAACAATAGTTTGCTATTGACATGAAAAAAGTAATACTTCAAGCAAACTAGCAAAGTAATCATGAACTTTCAAAATAACAATGCCAAAGAAAGTTATCCCTACAAAATCATATAGTCTGGCTATGCTCCATCATTGTAGCGACCCGACTCAAGACGAGTCAAGCCTCTGGTGTTTCCGTACCATCCCAAGATCATGCTGGTACACACTCAGTACATAATATATATATTAAAGAGTTCAATCACACAAATTTATTAATCGAAATCTCATAAAGAGTACTTTATTACAATAAAGGGTTACAATAAAGTGGCTGAAGGCCATCTCATGAGATATCTAACGAAGACTAGCGGAAGCATCAGGTAGACGAGTCCATCCGACTCCAAGGGCATGTCGCTGAGCATAGATCGTAGCCTCACTCCTGGTCGGAAAAGTACTCTGCAACATGATACGTTGCAGCCGTGTAGGTCAGCATATTGAATATGCCGGCAAGTCATCAAAGAGAGGAGTAAAATAATAATCAACTATCTCTACATGCATATTTGGCCGGTGGGGCTAAGTTTTCCATAAAGCCAGTTTTATCCTACAACAAGAGGGGTTGGAGGCAAAACATTACTACATCGTTTGTTGTTAACGAGATGGTTCGGCCAACCACTTCTCGTACCCGAATAGTTGTTAACACCCACATCTTTATTAAGTTGTGTCGAGAGTTCAGGGGAAATTCAATGCCTTCGGCTCAAGTTGTCCATGACCGTGGACACGGCTAATCGATTAGGTTGGGCACTCTGGAGAGTTTTGCACACGTTCCCCACAAGATTTGATCGCCTCCGGGTTTGTCCTCGCACTTCAGGGTGTTTGAAGACCGGATGATCAAAACATGGTCTTTCAACGGGTCCCTCTGAACCCCTGTCGGTGCCCATCCATTCCTACCGTTCTTCTACATCTGCTAGCACCGCCTGTCCAGAGTCGCCACGTTGTCCAACCAAGCCAGAGCCCATAATGACTAGTGGCTGTGCAGGTAAGCCTTGAGTCTTGAAGTCTCCGTCCGTCTCTTCGAGCCTGGGTGAAGCTTTCCGCGGGATGACATGGCCTCTCCAGCATCCCGGGCATCCACTGGGTTCTCCAGGGAGGTGATCAACTGTCCTTCACCCAGAGTTGCATTGCGTCCGAGGTCTTGAAAATCTTGTCTTATCCGGTCTTGATTATTTAGTCAACCTCGCATCACTCGTGATATGCACTCAACCGTAAACCCGTCTACTCAAGCATAGCATTAAGAAATTGTCGTCCTGGGGCCAAGTATCGGGGTTGTTGTGTTCCTACCACATGATACTACAACTTATAATAAAGTTTCCAAGTACCTAGGCAGCATGCAATTCGGCAAAGAAAGGTGATCTACCATGCATCGAAAACATAGGTAAAATAACATGATCAAAATGACTTGCCTTCATGATAGTTGTCTTGCTTGAGTGCTTCTAAGTAACACGCTTCGCACTCCGGATGATCTACTGATACAAACACAAAGCACACCATAAGCACTTCAATCATGCAACAAGAAAAAATAACATCACAAGTAGGGATTTGCTAATGCCTAAGTAAAGGAGTTCAACACGCGCCGGTATGGCAGAAACTTGTTTCTGTTGAAAACACCAGTAAAAATACTTTACAATTTTTGAAACTTCTACCACAGTAAGATTTTATCACTAGGAAGCAGTAGCAAAAAGAATCAACTCAAAATCATTTTTTAAACTCCTGGAATAGGCAAAACAAGGTTTAAACTAAATCTGATCTAACTTATTTAAAAATTTCAAACATAGACATATTATATGTTTTCAAAAACTAGAGAAAATTGGAGTCTACTGGAAGAAGAATCAATGTCAGTGGACTTCGGGATCAAAAGTTGTAGCCAAAACAAAACAGAAACTTTCTGTTTTTTGTAATTTAGACAGAAAACTGAAGCTAATCTAGCTAACTAATGGGGGGTACACGTGGCATGCTACTATAGGCCGAGGGGGCGTTTGTTGGAGCGCTTGGAGCAAACGGCCGAGGCTAAGCAAAACTTGCTGTCTAAAACATAAGTGAAAAATAAACCGCCGGTTTTCTACTCGAAACCGAAGAGGTATCCTAAGGATCTAATCTAAACCGTTGAGTGGAGATCTAAGGGTTAAAAAAAAGAAAAAGAAGAAAGAACAGAGGGATGGAGAAACTACCGTGGCTGTGGAGCTACTCCGGCGAGGGAGAGGATGGCCGCCAGCGAGGGAGGGGCTCCGGGGGCGGTGGAGGAGTCGGGGCGGCGGCGGCGGTGCTCCTCCTCCGTGGGGTGGGGCTCGGGGGGCGGAGAGGGGCTCGGGTGGTGCTCCCAGGGGCGGCCGAAGGTGGCAGCAGGAGCTGCTGCCGGCGAGGGACGGCTCGGGCGGCGGGGATGGGGCAGGGTGGCGGCGAGGGTGGGAACGGGGGCGGCGAGGCTCGGGGTATTTATAGGCCATGAGGGGGAGTAGAAAGGAAGGGGAGAGAGGATCGGGGAAGGATCCCGAGGTTCCTGGGGAGGGGCTCGGTTTCGGTCTGGGAATTGAAAGGAGAGGGAAGAAGATGGCCGACGGGAGGGGAGGGTCGGTCGCGGGGCCCGCCAGGCAGTGGGAGAGAGGGGCGGGGCAGGGAAAGGTCGGCTGAGATCTAAGGCCTTCGGGATCCCGGGGACAGTGGGATTCGTCCCATGTCTAAAAAGCGCTCGGGCGGCGGCTTCTAAAAAAAGATACTTTCCTAATTTCTAACTTTTTCCGAAATATAAAATGAAAGCGAATAAAAAGGAAATAAATCAAAATATTAATATAGGGTATTATATACCAAATATATCATAAAAATATCCTCTACCCAAATAACATTTTTCCAAAGCAAAAATAAAAACTTTAAAAAATGTTTTTTTTTCAGAAATTCCCAAATTTGCTTTATTTCTTGTTGCAAATATTTTTGCAAATAATCTTTGGGTTTCTTGGCTCAAATATTTCAGAAATTTGCCCGCACTTTGGAGGGTCATTTTCCTCCGCTCTCTCTCTTGCGTGCAAGGGAGTATTTCTCGGGCTTTTCATGCGAGGAAAAAAATAGAAATGCAAATCAAAAGACGAAGGAATTCACGTGCTAAATTTATTTCAATCAATATGCATAGATGCTTAGCTACAATGTAAAACATTCCCAAATAGGAAAATTGGGATGTTACAAACCTACCCACCTTAAGATGAATCTCGCCCTCGAGATTCGGGTTGGCTAGAAAATAGGTGCGGGTGGTCTCGACGAAGATCCTCTTCTCGTTCCCACGTGGCTTCTTCCTCGGTGTGGTGGCTCCACAACATCTTGCCGAACTTGATGATCTTGCTGTGGGTAACTCTGTTGGCAGTCTCGAGAATCCTGACGGGTTTCTCCTCATACGTCATATCACTGTCAAGTTGTATGGCCTCTAGGGGCACTGTATCTCTCAACGGAACATCGGCCATCTCAGCGTGGCATTTCTTCAACTGGGAAACATGGAAGACATCATGAACTCCGGACAATCCTTCCGGCAGTTCCAGTTTGTATGCAACTTCTCCTCTACGTTCAAGAATTTTGTAGGGGCCAATGAAACGAGGTGCTAATTTTCCTTTCACACCGAATCTCTTGATTCCTCGAAGTGGAGACACCCGAAGATATGCTCGGTCTCCCACTTCGTACGTTACTTCCTTGCGTTTGTTGTCGGCATAACTCTTCTGCCTGGACTGAGCTATCTTGAGTCGGTCACGAATTAGCTTGACCTTCTCTTCAGAATCTCGGATAAGGTCGGGACCAAAAAGTTGTCGGTCTCCAACTCCATCCCACATCAACGGTGTTCTGCACCTCCTTCCATATAGAGCTTTGAAAGGGGCCATCTTCAGACTGGTCTGGTAGCTGTTGTTGTATGAGAACTCGGCATACGGTAAATTGTCATCCCAACTAGACCCATAGTCTAGTGCGCAAGCTCTCAACATGTCCTCCAGAATCTGATTGACTCTCTCGGTCTGCCCATCTGTCTGCGGGTGAAAAGCTGTACTGAACTCCAATCTCGTTCCCAAGGTTTCATGCAGTTGGTGCCAAAATTTTGATGTGAACTGAGTCCCTCTATCTGACACAATGCTCTTCGGTACTCCGTGCAGACATACAATCCTCGTCATATATATCTTGGCCAGCTTGGCACTCGTGTAAGTAGTCTTCACCGGAATGAAGTGAGCTACCTTGGTCAAACGATCGACCACAACCCAAATAGAATCATAGCCAGAACGGGTCCGAGGTAATCCTGTGATGAAGTCCATACCAAGCTTTTCCCATTTCCACTTGGGTATCGGCAGAGGTTGGAGCAAACCTGCTGGTTTCTGATGCTCGGCTTTTACTCGCTGACAAACATCGCATAATGCTACGAACTCGGCAATGTCTTTCTTCATTCCTGTCCACCAGAAACTTTCTTTCAGATCCAGATACATCTTGGTGTTGCCGGGGTGTATCGAGTACGGGGAATCATGGGCCTCCTGAAGTATCAACTTCCTGAGTTCGGGATCATTGGGCACATAGATGCGATCCTCAAACCATAAAGTTCCGTGTTCATCCTCACGAAAACCTTTAGCCTTCCCGTCTTCCATTTTCTGCTTAATCTCAGCTATCTCCTTGTTTGATTTCTGTGCTTTGCGGATCTTTTCTGTCAAAGTGGACTGAATTTCCAGAGTGGCAACAAATCCTCTTGGAATTATTTCCAATTTGAGCTCTCGGAGGTCATCGACTAACTCCTGGGGTAATCCTCCAGCTGTGAGCGTGTTCACATAACTCTTGCGGCTCAACGCATCGGCTACAACATTTGCCTTGCCTGGGTGATAATGCAATCTCATGTCATAGTCCTTGATCAACTCTAGCCATCGCCTCTATCTGAGGTTCAACTCCTTCTGCGTGAAGATATATTTCAGGCTCTTGTGATCAGTGTAAACATCACAACTATTTCCGATCATGAAATGTCTCCAGGACTTGAGAGCGTGCACTACGGCTGCTAGTTCCAAGTCATGTGTGGCATAATTCAACTCATGAGGTCTGAGTTGTCTGGATGCATAGGCTACAACTTTGCCTTCTTGCATGAGCACTCCTCCGAGTCCTTGACGAGAAGCGTCACAGTAAACCTGGAAATCCTTCCGAATGTTTGGCAATATCAACACTGGGGCTGTAACAAGGCGTTTCTTCAGCTCTTGAAAACTGGTTTCACATTCCTCAGTCCAAATATACTTGGATTCCTTCTTCAACAACTCTGTCATGGGCTTGGCAATCTTTGAGAAATTATCAATGAACCTCCGATAATATCCGGCAAGTCCGAGGAAACTGCGGATCTCCTTGACTGAAGTGGGTGCTACCCATTCGGTGACTGCTGCGACCTTGGCAGGGTCCACTGCTATTCCTTCTCCTGAGATGACGTGTCCGAGGAATCCAACTTCCTTCAACCAAAACTCACATTTGCTAAACTTTGCATATAGCTTATGTTCTCGAAGCTTCTCCAGAACTAGACGCAGATGTTCCTTGTGTTCCTCTTTGTTCATGGAGAATATCAGTATGTCATCGATGAACACCACGACAAACTTGTCCAAGTATTCCATAAATACCTTGTTCATCAGATTCATAAAATATGCCGGAGCATTAGTCAGTCCAAATGACATGACCGTGTACTCATACAAGCCGTACCGAGTGGTGAAGGCTGTCTTGGGTATATCTTGTTCACGAATTTTCAACTGATGATACCCGGATTGAAGATCGATCTTTGAGAATACGCGAGCTCCAACTAACTGATCAAACAGATCATTGATCATCGGCAAGGGGTACTTGTTCTTGATGGTCACATCGTTCAATGCACGATAATCGACAACCATTCTCAAGGACTTGTCCTTCTTTTCAACCAAGAGCACTGGGGCTCCCCAAGGTGAAGAACTTGGGGCGAATATACCCTTTGTCCAATAACTCCTTAATTTGCTTCTTGATTTCTATCAAGTCATTTGCGGGCATCCGATAGGGTCTCTTGGATATCGGGGCTGTTCCGGGTAATAGCTCAATCAAGAACTCAATCTCTCTATCGGTGGCATGCCCGGCAATTCCTCCGGAAATACATCTGGGTACTCCTGTACAATCGGTACTTCCTCCTGAACTACTCCCGTGAGAGAGTTTACTCGCTTACTCCGTGTCGGGCGCTGAGACACGTACTTAATCCGCTTCTGCTCGGGGGTAGTGAGCAAAATAGACTTAAGGGCACAATCAATATTCCCTTCATACTTGGCCAACCAATCCATGCCTAGGATTACATCCAATCCCTGGGACTCTAATATGATGAGGTCGGTGGGAAAATTATGGTTCCCGATGTTGAGACTCAAAGCATGGCATCCTATCCCGGTTGTCATCATGCCTCCTGGGGAACTGACCTTAATAGGCTGGCTGAGGGTTCTAGTTGGCAAACTATACTTTTCCACAACTACCCTTGATATGAATGAATGTGTTGCACCAGAATCAAAAAGTACCAATATTGGACGTGAATTTAGCAAAAACTTACCAACCACAGTATCGGGGTGATCATAGACCTCTTCAACATCAATGTGGTTCACCTGAGCTCGAGGAAAAGGATTGGGCTTCTTTGCTGCAGAGTTGCCGTTGCCGTTTCCATTCCCCTGCTTGTTCTGCGGACATTTGGTGGCATAGTGTCCCGTCTTCTGACACTTGAAGCAGGTGATGTGAGTCAGATCCTTCTGAGCTGGAGCTGAATGCTGCTGAGTGCCAGTACCGCCATTCTTGAAGTTGCTGTTGTTGCGGTGGTTCCCATTTCCTCCATGGTTGTGGCCTCCATGGTTGTGCACCGGGTGGTTATGCTGAACGTGTCCTCCAAACTTACCGGATCCAGTCCCGGTATTCCCTGAATA